>NW_027555736.1:148927667-149660167 GCF_003287225.1 Phascolarctos cinereus
AATGCCAAAGGAATCCATGACCTGCCCCTTCCCCCTAGGTTATAACTCAATCAACAAATGCTAATTAAACACTTACCATATACCAGCACTGTGCTAGACTCTGGTGATACAGAGACAAAAAAAATGAAAGCATGTCAAGGAGTTTACATTCTGTCAGCAATAATGATTAGTTTTAAGTAGTAGTGAGTGAGTAGTAGTGAGGCAGCTGGGATGGCTTGATTAGAAGCTAAGGGCAAACCTCCCAAGTCATCTGGGATGGGTCCAACCTTGGGTATTAGGAGAAAGCTTGGACCTATAGGTAGTGTCAGATGAATGGTAATCTAGAATAAGGCTTCTAGGTGGCACAGTGTCTAGAGCGCCAGATCTATTTATTTATTTTTAAATATATGTTACTTGTTTTAATCAGCTAAGATCCGCTTTCTTTCCCTCCTATCCCAACTATCCCCCTTCCTTTTTTCAAAATAGTATTTTATGTCCTCCCCAATTACATGTCAAGACAAATTTTAGCATTTATTTTTACAAGATTTTGAGTACCAAACTTTTCTCCCTCCCTGCCCTGCCCTCTTCTAAAAATGGTAGGCAATTTGATATACGTTATACATGTGCTGTCATGTAAAGCATATTTCCATATTAGTCACAGTTGTGAAAGAAGAAATAAACCAAAAGGAGAAAAAAAACACAAAAAAGAATAAAGTAAGTGAAAAAAATATGCTTTGATCTGCATTCAGGATCCATCAGTTCTCTCTCTGCATGTGGGTAGCATTTTCCTTCATGAGTCCTTTGTACTCTTGGATCATTGTGCTGCTGAGAAGAGCTGAGTCATCCCACAATGTAGCTAATACTGTGAATAATGTCTTCCTGGTTCTGCTCATTTCACTTTGCATCAGTTCATACAAGGCTTTCCAGGTTTTTCTGACATGTGCCTGTTCATCATTTTTTATTACACAATAGTATTCTATTACATTCATATATCACAGCTTGTTCAGCCATTCCCCAATTGATCGGCATTATAATGTTGGGTTTAAAGTCAGGAAGATTTCCTAAGTTGAAATCTGCCCTCAGACACTTAATAGCTGTGTGACCCTGGGCATATCATGTCACCCTGTTTGCCTCAGTTTCCTTACCTGTAAAATGAGCTGGAGAAAGAAATGGCAAACCACTATAGTCTCTTTGCCAAGAAAACCCGAAATGGGTGGGGCCACAAAGAGTTGGTAAACTTGAACTACCTAATTCACAGGGTTATTGGAAGATCCATTGAGATATGAAAACACATGATAAGTGAAGCTGTTAACAGTATTTGCAATTTTTTTAAAACTAAAAATTCACAGTCCACGGAATGTTTCAAAGAGAATCTCAAATCTTCAGATCGTATGACTATTCTTGGCCAAATAATCTGAAAGACAAAGATAGACACAGAGTAGCCACATTGACCTAAGACTATTGGTATGCTTGTAAATGTTTAACAACCAGATCTCTGAAAATAATATGCACTCATGACACACTTTTAAGTTTAATCCTTATTATTAATATTTTTCCATCACTACTTTAAGTTTAGACCATCAGTGAAACAAATCAAGCTCTGATTTGGAGAAGTTGTGAATTTCCAAGGTGCATGTGCTCACACTAAACAATCAGCCAGCTGGTTCAAGCTGGCTCCAGCAAACTAAGGCTCCTCTGACCATCATAGAATCTCAGAGTTGGGAGGAATGGTTGGCTAACCTTTGTTTAAAGGTATGCAGTGGGTGGGGGAGCAGGGCACCATTACTTCTTGAGGCAACCAATCCAATTTTGAACACTTCTAATTTCTGGAAGTTTTTCCTTACATCAAGCCTAAAGCTGGCTGTCTTCCACCCATTGCTTCTAGCACTTCCCTATTCCTCAAAATACTTCTTCAGGTCCTCCCTAAGTCTTCCTTTTGCTGTTTTCTTCAAATAGCCCCAAAGTCTCCTCTTCTGTTTCATTCAAAATGCCACTCATGTAGCATCATCTCTAGGCCCTTTACCCTGTTCAGGTTCCTCTGAATGGTCTCTACCCCACCCACCTCTCACACCTCCTCCCAGTCAACCTTCATCCATCTTGCTCATGAACATGCCAGACCAATTACAGCAGGGTTGATGGCCTGTCCCTTTCCATTAATAGGCCATTCTGGGACAGAAATGACATACCTTCCCACCTGAAAAAAATATAGTATTTAGGAGGTTGCCCCAACAATTAATATCCCAAACCCGTGGGTACAGGGTAAGATGGCAAATGAATTTAGCTTATCTCCTTCCCTAAGAGGAAAAGGTCTGGGAAGGAAATCCCACCTTCCTCTGGTATTTCTTCCAGCAATGTGTTTCCTGAAGCTGCTCTCAAAATCTTATCCAGAATTTGAGGAGGCAATCCCTTTTCCTCCCCCTTGTTTATTAGACTCCTTCCTGTCTCCCTCAATACCACCACTCAGTTGAGAGGCAACAGAAATGCAGCCATATCCATGAAAAGTTCTCTCTCAAAGGTCTGAGGGAGGGAATTCTGTCCTAGGACTTACACCAAAGTGTTTCTCCCCATCCCTCACTGTCACTTTCTTCTAGGTCATTACCACATGGAAAGGATGAGCTCAGTGCTAGGAAAAGTCAATGCCAGAATGTACTAGGAAATATTGATAATGCCTCTCTGACCCATTATACTCCCTCCTTCTTGGAGTATGTTTCATCTCTATGTAGAGCTGAGAAATAGATGGTGGCTGGAGTAGCCACTATACCACTATACCACTAGCATCAGTTTCCTAAAATGCACATACCTTCCTACCACCTCCCTGAATCTGGGATTTTAAGTGAAAAAAATAAATAAGAAAAATCTAACTGAGGAAAAACAAATGATAAGAGATTTGGTGAAAACAGCTGAAGAAGTTCAAGGCTGTGTGTGTGTGTGTGTCAGGGGGAGGCATTGATTTGTTCATAAAAAGAACTGATTTTTGTAAATTAAAACTTAAGTCTCTCCTGGACTCTTCCCTTCTCTACTTTCATCTTTCTGTGATTTCATCAGCTCCCTTGGGTTCAAGTATCATCTCTGTGTGGAAGACTCCCAGATCATATATTCAGTCCTAGTCTCTCTCCTGAGCTCCAGTCCCAGTTCCATATCACCAATTAACTATTAAACATTTCAAACTGGCTGTTCTGGAGGTATCTCAAACTTTACATGTCTAAAAGAGTACTCATTATCTTTCTTCCCAAACCCACCCTTCTTACAAATTTCTTTGTCAAGGGAATCACTATTCTTATAGCCACCCAGGTTCATGACCTTGGTGTCATCACCAAGGTCATTCACCATGAGGTCCTTCTCCCCTTTTCCTCATCTCATACCACAAAGATGCCTTCTGCCACTATCTTCTCCTCAGTTCTGTCTCCCTTGAAGAGATGGCCCTATTTCTTACCAAGGCAAAGCCATTGCACAAGCAATCCCCTTCCATACCATTTCCTCCAACAGATTACCTCTTCCATCATCCCCACTCTCTCATTTGTTTTCAACCTTTCTCTCTCTACTGATTCCTTCCCTACTGCCTACAAACATGTCTGAGCCTTCTCCATCCTCAAAAAATCCTCATTTGATCATTTCATCCCCACTTACTAGCATTTATTGTATCTCCCTTGCCCTTTGTGGCTAAACTCTATGAGAAGGCCATCTACTACAGATGCCTCCATTTCCCCTCTTCTCTCTTTCTCAGAACAAGCCTACCTGGCAGTCAGAGACTCCAACAAAAATCTTTGCCCAGTTTGTCAGGAGCCATTGGGCATGAGGGCCTGGAATAGCAGTTATAGAGGAACAGGAGATTGATGGGCTAGGCTAATCAATAGAAAATAGAAATATTGGATATTTGGGGAAAGAAGCCCAAAAGAGAGAAGGCAAAGTGTACATCTCTTCAGGATCCTCAAATCCTGATAGATTTCCAAGCCAGGCATTTTTCCCTCCCTTCCTCTACCATACCTATGAGATCTTCATTTTAATATGTTTTCGTCTATGAGTTGAGATGTTTTAATCTCTAAACAAGGGGGGCTTATTTGGGTCGTTACAGCAGGGATCTCTATGATCAGAGATTTAGAACTAAAAGGGACCTTAGAGACCATCTAGTGTAACCCCATCATTTTGCAGATGAGGAAACTGAGGCTCCAACAGGTTAGGTGACTTGCCCAAGGTCTTACAGCTAATAAGCACCAGAGATGAGATTTGAACCCAGGTCTTCTTAATTCCAGTCCTAGTATTCTGTCCTTTGCACCATGGTGTCATTTAATTCAGTTCTTCTCATGCATATTTATCTTACTGGTAATGGCATTTCAATTGGTCCAATGAGGGGATATACAGTTATCCCTTCCACAGCTCAAGGGTTAGGAGAATAGTGCTCCCACAATCTGGAAAATTCATGTAAAAATTTTTGGCCCTCCTTTTGTACCAGAGAAGAAGTCTCAATTATTATGGTATTAAAAATAAAACATACTACTATTATGTAATACTATGCATATGTGTTATGCATTTCTGAATTTCTTAATTTTTTGTATTTTATCTGCTCGCCTTCACATGTCTTGTAGCTTCCACAAAACTCCCCCCAAATTCTCATTTAATTTCTTATGCCAACCCACAATATATTAAAACCATAATGAGAAAAATCATGATGTAGAAGGGATAACTATATTTTCTTTTCTTTTTTTTTTTAGGCAATTAGGGTTAAGTGACTTGCCCAGGGTTACACAGATAGTAAGTGTCAAGTGTTTGGTCTGAGGCTGGATTTGAACTCGGGTCCTCCTGACTTCAGGGCCAGTGCTCTATCCACTATGCCACCTAGCTTCCCCCTGTACTTTATTTTCTAATTGCTCACAAAGACTTATTTTGGGGAGAGGGGTAACTAAACTGATGATAGAAGTCCAAAGCATAAAATGCCATGACTTTTCCTGGGTCTTTTACTGACTTTGTCTATTATGAGTATAGGAATGTTCCACTTAGGGAAAACTGTCTATCATGAAATCACAGTAACCAGATAAAGAGGAATTTTGTGTAATGGAATGAGGTTACCAGAAAGTTTTTTATTCCTTGTTTCTGAAGACCTTTTTGTTGTTGTTGAGTTGTTTCAAGCATTTCTGAGTCCTTGTGATCCTATTTGGGGTTTCTTGGCAAAAAGTGGCGTGCCATTTCCTTCTCCAGCTCATTTTACAGTTTAGAAAACTGAGGCAAATAGAGTGAAGTAACTTGCCCAGAGTCATACAGCTAGTAAGTGTCTGAGGCCAGATTTGAATTCAGGAAGATGAGTCTTCTTGACTCCAGGCTTGGCACTCTGTACCATCTAGCTGCCCCTTGAATACCTTTATAAGGTCTCTAAAATCTTCCTTTGTTCAGTAAATATCCTGCAGGGCCTTAAGGCATATCTGTGAATCAGAATCCTTCCTATCCAGGCCATTGGGTGCAGAAGGCATGGTCTCTCTCATGGTACAGTGGAAAGAATACTGAATTTGAACCAACCAATCCATCTGTCAACAAGAAGGCACAACAAGAAGGCACTGGGGGGCAGGGTGGTACAAGTACAAAGAATGAAATAATCTGTACTCTCAAAGAGCTTTTGGTCCAACAGAGCTTCAAATCTGCCACTTACTATCTATGTGATTTTGGACAAGTCACTTAAAATCTCTGGGGCTCAGTTTCTCCATCTGTAAAATGAAGGGAGGGGTTTGGACCCAATGACCTTTGAGATCCCTTCCAGTTCTGGATCTATGACCCTGTGGTACTTTGAGCCTAGGATGGGCTCAACTCACATTTGTTCAAAGACTTTCTAGGTTTAGATGTTTCTCCAAAGTATTATTCTCTTCCTCTCACCATCACTACCGTCTGTGCCATGAGGACGGCCCCCTAGGATATAAATAAATTTTTTTAGTGAAAATACTAGTTCTTGTATGTACAAGCAAGTGTTTTTCTTCAAATAGATATCGGTGGTGTCAAATTGAAATAGAAACCATATTCAAGGATCCCTATGGGCTACACATTAACTTAGAAAACAACATACTAACATTATCTAGGTTATATTGTATTATCATTATTATTTTTTTAAATATTTCCCAATTACATTTTATCTGGTTCTGGGAATACCACAGAATACACTCATGTTTGACACCTTTGGGCTGTATCTTCAGGGCCCCCAGCACCCCCAGGCATTAAATGACCCCACCTCGCCCCAGTAGAATACATATGTATTCCAGGAATGCCATCGTTGCCCAGAATATGTTAGGCACTACTTTTGAAAATTTTTATCTGTTCAGGCCAATTATAACTCATTCAGGGAAACTAGTCTTGTACTTTACAACTAGTCTTAAGATCATAGATTTGGAGTTGCCAAGGACCTTACAAGTCATTGAGCCCAGCCCTCTTCATTTCACAGATGAAGAAACAGTTTAGTGACTTGCCCAAGGCCACACAGTTAGTAAGTGGCAGAATCAGGATTTAAACCTAAGTCCTCTTGAATCCAAATCTGGTATTCTTTTCATTGCCCCAAGAACCAGGTACTATTTTCCCCAGGCTGACTGCTGGAGTTATTCAAGACTGGGTTCCAATGATGGAGCTATTAAAAAAAACCAAATCCACCATTAAAAGGCAAAGATCCCTGTCCTTGAGTAATGTAGTCTATTCCCAAGGAGGAGTTCTAGATGATGATGATGGTGATAATGATGATGATGATGATTGTGTTGTTGTTATTTTATCATAGCCATATCATTGGACTGAGTGTGGGATAGCTTCCCAAGGTGATTATGAAGGACAGCAATCATTTGAGTACCAAGTTCTGGTACATTTGTTAAAATCAATCATATTTTTTTTAAAATAGAAAGAACAAAAAAAAAGTGAAACTGAAGGCTCTGTGATTATAATGACCAAGAAACTTGGCCCTGGAATGGACTTGAGAACATGCAACTTACTTCCTTCTTTGCAGAGGTGGGGACTGTGGTGGTGTAATGTTGTATATGCGGCCAAACTGAGTAGATATATTGCTCAATTTCTGCTAACCTGACATTTTTCTCTTTCTTTCTTTTTTCCCTTTTTCATGATGAAAAAATGTGTACTCTCAAGCGCACATTATAACAATGTTTCATATGTTAGGTCTGACATTTACTACTGTATGATTTTGAGTAAGTTACTTAACCTCTCTGAGGTGACCTGAAGGCCTTAGGTTCTTCTATTAAAAAAGAGGGTTAGACTAACTAGATGACTCATTGGGGAGGGGATGATGGATGGATATATTTGGAAATTAAGATAATTTTAAAACAATATATAGTAAGTTTTTTTTAAGAGGAAAAAAATCTTGGGTTTTTTTTTTCATATCTTATGTTGAAAATCTGATCTTGAATTGAGGGAGTGTGGAGCAGGCAGAACAATCACTTTATGAAAGGATTCTTTACCACAGGATTCAGTCTCTGGTTTCCTTAAGTGAGTTGATTTCTCAGCATATTTAAAATGTGATTCAATTTAAAAAAATTTAATTTAGACACATATTTTCAGAAATACCCAAGCATAAAGGGGGACCCCCCCGTTTGCGTTATGTTTCAGAATTTTATTCAGTTTAAGGCTTCTCTCTTTCCTACTCTACCTCTACCTATTTTAAATTTGTTTAATGAGTTCTTATTTAAATTCTTACCAACTTACTGATAGAACCAATACCCCTCAAATTTGACTGATGATAGTTAAACATAATCTCTTCAATGAGAGTAGCCTTCTTAAAAAATGAGACATAAAATTAAATACTCTTCAATTTGACTTGAAGGAGGCCATAGAGAAGAGATTGATTGAGGTAAGCTGTGGTAACAGGCTTCACAGAATTGTCCATGAGGGATAGCTAATCAGAACATGGGTCTCCCTCCACTCTGATCTCCAAATGGTAGTGGGGACAGTAGGATGGATTCTCTGGTATCATTTTGGTACAAAAGAATTTCCCAAACTATTTGGGCCAGAGAACACTTTTGAATATAAAATGCTATGATGGATGCATAAATACTAGTCAGGGAGGCCTCTTGATATAGAAGAGTTATGGATAAAGAATGAGCCTGGGGAAATTTCAGAACAAAATAGAAAAAAATAAAGTCTCTCACTCTGTCTTACTCTCCATATGTGTGTATGTGTATATATACATATACACACATATAGAGAGAGATAGAAATATATATAGATACATATACACACACACAGATATATATATACACACAATGCTTGCACACACACATATGTATATGTATATGTGGAAAACTGCCAAAAAGTATTCATCTTTAATACACATGTAAGATATTGCTCTTTTCTTATATAAACATTTTGGTTTCTGAAAAAGGCTAAAAAAGCATTGGTGTAAAGAAAACTGATAAAAATCAACTTTAGAAAAATGGCCTCTCAATCAAAAGATAGAGGAGAAATAGACTGTTGTTCTGAGGAACAGAAGAGAACTGCCTCAGCTTGAGAGGGAGAAACTCCTCAGAGACCAGAACAGAGCTGAGGAGCTTGGCAGTTCTCCCACTTGATGGAATTACTTATGACTGAAAAAGAGTAACACTTTCTTAGCACCCTGCAAAGGGTGGCTATGTACTAAAAGAGTTTTTCTACTGCTTCAGTGTCCCACGAGTATCAGAGAAATAGCTATGTTTAGCAGTAGAACTGTGAGGACCAGAAAGGAAACAGGTAACACAGAAGTAATTTTGCCCAACAGCTGAGATGTTGCTAACTGTTCTCTAAAGAGACTCAGGAGAGTTGTGAGTTGTTCTATATACATGGGTTTCTTTGCTTATTTTCCTTCCTTCTTGATTTCTGTAAGTGTGGGCCCACTTTTTTTCTACAGGCATTGTGTGTATTGGTAGGATGAGTGTGACCCAGATTTATGGGAAGATATATTTTAATTTCTACTGCTTTTTTTTTCTATTGAGCAGATGTTGTGATTATTCTCATTTTAGTCTTCTATTGAGTATTCTTGGTTTTACCTTATCATTAAGCAAATGTTTCATGTTTAAAGAGTCATTGGTGTCATGGTGACTGATTTTGTGTAAAAGAGAAACACACTGTTGCTAGTTCAGGAGCCTGGAAGCAGAAAGTAGTATGAGTACATCCTCACGCATATCAAAGTTGCCCCTAGAAACCTGAGAAAATAGTAGCTGAATGGTCGTGGCTATGTTGCACCTTCCACCCCACAACCCCAAGCAAAAAAAAAAAAACACCTCAAACTATTAGTGTGAGGGCAAGTTAGGGTGCATGCCAACCCAGAGAGAGAGTAATGGGGTTTGGCTATCATGTTAGATATTTATACCTGTAGATTACACTGCCCATATGGGTCCATAGTCATACCCTTTACACAGATTATACAGGTTAGTATTTAAGGATGGGGAAATACTGATAGAATCAAAATTGTCACTTGAAACCCTTATTCATATCATGTGGGACATCCTGATTCTGGAAAACACAATCTGAGAAACATTGAAATAGGAAATCAAAAACTATTTGAGTACCTACCTAGAGAGGCAAAATAGTCTAGTGGAAAGAAAATTGGACTTGGATTCAGAAGGCCTGGGTCCTGTCACTTCGTATTATGACTTTAGGCAAGTCACTTCAGCCTTCTGAGGCTCAGTTTCCTCATCCATAAAATAGAGATAATAATATGAGCATAATCCACACCACAAGGTTATTGTAAAGACTAAGTGAGATAATAGTGCCACTTTGTAGCTTTGTAGTCAGTGCCACTTTGTGAAAAATAAGATGCCATATAGTCAATAAGCATTTATTGAGTGCCTACTATGTACCAAGCATTGTGCTAAGCTATTATAATGCTATTATTAATAGCAAATGATAATTATTACAAATGAAAATAATTTATTATTAATAATCTGTTACTAAATGCATGGCCCTATGCTAGGCACTTAGAAGGATACAAAAAATAGTATAAGACATGGTCCAAGTGACACATTAGATATTGGTGTTACTTTGTAACCATAAAGTGCCACATAATCAATAAGCATTTATTAAGCACCAGGCATTATACTGAATTGTTATATGTTGTTATTAATAATTATTTTTTATTAAAATAACAATAATAGGCTAATTGGTTTATGGTCCTATGCTAGGCACTTGGAAGGATGCAAAAAAGTAATGACACAGTCCTTCAAAGAACTGATAGTTTAGTTGGAGAAAATGATACTGTTACATCTGTGAAGTCCTAACGTTAAGGGTATGTATTCCCTGATGGCTTTAGAACTAATGCTACCTCTTCCATTCTCTCCTTCAGACAGGTCGAATTGAGCCCAACTATCCCAAAGTTTGTGGTCACCAAGGCAACGTGCTAGACATCAAATGGAATCCCTTCATTGACAACATCATTGCATCTTGCTCAGAGGACACATCAGTAAGTAGGAAGTAAGACTAAGGTGGCTTTCCTCAATGAAGTATATGCTCTGATTCTCCATGCACAGGAAGGAAGGAAGGAAGGAAGGAAGGAAGGAAGGAAGGAAGGAAGGAAGGAAGAAGGAAGGAAGGAAGGGAATGAAAAGGGAAGTGAGGAAAGGGAGAAAGGAGGGAGTAAGCAAAGAACACTTATAACTAGTTCTCTTTCTGCCATTCAGTCTGACCTCCTTGTTCATACCCTGATCTTCCCTGGGAGGTGGTGAGTTGGGGGGATAGGGTAGGATGTGAATTAGGACAAACAAGTATAAAATGATTCACTGATTGTGAACTTTAGGGGTTTCATCTGTTCCAGTTGGTAGCAGGGGGAAACAGAACTAAATATAATTTAGGTGTCTTCTGAAGATGTGAACATGCAATTCATCTAAAGGAAAGGAGAGAGGGGTGTCATCCATGAAGCTCCTTGGGGACAGGGACTGTTTTTACCTAGCACAGTGCCTGGTGTGTTGTTAAGGGGAGCATCCTAAGAAGAACATTGAACTTGGAGCTCCAGTTCTGCTGCCTACTAGGCCCTGATTTCCTCCCTTGTGGACTAGATGCTTTTCCTTGGATGGCATTGTAGGAGCCCATGTGCTATCTTTTTTTCAGTCTGAAGTCTGTTTATTTATTTTTAGTTTTCAACATTCACTTCCACAAGATTTTGAGTTCTAAATTTTCTCCCCATCTCGTCCCTCTCCCCACCCTAAGATGGCATACATTCTGAATACCCTCTCCCCTAATCTGCCCTCCCTTCTATCTCTCCCCTCTTCGCTTATCCCCTTCCTCTTCAATTTTCCTGTAGGGCAGGATAGATTTCCATACCCCATTTCCTGTATACCTTATTTCCCAGTTGCATGAGGAAACTATTTTTTTTAACATTTGTTTTTAAAACTTTGGGTTCCAAATTTTCTCCCTTCCTCCATCCCCACTCACCCTTATTGAGAGGGCAAGCAATGCAATACAGGTTATACATGGGTAGTCATGCAAAATACTTCCATAGTTGTCATGTAAAAAGCTAAATATATTTCCCTTAATCCTATCCCACCCCCCATTTATTCTATTCTCTCTTTTGACCCTGTCCCTCCTTAGAAGTGTTTTCTTCTGATTACCCCCTCCTGTAATCTGCCTTCTCCTCTATCATTCCCCTGCTCTCTTGTCCCCTTCCTCCACTGTTTTCCTGTAGGGTAAGATAGATTTCCATACCCAATTGAGTGTGTATGTTATTCCATTCTTAAGCCAAATCCGATAAGAATAAGATTCACTCATTCCCTCAAACCTTCCCCCATTTCCCCTCTACTGTAAAAGCCTTTTCTTGTCTGTTTTATGTGAGATAATTTACCCCATTCTACCTCTCCCTTTCTCCTTCTGCCAGTATAATCCTCTCTTACCCCTTAATTCTATTCTCCATATATCACCCCTTCATCTTCAATTCACCCTATGCCCTCTATCTATCTATCTATCTATCTATCTATCTATCTATCTATCTATATACATACATATACTTTTTTCCCCCTCCAATTATCCTAATACTGACAAAGGTCTCATGAGTTACAAATATCATCTTTCCATGCAGGAATGTAAACAGTTCAACCTTAACAAGTCTCTTTGATTTCTCTTTCCTGTTTACCTCTTCATGTTTCACTTGAGTCTTGTATTTGAAAGTCAAATTTTCTATTCAGCTCTGGTCTTTTCATCAAGAATGCTTGAAAGTCCTCTGTTTCACTGAATGTCCATTTTTTTCCCCCTGAAGGATTATACTCAGTTTTGCTGAGTAGGTGTTTCTTGGTTGTAATCTTATCTCCTTTGCCCTCTGGAATATTATATTCTTTTTTTTTTGATTGGAATATTATATTCTAAGCCTTCTGGTTCCTTAATGTAGAAGCTGCTAAATCTTGTGTTATCCTGATTGTGTTGCCACAATACTTGAATTGTTTCTTTCTGGCTGCTTGCAATATTTTCTCCTTGACCTGGGAACTCTGGAATTTGGCTACAATATTTGTAGGAGTTTTCCTTTGGGGATCTCTTTCAGGAGGTCATTGGTAGATTCTTTCAATTTCAGTTTTGCCCTCTGGTTCTAGAATATCAGGGCAGTTTTCCTTGATAATTTCTTAAAAGATGATGTCTAGGCTCTTTTTTTTTTTGATCACAGCTTTCAGATAGTCCAATAATTTTCAAATTCTCTCTTCTAGATCTATCTTCCAGGTCAGTTGTTTTTCCAATGAGATATTTTACATTGTTTTCTATTTTTTCATTCTTTTTGTTTTGTTTTTCAATGTTTTCTCATAAAGTCACTAGCTTCCAATTGCTCCATTCTAATTTTTAAGAAAATATTTTCTTCAGTAAGCTTTTGGACTTCCTTTTCCATTTGGCCAATTTTGCTTTTTAAGGTATTTTTCTCTTCATTGGCTTTTTGTACCTTTTTTGCCATTTGTATTAGGATATTTTTTAAAGATGTTACTTTTTCAGCATTTTTTTTGTGTCTCCTTTAGCAAGCTGTTGACTTGTTTTTCCTGATTGTCTTGCATCACTCTCATTTCTCTTCCCAGTTTTTCCTTTACTTCCCTTACTTGCTTCTCAAAATCCTTTTTGAGCTCTTCCATGGCCTGGGACTGATTCATATTTTTCTTGGAGTCTTTGGATGTAGGAGCTTTGACTTTGTTGTCTTCTTCTGGTTGTATGTTTTGATCTTCTTTGTCACCAAAGAAAGACTATATGGTCTGATGTTTTTTGTGAGGCTTGCTCATGATCCCAGCCAATTACTTGAGTTATAAACTCTTTCTTAAGGTAGGGGTCTGCTTCCAGTGTGGAGAATGTACTGTCCTGAGCTTTGGGGGATTTGTGCAGTTGTTTTCAGAAATACTTCTGGGGACCTGTAAATTTTCAGTTCTTCCAAGGTGGTATGATAAGGGGTGAGACGTTTGCTCCTTTCCTGACCTGTGCTTTGGTCTATCAGTGACCACAAGTACTCTTTTCTGCCTTGGAACTGTGAGGAAGATTTCCTCTCTACCACCACTACAAGCTCCACCATGCCAGCGTTCCTCCTCACCCCAGGACCGCCACCCAGAACTGTGACCCAAAACCAAGCATGGGCAAAGCAAGAGAATCCTGCACCAGCAGAGATCCCTGCAATCCCCCTCTGATCAGCCACTCAATTCCTCCTCAGTCTGTGGGCCAGAAGCTCAGAAAGCAGCCACTGCCCCTGGGCTGTGGGCAGGGACTGGGGCTAGGACCAAGCTTCTCCTCACTGCAGTCACAGACTTTCCCTACTGACCTTATAAGTTGTCTTTGGCATTCATGGGTTCATAAGTCAGGAAACCACCACAGCTGCCCATGATTTAGTCCTGTAAGGACTGCTTCAGGTTTGCTGAGGCACCCTGTTTTGCCTGTGCACCCACGCTGAACTGCGTTCCTCTCCCCGCCCAGCACAACATACCTTCCCAATCAACCATCAAGGTTTTCTTGGGCTGGAAATTTGTTTCACTCTGTCTTTTTGTAGGTTCTGCTGCTTTAGAATTTGTTTAGAACTATTTTTTTTAAGTATTTGGAGGGGGTTAGGGGAGAGCTCAAGCAAGTCATGGCTTTTTGGCTCCACCCCCCATGTGCTATCTTGATCCAACCCAGGTCCGGGCTGTGTTAAAATACCCATCTAGAGCACTCACACTTTTCAAAGCTTTGGACGCATAAGGACAAAATGGGCCTCCTACTCTAACTCTACATCTCTCAGGTAAAATTAGCTCCTTAGTAAGTTCACAAATATTTTGTCCAGTCCCAACCAGGGCATAGTCTTAGTAATTTGCATTTATTTTGTGACTTAAGATTAACAAAGTATTTTCCTTAAAATGACACAGTAAAAATTTCATATCTAAATACCCATGGAAATTTGGTTGTATGATTTATGTGACACCCAACATACACCTTCTCATATTGTATTCTTGTGTCTTGTCTCCTAGTATAGGGGCAGGGAACCTGTGGCCTCGAGGCCACATGTGGCCTTCTAGGTCCTCAAGTGCGGCCCTTTGACTGAATCCAAACTTCACAGAATAAATCCCCTTAATAAAAGGATTTGTTCTGTAAAACATGGTCTTAGTTAAAAGGCCACACCCAAGGACCTAGAAGGCCACATGTGGCCTCAAGGTCACAGGTTCCCTGTCCCTGGTCTAGTACTTTCTAAATGGCAAGGGTCATGTTCTATTTATCTTAGTTTTCTCCACAGTACCTGACATATAGCTTTTGATCTGTAAATGTGAGTTCATTGAAAGAAAGAATAAATGAATGATTGGGTCTTGAAAGATGGGATAGGATTTTTAGTATGTAGAAATAGGGGTGAGGGTTGGGGATGGAGGATCAGACAGTATCCCATGAAGAATCTACATGAGGAAAGACCAGGAACTCCCTAAGGGTAAAGACTGTGGCTGTATGACTATGAATAAATCACTTAACCTCTCCAAGCTTCAGTTTCTTCATCTGTAAAATGGGGATGGTATTGTGATAAAAGTGCTTTATAAACATTAAGTCACTAAATAAATGTGAGCCATTATCATTATTCTTTAGCATCTATCTCGAGGATTAATCCTGTACCAAAACTATGGCCAGTTGGCCCTGGGTAAATAGTTATAGACTGACTAAAAGGCTTCTCTTCCTTCACCTGAGAGCTTTAGGGCAAGACTGGATGAATGAATGAATGAATGAACAAATGAATCCTTTGCAAGGTATGAATGAAGGCATATACAACAAAAATCTGAACACAAAAACAGTAACGAATCAAAGTGATACGGTAGCTAATTTGGGTACCTACCTGATAGGAGGGAGGCAGCGGACTACCATGGAAAGAGTGCTAAATTCAGAGGGAAAGTACCTGAATTTGATTCTCAGTTCTGCTATTTATGACCTACTAGACTTTGACTAAGTCTATGTAGGCCTCAGTTTCTTCAACTATAAAATGAAGGGGGTTAGACTGCTTTGATTTTTGTAAAGTGGCATGATGTTAGGAATGTGATTTGAGTGACTTTCATAATTTTGTAACTTTGAAATAAATACCCAATTTGAGTTTATTATGGAGTTAACCTCTAAAGTTTCCCACCAAGTCTGGGAATTGACTAGAGCAGGATAAGATTAAGATTGTTATGACTGTCAAGGTTATTTAATCCCTGAGGGTGCTAGGAGCTCTGCAAATCCAGCCCATCCCTTATACTGTAATAATTCATTGTTATACTTTAATGGTATATTCTAGGATTTCACCAGCAATCTAATTATAGGTTCATGGTTTTCAGACTCTACTCTTTTTTTTGGGGGGGAGCATTTACTCACCTCCAGTCTTTTAGACCCTCTCACATTCTAACAGAACTAGTTGCTTTGCCATCATGTTCCCAAGTTAGTAACCTGGGCTTGGTGACTTGGGAACTTAGAAAGGACAGCTAAGTGTTCTCTCCCTCTCTGGTCTAAAGCTATCACAGTATCACAGAATCTCAAAGCTAGAAGGGACCTCAGAGGCCATCAAGTACAACCTGTACCAGAACAGGGATTCTCCTACAACATGTGACAAAAAGTAGTTGTTCAACCTCATCTCTGTACTTCTCTTGAGTTTCAATTTAAAATTGGACATTCTTGGCCTGTGCAATCTAGAGTTCACTCTCTCTGGCAGAGAAAATAGAAGCAAAATAAAAGATGAGTAATTCTGTCTTCTCTCCACTCTTGGTTATAATCATGCCATCCACCTTTAGCAGAAGCTGTTTCTCTTTTTTTAATCCTCCCCCCTATCACAGTAAAGCTTTAAAAAGGCCTTTTGTTTTTGTTTTTAACATCCTTCATGTGATTTAGCTTATTTGGAGACTTAGTGCCTCAACACTATTCTAACAGAGAATATTCTCATACTGTTATTTTATATTCATCTTCACTTGTCTCCCCCTTTCTTCTATCTTCTGCACATGCCTTTTAAAAACCTAATTTGATCAATGAATTCTCTGGGCACGTGAAATCTCCTTGCTTGTTACTCATACTTTGTATATTTATATGTACCTGTCTGAGTGAGTTATTAAATAGCAGTGTAAATAAAATGATAAAAATTTGCCACTTCCCATGAAGTTACTCTCCTATAAATCCATACACAAAGAATTAATATTTATAGGAATTATGTATGGGATAGTCACTGATAGAACATGTAGGCATCCACACATGAAGAAATACACATGAACATGAGGCCAGGATGTACACATGGTGGGGTAAATGACACAAAACTGTTGATATCGTTGTGATGCTCTCTGCTGATCTTGTTCCCACCAGGTGTTGCTCTCTAAGGCTCCCTGGAAAGTGCTGCTCTCTCTCCATTTCAGTTGTTTGTCAGCTTTGATTATTTCCAGGGTCACTTAATACTCCAAAACAGCATCTACTAAGCACTCTGTGGTTACAACTCATTCACCAGCTCTTTTAGCCACTTCCACCGTCCACTGGGGGTGGAGGGAATGCTGTTATCTTTAACAAGCCTCTCCCTTGAAGAAAAGAGGTTATAGCTTTTTCATTCAGCCATTTCAGACTCTTCTGTAATCTTTAGCTGAGGTGCACCTCTGTACTACATCTCTCTACTGGAGATGCTGTGGTTAGTAAGCCTTTCCCTTACAGGTAAGTCTGTAGTTATCCCTCCTTGACATTCTCAGGCAATAGCCACCAAGTTTTCTTCAGCTCTTCTTAGCTTCTTAGCTAAACTGAGACCAATGTCCATGAATCTTCCTTCATTCTTCTCTGTTAATAGCTGTGAATTTTTTTCCAGACTTCTCCTTAGCTATGCTGCATGCACCAGGTGGTAGAGAGGCTGAAATCAGTTCTGCCCTTTGAATTCACTTTAGAACTCTTTTGTTTACTGCTTCCCTTCTTTTGAACTCTTCTCTAACCTAAAATGTACTGAAGTGAATGCTAACTTACCTTCCCTGACTCTCTCAGTTCAGTTGTCCCCTAACTTATGGTCAGAAACCAGTTTTAGGTATTAGGTCTTATCATACATTGTGACTGAGTTAAATCTACCCAGAGCTCTTCTTCATACTGAAAAGGGATGGAGAGACACTGTGATAAAGGAACTGTCTTAATCTTACCAGAACAGCCCCTCTCTTCTATGCAAAATAGCAAGAGCTCTCCTGACTGAAGAATTTTGAGCAACACCATGAACTTTGGCTCACATTCTCCAGTAACTTATCAACTCCTAGTGTCTGTCTGTTTCTGTATCTCTCTGTCTCTGCCTTTCTGTCTTTGTATTTATCTCTTTTTCTCACTGTCTTTGTCTCTTTCCTTTCTCCAGATATTTTAATGGGAAAAATATTGCCAGCATTGAAATTTTCTCACAGAGCATGAAGGTTGCATGGAACGTAGTTTGGGAAGTGCTGCCTTATAGGTTTGGGCTTTTGAGGTCAACCTTTGAGACAGAACAGAAAACAGCATCAAACATATACACAAAAATTTCTTCATAGGTATCAGTGGAGTATAAGCCATGGCCTTTACCCAAAAGGAACATGTGATTTAGGTGGAGAGAAAATATACACAGGAAGCCATTGCTGAATGAGACAGCATAATAATAGCTTACATTTATGTAGCTCTTTACAAAGCACTCAACTCCCCAAAATCCTGTGAGGTAAGTAATGCAAATGCTATTATACCCATTTTACAGATGAAAAATCTAAAGCTCAGAGATGTTGTACCAAACATCTTGTAAGTGGGGGAGCATGGCCTGCTGCCTTTCATGCTAGATTGTGTGGTATAGATTAAAAAAAAAAAGGTTATAGGATTTCAGAGAAGGGATAAACCAGTGAAGATTAGGGAGATCAAGGGAGGAAGGCTACATGGAGAAAGAGGGATGTGAGCTGAGCCTTGAAGGATGGGCATAGGAAGTGGACAAGTGGAAGGGAAAGACGAAGCATTCCTATCAAAGGAAACATCCAGCATCAGCAAAAGAACAAAGAGAGGGAGGCGGGAGAGGAGGGCATTTGGTGGAGGGGCAGTGTAGTCAGTGATCCACAGAGAAGGCGATTACCTCCTGTGACCTAGGGAGGAATTAAGCGCCTGTTCACAGCTGCTAGGCCCCTGCTGACCTGGAAGGAGCTTTGAGCATCCAACTCCCTGGAGACAGGACAGCTTTAGTATTCCCAGTCTCTCCCTTCTTTCTGAAGAGCCATGACTAAGATTCTATGGTTTTATTTCATTTACTCTTGCTGGGATTTGCATTTTAAACTTCTGGGCCTCAGTTTCCTCATCTGTAAGATGAGGGAATGTACTAGGATGAATAAAAGCATTTTTCCTATGTGTCAAGCACTGTGATAAGTGCTTAGGTTACAAATATAAAAGAAAGACAGACACAAGGTCATCTATTTAGAGCTGGAAGGGACCTTTGAGGTCACCGCATCCAATTCCTTCATGTGTCTGAGGCAAGATTCAAATCCACATCTTCCTGACTCCATACCTAGAACCCAATCCACTCCCACTACCATCAGCATACATATCTTAGATCTGCAAGTTATCTTAGAGTCATCTAGTTCAAACCTCTCATTTTATACATAAAGAAACTGAGGTCTAAGGGGTTAAGTTGCCAGCTGAGAGTAAGTGACAGAGCCAGAATTCAAACTCAAGTCTCCAACTCCAAATGCTAGTGTTCTCCCACTGTGCTAGGCTACAGAGAAGTGGGGGGAGAAATTTGGGGGCAATAGAGTAGCCCTGCCAACTTCCCACATAAGCGTTCTATTATGCAGTCCATGAAGAGGACAAGAAAGCCACATTGGTCCTCCAAACTAACCTTCTAGGGGAAGCTAGGGGGTACAGTGGATAGAACACCAGCCCTGGAGTCAGGAGGACCTGAGTTCAAATGTGACCCCAGGTACTTGGAACTTACTAACTGTATGACCCTGGGCAAGTTACTTAATGCCATTGCCTAGCACAAACAAACAAAACCAGACTAACTTTCTAGCCTCATTTTTATTCAGTAGTACATAGAATATTGGACTTCGAGTTTAGAAGCTCTGGGTTCAAATCTCTTGTCTGGCTACTTAGTAGCTGTTTGACCACAAGCAAGTCCCTTAAAAAAAACCAAACAAACCCTGAGCTTCAGATTCTTCATCTGTAAAATGGGAACAATAAGCTCTTTTTGTGGTGGCACTGAGGGGATGCCCATTGATTGAGGAATGGCTGAACAAGCTGTGGTATATGATTGTGATGGAATACTATTGTGCTATAAGAAATGATGAGCAGGCAGATTTCAGAAGAACCTGGAAAGACTTACGTGCCCTGATGCAAAGTGAAGTGAGCAGAACCAGAAGAACTTGTGCACAGTAACAGCAATATTGTACGATGATGAATTGTGAATGACTTAGCTATTCTCAGCAATACAATGATTCAAGACAATTTCTAAGGACTAATGATGAAAAACATATCCTCCTCCAGGAAAGAACTAATGGAGTCTGAATGCAGATTGAAACATACTTTCTTTTAACTTTATTTTTCTTGGGATTTTTTTTTTGGTCAGTATTTTCTTTTGCAACATGGCTAATATGGAAATATGTTTTGCATGATTGCACATCCGTAATCTATATCTAATTGCTTGCCTTCTTTTTCATTGAGAGGGGAGGGGAGGGAGAGAATTTGGAACTCAAAATTTTTAAAAACAAAAGTTTAAAATTGTTTGTAGATGTAAGTTGAAAAAAACATGAAAATGTTCACATTAAAAATGGGAGCAATAATACTTCTGTAGTACCTTCCTCACGGGGTTGTTGTGAGGCTCTGAAGAGGTGATTTATGTGTATGTAGAGCATTGTAACCTTCTAGGTACCACAAAACAGAGTCATAGATTGAGATGGCCCTTCAAGGCCATCTAATACAACTCCCTGATTGGACAGAGCAGGAACTAAAGTCGAGTGACTTGCCTGCTGTCTTCTAGTAAGTGGCTAAGGTATGATTTGAACCTAGATTTTTCTGAGAATTTCAGGGGTCTATTACATACTCTATATAAATGGCAGTTATTTATATATGAGGTACTGCTCATGAGACCAGACAGTCTGAGTGGGCCCATTAGATGTCACCAAACCCTCCTTCTTTCTCATTTCCCTGTCTCTCTTTGTATTTTTGCTCATACCCAAAGTGGTCCCTGGCCTCCATCCTTCCTGAACTTCAGCTCAACTCAGGTGCCACCTTCTCCTAGAGACTTTTCTTGATCCCCTTTCCACCCCGAAATCTGGAAGTAACCTCCCTGAAATTCCCAGAGCATTTTATATGAGCCTCTCCTTTATACTTAGTGTATAATTTGTATTGTAGTTATTTATGTTCCTACCTGCCTTCTCTCCTCTACTAGAATAGGGGCTGTGTTTGAGTTCATCCTTGCGTCCTCAGACTGGCCCAGTGCCCTGCACATAGGAGATTTGAATTGAATTCAATTGAATAGATTGAGTCACTGAGCCTCAGTTTCTCCACCTGTAAAATGAGAGAGTTGGATTGGATAGCCTCTGAGCTCCCTTCAAGGGATCTTATGGTCCTGTGATTTGACGAGTATAATTGTGGCCACTTGGATGGCAATCTGAGAGGGATGGTATCAGGGTAAATCACAAGGGCTAGTTCTTCTTTCCCTTGGCATTAAAAGGAAGCAGGCATGCATGCCACAGCAGCTGTGGCGTCTTGGAGGATTCTCCCATTTCCTCCACCCCACTGCCATGGCCATCCCTGGCTGTTAGAAGCTCCTCCTGCAGTCTAACCTCCATCCCTCTGGAGTCCAGAAGAATGTGCAGAAGCTGATTCCCAAGGCACTCCTATCCCGTGGGAGGGGTGGGGGCTGTAAATCTCTCCCAGGCATCTGGCAGAATCCAGTTCTCTCTGCAACTGGGTGATGTCACCTATTGTTGAAGTGCAGTTCTTTTTATAGCTTCTGCTGCAGATAGAGAATGCAGCTGGGAATAGCACTATCTTGTTTCCAAGCTGGCCTGTTCTAACTCCCTGCTCTCTGGGACCCAGGCTGGCTGCGGAGATTGGAGGGGTTTGGGCTTTTTTCTTTTTGACATTTCAAGGAGAAAGGGGGGGGGAGAGAGGGGGAGAGAGAGAGAGAGAAAGAGAGAGAGAGAGAGAGAGAGAGAGAGAGAGAGAGAGAGAGAGAGAGAGAGAGAGAGAGAGAGAGAGAGAGAGAGACAGGTCCCAGGAGTGCTGGGGGAGGAGAGGACTGGAAGACAGGGAAGACTATCCCTTCTCTATCCCACCACCCTGCTTCTTTCTCTGACATTCCTTTCTTCATTCACCCACTGCTTACTGGGCTGTTTAGCATCTTCCCCTCCCTGCCCCTTCAACAGGAAAGGGAGCCCAGCCCTTGAAGAAGAGCTGCTGCCCAGAGGAGTAGGGGGTAGGCTGCTTTCTCCTTGTCTGCAAAGGAAAACCCTAGGCTTCCTTTGCTTCATATATAGGCTCTTTAAATTATGGGATTCTTGAGCTGGAAGGGAGCTGAGGGATCCCCTAGTCCAGGGTCCTTAATGCAAAGTTCAAGAACTTGGATGGGAAAAAATATTACATCTTTATTTAATATCATTGGTTTCCTTTGGAATTCTACATATTTTATTACAAATTGGAAAACATTACTGAGAAGGGCCTGCCTCTAGCCTTCACCAGACTGCCAAAGTGGTCTGTAACACACACCAAAACAGAGGTTAAGAAACTCTGATTGTCATCCATTTATTTTTCAGGTTAAGATTTAAAGAGGGGAAATCATTTACCCAAGGTCACACAGAAAGTTACAACCCTGTGGGACGGAGGCAGGACAAGTTTATCTATCTCCATATTACTGATGAGGCCCAGAAAGATTAGGTGACTTTTTTGAAGCTACACACCCAAGTTGTGACCTTGTACAGTGGCTAGAGCAGGTATTATTACCCTTATCTGACAGCTGGGGGCTGGTGAAATTAAGCCAATAACCCAAGGAAACAGGGGAGGTTAGTGGCAAACCCAGAGCTAGAATCTGTCCGTGTCTCTTGACTCCTAATCCTGGGTTCTTTTCCACAATACCTTGCTTGGTTTGGAGGCTGTGTCTGGGGTGGGAGGTAGGATAGGGATGGGGAGGATTACTCCTTTAGTTATATGAAGCAGTTTGCAAGTTTTAAAGTGCTATGTAAATACTAGCTGCTATTATTTTTATTATTATTATTTGAACCAAATGTGGGGTACTGAAAGTGTCTAAGTATGGGAGAGAAATGCCCCCACTGAGGTTCTTCTAAATCAGAGTGAAAAAGAGAGAGCTCCTGCTTCCTCAGCTCCATTGACCTTAGGAATTTGCTTCTGTCCCTTAACCCTGATTCTGTCCAGATGCTTAAGCTATTGAGGGCTATTTATACATCGCCATAAGTACACAGGAAATTCTGGGAGAGGATTTAAGCTAGGCCCCACCTCTGTCCTCAGAGTCAGCAGGCCAGGCCATGGGTATCATATTATCCCTGCTACTTCCCACAACCTAGGAAAGAACCAACAAGAAAAATTGCCCTCAAGGGGTACCCCAGCCTGATTTCTAGAAAAGATGAGCCCTCTGAAAATGATGAGTTCTCTACTCCTAGATCTGGGGGTGTCTAAATCCACCTATCTCTCCGAGTGCCATCAGCCTCTTTCATTGGATGCTGGGAGCCACTGGGATCTCTATCTTTGTTTTAACTAAGAATCTGTTTTGTCTTTTGAGGGGAACTGAAATAAAGGCATAGTGGAGTTTTCTGGCTTAGTTGAGAACACTCACTTCCTTATAGGAAGAAGGTTGTCCAGCTCCTTCTTGTCCCTTATGATAGGGAGAATGAAGGAAGGGGAGAGGCAAAGCATAAAGCTGTTGAGGAAAGCCATTGTCTTTTGTCTTCTAAAAGGGTGATTTCCAATGTCTGGTGGGGATTGAATGGAGAACCACTAGCTTATATCTGATAATTAATAATAATAGTAATAGGGGACAGTTAGGTGGTACAGTAGATAGAGCACCAGCCCTGGAATCAGGAGGACCTGAGTTTAAATCCAGCCTCAGACACTTGACACTTACTAGCTGTGTGACCCTGGGCAAGTCATTTAACCCCATTGCCCAGCAAAAACACACACACACACACACACACACACACACACACACACACACACAAAACCCCCCAAAAATAATAACAGCTAACATTTATATTTGTAAAGTGAAGGGGTGAACTAGATCAGGTGTCTCCCACCTTTAAATGTATGATCTATCTTCAGTTATATTGAGCACTTTAAGGTTTGAAAAACACTTTAAATACATTATTTCATTTGATACCCAGAACAACCGTTATAGGTGTTACGTCTATTATATAAATGAGAAAACTTAGTCTGAGGTCAACTTGTTGAATCAATCAGTACTGATTAGGTGCTTACTCAGGGCCAGATGCTGTACTGGGTACTGAGGATACAAAGAAAGACAAAAACAGTTCCTGCCCTCAAAGAGCTAACATTCTAATGGGGAAGACAACATGCAAACAACTATGTACATACAAGATATACATCAGGGAAACTGGAGCTGGTCTAAGAAGTTATCTCAGTAAAATTAAGTAATTTGCTTCAGGTCATAAATCTATTCTCCTTTGAGATTCTTGTAGCTAGTTCATTTGGGGTCTGGAAATTGCAGGCGATGGGAATGGCCTTCTCAGTGGAGGAGGGAGGGTGTTGAGGGTAGAAGAGAAGCATTTAAAGGCTGAAAGTGCGTAGTTTGATTCAAATTCTGCTCTTGGAGAACTCTGGAAAGAATGATTCCCTTTGACTCCTGGGGAACTGGTGTTTTAGAAGCCTTCTTCCTTCTTTCCTTCCTTCCTTCCTTCCTTCCTTCATTTCCCTTTAATCTTCTTTTTAAAAATTTTGAATTTCAAATTCCCTCCTTCCAGCCCTCCCCTACCCATTGAGAAGGCAAACGATATGCTACCTATTATACATGTGAAGTCATACAAAACATTTTCATATTAGCCATGTTGCAAAAAAAAAGCAAGAAAAATAAAGAAAGTGGGAAAAGTATGCTTCAATTTGCACTCAGTATTTATCAGTTCTTCCTCTAGATGTGGATAGCATTTTTCATCTTAAGTCCTTTGGAATTGTTTTAGATTATTGTCTTGATCATAATAGCTATGTCCTTCAGAGTTAATCGTCATTATAATATTGCTTTTACTATGTACAATGTTTTCCTGGTTCTGTTCACTTCATTTATCAGTTCATATAAGTCTTCTCAGTTTTTTTCTGAAACCTTCCTCTTCATCATTACTTATAGCACAATAGTATTCTATCACAATCATATACTACAACTTGGTTAGCCATTCCCCAATTGATGGACATCCCCTCAACTTCCAGTTCTTTGCCACACACACACACACACACACACACACACACACACACAAAAGAGCTGCTATATATGTTTTAATACATATGGGTCCTTTTTCATTTTCTTTAATCTCTTTGAGATATACACTTAGTGTGGTTTTGCTGGGTCAAAAGGTATGTACAGTTTGATAGCCCTTAGGGCATAGTTCCAAATTGTTCTCCAGAATGGTTGGATCAGTTCACAACTTCACTAACAGGGTATTAGTGTCCCTATTCATCCCTTCCAGCACTTGTTATTTTCCTTTTCTGTCTTGTTAGCCACTCTGAGAGGTGTGATGTGGTACCTCACAGTTGTTTCAATTTGCATTTCTCAAATTATAGTGTTTTAGAGCATTTTATATGACTATTGATAGCTTTGATTTCTTCTTCTGAAAACTGCTTATCATATCTTTTGACCATTTATCAACTGGGGAATGGCTCTTCTTTTAAAAAATAAATTTGGCTCAGTTTTCTATATATTTGAGAAGTGAGGATTTTATCAGAGAAACTTGCTATAAAATTGTTTTTCCTAGTTTCCTACCTTCCTTCTAATTTTGGCTGCATGTTTTGTTTGTACAAAAGCCTTTAAATTTTATGTAAACAAATTATCCATTATACCTCCTGTGAACCTCTCTATATTTTGTTTAGTTACTCTTCCCTTATCCTTAGATCTGACTTAGATTTGATCTCTAATTTGTTTATGATATTATCTTTCATATCTACATTATGTACTCATTTTGACCTTTTCTTGGTATTCATTGTGAGATGTTGATCTATGCCTAGTTTCCACTAGATTGTTTTCTAGTTTTCCCAGCAATTTTTGTCAAATAGTGAATTCTCGTCCCCAAAGCTTAAATATTTGCTTTTATCAAATGCTAGCTTACTGTGGTCATTTATTATTGTGTATTGTGTACCTAATCTATTCTAGTGATACACCACTCTGTTTCTTAGATAGTGCCAGATTGTTTGTAATATAGTTTGAAATCTAGTGATGCTAGACCACCTTCCTTCACATTTTTTTCATTGGGAATTGAGAGATTTTACCTTATAAGAAGCCAGCTCTTCATTTCCACCCCTGAAATACAAGAGCCTTGTACTATACTTTTCATCTTTTCAATTAGCAAAAACCTACCCTGAAGAAGCTTACAATTTAATAGAAAGAATCTGGGCAGGAGAGGCACTATGGTATAGTGGATAAAGAGCTCGTCTGGCTGTGTGATCCTGGGCAAGTCACATAATTTTTCAGTACCCCCAGGTAACTCTAAGACTATTGGTTGCCAAATTGTGACTGACCTGCTTTTGGTGGACATCTAAGTTTCTTAGTAAACAGAATAGTGGATTTTGAGTGAGGAATACCTGATTTCAAATAGTCTCTCAGACAAGGGCAAGTCACTTCACCCTTTTGAGACTCAGTTTCCTCATCTGTAAAGTGGAGATAATAATAATGTCAACTTGTGAGGTTGTGAGTTTCAGTGAGGTTATACACACACACACACACACACACACACACATGCACACACACACATAAACACTGTAATCAAAGCACTATGTAAATGTCAGCTATTAGCATTATTGTTGTTGTTATTTATGCAGCTCTTGTGATAATGGCAGCTTCCTAACACTGATGAAATCACAGGTCTGGGAAAGGAAAGGAAGGAATTATAAGACAAGCTCATATATAATTCTAACACAATATAAAATGTGCCAAGTGCAAACAAAGGGTCCAGACCAAGTGTTAAGAGAAATTTGAGGAGGGAAGACCAAGAACCTGGGAAAGCATGTGAGCTAGACCTTTAAGGAGAGGTTGGACATCACTTGGCAAAGATGTGTGGGGTGGAAGAAATAGACTCCAGGCCCAAGGAGCAAGGTGGGGAATCAAGACTCAGAATCCAAAGAGGGCAGGAGAAAAACAGGGGACAGAGAGTACTTCAGTGGGGCTGAAAAGTCAATTACCAGCAGGTTGGGAGGTGGGGTGGAAAGGTAGGTTGCAACAGATTGTTTATTGTTGAGAAATGTCTGTCTCTCCTTCCATGTAAGAGAACAGTGATCGGCAGGAACTTGTTAGGATTCCTGGAATCATAACCTCAAGCATGCTCTTGTAGGGCAACAGCAACTGTGCTAGTTCCCAGGTTCCCCTCTGTCTGGAGGAATTGCCTCTGTCAATGGGTAATTAGAGTGACAGAGCCTAGCCGGGTACCAGCTAAAGTCCTTTACATCCAGAGTGGCTGGCCAGGTGGGGCAGGGATGAGCAGGGAGGTTTGAGCCCTTCTGCTTAGATGGTAGCAAAAGTTCTGAGTTACCCTTTCCCCTACTATGTGTATATCATATAAACCAAGTAATTTATATGTTATCTACCCCATTAGAATGTGAGCTCTTTGAGGGCAGGGACTGTTTTTGCCTTTGTATCCTCAGCACTGAGTACCTAGCACTTAGGACACACTTAACCAATGATTTTTGAGGGATTTTAATTGATTGAAACCCTCTGGAAATGCCCTGAACATCTCTTACCATTTCCCTCTTCTGACAGGCTCTAGCGGACTATGCTACTTTATCAGTCCATCAACAAGCATTTATTAAGCTTATAATGTTCCAGGCACTGCGCTAAGCACTGAGAATCCAAAGAAAAAGCAAAACCAGCTCTTGTCCTCTAAGAACTTGCATTCCAATGTATAAAAATAGTTAATATGCAAGACACAGAGTAGATGGAAGGTAACCTTAGAGAGGAAAACTCTAGCATCTAGGGCTGGGGGTTTGTTCTGTGAATTTTGGATTCAGTCAAAGGGCTGCACGTAGAGGGTCACATGTGGCCTCAAAACTGCAGGTTCCCCACCCTTGATCTAGGGGGGCTGGGAAAAACCTCCTGAAGAAGGCTATGTTTAACTATTTATTAACTTTAGCCCTTTGACACCAATTACTTAAGCTGCCCAGACACTTCTTTAGAATAAGGATTCGGTCCCTTTGCCCTTAGCCTGGGACCGTGGTGATTACCTTGGCGGGCTGGACCAAGTCCAGTTAACCCCTTGGATTCTGCACCAACGGCAAAGGGACTGTGTAACCTTCAGGCAGTATCACGGCTAAGGGCAACCTGTTCCTGCTTCTGTCTTTCTCTGTTGAACCAACCATGTTTACTCTTTCCCAGACTAACTTTATCTAATCTACTCAGGGGATTTCAGCAGGAATGCTGAAAGGAATATCTACAAGGCATCGTACTAGGAGACATAACCCTAGTCTTCAAGGATCTTCTTACGATTTAATCAAGCAGACAGAATCATCCCAGGCTCATTCCCATTACCTAATTCTCCAGAAACAAGCAGTTTTTCCATTTGAACAATCAGTAAGGGAATGAGACAAGCTTTGCATTTATTACACATATTCCAACCGGGGCTATATGAAAACACTGAGCAAAAATTGGATTTTTATCATTCGTTCAACCACTGTTTACTAAATGCTCACCTCGAGTGAAGAACACCTGAGGAAATGCACAGAGAAGCAAGATGGGAGCTTGCAATCCAGCAAGGGCGGAGTGACCGCCAACTATGCAATTTAATACAATGCATTGACAGTCACGTTATTGCAGAATGGAAAATAATGAGAGAAGCACAATGAGCTAAGATCATTTCTGACAGTATGCCATTCTCCAGCTCAGAAACTTTCAGTTTCTCCTCATTGAAGCCTCTTCTTCCACCTGTTTGTTATTCAAATCCCAGTTTCAATCTGGCCTCACCTTGCATGTCCAGCCTTATCTCCTGTTATTTTCCCAAATAGACCCTTCATTGTAGCCAGCCTGGTCTCCTCACTGTCTTATGAATTCAGATGGCATCTTCCTGACCCTGTGCCTTGATTCTGTTGTTGCTCTTCTTTTTAAGATCCCCTCCCCCCCAAACTGGCTTCCCCACTCTCCATCCAGTCTCTGTCCACTTCCCATCTCTCCATGAAGCTACTCCAACCCACACTGATCTCCTCTTCCACTGGCATCCTACACATTTATTTAGACATTTATTTAGTCCCCTCTTTTCACAGTGATGCATTTTAGAAAAGAAGCATCTTGGAGCAGTGACTAGAGTTGCTTGATTTGGTATCAGGAAGACTTGGTTTGAAATCCTGTGACATTTCCCAAAGCTGTATGACCATGAACAAATCACTTACTCTCTTTGCTTCCCCCCCCCACCCCCTGCCCCCAGGATTTATGTATTAAGTCATCGACAATTGTGATCTCCATTGGTAGAAGCAGTTGTCTATCTTCATGTACTCACTCTCATGTTCCTGGAAATTGAGAACATGGGAAAAATGTTACACTTGAAGAGCGGGGGCGGGTGGGGTGGGGTGGGTTGGTATGTTCCTGACCAAGGACTCAGCATAACATAAATCACAGATATGTACAATGATGTTAGAGAAGCCAAGATAACTACCATAAACTTCTTGGAAATAACTGAACTATTTTAAATAATTACATAAAAATGGTAAAATTATACTACAAATTATATACAATGGGCTCAAGAATTTGGTACGTGTTGATTTGAATGGGAGCTCCAGTGTACAGTACTCAAGTTTACATAGAGTACAAAAATACCCCCCAAAAACCAAACATTTCTATCATATCACGACTTTTTGCAGAAAGCTAAAGAGCCTTGTGTTAGCTGTAATCAGCTTTAAGTAAGTTTTTAAATTAGAGAATCGGAGTAGTACAATAGAGAACAGGCCTCAGAGGCAAGTAGCCCTCTAACACACACTGACTATGTGAACCTCGCCAAGTTACCTAACCTGTGAGTGCCCCAAGCAGCTCTCTGAGACTTTAAGTTATGATCAGCATTGGCAGAGGGACTTTCTCCATTAGGAGTTTTGTACACCAATGAAACCACTGGCCTGCCCTATAAAATGCCTTTAATTTACCATAATTTCATTTGCCTTTTTAGAATTTAGAGTGGCTTTGGTGGGGGTGATTTAGATGGTTCATATTTCTTTAAAAAAAAAATTGTCCAGGGAAGGCTGATCATGCCTTGTTTTTCTTTTGATAACAGTTTCCCTTTAGTAAGCAGAGAGTTTCAAGATCATTGCTTTTTTGTGTTCAAAGTAGGGCTTATTCTTTTCAGAATTCCCCATCAGCACTTAAAAGCTTCCTGGAACATTTTACTTGGAAGGGCATGGGGAGAAGGAGTCTCTAGATTCTGGTCTTGCCCACTTTTGATTCTGCTGTTCCTGGTCTCCCCCACCCTCTCTTTAAAACAAAATGCTGAGGCAACCTTGAAAAGGAAGAGAAATAACAAAAATCACTTTTTTGAATTGCATTTGCTTCCCCCTTTTTCTCTCTCTCAACAGCAGGAGAATGTGTGTTGGGAATAATGTGAGGGATAGATTAATAAAAGAAAAAAGAAAAGAAAATGGAGAGTTTTGGTTGGAGAGAAGAATTAAGAGGTAGTATTATAATCATGCCCCAGAAATAAAGGAAAAGAGCATCAAGGAAATATTTAAACATATACAGAAGGGAACAGAAGGAAATGCATAATGGGCCATGGACGTGCAGAGGAGTTCTGTTATAATTTCATATATAAATCTTCTTCTCTGTTTTTTTTATTTGTATTTTGAAGCATTCATGTTTGTTGATATTTAAGCTTATAATAAAAAGATATTTTTACAAGTAGCAGGATGCTAATATTTCTGGTTAATTTAGGGTCTCAGATTGGGTTCTTGAAATATAAAAATCATGTGCCAAAAAAATTAGAAGTAGATTGTATGCATTTCACAGCTATGCATAGGAGACGAATTCCTACACTAACAGAGATGAAGGAAATTACAAATAATAAAATAGATTATTTTGATTACATGAAACTGAAATGCTTTTGCACAAACACAATTAATGCATCTAGGATAAGAAGGGAAGCAGTTTAAGGCAGCGGGAAATAATTTTATCAAATTTCTCAGGTAAGGGTATGTTATGCAAGATATATAGACAACAGAAATATATAAAACCAAAACTCATTCCTCAGTAGATAAGTGGTCAAAGGATATGAGCAAATAATTTTCAAAAGAAGAATAAGATAAAGATAATGATATGGAAATATTAACAAGAAAAGTAATTAATAATGCTACTAATAAGAAAAATGCAAATCCAAACAATCTGGAGGTTTTACCTCATGCTAGTAAATGGGCAAAGAAGACAAAAGACAAGAGTCATTTTTGGAGGGGTTTGAAAAGACAGGCATGTTATTCCTGTTGCTGGAGCTGTGAACCAATTCAACCACTTTGGAATGCAATCTGGAATTATGCAAATAAAATGGCTAAAATTTCTAGGCTCTTTGACTCAAAGATTCTATAGGTAGATATATATCCCAAGGAGGTAAAAGCCCCATATACACCAAATTTTATATAGCAGTACTTTTTGTAGGAGCAAAGACATGGAAACAAAAATACCTGTTGATTGGGAATGGCTAAACATATTATGGTGCATGAATGTAATGAGGTATTACTGTGCTATAAGAAATAACAAACATGATGGATTCTTAGACACATGGAAAGACTTATAAGAACTGATAGAAAATGAAGTAAACAGAGGCAAAGAAAAAACCCTCTATACACAGTGAGTATGGTAGAAAGAAAAACAACCACAAAATACTGAAAATGAATGTTGTAAAATTACAAAAAATAAATTTGGCCCCCAAGAAGAGATATGAGAAGATAACCCCTCCTACTTCTTTGCAGAGGTAGGATAGGGAGAAGGAGACATTCCACAGGTGTGGAACATTGCATATATTGTAAGATTTTTTTGGTATATTGATTGTTTCTTTTGTGAGATAACTGTCTGAGAGGGGGAAGAGGAGAGATACAGAGGGAAATTTACATGACATAAAACAAAAGCTATTAATAAAAATTAATTTTTAAAAATCCAGTTAATGTAAATATATCTGTTAAATTGAGGGTTTTAAATTAGGTTCTGGATAATTAAGGTTTTATTCTGGTTGTGATACCTGAAGGATCTGTGATTTTGTCAACCATGGGGAGTTCCATGTATGGAAACTCCTTCCGCCAAGCCAGATCCAACCTATAAATGACATTAGTGGTAAATGGGTTTGAAAGTTATCATTTATTGTTTGTTCATTGTTTGTCCTTCATTCTGGAAGAGGACAGTGATATCAGGAGATAATGTTGTGACTTGCAAGTGAATTGGATTTAAGTGAGGGAGGGCTATGTAAAGTCACCAGCCTCACTCTCTCCTCCAGAGCAATCTAGGTCCAGTGGTAAGATACAGGTGAGGATGAATGGAGATGGCCCCGGATACAGTGGGAGACTGTGACCTTTTAAGCTAAAGTCTTCTCCAGGTTTCAGTTTGACCCAGGCAAAGCCCATTCAGTGATTAAGGCTAGGTAAGAAATGAAGCAAAGAATGGCCTCATTTACCTAGTCAAAAAAACAAAATCAGTCTGGGAGGGTAGACCTTCAGGGTTTCTATCCAAAATAGAAACAATTGCTATTTACATTCCCTCTGAGCCATCATAGCCCAAACAATGACCAAGTGAAATTTGGGCTGAGACCTAATTGGCCGATCAATGAGAGCCAGAATGATTTGGATTTAGGGTATGGTCCTTAAAAAAGAAATCTAGCACAGGACTATATCTTGAGAGTTTTCAGAGATCAAAATTCATATTCCTTTGGGCAGAGCACCTGCAGGTAAAGATATGATTCCCTGCGGACAGAGAGAGAGGAAGGAGGGAAGGAAGGAAGGAAGGAAGGAAGGAAGGAGAGGCAGGGAGGGAGGGAGCTGCATTGTTCAACTGGAATTGGCCAGTTGGGTCCCCAGTGGGACAGCTACTACTACTCACAGATCACTGTGTGTTCTTCATTCTGGAAGAGGACATGACATCAGGAAGGTGATGTCATAACTTGCAAGTGAATTGGATTTAAGTGAGGGAGGACTATGCAAAGTCACCAACCTTACTCTCTCCTCTGGAGCCATCTGGGTCCAGTAGCAAGATATAGATCAGCAGAAAGTCACCTGAGCAACACAGGCACTAAGTGTCTCCTCCAGGGTCACACAGTGCAGTGTGTGTGAGTGTGTTTATTGTGAATGTTCACTGAAGAAGAGAGTGGTTGAAAGAGATTTGTATGGCTTGCCTGTGAATTTCTTATTGCTCTAAATCTTATTCACATGTATTTAACTCTGTACTCCCAATTAGACTATCATCTTCACCTCTTACCTTTGTAAGAAACAGGGCATGACAGTTTACAAAACTCACATACATAATTTCATTTGATCCTTACACCTGTACGAGGGAGGCAGGACAGGTATGCCACAGTATGGTGGAATGAAGGATCAGAGAAAGTAAGTTAGAATACTGAGTCTGTGATATTTACAAGCAGTTCTCATTTTATGTAAGTGGACAGGTCAGCAGACCTCTATGTACAGCAATTTTTTTTTAGTAATGTGAATTTGCCCACTGGCCAACACACATTCAAAAATACATGGGGGCCTAGGGACTGAAAAGCAAGAGCAGGAGGAGGAACACAGGGCATTTTGTATTTATATTTAATTGTGTGACCTTGGAAGAGTGACTTGGATATCCTGGACCCCAGTTCCCTCATCTGTAAAATGAGATTCAGCAAGATAATCTCTCAGGTGATTTCAGCTTCAAATCCTATGATCCCCTTTGACCAAACCTTCCCCTCTGAGGTTACCTTCTGTCTGCTCTGTTTGTATCTTGTATTTAACTAGTTATTTACATATTGTCTCTTCCATTGGAATATAAGCTTCTTGAAGGCAGAAACTTTTTTTTAACCTTTTAACCCCAGTGCTTAGCACTGTTGACTGGTCCTCTTTAAGAATGAAGGACAAACAGCAATAATTAGTAAGCTTAGCAAAAGCTTATTGACTAAGAGATGAAAAACCAAATGCAATGAACTAACTCTTTTGGGAACCTTGTGGAACAAGGTTCTACAGCTAGTAAACAGTATAAACCAGACTAATCAGAGCCTGGAATCAGTTCTTCTCTTTCCTCTGTAACACTTAACTGCAATCTGTCCTTCCACCTCTGCATATACATAACCTATCACTCCCCACATTGTCTTCCTTCAAACAGAATTCTGGGTAGAATTTTGCACACATTGGGTTCTTGGCCAGTGGTATTAGGCTGGCTTCATAAAAGAGGAAAATGTTTTTGAAAAACCAAATGCAGGCTCTGTTGGGTTTTGTTGCAAAGGCAGAGGGAAATAGGACTGGGGGTGATACTGATGGGATCGTAGATCTAGAGCTGAAAGGAACCATAGAAACTATCTATCTCACTTTTACAGATGAAGAAACTGAGACTCAGAGTAACTTACGACAACTGACTTGCCCAAGGTGACACGAGGCATAAACTTCAGAGGGAAGATTTGAACCCAGTTTTTCTGATTCCAGAGGAGTTGCATCAACAGCAGTAGCTACCGTTGCTTCTAGTCAGGGCATTGCTTTTGTCTTTCCAGGAGTGAGTGGCAGGTCAGACCACTGCTCACTCACCACTGAATGATAATGGGTCCTTGTTTCCCTCAAAATAGGTAGCTAGGAGGCACAGTGGATAGAGCAGTGGCCTGGAATCAGGAAGACCCGAGCTCAAATCCAGCTTCAGACACTTGCTAGCCGTGGGCCTGGCTCTGAGACTTTAACTCTGTCTGCCTCAGTTATCCCAACTGTAAAATGGTAATAATAATAGCAGGATCAAATGTGATTTTTTGTAAAGTGCTTAGAACATAGCAGCTTAATAAGTGTTTATTTCCTTCCTTCATCAATCCCTCTCCAGGTACGAATATGGGAGATCCCTGAGGGGGGCTTGAAGCGGAACATGACAGAAGCAATCCTAGAACTTTATGGACACAGCCGGAGGGTGGGGCTTGTGGAGTGGCATCCAACCACCAACAACATCCTGTTCAGCGCTGGCTATGACTACAAGGTGAGCATGGCCCCTACTGGGGCAGGCCTTCTCAGAATTGAGAGGACTGGGGGGAAATCTCTTATTATATCTGTATAGTAATTAAACCTTTAAAAGTCTGTCATATACATTTTATCAGGTAATTCTCATAACTCTCTTGTGAAGTAGACAGGACAGCTGTTATTTCATCCCCATTTTCTAGCTGAGGAAACTGAGTCCCAGAGAGGTGTAATAACTTTCAAAAGTCTCACACTTAGCTAATGATAGAATCAGGATTGGGATCTAGGTCTGCTGCCTTAGATGCCCATGAGGAGTTAGATTTTCCTCATTGGAACCAAATCTAATGGAGTACTTGGGGGAAGTGGAAACCCAGTGTGTGCCCAAGCTAGGTTTTGCTAGTTTGTTTTTTTCCCAGCCCTGGCACCACCTCTTTTCCTGTTAAAAGAGCAGGAAGAACTCTTTGGTTAAGCAGGCCTGAATGGACAATATGGTACCTGTGAGCCAATCATCAGCTGTTCCATTCTGAAGCCTGCTAAAGTCAGTCAGTCAATAAGCATTTTTTACGATGTGCCAGGCACTGTGCTAAGCACTTGGGGATACCAAAAAAAAAAAAAGCAAAAAGAGGCTCCCTGCTTTCAAGAAGCTCACAGTCTAATGGGGAAGACGACAAATAGGTACAGACAAACTATATACAGGATAAATAGGGGGGAAAATCAAAGAGGGAAGGCACTTGAATTAAAGGCAATTGAGAAAGCCTTCCTGGAGACGGTGAGATTTTAGTTGGGACTTTGGAAGTGAGAAGAGGGAGAGCATTCCAGGCCTGGGAGGCAGCCAGAGAAAATACTAGGAGCCCAGAGATGCAGTGTCTTGTTTGTGGAATAGCCAGGAGGATAGTATCACTGGATCAAAACGTACATGTTGGAGAGTAAGGTGTAAGAAGACTGGAAAGATAGGAGGGGGCTAGGTCATGAAGGGCTTTGAATGTCAAACAGAGCATTTTGTATTTGATCCTGGAGGCAACAGGAAGCCACTGGAGTTTATTGATTATGGGGCCTACAGCCCTTGAGGATGGAGGGGAGGGAAGAAATTAGCTCTCTTTGTGGTGGCAAAGAACTAGAAATTTCAAGTATGCCTATCAATTGGGGAATGGCTGAACAAGTTGTGATATATGATTGTGATGGAATACTACTGTGCTATAAGAAAATGATTAACTTGGTGATCTTAGAAAAACATGGATAGATTTGCATGAAATAATGAAGAGCGAAATGAGCAGAACCAAGAGATTGTTGTATACAGTAATAGTGATATTCTTTTAAGAACAACTTAGAGCAACTAAGTCATTTTGACTATTGTAAATACCCAAATTAACTACAGAGGACCTATGAAGGAAGATGTTATCTGAATCCAGATAAAGAATTGATAAATAGAAGTATATATAGAATGATTTTGCATATATATATATATATGTATATATATATATATATGTATGTATTTATATATACAGATACAAACATATTTATGTCTAATTGTATCCATCTCTAGGTTGGGGATGGGCAGAGAAGAAAAAAAGGGAAAAAGAAGAAAGTTACACAATAACTTTATTATATATTTAAAAGAATTAGCAAGTTGTACATAACAGATTTGCAGTTTCATGTAGTTATAACAGAGTATAGTATAGTATACTATGTAGTTATAACATAGCATAGTATAACATAACGGTATAACATACTGTTCTAGTATGTTATAGAAATGTTTGTTTTATTTCTTAAGTTCAAAATAAAATAAATACAATTTTTAAAAGAGAGATTAAAAAGGATAGCTTAGCTAACACATTGGATGATAATGTGGTCCCAAAAATATCTAGATCACAGTCTAAAATAATAGACTGAATCTAATAAGGTAAAATTTGTAATATGGATAAATGGAAAGCTGTATATGAGTTTAAAAAATATTGATTTCACAAGTACAAGATAAGGGAGGCATGGTTAGAAAGCAGTTATTCTGAAAAAGATCTGGGTTGACCTCCCAGGTCCCTTAGCATTCTAAGGTACTTCCATTCAGTACCCAAATGTATGCAGCCTAGCCATGCAGTTCTGTCCCAGGTTCTGTATCTCAGGCTGTTTACTTGACCAAAGTAGAGCTGTTATCTAGGGCAAGGGTTCTTAACCTATTTTTGTGTCATGGACCCCTTTGGTAATGAATCCTATGAATAATGTTTTTAAAGGCATGAAATAAAATACAAAGTGGCAAAGTGGCACAGTAGGTAGAGTGCAGGGCCTGGAGTCAGGAGGACCTCAGTTCAAATCTAGCCTTAGACACTTACTAGCTGTGTGACCCTGAGCTAAGTGTTAAGTGACTTTGCTCAGGATCACACAGCTGGTAAGTCATTTAACATTTGTTTGCTTTAGTTTCCTCAACTGTAAAATGGGCATAATAATCGTACCTTCCTCCCCAGGTAGTTGTGAGGATCAAAGGAGATGACATTTGTGAAGTGCTTAGCATGATGCCTGGCACATAATAGGCTCTTAATGAATGCTTATTTGGGCAGCTAGGTGGTGCAGTGGATAGAGTGCCAGGCCTGGAGTCAGGAAGACATCTTCCTGGGTTCAAATCTGGCCTCAGACACTTATTAGCTGTGTGACCCTGGGCAAGTCACTTTTTGCCTCAGTCTCCTCATCTGTCAAATGAGCTGGAGAAGGAAATGGCAAACCACTCCTCTGTCTTTGCCAAGAAAATCCCAAAATGGGTTCACATAGAGTCAGACATGACTGAAACGACTGAACAACAACAAAATAAATGTTTGATTCCTTCCTTCCTTCCTTCCTTCCTTCCTTCCTTCCTTCCTTCCTTCCTTCCTTCCTTCCTTCCTTCCTTCCTTCCTTCCTTCCTTCCTCCCTCCCTCCCTCCCTCCCTTCCTCCTCCCTCCCTTCCTTCTCCCACCTTACCTATAAAAGAAGTCAATTATATTGAAATAAAGATGTAAGTTTTTTCCCATCCACCTTCATGGACCCCTCTGACATCTATCCATGAATTCAGGAGGACTGTGGACCCCTGATTAAGAACTTGTGATCTAGTTATATAATAGAAAGAGCAGTAGTGTAAGAATTAGGAGATCTGGTTTCTACTCCTATTTTCATCACTAACTTGTTTTATGATCTTAATTATAGGCTATTAACCTGTCTAGGTCTCAGTTTCCCCATCTGCAGAATGTAGATAATAATACCTTCCCTGCCTATCTTACAAGAAGGCTTGAGAATTAAATTAAATAATGGATGTGAAGGGACTTTGGAAAATATAAAAAGCAATAGATGTTATTTATATATACATTTGTGTGTGTGTGTGTGTATTATTACACATGTCACAAGGTGCCCATTATTATTATTAATTATTATTATTATTGTTATTATTACAACGATTATTGCTGTTTGGTTCCTCAAAATCAGCAGAATCAGGGGCCTACCCCCAATGTCTGTCTGTCTGTCTTACCTGTCATTCCCTGCAGGTTCTCATCTGGAACCTGGATATCGGGGAGCCAGTAAAAATGATTGACTGCCACACAGATGTGATCCTCTGCATGTCCTTCAATACAGATGGCAGCCTGCTCTCCACCACTTGCAAGGACAAGAAGCTGAGGGTGATCGAGCCCCGTTCTGGCCGAGTACTCCAGGTACTGAGCTCTGCCCCACTCGAAATGATCTTTGTGACTTCTGGATGGTGTGGGAAGGGGATGAGGGAGAGGAAGTTGAATTCTGACTGGTCTTTCCCTACTCTCCTTCCCCCTACCCTTCCATTGACTTAACACTCTTGTCCTCAAGCTGGCTGGGGGAAATTTAACTGATGGGATCTCCTCCAAGTCATTCTGGGTTGGCGTATGTCTAACTGGTCAGTAGGCACCAGTATGCCTCTAGTTCAGTCTGTAGATCAATATAGCATAGATTTTTCACACACACACACACACACACACACACACACACACACACACACACACACACACACGCACACACACACACACACACCCTAAACAGAATTCCTCTGGCCTAATTCTTGGGGCTTAGTACAGACACTGCCTTCAGAGGCTAGCTTCCTTCCTCACAGGCTGCAGTATTTTTGGCAGACTTTATCCACTCAATCAGGGAATATTTGTGTAGAACCTACTAACTGGTTAGGCTTGACACAAGAACCTTCTCATGTTCTATAGGCAGTATCTGGAGTGGCCAGGGTCATCCCCAAGGATGTGGGCTTGGGCAGATGCTCCTTAGCCTCCTCCCACCACCTCTAAAAACAAAAGAGGGAGAGGTATATATGTTTAATCCCTAAGTCCTAATGCATTACTCTAGCATGACATTGAGATGATCTTGTGTTCTCAGAGGCTATGCCAGAGGAATACAAACTCCTGGCCAGTGCTGCCATTTTGGAAAGGCCCTCAACTGGCCAATTGTGTTGTTCTTATAGCTCATCACTGGGCTGGTCCTAGGGTGACGGATACTTTAACCAAAACAACTTTGTCTACCAATCAACCAGCAATTATTTAGTATCTGCCATGTGCCAGGTCAGCCTTAGAAGGGTTGTATTTTTCCTTGGTGGAGGGCACAACCACGATGATCTTAGAAATATTTAAGTATCAATAAGATAAAACAAACATCACAAGGGGAAAAATAGTCAGGGGAGGGCTTTCTGAGGCTCAGTTTCCTCATCTGTAAAATGAGGGGTACAGTGGAAAGAACCCAGATTGGAGTAAGAGAACCTGGGATGGAAGCTTAGCTTTGGCACTAACTTCCTGTGTGACCCTGGGCAAGTCATTTAATTCCTCTAGGCCTCAGTTTCCTCATCTGTGAAATGGGTTTGATTAGACAGCCTCTGAGGTCCCTTCCAGCTCTAAAGTTACTGTCCTATGATCTTAGGAAACAGGGAGCTCCAAAGAGGAGTAGAGATGGGATGGCAAAGGGAGGATCTATCCTACCCACTTTGCATGGTCACTTGGTTGGAGGAGAGTACTATGGGCTAATTGCATGATGACACTACCTCCTCCTTCACCCACCCACCCGCTCCCCTGTCTTCCTAAGTCACTCTAAAGCCACTAGCACGGTAGGGGTGGGAGGTTCCATGACTCTTAGTGGGTAACTCAGCCTTAGGCTTTCTCTTTATCTCCCTGCTCCTCCCCTCCCCTTCAGGAAGCCAGCTGTAAGAATCACAGAGTAAACCGGGTGGTATTCCTTGGCAACATGAAGCGGCTCCTCACAACAGGAGTTTCCAGGTGGAACACCAGGCAAATTGCCCTCTGGGACCAGGTCAGTGGGTACCCTTTGGGCTTTCGGGTTCTTCCTCCTATTTCTTTACCTTGTCTGGACAGAGGAAAGGAAGAATGGAGTACATGTCTCAGAATCGGAACTTCTGGGTTCTGGATGCTTTTGAGCTTCTGACGAAGTGTTGGACAGTCTGGAATGAACTGGGCCTCAGTTATCACTTCTGTGAAATGGGTACCACATGGTGCAAGAAATCCAAGGAAGATTGAGGAAGATGGCTATGACAGAATAAGATGTTGGGCTAATATTTATAATGCAAATAGAGAGGAATGATCAGATCTCAAAGGATCAATAATCCAATGCTGGCTGAATAATTCAATTCTCAAATTATGTACAGTAGCCCAATGAGGAAAGAGGTGTGGATAATATGAAATGGTAAATAATAAAAAAAAAAAGTGGCTTCATTTTATAATGCAATTATAGACCCACATTCAGACTTTCTTACTGGTGACCTCTTTACCTGGCCCAAACTGGGGTCTAATTGTACAGTGGAGACAGGAGACTGAATAATCCAAGGTGATAGGATGTGGCTAGTCCAGAAACTCCCTTGGGGATAGCAAATAGAAATGAGCACATCTCTGTTTGATCCAGAGCTTCCATGCTTGGTCCAAAACATAGTCCTCTTATCTCTTCACAAAAACAAGAATCCCTCTTCAAGGTTTAAAGTCATGTAGCTATATCTCTAACTTGTTCTGCTGGTTGACCTCATGAAGGCTTGAAGGATCTGGGGAAACTGGCATCCCTTGTCCCTCATTTCCTGGAGGATCAGTAGGGATCAACCAGTCTATGCCTTGGTTTCAAGTTTGACAGCTTGCCCAGAATGGACCCAGGATGGATAAGAGATGAATAAGATGGATAAGAGATAATGTGGTGTAGAGGAAAGAAAGGGTGGGATTTAGTAGATCAAAATCTGCCACTCACTCACGTTGTGACCTTCAGCAGGACAGTTCACCTCTCTGGGCCTCAGTTTCCTCATCTGTCAAATGAGGAAGTTGGACAAAGATCGCTATAGTATCTTTCAATACTAAATTCTTTGATTCAGTCATACAGGAAGGGAAGGGATAGGGAACAAAAAAGGAGGAAAAGGAAATGGAAGAAGAGGTAGGAGAAATAAGGAACAGGATAAGACAGGCAGGAAAATTTACCATATTTAGGCGCAAGGAATTGTTGGAGATGATTTGCAATGCAGTGCTGGCCCATTTACCAAGCATCTACAAGAAATCAACCAGTAGACCTAGGGAAAATCAGACTGGAAAGAACCTCGAGTGATATCCTGGTATAATCTGCTTTCAGACAGGTAAAGTCCTATTTCTATTTTACAGCAAAAAGCTCATCAACATGTTGACCATGGGTGATGAACTTGGAGGCTACAGCTCCTCTCAAAGACCATCTACTGGGTCATAGATGGGTTTAGATTTTTATTGGAAGGAGTGTACATACCAATGAAATCAGAGATCCTCAAAGTATTATTGTAAGCACAGAAAAGGCAGCTGAGGCTCTGAGTGGCTAAATTACTTCCCCAGGGTCATAGAGCTCATTAATGATTTCATAGAGTACAATAGAATATTTGAGAGCAGAGGGACCTTACAGGTCATCTAGCCCACGCCCCTCATTAGAAGGACAGAGGACCAGACCCCAGGTCTTCTTTCTCTCACTATACTGCCATATTTTTCATGCTCTTGAAAACACCCTGCATATTTCTGTCTGCTCACATGTAGCACGGACACCCACAAACACCCTCTTATCATTGGGTCCTGGAGGCAAGTGGGGCAGGCTCCGAGTGTGCTATGGATTTCTCAGAGACCTGCTGAGATCTAGGAAGCAGGAGAACAGGCTGAGGACAGGGTGGTTTAGGGTAACTCAGAGGAACACAATGGAATCTAGTATAGTGGAAAGAGGGCCAGTGCAGGTGCCAAGAGACCTGAATTCTAGGGCTTGCTATGCCATTAACTGGAATATTGAAGCATTTTAAGGTGTACAAAGTGCTGTACATACATTTTCTCATTTGAGCCTCATGATAACTCTGGAATAATTTTGTCCACATTTTATAGATGAGGGTTGGTAAGTATAAGTTAGACAGCTAGCAAGTGTCCACAGGAGTATTTGAGGCTAGCTCTCTCTTGATTGCAAGCTCAGCACTTCTTCTTTAAACACTGCTCACTAATTAGCTGTGTGACCTTGGGCAATTCACCCAAAGTCATATGGGCTTCAATTGCCCCATAAGCCAAATGAGGGAGTTGGATTAGATGATGGCATTCTATGATGCGAGCAAGGTAAGAGAGTCAATTCAAGTGTAGATTTGTATAGGACAGTTTGCTCTCTGTCCCCTAGCACAGGAAAGATGGGCAGCAGCATTGGATTCGATAGCATTTCCAGTTTGCCATATCCTCTATGAAGCCTTTCTTCTCTGATTGACCTATAGTTAATGACCTTCCTCCTTGGACCTCCCATAGCATTTTGTTTTGAACCTTTCTAATGGACTTTTTATATAATATTGTGCATTAATTACCTCTGTTTGTCTCTTTCCTCCCTCCTGAACTGTAACCTCTCTGAAGGCAGGGGATATGCCTTATCTAAACTCTGTATTTTCCTTAATGCTTAACTTGATATGATATATTGATATGATGTTGCATGCAGAAATGTTTGCCAGATAGATGGATGGATGGGTGGATAGATAGGTGGATTAATGGACGAGTGCATAGATATCTAGGGCACCAGCTAATGCAGCCTCCTTTTATACAGGAGGACCTAGCCATGCCTCTCATCGAAGAAGAAATTGATGGTCTTTCTGGACTCCTGTTTCCCTTCTATGATGCTGACACACACATGCTATATTTGGCAGGAAAGGTAATATCTGTTGAGAGCCACAATAGGTGAGGTATACTTAATCTTCTGAGGGGACTGAAAGCCACATTGCCTGCTTCTAAGCAGGTACTTCCTCATGAGTGCAGGCCCTCCCCCACACTGAATTTTGTCTTCAGTATTTTACCCATCTCCTTTTAAAGTGTTGAACCCTAACTTCTCCCACCCCACCTTTTTTTTTGGTAAACTCATTCATATTAAGTTATTCCTCAGGGGAGAGGAGATTTATTTGAAAGAAGACCTGCCTGAGAGGGCAATGCTTAACCCAAAGGAGTCTTCTAGAAGGAGCAGAATTCATACGTCAGAGAAAGAGTTAGGAAGTATTTTTAGTCTAGGTAGCTCCTCAGTCACCACCTCAGTAGCATCCTCAACTGGACAGGGCAATAGTTACCCCAAAGGAAGTACCATTTCAAGAAGTAGGATTTCAGGCACTGTGATAAACTAGTAAACAGGAGAGACTTAGGAACAAAGGGGCCTTCCCAGGGCTTTCAAGCCACACCTCTCAGGTGAACTCCATTATGCCTATGTATAAAATCTCCAGATGTTTCTGTCTAAGCTGCAGCCCCCAACCTGAGTTCTAGATGCTGAAAAAGGGAGAATATTTGCTTTTTCCCAGCACCAGGGCTGTTTCCCTACACCTTGAAGTGTCCTGTGCTCACTCAGAGTTATAAATAGATCAATTCACCTGGATTCTTCTCTTCCTGCAAAGGACTAGAACCAGGGGTGGGCTGGTACCAGCTCAAACCAGTTCAAAAAAGCTGATTGTTAAATTTTAAGTGTGAGCGTTTATAATCCAGAGGTTCCCAAAATGGGCGATACTGCCTCTTGGACGGCATTGGAATGATCCAGAGGGTAGTGGTAGCTTCAGGTGCAATGGGGAATGGAGTGTTAAATAAAAATAAGGATGTAAGCATAAGAAAAGAAGAGAAGAAAATTTTGAAAAAAGTTCATACATGTTTCATCTGTTGTGTGAGAAAGTTAAAGTCATAGTGATTACATTATTTTCTAAACAAAGACACAAAATGCAAGTTATAACTGATCAGTGGTCTGCTGACAGGTCTTAACAAGCAAGTGTTGGCAGACCAGGATGTAACACATTGTCAGGAAGTCCAGCATGCATTAGCAGGAATATGTGTGTGTAATGACTTGTTTATAATACAATATTATACATATAATATTTCAATGCAGGAAAAATCCCACAAATTTACAATAAATTATTAAATTTCACATGTATCATTTTTAAGGAAATATAATATATTTTTTGAAATGATGCAAAATTTTAAAATGTTAAAGGGTTCAAGAAAGTAGATTTCCAGGAGGGCACTGAGTAATATTTTTTGAAAAGGGGGTGACAGTCCAAATAAGTTTGGGAACCTCTGATTTATACCTTGGAAATTGGCAAACTCTAAAAACCAAGCAAACAAATGAAAAAAAGAAGGCCTGATTTATTCTTTTGCTGATAGTCTAGACTTAAGAAAGAGATAGAAAATAATAATACTGCAGATTAAACTTATAGTATTTTTTGTATAATTTTTTTTCTGGGATCCAGTTGTTAAACATTTACCAGCATACCACTTCCTATAACCCAGGAAGAAACAAATCCTGGAGGAAGATAGGTGCCGAACATAGACATAAATTTAATTCCAGCTGCGTTTTCACGGTAGGACTGTGAGACAGGAAAGGTTGGGGCCCTTTCTCTTCACTGTAATTTACAAAGTATTAAGGGAGACTTTGGGTCTTTAGGGCTGGGAGGCAGGGCAAGACATACTAACTTCCTGGCCTTGGTACTCAGACAATGGGAGACATTCTGATTGGTGGTTCTCTGTTAGTATATCTGGGGTTCATCTTCAGCAAACCAAAGGGGAGTGGGTTCCTTCTTTGAGAGATAAAGGAGAAGGATGTAGGATTTGAACCCATGTGCTCTGACTCCAAATGTCAGAAGGACATGGCTTCATTAAGGTTCTTTCAATGCAAGGCCCTATGCCAGGTACCGAGGGAGAATAGTACATGATCCCTGCCCTCAGAGACTTTCCAGTCTAGCTGGAGAAATGACACCTAAAAAGGCAAATAATGCGTGATTCAAGTAAAAACAATTATAGAGTTATTACAAGGTATTGCATGGGTAACTGCCAAGTGAGTGGTACAGAGCTGTTCAAACCATTCAGCCTGGGGAGGAGGGCACACCCCTCTTATCATCCCCTGGATGACCTCCAGATTCACAGGACTCAGCAACAACTGAGGGCAGAGGATCAGAGACAGGGTTTCTCTGGCTGAGCTGCCTTGGAGCAGGGGATTTTCAGGATGTCCTAAGCCCCACTGTCTCTTCACACACCCTTATCCTAATGGAAGTCATCAGCTTATTAGCAATTTGGAAGTACCTTCATCTGAGCAGGTTTTTCCTGTTCTTTGGGAATTAGATCATCTACTCACTCAAGTATTCCCATCACTTGTTCTTCCCCACAAAAAGCCAATGGGGAGCATCCCTGCATCCCCCAGGAACATGCCCCTTCATCTTTGAAGGACAGGGCCAACTCTTGGAAAATTGTTTGTTTTTAAGAGTCTCTGACATCTCTGTTCTTCTCCCTTTCCCTCTTCACTGTGCTCCTAGAACCCTCACCCCCATTGTCATCTTCACATTCCCTCCCCTATTCCTCAGCCAAATCCTAATCTCAGAAAAGGATTTAAAACTCACTCTCACTGAGGTACAACTCACTAATGACTGTTGGAGGATTACTCTTTCCGTAGGATTATAAAGTTAGAATTGAAAAAGACCTCAGAGGTCATTTATTCCAGCCCTGTCTTTTTACTTATAAACTGGGGCCTAGAGAGTAGATCCAGTGACTTAACCCAAGTCATACAGGTAGCAAATAGGAGAATTAAGATTCCAACCCAGGGGCTCTGATTCCAAGTCTAGCGTTTTCTCATCTCATGCTGCCTGGGGATGGAATGGGGGTGCTTGTACTTTTATCAGGGAACAAAGCCTTACGCTGAAAGGATAAAGTCCTACGGATTGATTCAGAGTCTTGGGGGTGTAGTATTTTCTAAGTCTCACTAGGGCTTCCCAGTGCCTCAGAAATCACTTAAATATATTCACCTAAATCTGGGCCTAACCCAGGAGTGGGAGGTGAAGAGTGGGGAGCAGGGAGGGGGGAAGGGGAGAGAGGGGATCCAGTTCTAGCTATTAGCAAAGTAGGAGATGTCTTCGGGTTCTCCAAATTCAATTTGGTCCATAAATTCCCTGCAGCCAGTAGTCCAGAATGACCTAAAGTCCTCCCTGCCCCACCCCCACGCTTTTCATTCCAGCATCTTCAGGCTATTTGGGGGGAAATGGGAATTTCAAACCTTCCTCTAACCCATCTGATGTGAACATGGAGCCTGTTCTTCTTCCTCCCCCTCTCCACTCCTCATTCTTGTTCTTGCCTTGCAGGGGGACGGGAACATCAGATACTACGAGATTGGGTCAGAGAAGCCATATCTGAGTTACCTCATGGAGTTTCGCTCCCCAGCCCCACAGAAAGGTCTGGGTAAGGGCTTCCAGAGTGGATCCCAGCCCCTTCTCAAGGTCACACAAACCAAAGAGCCGAAGAGAGAACCAGTCCAGGGGCACCTCACTAGGCAACACTCTCATTGCTCTGTACATTCAGAAAGATGGGGACTGGACCTGTGATTTCACTGGGATAGGGGACTTTCGGGGGAGGAAACCACTTCTACCAATGCAGGCTGGCACCTTCTCCTCCACAACTTACCATTTTAGAGCTGCCGAGAATACTTGAGAGGTTTGAGGTTTTTGTCCAGGGCCACATAACTAGCATTTATCAGAGATAGGACTTAAACCTAGTCCTTTCTAGCCCAGGGGCTGGCTCTCTCTATAGGAGAAGGTGCCAGGGAGAGAGGGAAGTTGGGAAATCCTTCCAAAGTTTTTATTTAAGCAAACTAATCAAAACAAAACTCTCCATGTAGCATTTTGGATTATAGGATTTAGAACTGGAAAGGATTCTTTAGTTTTACTCCCTAATTTTACAAGGGAGGAAACAGAAGTCCAGAGGTGAATTAACCTGTCCAAAGTCATACAAGTCACAAGTCACAGAGATGAGATTCAAACCCAGGGCCTCAGATGCTAACTCTAGTGTTCTTCTCACTGTGGCTCATTGGGGGAATGGCATTGCCACATTAAGCTAGCTCACCTGAGGCTCGATCTCACTCTGGCCTGGGCTGGTTTATTGTTTCACTTAAGTTCCCACTACTGAGCCTTTTGTATCAAGAACATATTTATAGGACCAACAGACTCTTCCTTGGGAGTTGGTTTGCCTTCCACTGGTTAGTGTTAGAATCCCTTGAATTTTGCTAGGGAATTAAAAAAAAAAAAACTTTTGTTGGGTAGCCTAAACACATGAACAGTATCCAGGGCCCTCTCTCTGTGTATTCTACCTCCTCTGCTTCTCTTTTCTCTGTCTCCCTCCTCTCTTTTACAAGTATTCCTTTTCTCTTTCTCACTCCCCATAGTCTTATATACACAAACACACACACACACACACACACACACACAACAACAACAAACAGCAACAGCAGCTAGCTAGCATTTATGTAGAGCCTAATATGCACGAGAAGACACTGCGTTAAACAAATATGTCATTTGATCCTCAAAACACTCCTGGGAGGTAGATACTATTATGATTCCCATTTTACAGTTGAGAAGACTGAGGCCAATAGAGGGTAAGTGATTTGCCCAAGGTCACAAAGCTAGTATCTGAGGCTGGATTTGAACTCAGGTCCTCCTAACTCCAGGTCCAGTGCTATCTATGCTGAGCCATCAGAGAACAATGGGAAAGATTTGTGGGCTTGTTTTAAGATTAAAAGGACTTTTTCACTTCTTTTTTCTGTCCACAGAGCCCAGGGGATACCCTCCAAGTCTGCAGATCTTTGGAGAAGTTCAGTCATTCATTCATTCATTCATTTTCATTTACTCATTCATTCATTCATTCATATATCCAAACATCCATCCTTCCATTCATAAAACATTAATTAAGTGCTTTCTATGTGCAGGGCACAGGAGAAAATACAGGTTTAAGTAAGACATTGTCCTGACTCTTAAGAAGCTTACAATCTAATAAAGAGTTTACTTTGAGAAGGTGAGAGCCACTGTAGCTTTGCCACTAACTGGCTGTGTGACTGGAGCTAAGTTCTTTAGCCTCTCTGCACCTCAGTTTCCTCATCTGTTAAACTAGGGGTTTGAACTAAATAATCTCTAAAGGTCCTCACAGCATTAAAATTCTATGACTCCAATCAGACCAGCTTGGAGAGGTGGATATTGGAAGAATTTTTGGTGGCTTCTGACTTAGAAATGGGTCTTCATCATGTGATAGCCTAGCCTGATAAGCATCTAAATCCTCCTTCCTGCACTCCTGCTGACCCAGGGTCAGCCTCTCAAGAACTTAAAACATCTCCCCTTCACTTCTACCTCTCCCTTTCCCCAGACTCAGGAGGTGGGGAGGGAGATGTGGCCGCCCAGGATCCCATTGGACATGAATGCTTATGCTCCCCTTCCCAGGAGTGATGCCTAAGCATGGCCTGGATGTGTCTGCTTGTGAAGTGTTCCGGTTCTACAAGCTAGTAACCCTGAAGGGCTTGATTGAGCCCATCTCCATGATCGTGCCTAGGAGGGTGAGTATAGCTTTCATGGGGAACACAGGCCACCTAGACACTTCTAATACCTCAGGCACAGAGGTATTATCATCTGCCGGTCAACAAGTCACAACTTGAGGACCTACTATGTTAAATAAATGCTAAATATGTCAAATAGCCCTTTGTTAAATACTATGCTGACATTGAAGAAGGGAAATACACAGTCTCTCAGTTGAAAGGGCTTATAATCAAGGGGGTGGGTGAGGAGGGGCCTGACAGGTACACATGAACTCTCCCAGACTTAGGGAATGGCTTTCCCAAGATCCGGCAGCTCTGCATTATGGGAATTTATTGGTGAAACAAGAAGTCTTTATTGAGTACCTTCCTGCTATGTGCTCATATCTGCTGTCTCTGTGGGGGCTACTGAAGAAGTGTAAGCTATGCTCCCTGCCCTCAAGAAACTTCCAATCTAGCTAGGGAGGCAGAACTAAAAAAACCAAATCAAACCAAACTAAACCAAACAAAAAACCCTTCAGTGTCTCCCCACTGTCTGTAAGAGAAAATACCAATTCTTTAGCCTGATTTTTAAGGCATTCCACATGATGGTTCTGACCCAAGAATTAAGCAGCCTTATTTTACTTTTTACATTTTATTGTTCCCCTTGCCTATGCTCTAGCCAAACAGTGTTATGAATTATTTGCTGCCCTCAACACTGTCTTCTGCTCCTGTGTATTTGCATCAGTAGCTCCGCCTACCTAAAAAAAAATTCCTGCATATACTGTCTCCTTATTCCTGCCTTTTAGAATCTTGTCTTCTTAAGTTCAAGTGTCCACTCCTCCATGAAGCCTTCCCTTATCCCTTCAGTTATCAGTGCTTTCTCTCTCAATTTTTCTTGCCCTATGTATGCATAGAGGGTTGTATTCTGCCCCCCCCCCTTCCCCAAATAGAATGTAAGCTCCTTGAGGGCAGAGACTGTTGGCTGCATCTTTGTGTCACTGGTACCTAGCAGGCAATTAAGGAATATTTCTCAGATTGAATTGGGAGCAGAATCTAATGGAGTGCAAAACTGAAAGGCATGAGAAAAAAAGAAAGAAAGAAAGAAAGAAAGAAAGAAAGAAAGAAAGAAAGAAAGAAAGAAAGAAAGAAAGAAAGAAAGAAAGAGAAAGAGAGAGAGAGAGAAAGGAAGGAAGGAAGGAAGGAAGGAAGGAAGGAAGGAAAAGAAGGAAGGAAGGAAGGAAGGAAGGAAGGAAGGAAGGAAGGAAGGAAGGAAGGAAGGAAGGAAGGAAAAGAAAGAAATTTACATGCCAATTTTGTTGTATATTTGAAAGAAATAGCAAGTTGTACATAACAGATTTGTAGTTTCAGGTGCAATCATCTTTTTATTGTATTATGTTATGGAAATGCTTGTTTTATTCCATAAATTTAAAATAAAATTTAATAATGATTCAAAAAAAAGCATAGGGCATAGAAGAAACTGGAGAAAAGAAGATATAACTTTGGCCAAGGATTCATTCATTCAACAAACATTTATTAAACACCAGCTATGTGACAGGCACTGTGCTAGGCACTGGGGATAGAAATATAAAAGTGAGATAGTTCCTGCCCCCAGGGAATTCTACTGGAATTCAGATGGGTAGGGTTGGAGACTATGTACCAGGAATAAATACAGAGGCAAGAATCGCTATGATGTCTTTCAGAGATGGTGAGAAAACTTCTCATTCTTTCAGATGAAACGGGCTACATTTAAGAGTTGTGTTTCTCTACTCCACTATTCTTTAGCCCAGAGAACACTCAGGGGTGGCTCAGGACTTGATCTCTAAGATGGGGGCAGTTGGCCAAGGGAGAGCTTTGGCTGCCACATGGGGTGAGGGCTTGCCTCCAACATCAGGCAAACCCTTTTTGATCATTACAAGCTTGTAGGACATTAGAGCTGATGGGACCCTTCAAGACCATCACCTTCACAAACACTGTTGAGCTCTAGTTGTCTTCAAGGCCCTGTGGTAGGCACAGTGGGGTTACAAAGGTGGAAGAGCCACAGTCTCTACTATCAACGAAATAATAGTCTACTTGAAGAGGCACAATATATACCCACAGAACTAGAAATAATAACACAGGATGGTATATGACGGTACATGTTATCTCCTCAGACAAACTGTAAGTACCTTGAAGGCAGTAACTATTTCTTTTTTTGGTCTTTGTATTCCCTGCACCTAGCACAGGAATGGGAAGAGAGTAAGTGCTTAATTAATGCTTATTGATTGATTGGAAGAAATGAGAAGTACAGACACTATATGCTTCAGGTACAAAGAGGAGAGAGAGATCACTATGGCCTGGGGTGATCTGAGGTGGCTCCATAGAAGAGATAGGATGTGAACTGAGTCCTCTTTGAAGAATGATGGACAGTGAGGACTCCAGATTGGCTGGAAGGCAGCATTCCCCTAAACAACCTTCTGCACCCCACCTGCCCCATCCCATTTGCTGGCCTTTCTGTTTTCTCTTATCTGTAGTCAGAATCTTACCAGGAAGACATTTACCCCATGACCCCAGGAACGGAGCCAGCTCTGACCCCTGATGAATGGCTTGGAGGCATCAATCGAGGTAAGACGCTAAAAGGATGGGTTTTTAGATGGCCTCTGCTCTGGCCAGCTCTCTGCTGGGGATTACAGCTCCTCCCTGAACCCCAGAAATGGGGACACCAGAACTTTCATTTCTCAGCCCTCTTTTCTAAGATCAAGGCAACTAATCATAGCCGAGAGGTCTCCCATCTCCAAGCAAACTCATGTTAGTCAAGTCTAGAACCAATTCTACCCATGTTTGAGTAGGCTGGCACCCATATGGTATAATTCTGGGGGGCCCATGCATCCTCCTATCCTTCCTAACCACTCTGTTGCTAACCATAACTTTGCTCAATGTACTTCCAACAGGCTATAAAGGGCTATAATTTAATGAAAATTAAAATTTTGTTTTGAGAAGTTCACAACTTCTTCCTTTTTCCCTTGGAAAAATTGGAAATTATAGAATAAAACAATAAAATGTGAGTGTTAAGAGGGATTTTAGAAGATCATCTAGTCCAGGGGTTCTTAACCTTTTAGTGTATCATGGACCTCTTCAGCAATCTAGTGAAGCCCTATCTCTGAATAATATTTTTAAATAATTGAAGAACATGCTAATTTTCAGTTAGAAGTTAATGAAAAGAAAATGAATTTTTTTTCCCTATTCAAGTTCTCAGGCCACCTGGAATCTCTCTATGGCATCTTTGGACCCCCAATTAAGAGCCCCTGATCTAGTCTACCCCACACCCCTCATTTTACAGGGGAGGAGACTAAGGCCCAAAGAGCAGACTATATACCACATATCTTTGTATCCCTAGCACCTCACATGTGCATTGCATATGATAGATGCTTAATAAATATTTGTTGAATTAAATTTCATCAAATATATGGTATTTTCCACATTGCTTAAGTCAAGATGTGGTTACAGTATACTTTTGAGTCCTGGTTGTGTTGACAACCAATAAGCAGGAGAAAAGGTGGCATGGTAGGAGGGTAGGCAGGACAGGTAGTCAGGTAACAATAAGTCTTCTAATTCCTGTTCCAGTGCTCTTATAACTGCTTTACATGTGAGCCATAACTAGCAAGTTTTGCAACCAGGGCAAGTGACATGAGTGTAGGGCCAGAGTTGGCTAGGAAGGAGTTTACCCAGAATATAGCTGCCGAGGGGAGGAAATTATAGGGTACCATGAGGCCTGTGCTGAAGGACTGCAGGTTCCATCAGTGCCTTCTAAATTGTGGCACCCTGAGTCAAAGCTCCAGCTACCCCATCTTAGCTACGACTGCAGTCACACTGAACTTGTCAAATCTAAGGCATAGTTTTATGCATGTTACTCCCCTGCTCAAGAAACTTCAGTGGCTCTCTACTTTACGGGAGTAGAGATTTAGAGCTAAAAGGGAACTTGGTCATCCAGTCTAACAATACTCATTGTACAGATGAGAAAACTGAGGCACATAATAACTTGTCCAAGGTCACACAACTAATAAGTGTCTACAGCAGGATTTGAATTAAGTTCTTCCTGACTCTAAGTCCAATCTATCCTCCATTCTACATTGTCTCTAGGACAAAATACAGACTCATTAACCCAGCATTTTAAGCCCTCAACAATCTGATTCCAACCTAATTTTCCACTTTTTTTTCCTTATTATTTCCTTTCCTACACTCTACATACTAGCCAAATTTTATATCTCATGCCCCACATCTCTCTCCATTTGCTAAGGCCATCCACCATGCATGAAATGCCCTCCCCATTGCTTCTGGGCTTCTCAAAGACCTCATCTTCCTTCAAGACTCAGGTCAGGTGTCATCTTTTCCATGAAGCCTTCTCTGATACTTCAAAGGTACCTGTGCTTTCCCCTTCTTCTTCTTGTCTTATATTGACTCCCACCCCACCCCCAGAAGAACATAAGCTCCTCAAGGGCAATCTCTATTTCAAAAGTACAAAAATAATGTATGAGATATTACTTAGATGAGAGCCCATGTTACTTGACTATGTGTCATGCCTACTCTCCTTCTATCATGCCACCTTCCCTCCAGCTCATTGGTTATCAACAAAACCAGGACTCCAAAGTATACTGCAACCACTTCTTGACTTAAGCAATGTGGAAAATACCATGTATTTTTGATGAAATTTAATTCAACAAATACTTATTAAGCACCTAGCATGTGCTAGGTGGTAGGGATACAAAGATATGTGGTGTATGGACCCTACTTTCAAAGACCTCGTAGCCTAATAGACATATGTTACACAAATAACAATTGAATGAGGCAGAATGAGATAAATATGAAAGAGAAGGCCAGGTAAAGTGCTATGAGAAATTGGAGGAATGAGAGATCACTGGGGTTGAAGGGAGAAGGGAGTGGTCAGAGAAGATTTCATGGAAGGTATAGTTTGTTGTCGTTGTTTAGTCATTTCAGTCGTGTCTGACTTTTGGTGACACCATTTGGGGTTTTCTTGGCAAAGATACTGGAGGGGTTTGCCATTCCCTACTCCAGCTCATTTTACAGATGAGGAAACTGAGGCAAACAGGGGTAAATGGCTTGTTCAGGGTCACATTGCTAGTAAGTGTCCGAGGCCAGATTTGAACTCAGGAAGATGAGTATTTCTGACTCCAGGCCCAGCACTCTATCTACTGAGTCACCTGGCTGCCCTGGTGGAAGATGTAAGACTTGAGTCTTAAATAGAGCAATTTCCCCAGATTGGGATGAGAGACAAAAGATCTTTTTCAGGTGTGAGGTACAGTGTGAGCAAAGACAGGGAGATGAGAGAGGGCAGATTGAGAGTGATAGATGGAGAGTGATTGAGTGCAGTTGGAAGGTAAAGCATGTGAGGGGAGGGGAGTGGTATGTGAGAAGGTTGGAAGAGTAGATTGGAGCCAGATTGTGGAGGGCTTTGGATGCCAAGTCATGAGTGTGTCCTTTGTTCAGGAGACGAAGGAGGTTTTTGAGTGGAACAGTAGATTAGGAAGGTTTCTTAAGCTGTGGTGTGAAGGGTGGCACAGAGGAAACAGGCTGGAGATTGGAAGACCAGATAGTAGACTCTTAGAATCAGCTAGATGAAAAAAAGGTGAGGGCCTGACTTACAGCAGTTGTTTGGGAGCATAGAAGAAATGCAACAGATGTTGTAGAAGTAGATTCTACAGAACCTAACAACTGATTAGATATGGGGAGGGGGGAGGGGCGAGAAAGAGTTAAAGAGGTATCTAGGTGGTACAGTGGAGAGAATGTTGGACCTAGAGTCAGGAAGACCTGAGTTCAAATCTAACCTCAGACACTAGCTGTGTGACCCTGGCCAAGTCACTTAACTGCTATTTGCCTCAGTTTCCTCATCTGTAAAATGGGGATTATATTTAGCACTTCTCTTCTAGGGTTGTTATGAGGATCAAATGAGATAATATTTATCAAGCGCTTTTCAAGCCTTAAAGAGATACATGAATGGTAGCTAGTTTGGGTTATAGGCCAAAGTGATTGGGAGGATGGTGGTGCTATCAACTACAATAGCAAAAGAGAAATGAATGGAAGGAACAGGCTTTGGAGAGAGGATGAAGAGTTCAATTTTGCACATGTTGAATTTGAAGGGTTAGCAATATATCGCTGCAGAAATACCCAGCAGGCAGCTGGGAATATAGAAGTAGAGCTCTGGGAAAAGTTGGGGGAAGAAAGATGTAGGTGTCATCTGCACAGAAGGCATCATTAGAGCCCTGTGAAAGCATGAGATTATCCAGGAAGAGAGTATGGAAAGAAGAGAAAGGGGCCAAAGGCAGAACCTTAGGCAACATGTATACAAAGTATTCCAATACAAAGCCAATGCAGTTTAAAATTTTAGTGGCTTAACACTACACTAAGTCTTCTGGAACACTCTGAAAAACAAAAATGTGGTTGGCCAGAATCTTAGAATCCTGCAACTAGAGGAGATCTCTGGAGTCATGTAGCTTGTCCTAGTTTTAGGTAGGAATACACTTAGCCAGCCAAAGGAGAAAAAGCTTCCTCCCTCAGTCAATTTATGTCAAATATGAGGACTTTGACTATCTGGCATCTCTTCCTTACAGCTCCCCTGCTATAAAGGCATGTGTGTAAATATCCCTGACATGTTGGTAGAGAAGAGCTACTTTGTAAGCCTTGAGAGCTCTGAGAAAGGAGGGGAGGGAGGTGGTGATAACAAGAGGCAACGTGCTGGTATAATGGAAGGAGTCCCAGACTTAGGGATGGAAGAGCTGGGATCACATCCTGCTTCTGACTCCACACCTTCAGGGGCCTCTTGGTTTGATTTAAGTGAGACCACGAAGGACAAATTCACAAGATGAAATCCTAAATTTTAGAGTTGGAGAGATCATATCAACCATCTAGGCCACCCCAGCCCTAATAAAGGATTGCTATTGCAACATACCCACAAACTGGTCATCAAGGCTCTGCTTGAAGATAGCCAATGAGGGCAAATCCACCACCTCCCAAACCAGTACATTCTTCTTTGGGATAACTTGAATTGTTAAGAAATTTCACCTTACATCAAGCCCAACTTTTTGTCTTGGCAACTACCACTCAATGCTTCTAGAGCTTCCTTCTGGGGCCATATCCCTCTTCCACATGTGAACTGTCCCTCAGGCATTGATCATGACCTAATGCAGGCTTCTCTTCTCCAAGGTGAACATCCCCAGTTCTTTCAGCTGAACCTCACATAGCATAGATGCAGGGATGGACTCCAAGGGCAGCTCTGGTTGTCTTCTTCTAGACATTCTCCATTTTATCAATGTACTTCCTATAAATACTGTGACCCAGAGCTAAACAAAATACTTTGGATGTGGTCTGATCAGCACAGCAGAAGATATCAGGACTATTAGCTCATTATTTCTGAAAGCTCTACCTTATTTAGCCTAGGCCAGGGGTGGAGAACCTGCAGCCTAGAGGCCACATATGGCCTTCTAGGTGCTTGGATGTGGCCTTTTGACTGAGCTCAAGTTTTACAGAACAAATCCTTTTATTAAGGGGATTTGCGCTGTGAAGTCAAAAGGCCATACTTGAGGACCTAGAGGGCCACATGTGGCCTTGAGGCCCCAGGTTCCCCACCCTTGGTGTAGGCCAAGATTACATTAGCTTTCTTGCCTTTCATATCAGACTATCGATGCATAATGAATTCACAGCCTACTAAGACCCTCAGATCTTTTTCAGGCAAATTTTTTTCTGGCTATGCATTTCCTTATGAAGTTAATATTTTGAACTCAAATGTAAAACTTCACATTTGTCCTTAGTAAATTTTATGCCAACTTGTCAAGATCTTTTTTAGATACTGATTCAGTCACTTTTCTTTTAAATTGAAATCTCTCACACAGACAATGTCTTAACTGTCATGCAGCTTTTAGGATTTAGTTTTTGTTTATGGAAGGAGGAAGGTGACATTTCTTCAGCAATAGCAATAATACTTTCTATTTTCTTGGCACTTTTAATTATGTTATGTACTTTCACATTTGTTTCACTCTGACAAAAATCCTGTGAAATAGGCACAGCGCAGTGAGTTACTCCAATCTTAATTCTCAAGAAACCAGTCTTAAGGCAGCTGATCTCACAATGGATAGAGAGCACTGGCCTAAAGTGAGGAAGGCTTGAGTTCTAATCTAGCTTCAGATACTTTCTAGCTGTATGACCCTGGGCAAGTCACTTCACCTCTGTTTCCCCAACTGTAAAATAGGGATTATAATAGCACCTACCTAACAGGGTTGTCATGAGGATCAAATGAAATAATATTTGTGAAAACTCTGAGCACAGTGACTGGCACATAGTAGACACTGTATAAATGCTTATACCTTTCCCTTTCTCCCTTCTCAAGATACAGAAACACAGTCTCATACCTCTTAAATTTAACCACAGGGTTTATCAATAACATAACAAACCACCAATGATAGATACATACAAAAAGAATCCAACAGCACATGTGCTAATCAGCTCCACTGGCCATGTTGTTTCTCAGCTGTCTGGTCTCTGAGAAGCAAAGTGTCACATGTTAATAATAGTTCAAGGAAACTGGCTGAGTTCAGAACTACAGACTAAGTCTAAGTGGTAACAGCAGTTAGGGGAAGTTCTGTCTTATTTTCAAGGGACCAACAGAAGCTCTTTTCAAATACACCCCTCTGAGAACATACTAATCATGAGTAAACTAAAGAAGGATCTACCCAGGTATCCAAAGGTTTGTTGGTAGAGAGCTGCTGCAAAGGGAGATTCCACTGAGACATGAATATGCTAAGCTCCTTTACTGAAATGGAAATGAAATTAAACCTCCTTAAACATCTTATTGTTACAAGTGAAAACAAGGTAGATTTGAATTAAGTTTTCACACAAAACACTTCAAACTTATTAAAAATAAGAATGCTAGGGGAAAAAAAGAGTTCCTAGAATTCCTTTGATGTCAAGGACTATCTAGCCTTATGGATTCATCAGTCACTGGGGTGTGTGTGTGTGTGTGTGTGTGTGTGTGTGTGTGTGTGTGTGTGTGTGTGTGTGTGTCCACTCCTGGAACGGGACAAGAAGCCCAGTTTGGTTATACTTCATCAAGCACATATGATTATTATTTATGGATGAAGAAACTGAGAACAGGGGAAATACAGTAACTAGTCCACACACAGCTCTACCTTGACAGAGCCAGAACCAGAACACTCATTTCCAAACTCATATTCCAGGGCTTATCCCACACTACCATACGAAAAACAAGTTAAAAGACTTGGGGCAAGGGACAGGGAGGAGGCATTGGCCAAGAAAACATAATGGAATTGTCGTGACCGCTCACTAATCCAGTTGGTCCTGTCTTGAGCCCAGCTGACAGCCTCTTACCTCCCCTAGATCCAGTGCTGATGTCTTTAAAAGAAGGCTATAAGAAATCTCCCAAAGTGGTGTTTAAGGCTCCAATCAAAGAAAAGAAGAGTGTTGTGGTCAACGGAATAGATTTATTAGAAAATGTCCCACCCAGGACAGAAAACGAGGTAAGGAACATAAGTTATTACATCTGTGGGCCTCAAAGAGGGAGACCTTTAAATTTCAATTATGTGTGCCAGGCCTTCAAACCGGCTTCCCTCCCAGTCATCTTTCTTTTTGTGACAAACTCCATAAGCAGCCTGCTGTTAGCTTCCACTGCTGCTCTGACCCTCATAAATACCATCTGGAGAAGGGGGTGGGGAGGGGTTTTTCCCCCATCGGAAACCTTAAATTTACTTTTGCTAAGAATTGTGTTTCCTGTCATGGATTCAGTTTCAAGCCATTATTGTTGCTTGCTGTTACTGGAGTTATAAATCACTGTCTTTACCTGCCATGATGTTTAGGTGGTGATGGCAACTGACAATTCATCGTTATGTTTTTTCTTGGGGGTGAGATGTGAGAGGGGCCAGCACAGGATGCTTCAAATATGTCCTTTGTGCCTGAGGCAACACGGCTTAGTAGATAGATAGACGCTGGGCTTGAATTCAGGAAGGCTTGTGTTGAATCTTGCTTCAGACATTTACTAGCTGAGTGACCCTGGGTAAGTCACTTAACCTCCTTCAGCCTCAGTTTCCTCATCTGGGTATAAAAGTAACATCTCCCATCACAGGGTTCTTATGACAATCAAATAAGAGATAATATGTAGGAAATGCTATATACAAGTGCGCCATTATTATTATGAAAGGATTTCATAAACTTTTCATTGTCATATGAACCTAAGCCCCACTCATTTAACCACAGACATAACTTTGTCGAATCCTCCTAAGGATTTCTCCATATAACCCTGTAGTTCTGTAAAGAAGCCTCAAAGATATTGTTTTGAAAACACTTCACTTGCCCAAGAGTCACTTAAGTGGTCACCTCACCTGAAGGGAACTTGGAAGGAAGTTTTTAAAATATTGGCTTCCCAGATCGAATGCTAGCTTATGTTTCTATAACATATTAAGGTTTATAAGGGGTTTCATTATGCTTGCAACTCTTCGAGGAAGATAGAGTGACTAGTATTGTTGTTACTCAGTCATGTCCAACTCTTCATGACCCTGTATGGGGTTTTCTTGGCAAAGACACTGGAGTGGTTTGCCATAAGGCAAACAGCAGTTAAGTGACTTGCCCAGGGTCACACACCTAATGCATGTTTGAGGCTGATTTGTACTCAGGTTTTGCCTGACTCCAGATCCAGTGCTCTATATACTGTACCACCTAGCTGCCTCCCTGAGTAGTATTATCATTCCTGATTTGTTCCAAGCCCAATGTTTTCCACCATGCTATATTATACTATCTCTGTAAAGTTCAAGTTCATATCCTCTGCCCATAGGGCAGTGTTTCAGTCTCCCCATCTCCTTTGCTCAGTGCCATTGGCTTATTTTATCCATAATTCTTGCACCCCTAGTTACCTGGTTTCTCCATCCATAACAAATTACAGAAGGTAGGGGAAGATTCTAGAGGCCAGAACACTGGGTGGGAGAGATAAAGCTATAAAAATAAAATACCAGAACTAGAAAAGTAGAGCAGTCTGGGGCCATTTAGTGAAGGGGAAAACAGCGACAGACACTTCAGTGGCCCCAAGGGCATCCTGGTATTACATAGCATTGATGTCTGTGATGGTGATTCTGAATCATACAGAAAAGGTTGAATCATATTTACTGTGTTGTGTCTTAAAAGGCAGAGGAATACATTATACATTTTGGAAAGATTTCCATCCCAAATGGCTAAAGTGAAAAGAATAGAGCTTTGGCTTTTAAAAGGATATGCGTCAGTCATCTGGAAAATTCACTTACATAGGGCAGTGCATTCCCTGATGATGCCAGATAAATGAGACACTGCTGTATTAAGCCAGAATAGGGCCAAGACTCATTCTTGCTCAGAAACACAGTGACCAGGCCTGCAATACCCTAATTTAATAAGATCTTTCAGCTTACAGGAGAAAATGGCCACCAGCACTTGGTGCAGTGGGAGGTGAAAAGCTGATTCACTGAGACTCCAGGGTGGTGAGAGGGGTGTGTATGTATACGCAGAACTCTGGGGGAAGGTGAGATCTGAAAGCCTCAGGGTTGGGGGTGGTGAAGCCTTAGGAACGAGAGCACTATCCCAGGCACTCACTTTTCTCTTTATTCTCTTTCCACCCCATCTGTTTGTCCCTCCCTCTCAGCTCCTCCGAATGTTCTTCCGACAGCAGGACGAGATTCGGCGATTGAAAGAGGAACTCTCCCAGAAAGACATCCGCATTCGGCAGCTGCAGCTGGAACTCAAAAACTTACGGAACAACCCCAAGAACAATTAGCTCCCCAAAGGCTCATTTTCTAAATAAACTCTCTGTTTATATTTGCTCTTTAATTTTCCTCCCATTCACACTCTCCCCTTCCCATCCTCCATCCCAACCCCACCCCCACCCCCGGAATAAGCCAGTGCTTGAACAGCCTGCCAAACGGCTGGGCTCACCGATAACTGGAATTATGTGCTTTGGCCCCTTTATCTCACACGAAGGAAAAAAAAAAGGGAGGCAGCAGATGACCCTGTTGGACTGACCTGTACTGCTGTAACTGAAAACTACTGTCCTGGAGAGGGCTGACTCTGGATTCGTACCCCTATGGTTTTCTTGGAGGAATTAGCGGGTGGCATCTCTTCTGATGGATCACAAGATTAGAGAACTCACCAAGAGGGGCTGCTTAAAGCTGGCCGGAAGACGACATAGAGAAGCTGGGGAAGCCATAAAATGAAACAGCCAGGTTGACTGCGGTTAACTTTTCCCATGCAGAGGGCGGCGGCGGGGAATACACAGCTCTCAATAGCTGAAGCTCAAAGCCACTTGCTTGTAGATGCCATGAAATAAGGGCTTAATTCGCTGATATTCATTGAAATACTCTCTTTTCTCCTCTTCTTCCACCTCCCTCCTCTCTTCTTTCAAAGCAGCCCCTGTAAACCTCAGTTCTTAACTTGGAAGAGCCAGGTTTCCTTTTATTTCTTTCCCACCAAAAACAACCTCTGTGTCTTTAAAACCAAACCAAACACCTACTGAAATAATAACCATCCCTTGTATTTGCATAGCGCTTTATACTTTTCAAAGCACTTAAACATAAATGATTTCATTTGACCTTCACAACACTCCTGTGTAGTAGAGAGGGCAGTATTATTCCCATTTTACAAATGGGAAAACCAAGGCATGAACTGAAGTGACTTACCGAAAGCCACCCAGATAGTGGCAAAGCATGAACTTGAAGTCAGGTCTCCTGTCTCCTCATGCAGGGTTCTTCTCATGACATCATGATACCATTTTCAGTGGGACTTATGTCCAAGTCATTCTGGGAAATTTTAATAGGAGAGAAATCCTTCTACACCCTCAACAATAATTGTGCCAATTGTATTATAAAGACCTGGACTGAGCCTTTTCAAGCAGTGAGACACTTCTCTCCTTCCCTGGGTTAACTCTGGTCTTCTCCCTAGACTCAGGTTGAGAAGTTGCCTTCTTCCTCTGGGAAGCATGAGACTAAGATGGCCTAGGGAAGGCAGAACAAGGATTCTTTTCTTTCTTGCCTCTTTCTGCCTTTCTGTGGCCCCCTCTCTCCTTCTGCCCCATTTCTCCCTTCTCTCTCTCTGTCTCTTCCTCCCTCCCCCTTTCTGTCCCCTTCTTTCTCCACCTTTCCCTCTTTCCTCTCTCTCTCTCCCTCCCTCCTCCTCCCCCTTCCCTGCCTCTCTCTCCTTTCTCTCTCACCCCTTTGTCCCTCCCTCCTCCCTCTCCTCCACTTCCCCTTCTTTGCCTCTCTCCTTCTCTCTCTCTCTCCCCCCCCTCTCTGCCTCTCCTTTCCTCCGTATCTCTGCCTCTCCTCCTCCTGCTTCTCCCTCCTCCCTCTCTCCCCACTCTCACCCAGATATACTACCCAAGTGCTATTCCACTCTGGTTCTTCTGCACACATCTCTTTTTCCCCATGGGCACAACGACAGATATCTGGGCCAAACACATCTGTTTATGTTTGTGAAGACTAGATGGCAAGGCCAGGCAAGCTATAAAGCCCAACAGCTAGGTTTATCGCTGTTAACTTTTCCAGTACTATGTGCCACAGCCAAGTAGCTAGACAAACCCACCCCACAGGAGCGGGGCCCATGTCAGCCACTGGCTGCTATGGGATTCTACCACATTCCCTTGCTTTCTCCCATTACTATATAGGGCCTTTTACATGACTGTCTAGCACTAGCTGGATGAAAGTAATTCTCTGTCCACTCACACCTTTTGCTTTCTTTCTCCCATCTCCTTACTTGAACTGTGTTGTCTCCTGTGATTATTTATGCCGCCACATGAGGATAGTATTGAAATAAAATGTTTTCAAGATACCAAAAATGGACTTGGTAGTCTCCTTTAGCCTCTGGTTGTTTTAATTGTTTCTGTAATGGCGGTATTTTGGCTAGTGGCCCTATAGCCATATCCACTGCCTTTCCCAGGGAACAATACACGTCTATTCATTCTGTACCCTAACTTCATTCATTCTTTCTTTAGCTGTTCATTCTTTCATTTATTCATTCTTGTATTCATTCATCCAAAAAAACAGTCATTCATTGTCACTATCTGGCCAGCCCTGAATTAGGCACTGTGCTAGCCAAAAGTAGAATAAGGCATAGTCCCTGCACTCAGTGAGCTTGCAGTCTCTCTAGTTAAAGAGGCAAGGCTAATATATGAATAGATAAACATAAGGCCATGTAAAATTAAGTGTCAAATTTGAACTGTGGTGGTCAGGAATAACTTGATGGAGGAAATAGGACTTGCACTGGCCCCTGAAGAATGGATTTGAATTGATACAGAAGAGGAGGGTAAGCATCCAGGGAAGAAGCAGAGTTTATAAGGACTGAGGGAAGGGGCCCTAGAGATCTTGTCCAACCTCATTTCTCAGACGTGGACCAGAGAGCTGAATCAGCTTGTACAGGTTCACACACCAAAGTTATCCCATACGACTCTTGATAAGCATGCTCTTCAGAGTCCAAGAAAGATATTCTTAGAGAAATCAATGCTTTGGGATCAGTTATGGAATTCCCTAAGCCTAGAAGACACCTAGAGAGATGATCATACCAACAATCCCTCACCCCCTCACCACAACAAGGATTAGAGTCAACAATCATATTTTAAGTGCCTAGGACTGTGCTAAGTGCTAGGGATACAAAGAAAGGCAAAAAAGAAAATAGTCCCTGCCCTCAAGGAGCTCATGGTCAAATGGGGGGGGGGGAAGGACTATGAGGACTTCAAAGAATCTCCAGGTCTTAGAGTTGGACTGACACTTAAACACCTCATAACCCTTAATTGTACAAGTGAGTTAACAAGCCTAGAAGGGTTAATAACCCTAGAAAGGTTGATTCTCTCAAGATAATGAGTGGAAGAGCCAAGTATGAACTCGGGTCCTCTGACCCCAGGTCCGGTGTTCTTCCCACCATGTCACTGGAGTGTTGAAACACCATTAGATGGCCCCCTGGGTTCAATCCTGTCCAGCTCTCTGTGATGTCCCAAGTCCTTGTTCATAATCACATGCCTACTATACAGAATCCTTGGGGCCATAGCTTCAAAGCCCATGAGGAAAATGGTTTATGGCTAAGGCTCCCAGGCCTGAGAGAAAACAAAAGCTCAAATTATTATGCCAAGTACTGGGCAGGATTAACCAGAGAATTAGAGCCTGGGAAGTTGGGGGGCATGGGCACCAGTAGAAGCCAGGGGACTAGCTCTGAATTAATCTAGATTGGGAACAGGCTGACCATAAGGCTGTCCTTAGATATAAGTATTAAAAAGTGAAAGGAGGTTAAAAGAGAATTTTTAAGACTCTCTTTTGGTAATAGGGGTATCTTGGGAGTGTAGTGGGATAGAGTGCTGGACCTGGACTCAGGAAGGCCCGAGTTCAAATCCTACCTCAGGTACTTACTAGCACTGTGACCCTGAATAAATCACTTAACCTCTCTCCACCTCAGCTCCTCTTCTGTAAAGTGCAGATGATAATTACTAACCTCAGAGGCTTGTTATGAAGATCAAATGAGATCACAAATGTAAAGTGCTTTGCAATCCTTGAAACATTATATTAATACTACTGATTATAAGAAAGTGCCACATAATCTGGTTTTGAGCACCTTCTCTAGAGATTTTTAAGAGTTGATCACCAAGATGGCTTATGTGTCAGCCTGCCTGAGGCACAAGAGATCGGATGAGATGAGCAAGATGACCTCCTTCTGCTCCTCTCAACGTCCTTAATTTCTTTGCTTATAGCCAGGCAAAAAAAATACTCTATCAACCAAGACAATGGAGGTACAAAGAGGAAAGTAATTTAGTCCCAGCCCTCAAGGAGTTACATTCTATTAGGGAAAGCAACATATGCCTATAGAAATATATACAAAATAGATACAAGATGAATTGGAGGAGAGAAGGTATTAGCTACTAGGGGGAGTCAGGAAAGGCTGCGTCTTGAAGGAAATAACAGATTCTAATAGGTACAGGTGTAGGGCAGCTAGGTGGCGCCAGAGTGCACAGAGCACTAGTCCTGGAGTCACATCTTCCTGAGTTCAAACGTGACCTCAGATATTTACTAGCTGTGTGACCCTTGGCAAATCACTTCACCCTGTTTGCCTCAGTTTCTTCATCTGTAAAATGATCTGGAGAAGGAAATGGCAGACCACTCTGGTGTCTTTGCCAAGAAAACTCTTCATGGGTTCATGAAGAGTCAGACACAATTGAACAACAACAACAAAAAAGTAGAGGTGAAGCAGGGTGGAGAGGGTGAGTACATTTCACTGGGAGTAGCCTAGGCTGGGTAATGGAATGCCATGTATGAAGAAGAGTGAGAATGCCAGATTTTCTGGACTGTAGCATGTATGATGGGGAATAACATGGAATAAAGCTCTTGAGAGTGTAGGTTGAGGTCAAATTGTGAAGGGAAGACAAATTGTGAAGACGTGACAAATAGAAGAGTTCATATATGCTACTGACATGGTCAGACCTGTGCTTTAAGAAAATCCTGTTGGCAGCTGTGTGGAGGTTAGACTGGAGTGAGATGAGATTCCTCTGCTTGATTGCTTCCATCTGAAATGCCCTCTGCACTCTTCCTTATCTATCAATTCCTAAAGACCAAGCTGGATACATATCTTCCTCCATGGAACCTTTTCTGACCATTCTAGCCCATATTTGTCTCTGCTCATCCTGACCATCCAGGTCACTTACTGCCCTGCCTATTCAGCACTTAGGACAGACAGTCTTATAATTACTGGTGCCTGTACCATCTCTCCCTAATTATGGCCAGAGATTGTGCCTCAGACTTCTTTATTACTCCCCCTGTGCAAAAGAACATAAATTTGGAGCTACAGATACCTCAGAGGTCGTCTAGTACAATCTCTTCATTTCACAGATAGGGAGCTGAAGCCGAGACAGGAAGTGACTTGCCCAAAGTCACACAGTAAGTAGTAGAGCTGAGATTTGAACTCAGGACTTCTAATTCCAAATCCAGTGCAGCATTCTTTCCGGCAGAGACCAGATGGCCATTTGTTTGTCAGAAAGATTTTGTCGTTCAAGTGGGACTAGGTAGGTTCTGAAATTCTGTGATTCTGGCATTCATGCCTCCCTTGGAGCCAGCAACTCCATACCAGGTGATGTATAGACATCTCAATGCTTCAATGTTTTCCCTGAGTGGCCTTCCCTTTTCTAAACTACCCAAGCACTTACTATAGCTTCATATCTGGACCTGATAAAATCCTTGTGGGCTCCAGCCTTATGTAAACTTTGCAATTTCCCTTACTTTGGGAAACTGAATTGTATTAATGGGGAAAAAAAGGTAACTACCAGCTCCCTTTGCAGCTGTGCTGCTGACCTGGCAGAGGCCCTGCCAGCTGCCTCCCCCAGCATCCCCAGCTCCCCTCAGGGCTGCTCAGGGCAGCATGGGAAGCAAAGGCAGCAATGACTGCAGGCCCAGAAAAGCTCCCAGGAAACAGACCTCATTTTGGCAAACTTGCCCAGCCCTGGAGAATTGCAGGCTGGCAACAGAAAGGAACTTTCTCATCCCAAAGTTCCTACTGCAATGAACCTGGGGGTTGGCAGAAGGCGGTTGTGCCTGTGTCCCTATGTGCTCTGTTTGGAAAAGGCTCACAATGAATCTCTTCCCTTTTCATGACCTCATGCCTGGAGATTTAAAGCTGATGTCCCTACAGGCTCACAAGCTCCTGAAGCCTGGGGGCTGCATTGTTTTGCTTCTTCAGTTCCCTAACATCTCTATTGAACACAGTAAGTGCCTAATAAATAGTTATTTAATTGAAATTAGCCTTACCTATAGATAGGGTAGGTAATAACCCATAGGATGGCCCTAAAGAAGCCCTGTCTCCAAATATTTCCCCACCACCACTCTCCCACACTTACCCAAAAGACAAACCAATAATCATTCATTCTTTTGGGTTTGGCATTATCCATTTCCTGTTCCTGTTTTAAAATATCAATTCTGCTAGGAGGAGGAAGGAAATAAGCATTTATTAAGTACCTACTGTGTGCTAGGCACCATAATAAATGGCAAAAGGGAACCTTTGGAGTTTATTGAGTAGGGGACTGATTATCTATTTGATCCTTACAACTACTCTGGGAGGTAGGTGCTATTATTATCCCTATTTTATGCTTAGGAACTGAGACAGATAACAGTTAAATGACTTGTCCAGGGTCACATAGCTAGTAAGTGTTGAAGCTAGATTTGAACTCATGTCTTCCTGACTCTAGGTCCAGTGCTCTAGCCATCATGCCACCAGCTGCCTCTAAGGAGGCTCAGTAACTTCCCCACACATCAAAGTTAAGGGAGTTATTATCACATCCATAAAATCCACAGAATCTCAGAGTTCAAAGGGATATCAAAAGCCATCTAGTCCAACCTGAGTAATGAACTCCTCTATAGCATTCCCAAGACATGGTCATGCATCTTCTGCTGGAAGACCTACGGTGATGAGAAACTCACTACCTTCTTAAGCAGCGTTTTTAATTGTGGATTGCTCTAATTGTTGGGAATTTTCTTCTTACCTCATGATAAAGTTTGCTGCTCTATCAGTTGTCCCCGTAAGTCTGTTTTCCCTCTGAAGAATGTCTCATCCTTCCCTTCCAATACTTAAAGGTGCCCTCCAGGTCTACGCACTATGAGCCTAAGCCGACTCACTGTAGTACAGTGAAGAGAACACCAAGATGAAAGTCAGGTATTCTAATCCAAGTTTGTCCCCTCACTAGGCAAGTCGCTTGACCTCATCAGCCCTCAGTTTTCCTCATCTGTATTATGGGATTTTAAGTTCTTCCTTTGCTTTTGGTGTGAAAGACCCAGCAGGGGAGAAAAGGCTGCAAAAGGAAGCCAAGAATTACTGAAGACCAACTTCACAGATTTCATAATTTGTATCCTTCAGTCAAGGATTTCAAGGCAAGGATTGGCTCTGGACAGGAAATATTTACTTGGAACTTGAATCTGACCAGCAGGTGGCAGATGCTACAACAGAATTTGGACAATCGTACCCAGCCCATTTTTGCTTGGGGCATCCCAGAAAGGTTCCCAATCCCTCCTAAAAACAATAATGATGATAACACCAATAACATGGTGATCTTGGCGAAGACCCTGCCGGTCTCTTAACCAAACAAGCACAAAAATGAACAAGGGTCAGAAACACTCCAGTGTGTGGGTTAGGAATCCAGGGGGTGGGGAGATGAACTTTCCCTCAGGCTGTCAGAGGGGACAGGCAGTAGAGAAACAAACAGATTCTACAACTCTGCTCCACTGGGAGAACTGAGTCAGAGATGGAACAGAAGTGTGGAAGTAAAGAAGCAGAGGAAAAGTATGGAATAAAGGAAAGAGAAGAGAATACTAATGGAAAAAATGGAAAACAATGCAAGGACTAAGTCAGGGACCTTCGGTCATTCCAATCCCTCATAGACTGTCCCATCCATCAAAGCCCAACCACTCTTATCACCTTGAGAAGGTTCTTGGTGAAAAAACCGAACACCATTACCACAACAACAAGACAGTGCATGTCAACAGCTCTCAGGGACAACAGTCCTTTCATTTTTAATCATGGTGACAACAGAAGGTAAAACCCCACCTCATCCCTTACCTTGGAGTTATACCAATCAATCAATCAACATTGATTAAGTTCCTACTATGTGCCAGGCACCATGCTAAGCTACCAACTCAACAGTTACCTCCTCCAGGAAGCCTTTATCAATTTACTTAATTTATTTCTAATCACATCAGATCCCTTCAAGTTGTAGATCCACAGTTTACTCTATTGATTCCTCCTTACGACATTTCCTGCCCAAGCAACTCCAGGGTCCTATATACTGAAGATCATGACTGGCAGAGGACACCAATGTGGGGGATTTGAAAGAAAGGCTGAGCTAAATATGAGAAAAGAAATTGGAGCAATAACTCTCTGCTAGGGAAACCTGGTTATTCTTCCTCAAAGAATGCGGTTGGCTTACCCTGTGATAACCCACACCTGAAAAGCCCTAAGGATTCTGAAGTAGAGATAAATGTTGGCCACCTAGCCCAGAGACCAGCACCAGATTGCAATTGTCCTTCCTATCCCATACCAAGGCAAAACTGCTGGGTACTCAGTTTCCCGAGTGAAAGCAACAGATTAGGCACTGACTGATTATGGAGGTTTTGATGTGAGTAGAAAAAGCTTAGGTGATCATTCTTGCTAGCTTCCCACTGTGAATAGCTTGGGGTAACTGATCTGAGAATTTTGGGTCAATCTACTGCTCAGAGGGGTGGTAGTACATGGGAAGGTGATATTTTATTGAGGTAGAACTGAACAGGATGAGTACATTGGTGCTAACTTGCCCTAAAATGTATCTAATAAATTGATTAAAGTTTTATAAAATATGCTTTTTAAGTAACTGACAATGAAACAGAAGGATAAGGTATGAGAGGAGGCATCTTCCTTGTAAGATAGAGGCTACAAGTGATAATCTGATTAGATCATGCCAAACCCTAGAGTCCTAGACTAAGGTTAGAATCTGGAATGCCACTTACAAAGGGGTATCCTCTAGTGTTGGGAGGTACATGTAATAGATGAGGGGATTGATTGGCAGCACATAGCCTGGTCCTTATCACCACAGAGAAGTAGGCACTGGTTGTGATAATATTTCCTCCCTGTAACCCCACGTCACATACTTATATGTCTTCTTTAAATTTATTTTTTACTTTAGTTTAAAAAAAATTAGCAAGCATTTATTTTTCGCTCCCTCTTAGTTTCACCCCCTTTGCAGAACTTCCCCCTTTTAAAACACATACGGATAGTAAAGTAAAGTAAAACAAATTCCTGCCTTGGGCCATATCCAATAATGCTGTTTCTCATTCTGCACCTTGAATCTTTGATCGTTTCTGGCTATGAAATAGAACGTTCACATAGCACTTTAAGAACTGATCCCAAAGGGCCTTCCACACAACCGTCTCATGTGATAAGTAATGAAGGTCCTCATTCCATTTTACAGGTAAGGAAAATCGGGCTCAAAGATGATAAAATGACTTTACCAAAGTCATGGAACTCTAGTTGTTCTCTCTGGGATCGAGGTGTTCTGACTCCAAGTTCAGTCCTCCTTAATATTTAAGTTACTTAGGAAGGCAGTGTAGGGGTAGTGGAAGGGGTGCTAGTCTTAAAGTAAAAAAGATCTCAATTAGAATGCTGACTCTCTCGATGACTATATGTGTAGCCTTAGGAAAATTCCACCTCTCTGGCCTTCAGTTTACTTATCTGTAAAAAGAGGGTTGAATTAAACAGCCTCTAAGGTCCTTTTAAACTTTAACACCTATGACTTGTAGGCTTTTACTGACGAATCTACGATCTTCTCTAGGCTGGGGAAAGCCTACCAGTCAAGAATTTGTCTATATCTTCTTTCTACGTGTGTGACTGTGGGCAAGTGGCTTAGCCTCAATGGGACCTATGTCTTCCTATTCCAAAAAACGAAGGGTTTGGAATAATAGATGGTCTTCTATGGCGCTTTCCAATTCTAAATATTTGATTTCTGATTCTGAAAAAATACTAGAGTTTCTCAAGACAGAGAGGTGGAATGTCTTTTCTAAGATCACATAGCTACCAAGTATAAGAGGCAGAATTTAAGCCCAGGCCTCCATGACTCTAAGTCCAGAACTTTATGCACTGTCCTATATTGCCTCACAGGGCCATTATGAAGATAGAGTTAGATAATGTCTGTAAATTGCTTTGTCACTTTAAAATCTATATAAATTTGAATCATTGCACTTAGGCAGAGCTTCTTATTCCAATTTTATAGTTAGGAAATTCTAGGTAAAGTGATTTTCCTTAGCTCCCACAGTGAATCTGAACCAAGCCTATAATGGAGCCCTGGCTTCCCTACTGGAGGTCTCAGTGTGCCTTTCACTTGAAGAAGGTCTCTGTTGTTATTCCTTGGCTGTTGTTGCTGTGAAAAGCTCTCTGGGCTCTATGGGTCTTCGACTGTGGTGAAGAAAGGTGTATTGGGATCATTTGCTGTCCATTTGGTTGATGCCTTCCTAGTAAAAGGCAAGAAGGGGCCATTCATCTTTATTCCTTAGTTGCAAGGCTACACTCAGAGGAGTCCACAGAGTAGGCAGCTGCCTGCTGGTCAGCTTCAATTCCTCCAATTCCCACAATTTAATCACTTTGAAATCCCATGACAACAATAAATATTTGTTGATGAAGATGATACTGATGAACTAGAGAACACTAGAGTACATAATAAAGTGTTAAATTATCTGTGGGTTTTGCAGAGAATTAGACAAGACAGGTGCTAATTGTATGATGCAAAAAAAATGCTACAAGAATTCAGAGAAGTAAAGATGGGTGGGCTGGGTGGGGGGAGTGGTCAGGGGAAGTTTCTTAAGCGGCCTCCTTTCCACTTTTCAATCTTTCCTCTCCCCACCCTTACCCAGAGGCCCCCATGCTTGGAGCAGAGGATAACCTCTTTCTTCACTTAGAAGACATGCCATCTGAAGGGAATCTCTTCAGTGCTCCTGCTCAGCATTATCTCTCATCTACTCTTCCCTCCTTCTCTCTCTTCACTGAAGAAGTATCTTTCTCCTCACTAGGTTTAATCCCTTCTCCCATGTCCTTGATCCCATCCTCTCCCACCTCTGGATAGGATGTTACTTGAGCAATCATTTCCTCTCATGCATTTTAATTCCACTCGACAAACATTTACTGAAGGCCTGCTAAGTTCTAGAGACGGGTAATATAAAGGTAACACATCAAGTGATCATAGCTTTAGAGTTGGAATGTCTTTTGAAGTCATTGAGTCCATTGAAACTGAGAGAGGCTGCGATTTACCCAGGGTCACACAGCAAGTAAATTCCAGAAAGGATTCTAAGATTAAAATCCTTTAAAGAGTCCTTTAAAATCCTTATAAGTGTATGGATAAGGCAGTGTAACATACTGGATAGAGCTTTGGCCTTGAGATCATAGATTCAGAACCGGAAGGAACCTCAGACGCCATCTGGTCCCACCTCCTCATTTACAGATGAGGAAATTTTGAGACGGGAATACCTGGGTTCAAATCCTGCTTGATATGCCTTCTTATTGTGTGAGCCTGGATACTGAAACTCACTGAGTTTCTGTTTCTTCCTTTGTAAAATGTAAACAAGCAAAAACAAACAAACCCACTTCCCCCACAGTTTTGTTTGATCAAATGAGCTAATAATACATTTACTCAAAAACTTTAAATAACAAGCTATTGTTATAATAGACTATTAATAGCTGTTATATTAATATATAGCTGTATATTAATATGCATTATTATAGCTATATATTAATGCATAGATATAGAATAGCTATTGATATATTAATAGCTACATATAATATATTAATATAATATCTATTACATATTACATATATTAATGGCTATTACCTGTAATAGACTATTAATAGACTATATAATAGCTATTATCATAACAATAAGTCAAATGTGTTGGGGGCCTAGAGGAGAGATTCAGATAAGGTGCCCTAGAAATATTTGAGAAGGGAGAGGCCATTTTTATCTGGAGGGGGTGGGGTGGTGATTTGGGATCAGAGAAGGATAAACACAAGAAGGAAAGCCTGAGTTGAACCCTGAAGGAAGGTAAGAGGAGGGAGTGAGAATCAGGAATGGGAGGTAATGTGAGAAAATATAACAATAACTGATATTTACAAAGTATTTTAAGTTCAGGAAGTGCTTTGCACACAGCTTAGCTCATTTGAGCCTCCCAACAACCCAGTGAAGTATTATAATTCTCCTTTACAGATAAAAGGAAACAGATTTAGAGAGTCTAACTGACCTTCCTATAAGCATACACTTAGTGTCAATGGTAGGATTTGAACTCAGATCTTCCTGACTCTAACTCTAGTACTCAATCAACTATGTCACCTTACTACTGCCTCGAATGTAAAGAGATGACAAGTTAAGATACTAGCTAGCGGTTTAGGTAATGTGAAAGGGAATAATGTGAAATAAGGCTAGCAAATTAGGTTTGAGCTAGATTATGAGGCCCTCCAATGTCAGGCCAAGGAGTTTGTATGTTATATCCTTTACTCATCCTTTTACTCATCATTATCTTTTCCCCAAAACTGTCCCCTCTTCCTAACTCTCCTATTACTGTCAAAGATACCACCATCTACCCAGGCTCACAACCTCAGTGTCATTCTCAGCTTTTTTTTTTGTTTTCCTTTTTTTTTCATATTATTAACTTATTTTGATTTATCAACAGTCACTTCCATATGCTTTTGAGTTTAAAATTTTTCTCCCCCTTCCTCCCCACCACCCTCCCCAAGACGGTGCACAATCTGATATAGGCTATACATTTACATTCCTATTAAACATATTTTCACATTAGTGAAGTTGTAACTAAAAATTACTCACTAGTGTTTTGCTTTTGACCACTGCCTCCCTTGGTCCCTCCCTCCCTTTCCCTTTTCTCTCCCTTTAGCCTTACTGTTTCCCTCCCTTCTATCCCCCCTTCCTTTTCTTTCCCCTTTTCCCTCCTCCTGCCTATAGGGCAAGTTAGATTTCTATACCTAACTGATTATGTTATTCCCTTCTTGAGCCAAATCTGATGAGAGCAAGGTTCAAACAATGCCCACCCCCTCCCTTCTTTCCCTCTGCTGTAATAGGATTTTGTGTCTTTTCCTGAATGTAATTTACTCTTTCTCTCCTCTCCTTTCTCAGTACATTTTCTAAAATTAGACTAATCCACTTGCTTGGATCCATTTAACCCACATGATTAGATTTTTTTTTATCATTACATCAAAGTCAACTATTATCCACCCCCTTTGTGTATACTCCTTTAACATGGTGTAATAACAACACAGTTTTCAAGAGTTGCAAGTGTCATCTTCCCTTGTAGGGATGTAAACAGTCCACCCTTATTAACAACATATTGTATCTTTCTGTCCCATTTACCTTTTTATGTCTTTCTTGAATCTTGTACTTGAAGATCAAATTTTTGTTGAGCTCTGGTCTTTTTATCAGGAAGGTTTGGAAGTCCCTATTTCATTGAATATCCATCTCCTCCCTTGAAAAATCATGCTCATTTTTGCTGGGTAGTTGACTTGGCTGCAATCCAAGCTCCTTTCCTTATGAATATCATGTTCCACACTCTGAGGTCTTTTAATGTAGAAGCTGCAAGGTCCTGTGTAATCCTGACTCTGGTTCCATGATATTTAAATTGTTTCTTTCTGGCTGCTTGCAGCACCTTCTCTTTCATCTGGTAATTTTGGAATTTTGCTATTATATTCCTTGGCGTTGTCAATTTGGGATCTCTTTCAGGTGGTGAGCTGTGTATTCTTTCTATGGTTATTTTACCTTCTGGTTCTAGGACTTCAGGGCAGTTTTCCTTTATGATTTCCTGAAAGATACTGTCCAGGCTCTTTTTTTCATCATGATTTTCAGGTAGTCCAATAATTTTTAAATTGTCTCTCCTGATCAATTTTCCAGGTTGGTTGTTTTACCAATGAGGTATTTTAAGTTTTCATCTATTTTTTCATTTTTTTGTTTCTGTTTGACTGATTCTTGCTCTCTCATAGAGTCATTAGTTTCCATTTGTCCAATTCTAGTTTTTAACAGATTGTTTTCTTCTGTTAGTTTTTGTACTTCCTTCTCCAATTGGCCAATTGTATTTTTAAGGGATTTGTTTTCTTCAGTGTACTTTTTTCCAGTTTGCCAATTGTGTTTTTTAGGGACTTGTTTTCTTCAGTGTACTTTTTTTCCAATTGGCCAATCGTATTTTTGAAGGACTTTTCTACCTCTCTCATTAGACTTTTAAAATCCTGCTTGAGCTCTTCTAAGAAGGCTTTTTGGGCTTCAGACCAGTTCATATTCCCTTTTGATGTTGCAGATGTGGGCTTGTTGACAATGTTGTCCTCTTCAGAATTTCTGTCTTGATCTTCACTCTTCTCATAATATGAGTCTATGGTACGTTTCTTTTTACTCATGGTGTTTTCTTATTCCCTGTTCTTTAAAGAGATTGAGCTCTCCTGCTGGGGCACAGAGGGCACTGACCCAAGCTTCTTGTGTTGGGAGCCTAGGTCTTGGTCACTGGTTTTGTGTGCTGGGGCCTCTTATGTTGGCAATTGGAAGCTATAGGGTTCTGGTAGCTAACTAGTGTTGGGCTGGAATCAGCAAGGCTGGAACTTTCAGGCAATTCTAGATTGCCTGCTTTTCCTTTCCTTTAGCTTTCTTCAGCTCCTTTTAGATGGGTGCTGCAGGGTGTTTATCTGCCTGGGGCCCGTTGTAATGCTGCCTCCCTCATTTCTGCTAATGCACTGGGAGATTCCTTTGTGGTAGAGTGCCGAGGCACCTGAGGGTTTTCTGAGCTGGTTTCCACCAGTTCCCCTGCCCTCACTGAGGCACTCAGAGGTCCAGGTGTTGGTGTTTGCCTGCTCTACCACCTGGGCTTCAGGATCTCTTCCTGGGGTTCTGACAGCTTACCTGGTGTTGGGTTGGAATCAGCAAGGCTGGGGCTTTATGAAGACTTTAGGTTGCTTTCTTTGACTCTTTTCAGATGAATGCTGCAGGGTGCCACTTCCCTTATTTTTGCTGAGGCAGTGGGAGACCCGTTTGCTGGGCTGCTGCACTGCTGTTCCCCGTCTTTCTTCTAGTTCAGCTGTTCTGGGTTTTTTTTTTCCTGGGGTGATATTTTCTGGGTTTTCCCTCAGCTTCTTACTATCCCTCACCTTACCCCCCAAAGTCAATCTGTTGTCAAGTCCTCTTAATTATGTTTTCATAACATCTCTCATATATATCCCCTTCTCTTCTCTGACAGTGGCCATCATCACCTCACACGTAGGCTGTTACAATAGCCTCCTCATTGGTCTCCCTGTCTCAGTCCATCCTCCATTTAGCTGTCAAAGTGATCTTCCTAAAGCTCAGGTCTGACAATGAACTTCCATGGCTCCCTAATTTTTAAAGATCTTCGTAATTTAGCTCCTCCTAGCTTTCCAATTTTCTTGTACCTTCCTCCCCTCCATGTATTCTTTGATCAAGCGTTGTTGGCTTCCTTGAACAAAATTCTCCATCTCCCAAGTCCATGAATTTTCACTGTCCCCCATGCTTTTCTTTCTTTTTTCTTTCTCTTTCTTTCTTTTCTTTCTTTCTTTCTTTCTTTCTTTCTTTCTTTCTTTCTTTCTTTCTTTTCTTTCTTTCTTTCTTTTTCTTTCTCTCTCTCTCTTCTCTCTCTCTCTTTTCCCTCCCTCCCTCTCTCTCTCTCTCTCTCTCTCTCTCTCTCTCTCTCTCTCTCTCTTTCCCTCCCTCCCTCCCTCCCTCCCTCCCTCTCTCTCTCTCTCTCTCTCTCTTTCTTTCTTCCTTCCTTCCTTCCCTCCATCTCCTGGCTTTCCTGGCTTCCTTCAAGTTCCAGCTAAAATCCCACCTTCTTTTCCCAATACCCTTTTAATGCTAGTGCATTCTTTCTGTTGGTTATCTCCCATTTATCCTGCCTATATCCTGTTTGTACAAACATATTTACATGTTTGTCTCTCCCATTAGACTGTGAGCTCTTTGAAGCAGGGACTGTTTTCTTTTTTTGCCTTTCTTTGTACCCTAAGCATTTAGCACAATGCCTCGTACATCGTAGGCTCATAATAATGGATTTTACTTGACTTTAGGCGATAGAAAGCCATTGAATGTTTTTGAGCAGTTCATAGTATCATAGATTTAGAACTGGAAGGAGCCTTAGAAGTCATTGAGCCCAAATCTCTCATTTTACAAATATGGAAACTGAGACTAGGAGATGTTAAGTGATTTGCCCAGGGTCATCCAACTAGTAAGTATCTGGGGCAGAATTTGAACTCAGATCTTAACTTTAAATTCAGCACTCTATCCACTAAGCCATCTTGATTGACACAGTTAAATTGATGCATTAGTAATATTATTTTAGCAGCTGTATGAAGGATGGATTGCAGAGGGAAAGGATTGGAGACAGGAAGAACAGTTAAGAAAATGCTTTTGTAATAATTGGACAAGAGGTGAGAAAGGCCTGAACTAAAGAAGAGTACAAATAAAAGGGAATGAATTGGAGAAACATGGAGATTGAATCAATAGGATCTGGTAAGTGACTGGATATGGGGACCTGAGGAAGAAGAAAAAGTTTAAGATGACTGAGGTTTGAAGTCCAGGTGTCAAAAAGATGAGTTAGAATCGTGCCTCAGATACTTACTAGCTGTATGATCTTGGTTCATTTCTGAACCCTAATTTCTAAGTTCCCTTCCATAGAGTTAGGTCTATGATCTAATGCTATACCCCTACCCCCCAACCCACTCCAACATATTGTAAGTTCCTTGAGGACAGGGATTGTGTTGTTTTCCATTTTTGTATTCCCAGAACAGTGCCTTACATGATTATAAATTAAATGCTTATGTACTAGAATGAGCAGAATTTTCTGCTGTTAAAAAGATGTTCACTTATAAATCGCCTTTTGGCTCTAAATTTATGATTAAATGATCCTATATCTAGGTAGAGACACTAGACTGTGTATATTTAAAATTTCTTTGCCTCCAATAACTCTTTTTACCTACCCATTTACCTACCAATGTGCTGAGGTCTCCTGTCTTATTTTTTAAAAAAGCCTTCCCTAACCCTTCCACGCTTCCCAGCTAATGTCCCATATCTTCTTTCTCCTTAACTGCCTAAGTTGCAAAATTTGTCTCTATGTAATGTCTCCCAACCCTTTTTTTCTTTTAAAGAACAATCTTATTTATGCTTAATATCCTTATCATTTCCTAATGATATCACCCCACCAGAAATATGTCAATTAAAACCAAGAAGTATGGTTAAAATAAATGTTTGTTGAATTGAGTGTGTTGAGCTGAAGCACAAGAAACCAACATAATGTCCATATGAAAATGTATACCTCACTATACACTTTTAATCCATCACCTTTCTGTCAAGAGGCTTTATTTACTGCCAGTCCCTTAAAGTCATTGTCTAGTCACTGAATTGATCAAAGTTCTAAATGTTTTTAATCATAGAGGAGCCTAAAGGGTGTGTCTCAGGAAAGGAGAGGACCTATGGTAATGTTTTCCAAAGTGTGTGCCATCATGTCCTTCTAAGCAAACCTGTGCTTTCAGAGTGGTTTTCCTTTACATTATTATGGTCATCCTCCCATCCCTTCTTACCACTTAATCCCTTGAAATCTGATTTCTGTCCCATCACTCAATTGAAATAAAATTTCCCAAGATCACTAATGATGTCGAGAATGATAATTATAATGGTGTTTCACCAATCCTTCTCCTTCTCCACCTCCCTGCTACATTTGGCACTGCTGATTACCCTCTTATGGGTATTCTCTCTGCTTTTGGCTTCTCCTAGTTGTCCGCTTAGCCTTCTTAACTTCTCCATTGTTTACTTCATGTATCCTCTTCCTGACGCCCTGTGTTGGATGTTTCCCAAAGTTTTGTCCTTGGTCCTCTGCTAATCTGTCTTTCACTTTCCTTAGCGATCTCATTTAATCACAGGATTTCAATTTTCACCTTTACACAGCTTATTCCTAAATCTACTTCTCTAGCCCTGATCTTTCTCCCAAACTACAGTATGTCTCACTAGCACCTCAAACTCAACATATTCAAAATTGAGCTTTGCTTTCTGCTTAAACCTCCTTTCTTGTTCTGATTTCATTATCTCTATCCATGGTACCAAGTGTGTTTATCAGGTTGGGAAACTTGGTGCTCCTTTGACTCTTTCCCCTCCCTCATCTCTCATAGTCGTAATTGTTTAACAAGCCCTGTATGTACTAGACCTTTATAATATATTTTGTAACCATCCCTATCTCTCTGTTTCTGCTGCTGCCTTAACATAGGCTTTTATTGCCAATCACCTGGACTACTATGACACCCTCTCTAATGGGTTTTCCTAACACTATAGTCTCCCCCTCCAATTCAACATTCATATTGATGTCACACTAATCTTCCATAATCTAGTGATGTCCTTCGTATTCTCTCAGCATTAGAATGTAAGTTCCTTGAAAGCAGAGACTACCTCTGCTTTTCTATTTGTATCTCCAATACTTAGCACAATGCTTTGCCCATAGTAAGGGCTTAATAAATGCTTTTTCATTCATTCATTCATGAGCAGCTAGGTGGTGCAATGGACAGATTGCGGGTCCTAGAATCAGGAAGACCTGAGTTAAAATCTGGCCTCAGATACTTATTAACTGTGTGACTTTGGGTAAGTCACTCTGTTTGCCTCAGTTTCCTCATCTATAAAATGCAGATAATAATAACACCTACCTCCCAGGGTTGTTGTGAGGATCAAATGAGATAATATTTGTAAAGTGCCTCATACTGTGCCAGGCACATAATAAGGGCCATATAAAGGTTAGCTATTTTTGACTCATTCTTTCACTGTCCTGATCAAAAATATTTGTTGACTCCTTAATTACCTAAGGAGTAAAATTCAGTCTCTTTAACCATGATATAGTTAGCACCCTACCTTTACAACTTTAGCTCATATCTTGCCGCATAATCTGTGCTTTAGCCAAAGCAGATTATTTTCTGTCTCAAGCACAATTTGCATTTCCTTTCCTCCCTAAGCCTATAATTCTCTTTCTTTCTTTCTTTCTTTTTTCTTTCTTTCTTTCTCTGTCTCTTTATCTCTCTCTGTGTGTCTCTGTCTCTCTGTGCTCCTTTCTTTCTCTCTGTGTTTCTGTCTCTCTGTCTCTGTCTCTCTCTCTCTGTGTCTCTGTCTTTCTCTGTGTCTCTTTCCTCCTTCCTCTTTTTCCTACTTCTCCTTAAAGACTGCACTCACATGCCACCTCTTCCTTGAAACCTTCCCTGATTTCCCTTGTGAGGAAAATCTTTTCCCTGTATAAGAGGGAATAATAGCACTTTATCTCACAAGCTTCCAGTGTATTTATGATACAAACTGTTCGTGTATATTTCATACTCATCCTATTAGATTGTAAGTCCAAGGGGAGAGGGGTCATATCTCATCTAAACTTTGTATATTCCCCAGCACCTAACACAGTATTCTCCATGCAGAAGGTGGCTGTACCGGGGTGGTGGTGGCAGGGGGAGGGAGATTTAGTCCAGACCTTTGGCTTCATTGGTATAAAGAACTTCTGGAGAGGAAACTCCCTCTCCCAATGCAAATCAACAACTGCTCTGCAGATTCTAGTCTTGGCTAAGGGCACTGAAAAGGTAGTTTACTTCCTTAGAGTCACACAGCCAATACGTATAAGAGGAAGGATTGGAACCCAGGGCTTCCTGATTCTAAAGCCAACTCTTATCTATTATGTCAAAATGTTTCTCAAGTGGAATTAGGTTGAAATTTAATAAGGCCTTAGTTGGGCCTTGAAGGATGCAGAGAATGTGAATGAGCAAAAAAGATAGAGGAAGGCCCTTCAGGCCTATAGAAATAGTAAGGAGGGAAGGCTTGGGTCACTAGGCAGTCCTACTGTGTTTTTTTTTATATGTATATACACACACACACACATATACACACACACACACACACACACACACACACACACACACACACACACATATATATATATATATATATATATATATATATATATATATATAAGCCAAAGCCCTGCCTGACAAGCTCAAGATGGTTATCTTTAGGGAGATAACATTTCAGCCTTATTCATAAACTGCTGACAGTTTATCTTTTCCTCCAGCACAACGGTAAAACTCATCTTCTAAGAGGCGGATGTCTCCTTTAACCTTCTATACTGTGGCACCAGGTCCATCAAGAACACATTTCACTTACTTAACAACCAAGCCACCCACTTTCCCATGTAAAGAAAATTCCTTTTGTTCTAATCTCATTCAGGCCTAGGATTTAGATAATTTCTTAATCCTACTTCCTAGAACACACCCCCCCCATCTCGATTTTGGACAAAGGATCAAAACAACGCAGTAATTAAAACCAAACCCAACTTCTGAGAGACTGCATGGTATATTGGAAAGATTAGTGGATGGGGAGTTAGGAGCCCTAGCTCCTGGTCTCTCAGTGTCTTCACCTACAAAGCCAGAATGGTAAGATCTGGCCTGACTACTTCTAAGGGTTGTTATAAGGATTGAATCAAAAGAAATAATGGGAGCAAATCAAAGTTATCATTATTACCAGTTGGCTAATCTACTCCTTAACCACAGAGATTCAGTTAATGTTATATCTTACAAAGAAGTGCAAAAACTGACTGCATTATTAAATCAGACAATAGCATTGCTATGACTTGGAACAAATTATAGTCTTTTGGTGCCTCAGTTTGCCCATCTGTAAAATGGCAGGGTCAGGTTCAGTGATCTCTAATATGTCTTCCATATAGATAGCATTAAGTTAGCCAAACAAAATGCCTGAAATTATTTGCATTTCCAGCTTGGAGGCTTAATGAATGACTAAACTCTTCTTCATGAAAGCAAACATTCATCAGACCCCTCTCTGGCTGAAATCAACATTAGCTGGTTACTGTTGCTTGCCCTAACATAGTTAAGTATTGTTTAAACAATTGAGATTACAGCATTTTTTCCCTTTTGCTGATAGCATCCAAAACACCACTAAGCGTAATGCAGTGCATTTACATTCTATAACAATAATCACATCTAACTTAATGCATTTTAACACTTTCACAATCTCTTATTTCATTTACTCTTCCATCCTCTATAAAGTAGGGAGAGTAGATATTATTATTTTCTTTTTTCACATAAATAAAATAGGAAACAAGGAATGAATATGGAAGTCTCCTTTACATGAAGGTCTTCTGATGCCAAATCCAGTAGGACTTTTCCCACTGCAGCCTGCTAGAGATATTGTATCACTAATTGCCATTTGAGTGGTTTTTTTAAAAGTGTTATTAGTTCAGAAGCTACGAATTGGAGTGATTGAGTGGTCATGGAAGGCTTAAGCGAGGAAAAGAAGTGGTCCTTCCCCTTTTTGTTCCCTCCCTGGCTCCAGATTATCTCTCTCTCCCCAAAATCTTCTTAGAGAACTTTCTACTTCTCCTTTGTCCTTATGTCAACTTTGCATTCTATTTGCTTGTGCCATGTCTATCACACCCATTAAACTGTAACTATGTCTCTGTATCCCAAATGTATAACATAGTGTAATTGCTTAATAAATATTTGTAGAACTGAATTACATTTGTCAAAGTGATTGGCCTAGATCAGAGGTGTCAAAAATGCAACCAGGCCCATAACACTCCTGAATGAGACTTGCACCAGAGTAAAATATAAATCCCATCTGATTTTAATGTATTGATATTTTAATTAAAAAAGAAATACATAAACATGTAGCTTTCTAAATCAATATGTGGATCACAGGGATCCTTACATATGGTTTCATGGCCCCCATTTCTATTGGAGTTTGTCACCACTAACCTAGATAATCATTAAGGCCCTTTTTGAGTTCTGGCATTCCATGGCATTGTGACAATGCCTACCCAGTGATTTAGTGGCTGAATATATCTCCTGAACCTGGAAGGGTCACAACATTAAATACCCCAAGAAAGCAGCAACAAATTAAACCCAGACACTCCTTTCAGAAGTGTGCAGAGACTAGTCCTGGCAAAGTCTGAAGCTAGAAAGGAGGCTGGAAGAATGAGTAAACAAAAATGAATCCTGCCATTTATTATGGTAACAGGGATGCTCAAGACACAAACTCAGAAGGAGAGAGTGACTCAAAAACATCTACAAGCAAAGCCTCAAAGAAAAACACAGCTTAGGCCCAAATTCAAATAAAATACCTGGAAGAAATGAAGCATGAATTTTAAAAGAGTTAAAAAATGTTTTTGCAAATGAGATGAGAAGGCTAGAGGAAAAAATTGGAAAAGAAATGAGAGCTATGGAAGAAAGAATTAGAAAAAGAATTTGGCACAAAAAGTACAAAATCTTATGTAAGCCACAACCTTCCTGAAAATTACTTTGGCCCAAATTGAAGGAAAGGATTTCATGAGACAGCAGGAAATATTAAAGCAAAGTCAAAAGCCTGAAAAAAAAAAGAAGAAAATGCAAGGTATCTCATAGCAAAAAACAAAAACAAAAGACCTGGAAAACAGATAAAGGAGAGATAATTTATAATCATTGCACCACCTGAAATCTATGACCTAAAAAGGAACCTAGCCAGCACATTTCAAAAAATTTTTAAAGAAAACTGCCCAGATGTCTTAGAACCAGAGGGCAAAGTAGAAATAGAACAAATCCATTAGTAACTCCTTGAAAGAAATCTCAGATTGAAACTCCCAGGAACATTATAGCTAAACTCCAGAGCTTCCAGATCAAAGGAAAAATACAGCAAGCAGTCAGAAAGAAAGAATTCAAGTACCAAGGAGCCATAAGCAGAACCACACATGCTTAGTAGCCACCACTACAAAGGAACAGAGGGCTTAGAATATGATATTCCAGAAGTCAAAAGATATAAGCTTACAATCAAGAATAACTTATCTAGAAAAACTGAATGAACAAAATGCTACAAGGTTAAAAATAAAAAAGGATCTTTAATGAAATAAAGGACTTCCAAGCATTCCTGATAGAAAGATTAGACCTGCATAGAAACTATGAAATGTAAATATAGGATTTAAGAGAAAAATAAAAAGGTAAACATGATTGAGCAATCATATGGACTAAACAGGGATAAATTGCTTATATTTTGAGAAGGGAAGATGATACATGTGTCCTGTCTGAACCTTAACATCATCAGGGGTCATAGAGGGCATCTAATTGGGCAGAAAGCCTTGTAGGAGTTTTCTTATGTCTTGATCTTAAAAGAAGAATGAAAAGTGAAGGGAAGAGGAATGTATTAGAAGGGAAAGGGAGATGGAGGCTAGGGAAATTTATCTCACCTAGTCAGGGTGTGCAAGTAGGAGTCTATAAAAATGAAGAGGAAGGTGTTGGGGGAACAGCTGATGCTTGAACCTCTTCTGAAATAGTTACAAGAATATATATGCACACACAAACAGTTGGTTATAGAGATATATTCCACTCGATATGTAAATAAGAAGGAAAACAGAGAAGAGAGAAGAGGGAATTAGAAGGAGGGTAGGTTAAAGGAGAGATTAGTACTAAGTGAAGCAAACTGTAGGGATGTACAAAGACATTTATAGCTCTTTATGTGGTGTCAAAGAATTGGAAATTGAAGGGGTTCCCATCAATTGGGTGATGGCTGAACAAGTTGTGATGTATAAATGTGATGGAAGCCCATATAGTGGAAGTGATTTGCCTGAGGTCACACCAGTGCCAAGTGTACAATAGGTGATTAATAAATACTTGTTGATTGCAAAACCAGGACTTGTACCCAAAGAACCTTGGTCTTAATAATTTAAAGACCTAGGTTCAAATTTCATACGTTACTCTCTCTGTGACTTTGGTTGAGTTCTATGTCTCTGAGCCTCAGTTTCTTCCTCTGTAAAACAAAGGCACTGATGGGTGATGGCTAAGGTTTCATTCAACTCTAGATCTCCTTATTCCCAGTATAGTGTTCTTTGTGCTGCAGCAAAAACTTAAAATCCAGTATTTTTTGTGTGTAATTTTTTGAAGAGCAAATTGTTTTTATTCATAATTTTAACTCTGAAAACCAAAAAAAGACATCATCATCATCATCCGTTTAATGAAACCAAAACACAGCAGCCACTGAATCCTAGATTCAGGCCACGTTAACTTTATAGAAATCTCAAATCTAGAACTAGAAGGGACCACATAAGCTATTTAGTCCAATCCCTCATTCTACAAATAAGGAAACTGAGGCCCAGAGAGGCAAAATCATGGCAAAGATTATGTATGTATCTAATACACAATGTGAAGATAAGTCACAATCAGGAAGTGTTATATGGGTAAGGATTCAAGATCCCAACAAATGTTGTTTGAAACTGGATTTCAATCAAGGAATACTATATCTAATCCAATTTCTTTTAAAGATGTAGAAACTGAGACCCTGAGAAGAGCAGTAATTTGGTCAAGGTCACATACTGAATGATGGAAGAACTGGGACTAGAAATTAGTTCTCCTATCTTCTAGTATAGTGCTCTTTCTTGGTGCACCAATTTGCCCCTTGAGTGGAAGACACAGAAAGATATCCCATCCTGGCTCACCAAGGAAAAGATTCAGCTTCTGGGTTAAGCAAATGTAAAAAGATGGAACAACCTGAATTATAAACCAGAAGTCAACATTGGAAGCAATCATGGGGGGTGGGTGGAATCAAGACCATCTTCCTTTTGTCCTGAGATTCTAGCAAAACTTTTCTATTCATTTATACCTTTAGCAAAAGCCATATAATGTTGTCAATATTGTCCTCTTCCACGTCTCAAGGTCTTCACCTTATAGGTGAAGATTATGTGCCTAGCTCCACCATCAGCAGACTGTAATTTTTATCGTCTTTCTCCATTTGGAGGTGGGAGAGTAGGGCTGGATTGTTTTGAGGCATTCACTCACAGTATCTCATTCCTCTCTTCTTTTGGGCATATAGCAGGTGTTCATAAAATGGCTGGATGAGGTTAGAATTCTGCTTAAAGTCTGGAACTTTCCCAGAGTGGGGCAGGATTTTTAATTTGAAATTCGGTGATAACAGATAGCCCAGAAATCATTTCAGCCTCTGACCTCTGATAACATCTGGGGTGGAGAACCACTTTGTAGACTCTTCTTACATTTGGAAGGGACTTTGGCAGTCCCTTATACAGTCCAACTCCTACTGAAATCCTCTCCTGATTTCTCAATTTGTTATTTTCTCCTATGCCAACTCTTACTGTTCAATCTGTATTTATTTTATAAATATCCTTATTCACTTATCTGTGAACATGTTGTATGGCTATCTGTACTCCTTTTCCTCTTTCCATGTATGGCCCCTTGAAGGCAGAGACGTAGCCTGACACAATACTTAATAAATGCTTATTGATTCATTCATTAGCTGGTTTGTCATGAATTCTGGTTATACCACAGTCCAAGTGATCAACCAGCTTCAGGTTTTTCAAGCATCAATAGAACCTGATCCCAAAGGCAGCTGGACCATAAATGATATACTGTCCAGAGCCCTTTTTCAAGCACTGACTGGCTGGTCACCTGAGCTCAATTTCCCCTTTCTCCATTTTAACTAGAACTACCAAACCTTTTCCCTGGTCACCCTCTTGAATTCAAAAGATTAAGAATTGAGTCTTTAAAAAAAAGAGTCACAGTGTACTCAGGGTTGGAAGGTAGGAGAGCAACATTCTGATTTTAGCCCTATTACTATGATAGTATGACACAGTGGATAGAGTGCCAGGCCTGGAGTCAGGAAAACTCATCTTCCTGAGTTCAAATCTGGCCTCAGATACTACTTACTAGCTGTATGACCCTGGGCAAGTTACTTAACCCTGTTTGCCTCAGTTTCCTCATCTGTCAAATGAGCTAGAGAAGGAAATGGCAAACCATTCCAGTATCTCTGGCAAGAAAACCCCAAATTGGGTCACAAAGAGTCAGACACGACTGAAAAAACAACATAAAAACTAACAAAGCATGAATCGAGGCAAGTCCTTTTCCCTGGTCTGTTCAATCAAGGATTGGGGTAGATGATCTCTGGGGTCCCTTGAAGTTCCAGATCTTTTATAATGTGGTCTACAATAATTCATTAGATACACAGATACATAAGGAATAAATATTCCATGTCTTAATTGTAAAATGGGAAGGTTAGGAGAGACAATATCTCTGGTCCCTCTCAGCCCAAATATTCTAAGATTCATTTTAATAGAATCACAGAATTAGTTGAAAGGAATTTCAGTGACCACCTAGTCTAACCCACAACTGAATAAGAATCCCCTCTACAACATGGTTAACATGTGGTCATCCATCTTTGCTTGAAGACCTCTAGACCAGATTATGAAGTGAGGAAGTTTCCCCAACCACAAGCCCAAAGCAGCTGCTCTGAGCTTAAGTCTGTGGCTCCCAGTGAGGTCCTCTGGGGCCAAGCAGAACAAATCTCATCCTTCTTCCAAAGGACAGACCTTCATAAGCTTGACAATAATGCTCCCTCCCCATTCTCCCTACACCTCCATCTCAAGTAATCTCTTCTTTAGGCCAAACATTCCTAGTTATCATAACCAATCCTTAAGGCTAGATCTTAAGGCCTTTCACCATTTGGTCACTCTCCAGCTGATCAATGCCGTCTTAAATTATGGTACTCCAAGTGAACACAGAACTCCAAATGATCAGGGCAGAGTCCAGGAGGACTAGTCCTTGACACTGTGCTTTTCAGTGCAACCTAAGATCCCATTAGCTTTGAAAGCTGCCATAGCACATGGATGACTCATTATTGAGCTTGTAGTCCAGAGCTTTCTCAGACTATTGTCTAGCTACCTTTCCCATCCTGTACTTGTGAAATTGATTTTTTAAAAACCCAAATATAAGACTCTACAGCAATCCCTATTAAATTTAATCTTATTAGATTTGGTTCAACTTTCTCTCCTGTGGAGATTTCATTGAATCCTAACTGTCATTCACTATGTAAGATTATCCCTCCCCTAGCTTTGTATCATCTGAACACTGGGTAAGTATGCCATCAAGACCTTTATCCATGTTGTCAATATAAGCAGCCTACGTGGTCAGGACATGCTATTAGAGGAGCTGACCTTGGTGAAGGAAGGCCGCCTCTTTTCAGAGACTTGAAGAAAAGAGAGAATGGCAGGAGTTGGGGAGGAATGTGTGTGTGTGTGTGTGTGTGTGTGTGTGTGTGTGTGTGTGTGTGTACGCGTGTGCATGAGACAGAGACAGAGAGAGAGACAGAAAGAGAGAGAGAGAGAGAGAGAGAGAGAGAGAGAGAGAGAGAGAGAGAGAGAGAGAGAGAGAGAGAGAGAGAAGGATTTGGAGGTTTGCAATAGGGGAAGTGAGGGACCGCACCAAGGAAGGCCTTGACTTTTTAAGTAAAGCCTGTGGCCATGACACAATGGAGTCAACAGGCCCACCCATTCCAGGATCAAACCTAGTCTCATGAGCACTTTGCTATTACCCACTGATCAACTCACTAAGGTCTGGATCCAGGCCACTGGGGTGACAGCATAGCTATTAGCAGGGCACTATTTCTTGATGTCTTGTGTAGTTAACTTCCCCTAACTCCAGGGGCAGAAGGACCCAAGGAGCTCAGGAGTTAAGCCTTCCTCCTCAATTAGGTCTGTGAAGTTTATAACCTGACCAGTCTGTCCTTTATTTCAATTTATCAAGCCTATTAATGTTATTGATTCCTTGGTTCTTTTTAATGGGAACCAAAGAGAAAAATAGAGAGGTAAATATATTAAACACAAAAACTTGCAGAATTTTGAAATAAAATGAAATTATTTTGATTAACTATACCCCTGCTTCCTATGTAGTCAAGAGCTAACCATACAATCTCACCATGAGAGATGTGGCCTATTATTAACGGGACACAACTTCCTTCTAATGCAATAGCACATGACATTCCTTGGAGCACAGAGGGATTGTGCTCCAGACCCCTCCATCGAATCCTCAGTGAGTATGTAGGGGTAGTAAACTTAGCTACACAAGGAAACTGAGGCCCAGAGAATTGAGATAATTTACCTAAGGTCACACAGCATGTTTTGGACAGAGTGAGAACTAGAAACTGGATCTTTTATCCTGCCAGTTCTTTCTGTCTGCCCTGGTCATGGTAAGGGGTTACTGAGCTTCAGTACAAAAGAAAGCCTTCTTCTGTTAACAATTCACATTTATTTCTACAGTGCTTTACAAAGCACTTTGCTGATTCTGTGGATAATGCAAGCCTTGTGTCATTTTACAGAGGAGCAAACAAACTCGAAGAAGTGATGTGAGTGGCCTGACTACACAGCTAGGAGGCAAGATTGGAATCCAAATCTCTTGGTGCCAACATCCTTTTCTCAGCAGAGCGCTGTCTTTCTCACATGGCCAGGCATGGGGAAACAGCAGTAACATGGAAGTCATTGACCCGCCTAATGTTGCCTTGACCAACAGGATTTTGAAATGCCATGAATACATTACCACTCCACCTTGCTGTACCATTTTTTTTTGAGAGGGGAGGGTCTGGACCTGTGATTTCATTAGCATCAGGGACTCCACTGATGTAGACAGGCAGCTCCCTCTCCATCCCTTGTAATTTATCAGTAACAGTAACAGCTTAGACTTGGAGTGCTCATTGCTATGTGCCAGGCACATTGCAATTATTACCTTATTTGATCTTCACAACCACCCTGGGAGGTTGGTGCTATTATTATCCCTATTTTACAGCTGGAGAAACTAAAGCAAACAGTGATTTTTCTTTTCAAGTAACTTACCCAGGGAATAAGTGTCCAAGGCCGGATCTAAACTGCAGTCCTTCTGACTCTAGGCCTGGCACTCTATCCACTGAGCACCCTAGCTGCTTGGGAAACTGAGGAGTAAAGTGGTGTTTGTGGTCAGTTTTTAGGTGCTATGAGGCAGGGCTTCCCTCTGTCCCCATGCCTTGGCACTTGCTAACCTCCACTCCTAGAATGCTCCCCTTCTTCCATACTGCTTTGTAGAGTATCTACTCTCCTTCAGGACGTAGCTCAAGCACTGCCTTCTCCAGGAAGCCTTCCCTGATACCCCAACTGCTAGTGTCTTCTGTCAAATTATCTTGTAGAGTAATTAGTAGCATTTATATAGAAATTTGGGACTTACAAAGTGCTTTACATGTTATGCTATTTTAACCTCACAACAACCCTGTGATGTCTGTGCTATTATCTATCCCCTTTTTCTGAAGAGGAAACTGGGGGTGAATGACTTGCCCAGGGTCACACAACTAGTAAGTGTATATGTCTGTATGTGTATATGTTGTCTCCCCTAACAAAAGGTAAGCACAGATAGGTTGGGAACTGTTACTGTTTCACTTCCAATGTCTTTGTATGCCTAACAGAGTACCTCGAACACAATTAGGTGCTGATTGCCTGACACCCGAACTCAAGTCTTTCTGACTTTAAGGCTGGCTCTTTATCCGCTATATTACATTGTGTTTCAGCTGACTGCTAACTTAAAATGGGAGCTCCTTTGGAACTAACTGTGCCCCCTCTGCCAACTCTCACCCCAGGCCCAGCTTATAATGTTATATATAGCCATGGTTTTGTGTAACCAATTAATGCCATTATCTATTACTACTACTACTACCACCACTACTACCACTACTACTACTACTAAAATTATGGACATTCTTTTAATTGAAGAAAAAGCACTTGCTTTGGCAGCTTGGGGCAAAACGATCAGGACAAAATGTATAAAACCCCTAAGTCCCCAAAAGCACACTCTAGCCTCCCATCACCCTGATAGGGAATAAGAATAACCATTCAAGAGTTCAGGAGAGGATCCCATTGTTTTTTGGCTTGCTAGTCAAAAACAATGGCTGTTTTGACCCAGCTGGACTTCCTGTTACATTTCATATTGGAAAAAATAAGCTTCATTAAATACAAAAAATCCTGCAGAATTCCTCCTGAGGAATAATAGGCTATTTGGAAGGTGTTCATGAACAGCCAGTGGGCCATCAGACTCAAATAAGCCACCCCAAAAAATTGTATAAAAAGATTTATTGAAATTTATCAATGACAAACAGACATAAAACTCAAAAGTTTGGCTCTTCTGGGGGAGGGGAGGAGCTGTTGCAAATGTTCTTTTATACAGATGAAATATTGACTAGGAAATAACAAGTCACTTCTAAAGCGATCCAAAAGAGGGATAGGAAAGAAAAACTGTACATTCACTAGGCAATTGCAGTCATTTCAGACTTCCACTAGGTAAGAAAATACAATTTTGCATTAGTTTTTTCCGTGCTCGGGTGTACTAAAAAAGAAACCCCTACATTACATGCAGTGCTATCTCCTGCACTTCGGTTCATAAAAATTTTCAAAGTATAGAAGCACAAGTGGAAGTCTCTTATTTTTTTCCCCCAAATGCTGGAGTGTCATAATATAATACAAAACCAAGCAGTATACACCTTGTTTTTGTCCCTTCTTTTAAAAGGGTTGGGAAAAAAATGTTGTTTCTTTAAATTACATTTGTCAAATTAATTTCCCGTAGAACTCAGAGGACTTGAGAACCCTTGGACACCTTCCAAATGTCTGCGATTTTCAGCATTCTGGCGCCTCCCCTAGTCAATACAATGGGGACGGCTTAGTCTTCTCAAAGAACAGAACCCAGCATGGGATTTGGGGAGTGAGGAGGGGAAAGAGAGAGAAAGAGAGAGACATGATTGTGGAGGGGCCAGGAAAATACCTCTTCAAACCCAGACCACACCCCCCCCTCCAAAAAAAACCCAACCCCACCATCAAACCACTCCCTTGGTTGCTATTTACAAACCACACACATGATTCCGATCCTCCAAAGAGGTACAGGGGCAGCCCAGGCTGAAAGTGGTAAGTCACTCAGGAACAAGAAACAAGACATCACCTGCTCAGTGTAGCGGCCTCCCCCTGCTGTGGTGGGTGGGTGGGTGATCATGCCTGTGCCATCCAGAGTAGCACCTATAATATGGCTGGTATTCCATACGCACCCCCGGTCCTGATGGGACAAGCCCAAGCCCAGATGCTGCCCATCTGGGGAAATGTCACCCACCAATATTTGTAAAATGTGAGGATGCCAACACTCTCTACTCCCAGAATAAGAAACAGATAGAACCACTTGGTTTATACTTGCATTTACGGGGACTAAACCAGACACAAAGAAAAAGTAGGAAAAAAAAATTTAAGAGCGGCAGTAAAAATAGTACTTTATTCCACCCCTTCCCACCCCCCACCCAATCCACTTTTCCCCTCTCATTCCCACAGCAACATTACAATCAGAAAAAAATAAGTTTTGGGGGGGTGGGGTTGGGGGGGGATATGGGTAAAAACAGTCAAATCACAATAGGAATTTTTCAAAATAGGTTATTCCATTTAGTCATCTTCATCTCCCCCGTCTTCAGGTTCTCGTTTTCTCTTTTGTCCCTTTTCTTCTTCTAAAAGAGGAAAAAAGGGTGGGGTGGGGTGGGGGGGAAAGCATGATCCAGGTTATATGCATGCCCTGTCTCTTTTTACAGAATACAGTCACTGAGAAAGGAGCTAGATGAGGTACACCCCAGCACATGTTCAACTATTCCCAACCTGGTCTGTTTCAAACCCAAAAAACCAAACATATACATTCTGCAAAGCAGGAGAGACAACCAGAGTCTTTGGACAGAGACTATATCTGGCTCATCCTGGGCCCCATCACATCTCGTGGAGGAGGAGAATATACTTGGAGATCTACGTGCAAAGGTAGTGACTACCTGGCCATCTCTGTTCCCAATGAAAATAAAATGGCTGACTTACCACCAACTTCATCTTCATCTTCTTCATCATCTACTTCCCCATCATTGTAACCTTCTTCATCCTCCTGTAAGAATGAAAGGACAGAACATCAAAAATGTTAAAGCCTGTCAGGGGAGGCCTCATAGTCTAGGGAAGGTTTGTTGTAGAATAGTTGCTTTCCTTGATACTGAATTCAAAAGGTTAAGGATACATCCCTCAAATGCCACCAAGTTCCGTTAATAAACTATTTAAAGGTCTATCTTGTAAGAATTTTTCTAAATCATACTAGAACCCATGTCTCTCTATACTACTTCTTAGGGACATGAGTTCTATAAACTAACTTATGGAGTATCACAGTCTTAGAGCTTCAAGGGCCCCTGAGATCATCTGATCTATCCTTCATCTTGTAAAGACATAGGCATTGAAGTCCAGAAAGATAAACTGAGTCACAGAGCTAAGAAGGGCCAGAACTTGAACCAGAATCTGGATCTCCTGTCTTCTAATTCAATGCTTTCTTCTATTGCCCTCTTATCTGAGCTAAGCTTCTTTCTTTGAAGGGGCAGGACCTTGTTCTGGCCTGCCAGGATTTGATAAATAAGTAAAATAAGTATGTATTTATAGGTTTTGTTTGTTTAATCATGGGAAGAGAAACAAGAAGGATGAAAGGAACTTAGCACTCCACCACCCCGTGGGACTCATTTCTACATATCCTGGGATGCTGACGGTGAGGACCAATGGCCAAGCTGATATCTATTTTATCCCAAGCAAGAGAACCTCTTTTCACTTTTAATGGACTTTACTTTACATTCCTCCTGAAAAAAAAAATCAGTTAGAAATGGAATCTCTGCATATAGAAACTTGTCTTCAATATACTGAAGGGAGCCCACTTGTATAAAGAAGCCCTGGGATTTTTTTTTAATAAAGAAAAACATTTCTTTGTCAAGAGATCTGTAAAAGAAATTAGGTAGTGGGTCTAATGTTAGCAGCAGAAACACCAGGCTGGGAGTTAGGACATTGGGGTTCGTCTGGTAGTTGGGCTAGTTCTATCTGGACCCAATGGCTAGTGTTAGTACCTTTAGCCAGCACTTTACCTCTTCTGGGACTCAGCTTCCTTATCTGCAAAACTGGATGCTCTCTTTTCAGATCTAACATTCTCTGACTATATCATATTAAATTAGCAGCTGGCAGGGTGCAGTTGGGGAGAGAGCAATGGGCTTGGTGTCAGAAAGGCCTGAGTTCAAATCCCATCCCAGCCACTTCCTGTGTGGTCCTTAACAAGTCAATCAACCTCTCTGAGCCTCAAAAGTTCCTCATCTGGAATCCTCTGGAAACCTTTCCAGCTCAAAATCTGTGCTCAGCACAGAACCTCTGGATGAGAGCTTCAATCCTCCCACCCCACTGTGGCCTTCAGCTGCCTTACCTCTTCTTCTCCACTCACGTCCTCCTCTTCTCCTTCCTCTTCCTCATCATCATCTTCTTCGTCTTCCACTACCTGGGCATCTTTGTCATACTCCTCCTCTGCACAATCAGAGCCAGAATCAAAGTGATTAGCCAGTCCCTTCCTCTTCCATATGTGCTCTAGAGACTACTAGGACCCGAGTTGTTAGAATGTATAACCAACAATAATAGCAGTATTTGCACTAATGTTTCCACATCATCCTCCTACCTCTGACTGCTTTCTATCTGCATCCTCTGGCTTTAGGGGGAAACAAAACAAAGAAAGATCTATAATAATAATGTTGTTAAATAGTATATGAAAAACCTTGTAATCTAAAAGTTTTGTAGCCATAAAGAACAAAATATTTCTTATTTGGTCATTGGAAAAGTCAAAAGCCCTTAGAATGAAACAAAATGGAGACTTGACCATATTCAAATTGCTACCTTCATGGGTGCAACGATTCACAGGACCTAGAAAGATCTGAGACAACTTCCCTGCCAAAGCAAATATGATGGTTTGAGTTAAAAAGGAAAATAAAATAAATATTTTGTCTGAAATATTCAGATGATTGCCTCAATTCTCTACTTCCCTTTGGCAGCAAAAACCCCACCAAAGGCTGCAAGACTGACACAGATCTTGAAGCCAATGTGAAATATAGGGGAAAACCAGGAGGTGGAGTTTCTTTCTCTCTCATCTCTCTAGAGGGTTCTGTAAAGGAAGACAGCTGTTTCCCCAAATTTACTTCACTCTGGCTTTTGAGTACACCTTGGCTGGCTGTTGCCTTTACTGCCAAAGTCCTCTGCACCCCGGGCACCTGGGTAATCCTTTAGTTCCCTTGGCCACAGCTGCCAGGAGAATTCAGGTGATCTTTCTGCCCCCACACCTAGAGAAGTGAAGACATCATCTGCCTCAGGTGATCAGGGAGAGCACAGCGCCAATCCTCCCCCACAGCTAAAGAGGTAAAGTCAGCAGAAGGGGACACTAACCCTTAACTGAACTGACTATGGAGGGTAGGGGAAGGGCACTCTCACTTCCCATGTTAACCTCCTTTGCCCAGTTTCCCTGCAGACAGGATGGTTAAACCCTGGGCCAGACTACACTGAGGCCCAGGAGAATTTCCTTCCCTGGGGCAAGGAGAACTTTGGGAAAAGACAGAAATCAAAGGAACAGGGATTATTCCGGTTATATTGCTTTCATCTTGGATTTGGTGAATTAGGACCCTTTGAGAGGCTTTGTGGTTGAAGCCACACCCTTTCTATTCATGACTATGAAGTCACCTGGGTTAAGGGTTGCTCACTCTCCTACAGGATACTATGGGATATGGAATTTCTTTCCCAGTAAGGCTTTTGGAAAGAGGATAGATAGGCACCCCACACTCTCAGGTGTCTGGGAGAAGAAGGATGAGCTCAGTGACTTTCTGGAGAGCACAGCAAGCCCTCTTGCATTTGTTTACCTGTTCCTGGCTTATTCTCTGAAACGAAGAAGCAAAGAACAGCAGAGGCCCAAGAGCCTGAGTGTCAAGGTCAAAGGCACCTGCAACTATATCAGCTCTCTGTGAGTTACATACCGTCCTCATCTTCCTCGTCATCTTCAAGTCCCTCCACATACCCCTCAGCATCTGAGTCAGGGGCCTCCTCCTCATCCCGGTCATAGCCATCAAGGTATGTGAGTTGAGGGAGGAGTTTGAACACATTTTCTCTGTAGTCATTCAAGTTAGTTACCTCACAATTAAAAAGATCTAAGCTCTTGAGGTTTTCTAACTTTTTCTGAAAGTAAAAAGCAAACAAACAATGAATCAATGATATGAGGGGATTAGAATTCAAAATGAGGAAAGTCAAAGAAGTAAATATTGGGCTCAGAAACAATTAACAAATATGTATTGTCTCTACTGTGGAATAAGCATGGTCAACAATACAAAATGTAGATGCACCATGCATGGTCTCTGCCCTCATGGACCTTAGAAGTTTATTAGAAGGCTAACCACCCTTAATTATATATAGCATATAATATTACGTGATATGAGAATTACTATATGAGGTCTGAGGGGAAAGAGTGTTTAGATGGGATAGAATGGGGAGAGTGAGGGCAGGCTTCTTTGAGATGGGCTCTAAATGACAAAGTGAAAGGACATTCTAGGTATAGAAACTGCTGAGAGAGAGAGAGAGAGAGTGTGTGTGTGTGTGTGTGTGTGTGTGAGAGAGAGAGAGAGAGAGAGAGAGAGAGAGAGAGAGAGAGAGAGAAAGAGAGAGAGAGGAGAAAGGGTAGGAAAGGGGAGTAGAGGGCAGCTGAGGGAAGAAGGGAGGAAAGGAGAGGAGAGAGCAGGAAAAGGTAGGAGAGGTGAGGGCAGCAGAGGGGAAGAGAAGGGAGGAGAGAAGAGGGAAGGAAAAGAGAGGAGTGGGGAGGGCACAGTGCAATTTGAGTAGAGTGCAGATGACATGAAGGAGAGTTATCAGAAATAAGGCTTGGAAAGATATGATGGCCACCAGATTGTGGAAGGCCTTCTGAATACCAGAAAAGGGGAACTAGAATTTTCTTCAAGAGGAAATAGGGAGCCATTGAAGACTGTTTTCTAGCCGGAGTGACAACTGAATCTGTGAATAAGGAAATATATTTTTAGCAACTTTGTTAAGGATGGATTAGAGAGGAGAGAAACTAGAGGTGGGATCTGCAGGGAGGCTTTTAAAAATAGCCTAAGTGGGTGGCGATGAAGGCAAGATCTATCCACTAACCCCTTGAAAGCAAAATTAATCTAGCAACCACATTAACCCCATGTGGGCTAAAAGGCTTCCCTAAGACAGAAGTGCTATATCTGTGCAGGCCTTTTAATGATTACAACCAATTCTCAGTTCTCTAGGGGCTCTCCAAAATGTGTCCCTTCTCTTTCCTGTAGCCCAAATTGTGGCCACATGTCCCCACCTCCAGTAGAGGAGTGCCAAAGGGACAGTCTAGAGTTTTGTCCGGAGGTGTTAATTTGTTTCCGTTCAGGATTTAGATGTGTGAGGTTTAGGAGCTTTTTCTGACAAAACTTCTGGTCCTCAAATTCTGCTATCACTTGGTTCAAGTAAAACTGGCCCATCTGCTCACTCATAAAAGTCAAGAAGAAAAAAGTAAACTTTGCTACACCCCAATCAGAATAGCTCTCTGGTTCCCAGGCAAGTTTAGTTTAAAAAAAAATTTGTGTTGTATAGTGCCTTTTATTTTCTCAAAGTCCTTTCATATGTAATGCATCTCATTTTAAATTCCCAAGAACCATGAGGCAGGCAAGGTTCTTGTGTCTCCATTTGACAGATAAGAAAATGAAGCCTTCCTCTGAGAAGCAAAGTGAGAGGTCCAGAGTTACACGGCTAGTTAAGCGCTGAGCTAGAACCCAGGCCTCTTGGTTTCCCAATCCCGTGCTCTTCTTCTAAAATAGCCCACATTTTGAATGAACAGAACAGGGAAGGGAAGCAAGAAGGAAAACACAGAAGGTGGCAGAAATTAAGGACGTGACTGCCACAAGTGGATATGACTAACTAATAGCATGGCTTAACACCTAGCAACAGAGGACAGAGTCTGGGGGTGGGCCTTCATGGCCCGATGTCTCCAACCCACCAAAAGCAGGTTTCTACCACCTAGTGGCCCAGTTTAGAAAACACATCATGCTTGATCTCCTTAGTGAGCTAGTCTTCCCATGGTATTTTCAGTGGCTCACACAGTCTGGGTATTTAAGATGGCCAATAATCACTGAGCCACAAGCAGTTCACAGGGACCCTATTCAATCAAGAAACAACTACTATAAACTGCCTACTAGTACCAGGCACTATGCTAGGTGAGGGGCATACAAAAACGAACATACAAAGCGTTCCACAATCTCTACTTACAGAGAGCACACACTGCCCACAGATCCAAGGATTTCTCCAAAATCCTTTTCCAGCTCTAATCCTATGATGCTGGTCTGATCCTATGCTTATCTTCTTCCTACCAAAGCTGTTCCTATTCCAGGTGGCAATCAGAATGAACTACCTCAGAAGGTGATGAATTCCTCAATCACCTGATACCTTTAGACAGAGAGTAGATGAGGTTTTCTCATCATCTAGTAGAAATGATTGGGAGACGAGGGCTTAGGTTTCTGTTTTAGAGATCCTTCTGCTGTAATGATTTGTATTCTTCTGATGTGATTGAAGAAGCAAAGGTGGTGCCTGCTCACCTGTACTGGTACCCCCACTGCAGAGTAGGAGAAACTGAGGCTCAAGCAAATTTGCCACATGGAACCAGTTCGGTCCCTCTCAGATACAGCTCAAAACAAATACCTTCTTTGTGTTTTACTTCACCTAGCCCCCACATTCCAGGGCTGCAGAAGTGCTTTCTAATCACCCCAATCTAGATGATATTGGGCTCTCATCCCAGGAATGCAAAAATAGTAAATTCATTCACAGGGGCTGGGATTTGCAAGATCTATAAGGAAAAGGTTTGATAACTAAATTGACAACATGGACAAGATTACAGGGGGAAAGCTCAGCTGTTTCAGAACAGACTACTTAAGTATCCTGAGGCACTTCAGAAACACTCATTTACATTCCAACAGATGTGTTAATCTAATCGGGAATCATTCTGCTTTCATTAAAGCAGGTCCCCTCAGGATCTCAACCAGGTAACACTTTGTTAACCTAATTCTAGTTACTAGCTTTCCCACCAATTACTAAGCCACTTAAAGTGATAAAGAGCATTTTAAAATACATATTTAAGATTCAGACTTGCTCTCCTTTGCAACTAATGTGAATTTGTGAGGTCTGGCCAGGTTTGCAGCCTTCAGAGTCACATCAAGTCAGATGCATATCTAGGAAAAAGAAATGGGAACCCTTTTCACTTGGGTCCCCTTTCCCCGTGAGGCTACAAAAACTGTAAATCTAAGCTGTCCCAGCAGATTCATGTCCAAAAGGACACCTGGTTAGAACCTAGAAGCTAATTCCTGAATGCCAGAGAGGGAGCTAAAAGATCACCTGGTTTAACTTCTCCATTTTACAGATGAGAAAAATTAGGCACAAAGAGGTTCCTCAAGTTCCTAGAACATATCAGGGTGGCGTAGAGGAAACTGTGTTAGGAGCTGGAGGGCCTGAGTGTTAGCCCTTAGGTCTGCCTCTGGTTTGGGACTTAATTTCTTCTCTGTGAAATGGGGATGACAGATCTTACCTGTCAATCACGTTGTGATCTGGTGATGATGATAACGTGAGAATGTGTGTGAAAGCACTTTGGAAATGATAAAATGTGACACCAAGTGTAAAGATTATTGTTATTCTCCATTAGGGTTTTGGTTTTTGTTCTGGGGATGAGGGGCTTCCCATACTAACTACTCACCAGCGGGTCTATTGTGCTGAGGTCTTTTATTGTGTTTCCACTTAGATTTAGATGTGTGAGGTTTGGGCACTTTTCTGCCAATACTTCCAGTCCTCCGGAGATTCTGTTATCACTTAGTTCAAGCTAAAAAAGGCAGGGAAACAAGAAAAAAGCCACCACTTCACATTAGCACACCCAACTGAAAACAACCAAGTTCCACCTCCCTTCTCAGTCCCCACGCTCCCCACAGAAAAAAGCAAGGCTACTAGTCACAGGAAATTATCCGGCAAGTTGGAGCAGACATCTGGCACTTAACCACTTAACTTCAATTACTCTCCTCAAATATAAAATAATAACTCCCCACCTCCACACAGCAACACACATTCCAATTACTCTTATTTACCTTCTTAAGTTTATTTAACTTTGGTAAGTTTGCAACTGAGGAGAGGCCTACGTTGATTGTACTCAAGAACTCCAGTTCTTCAAATTCATCTGTGAGGCCTTCAATTTTACCATCATATGACCGACAGTTGTCCAGGATAAGCTCTTTCACCTGTATGGAGAAAACACCTTCATGAGGAAAAGTGGGGGTGGGGGGTTGGGGAGGGAGAGAGGAAGCCTCATTGCCAACCTGAACAATGGGAACTGAACAGGAGTGGGGGGGGGGTCGGGGAGGAGTAGGAAGCCTTCTGTAATTACACCATGGGTAGACTTTTCCAGTTTTGGGCGTCACGTTGCTGACGACACGAAGATAGTGTTACAAAACATGGTCTTTCTCCCTTGGGTCTGGAAACATTAGGGAATGGTGGAGGGAGGGAGTGGAATAGGGAGAGGGTATGAGGGGAGGAGAGGGAGCCAATTTGCTTGCTGAATTTAGGAGCTTACCTCATGGCAAAAGCCTCAGAGGAAATACAGGCGTACAGACCCAACTTACTGAAGACAGTGCTGGCTACTTGTGATAATTGCCACATTCCAATCCACCAGCCAAGGGCTCTCAAATTGCCATTAAAAAAATAACACACACACACAAGACACAGCCCGAAAGCCGCCTGACTTGATGCCACCTGCCAGCATTTGCCTCGGCAACAAGATGGTTAGGAAACCTTCCATGCCCGAGAAGCAGCATCCCACTGGATTTCTCCCTCCGATGGCCACTCATCTCGAGTCACTGCCTTGATTTTTCATTTTTCTTCCCTCTTTGGGGTCAGCCATCCAGCTCACTTTACATTCACCATTGTTTCTCCTTCCCCTATGCTTACTGCATGTACCCACAGTCTCAACGTTCCTCATCACCAGCTGAAACTTCACCTTTCTTTAGCGTTCCCAAACACCTGGACTTTGCCTGCCCCTCCCCCCTTCTCTCTCCTTTTCCCTCTCCCCCTCCCCTTTCCTCCTGAAAACTCACTCCCATTATGGTTATTGCCACCATAATTTCCATCATGTCAGGATAATGGAGGTAGCTGCCTTGTGGCAGAAACAACAACAACCCACTGGATTTGAAGTCACAGGAGCAGGGTTCAAATCCTCAACTTGCCATTTACTGCCTGGGTGACCTTAGGGGAGTCAATCTCCCTGTGCCTCAGTTTCCTCATCTGTAAAATGAGCATACTGATACAGGCAGTGCTACACTTGGAGGAATGCTGAAATGATGGACACAAGGTATTTTGTAAACAAATAGGCAAACATACTATTATCCTCATCACATTATCAGATTAGGGATAGAAGCTAGTAGAGGACAACAGAGCTTCAAAGTACCTCAGAGGTCATCTAGTGTCCTCATCTGAAGGAGAAGGAAACCCAGGCAGAGAGAAGGGGCAGTGGCTGGTTCAAGGTCACACAACTGGACCGGCAAAGCTAGGGCTAGAACCCAGGTCCTGATCCCAATCAGCTCTTCACTACCCAGGGTTTGGGATTTCAGTTTTTGTCTTTGTTGCTTCTGTATGGGCTGTTTTTTGAGGGGTAAAAGGAAGGATGAACAAGGGCAGAGATAATAGAAAATCACAAACTCAGGGCCCGCCCTCAGCAAATTGCCAACTCAGCAGTTTGTCTTCGAAGTCTCTGGTTTCCTTCTTCACGGTCTTCCCCCCCCCCCAGCCTACCCCCAACACAACACATCAATGCCCTTATGCTCTTTCTTCCAGCAAACCAGAGCTTTCATTCCTACCAAGGAGTAAATAATTTATAACAGCTTAAAGGGGAATTTTGCACTTTAAGAGGAATCAAAACTTTAGCCTAAAAGAATGAAGCAGAAATGTGAGATTCTGAGGAGAGGATAGCAGGGGGGAGAGGGGGAAAGGGGGACATGGAGAAAGCTTTCCAAGAGTCTGTGAAATCCCATTTTGCTTTAAGGCAGAAATGGCCCAAGAAAGGCCTGGGCAAACTCCACAAACACTGTGAATTGTTCTCACAGTGATCCATTCTTGTTTGTAAAGAAGTTTGGTTTGCTTAGATACAGAGATTCAGTGTCCTCACCCCTGCCCCCACTGCAAAGCAGAAAACTAGATTCCTCTGACGGTGTGAGAAAAGGAAAGAGAGGAGAGGTGACAAACAGAGCAGACATATGGCCTGCCCCAACACCCCAGCCAGCAAATACAGCACAAAGGGTGGGTGCTGCCTGCACAACAGTGCTAGATTTGGGAGCACTGGCAAAATACTAGCCTTCTGTTTGCTTTCCTCCTCCTCAGCCCCAGGGGCTGCTTCCCCACTGTGGTCCACTGGACCCATTCCCAGAGTACCTCATTTCCACTGTAGGTAGCCTGGTAAAAAGGGCCATATCCTCCAGACTGCTGCTACCTCTCTCAAATGGAGGAGGGGGGAAGTCTGCAAGATGAAGTCACCGGCAACTTTAATTTTCATGGTCACGTCCATTGTACAGATGGAGAAGTAAAAAACTGGCCCTGGCCCAAGGTCTCTCTCCCAAGTTTCTCCCAGGAGGCAGTGGATGGAAAAGGTAAAGTTCAGTTAAGTTTTCCAAGGTTATTTGTTAAACAAACTGCCCTCCCGAGTAAATGGTGATAAACCTCAATTCCCAGGAACAGCTAATTCCTCTTTGCCCTTAGGTCTGGGATCTCCCAACTTGTTGAAAGGGAAGGATGACACTGGTCAGAGTCTAGGTGGGGAAACAACTAGGGCATATGGGACCAAGGAGCAGAACTCCCAACTCTAGGATATTTTAGATAAAACACCCAGTAAACACAATAGTATAGATGTTTCCCCTCAAATCAGGACATAAGAAAGAGCCTTGAGAGATGGAGCTGCTGTTTCTATATCTCACCCTCTTCCCTCAACTCTTAGCTCAGTCAGCCCCTTGCCCAGAGCAGTAATTCAATGTTTGTTGAATTGAATTAAAAACAGTAATAAATGATTTCTCTTTACTCCCTTACCTCATAAACAATACTTGTTACTAAAGAATATGGGATTACTATGTAACTACAGTATATAGTGAGGGCAGCTAGGTAGTGCAGTGGATAGAGGGTAGGCCTGGAGTTGGGAAGACTCATCTTCACAAGACAGCATCTTACATACAAACATTCATACATACATACAGCAACATACATCTTCATATATACATAATAACATTTAACAGCTGTGTGACCCTGGGCAAGTCACTTAACCCTGTTTGTCTCAGTTTCTTCATCTGTAAAATGAGCCGGAGAAGGAAATGACAAACCATTCCAGTATCTTTGCCAAGAAAACCCCAAATGGGGTCACCAAGAATTGGACATGACTGAAACTACTCAACAACAACCACCACAACCACAACTAGTACATCGTAACTAGAAGTTACTGTGGGATTTAAGATTGGGTGTGAGGAGACCATGACACAGGATCATTGATCATAGGGTCCTAGTTTTATGGCTAGATAGGATCACAGAGGTCAATGAGGCCAACTCCTTCCTTTTACAAATACAAGAAATGTCAGGGTTAAGAGTTGGATCCATAGAATTTTTTTTTCTTTTGGGAGGGACCTCATCAACCACTTAATTCAATCTGTACCTGAAAAGGAATCCTCAGTGTTGTAACATGCCCAGACAGTTGTTAGCTAGCCTCTGTTGGAAGACCTGTAAAAAGGGGAACCTTAACTACTTCTTTCTCCTCCTCTAGGAACCTATTCCACTTCTGGAGAGTTTTTTTTGGGGGGGGAGGTAATAGGGGTCACACAGCTAGTAAGTGTCAGGCTGGTCCTCCTGACTCCAGGGCCAGTGCTCTATCCAATGCACCATCTAGCTGCCCCAACTCCTCTTATTTTAGTACAGCCTAGAATCACACTAGCTTTTTTGTCCATCACATTACAATTTCTTGTTGATGTCCTGTCCTTTCCCATCTAAAAGGTCACTCTTTTTTGGCTAAGAAAACAAAAGCAGAGTAAGAATTGAGCAGCTCTCTTTTCTCTGTCGTCAGTTATCACTGTCCCATCCACCCATCCTCCTTCCTACAATCCAATGATCTTTCCACACTATCTCCCATTTCTGATCTTTAAAAAAAAAGTCCCTTTTATTAAATATCCTTATAATGGGGCTTGGTCATCTTTGTTAATCTTTTATCCCTTACATGGCTCTTGGAATTTTTAAAATTCCACCAGAGGGGTAAAAGGTAGGAATCTACCTCTTACCTTCCCCCTAACTTCAAAACAAAGACTATCTGTAATTCAGAAAGCACTATGCCTAATAAAACACTCCCTTTTCAAGCATTTCAGATACAAAGCCTTTCCTGAAGTACAGTGTGAATTTGGCTCTCCTTTTCACTGCCTTCTCCTCTACAGAATCAGAGACTACTTGAGTTGGAAGGGACCTAGGACAAGGTCAGCTAGGCCAACCCAAATCTAAAATATGAATCCCCCTCCACAACACCTCCAAAGGATCACCTAGCCGTTGTCACTCCCTAATCCTCAATTCAATTCAGTACATATTTATTCAGCATTTACTCTAATTAAGGCACTCGGCTAAGGATATACAGGGAAAATTGAACCAATCCCTAACTTCAAGGAGCTTATGATTCTCCTGAGCAGGCGGCTGAACAGGGTGAAGGGGGCAAAGGAGAGACTAGCTAAAGTGTTCTAGGGATATTTAGGGGAGAGGACACTTACAGGTTTGGGGAGATCATGGATGACTTCAAGGAAGAGGCGCTGCCTCAGTTGAACTTCAGAGGAGAGAGAGATTCTGAAAACTGGAGATGAGAAGGGGCTGCTTTCCAGGCATGGGGGAAAGCTTGTATTTATAAATGCACAGCAGTGGGAGATAGTACAATGAGTTGAGGAAACAGCTAATAGTCCAGTTTGACTGCAATGTGCAATGCAATAGAAAATGAAAGCCAAATCAGGGCAAGACTGTGGAGGGCATTAAATGCCAGGCTCAAGAGTCTATATTGTACCTTAGAGCCAACAGGAAGCTACTGAAGACTTTTTGAGCAGGACAGTGAAATGGTCAGGCTAGACTTGTGCAATATAAAGATTTTTTTTGACACCTCTGTCCAGCAGAATACTTGGCACATAATAAGCCCTTGATAAATGCTTGATTGGAAGAAGAGGCCTATACAGGAGGGGGAAGGGAAGAGGAAGAATTCCATTGAGTCTGAGGCATAATGGGGCATTAGCTGTTTCAGCAACTAGGTAAAAGACCAGGAATATATCAAAGAAGCCTTGGTCTAGGTTAAAATACTACCTCTGCTATTTAGGGGAAAGGACTAAGCATTTCTATAATATCTGTTACATGCCAGGCACAGTGCTAAGTATTTTAAACTCATCTGATCCTCACAACAACCCTCGGAGGTAGGCACTGTTATTATCCCCATTTTATAGATGAGGAAACCAAGGCAAACAAGTTGAGTGACTTGTCCAGGGTCACACAGCCAGAAAGTGGCTGAGGCCATATTTAAACTCAGGTTAAGTGCTCCAGCCACTATATTACCTGGCTGATCCCCATTTTATAACTGAAGGAACAGAGGTGAAGTGGCTTGCCCAGGGTCACACACCTAGGAAGTATGTCTGAGGCTGGATTTGAACTCATATTTTCCTAACTCCAGGCCCAGCACTCTGTGCACTATGGCACCACCTAGCTGCTGTGTGACCCTGACTAAGTCTTCCTTTCTGTGAGCTTTAGTTTCTCATCTGCAGCATGGAAGATGGTAGGCTAAATGATCTCTAAGGTATAGACTTTGATCTGTCCTAGCACAATGTAAAGTGGGTGCTTAATACAAATTTGCTAAAATGATGGTTTTTTTCTTTTATTAAGAAATTAACCTACCTGTAATTTCTATTTTTACAGATAAAAAAGCAAAAATGCCTCTTCCATATGACCTTTCAAATAACTGAAAACAGTAATCATATGCCCCTCCCCACACCTTAGTATTGTCTTCCCCAGGCTAAATATCCCCAGTTTCTTTGAGTGATCTTTATATTGTACGATGTTTAGTCCCCCTATCAATCTTGTTACTATCCAGGTGGTCAACAGTCCTTTCTAAAATGTGACACTCAGTCCTGGGAACAATATGTTAAATGTAGTTTGGCCAGAAGAGAGAGTATAGTAGAATTCCCTCATTGCCATCACTCTGGACTTTTATACTCTTATTAATGAAGTTTTTTGTCTGCCATATCATACTACTGACTTCAAACCATCCTTTAAAAATGCCTGATTCTCTTTCCAAGATCAACTGCCTGGCCATGTCTTCCTCATCAGAGTGTAAGCTCCTTGAGGGAAGGGACTCTGTGTGTGTGTGTGTGTGTGTGTTTCTGTGTTTCTCTTTCTATCCCTGGCACTTAGCACAGTGCCTGGCACAGAGCAAACACTAAATGCTTCTAGGCCACCTGACTTAAGGAGCTGAGTTTTCTTCTAAGTGCCAAACCTTACACTTATCCCTGTGACACCTCATCTTGTCAGGAGCCTCTCATTGTTCCAGCCTGTCAAGGCCTTTTCTGATCCTGACTCTCTCATCCAATACATTAGCTATGCCTCCCAGCTCTCTATGTTATCTGCCAATGTATAAGCATGCTATCTCAGGGAAGAGTCAAGGAGGGCGGTCTCTGGGGAGGATGGGTGGGGAAACAGACTTTACCACAATGTACCATGGTTTATACCCTGGGAGAGGATCTCCTGCCCCACTGCTGTTTCTGAGGGTGTGGGGTGACTAAGGATTTATGGCTGTGAGCTTCTGGTCTCAGCATATGTTGGAAGGCAACCTGCTTTGTCTGGCAATAACCCTCTCCTACAATCACCAGGCTGTATTAGGCTCAGCCTATCTTCTGTAGGGAGGAAGGCATGCTGAGAGCCAGAAACGATTTGTGTATGGATAATATGTGCAGTATACTTCCTCAGCAGCAAATCAGGTATTATTGACGGATTCCAAAAACTTGTGTGACTATTCTACTTAGGAGAAGAAGGGGGACCTGTCAGTAAGAAAGGGGAAATGAAACAGCAGCTCCTGTGTACCTCAGTATGTATATACACATAAACACACAAACACAGAGCTAGCTTTAGACTCACTTCTACCTATATGTGGTATAAATGGCACCAGACTTCGAGTCAGAAAGACCTGCATTCAAATCCCACTTAATGACTTTGTGACCCCAGGAAAGTCATTTAACCACCCTGGGCCTGAGTTTCTTATCTGTAAAATCCAGCTCTAACCTGTGTCCTGACCTCCAGTCTCACATCTTCAATCATCTACCAGACAATGTGAAATGGATGTCCTTTAGATATCTTAAACCAAGCATATCCAAAACTAAGCTTATTATCTTTCCCCCCAAAACCGACTCCCTTTTCTAACTTTTAAAATCACATCCTTCCAGTCACCTAGGCTGCATCCTTGACTCTTGCTCTACCTCCATGTGCAATCTGATGCCAAGTCTTGTCAATTCTACCTTTGCTACATCTTTCATATATACTCCATTCTCTTATCTGACATGGCCACCACCCTGGTACCAGCCCTTATCACCTCAAACCTGAGCTGTTGCAATAGCTTCCTGGCTGGTCTGCCTGCCTCAAGTCTCTCTATACTTCAGTCAAAATGATCTTTCTAAAGCACAGGTCTGACCAAATCACTCCCTATTCAATAAATTTCAGTGGCTCCCTATTGCCTTCAAGATCAAATATCAAATACTCTGTTTAGCTTTTAAAGTCTTCTATAACCTGGCCCCTTCCTCTCCCATCTCTCCAGTCTTCTTACATCTTACTCCCCTTCCTTGCTATTCCTTGCACATGGTGTTCTATCTCACCAGTCTACTCATATTTACTGACTGTCCTCCATGCTTAGAATTCTCTCTCCTCATCTCCATTTGTTGGCTTACCTAACTCCCTTCAGGTTCTTGCTAAAATCCACCTTTCTACAAGAAGCCTTTCCTGATCCTCTTTAATACTAGTGTCTTCCCTCTGTGATTATCTCCAAAATAATACATGTGCAGATATGTCACATGCACGTCTATTTGCATGCATATACACATCCATATTGTTTGTACTTAGTCTCCATGTTGTTTCCCCATTATACTGTGAGCTGCTTGAGAGCAGGAGCTGTTTTTTGCCTTTTTTTGTATCCCTAGTGCTTAGCACATGGCCTGGCACATAGCAGGTGAGTAATAAATGCTCCTTGACTAGACTTGACTTGATTGGACCCAATGGCTCTTTCAGCTCTAACCCAATGATCCCTGTTACAATCTTACTCAATTGTATTCTAATGGACTGCCAATCATTCCTTTTCCTGACTATAACCTGCCCTTCTCATCTCTTTTCATTCTCCCTTCCAAATATAACTATCAGGTACCCCTCACCTAACTGCATCCTCTCTGGGTTATGCCTCGAACAAATGATATACCAAATCACAATATCCATTCCCAATTGAGGTCCCCCTTGGCTGGGTGTAAATTCAGTGAATGCTTGAAAAAAAAGATTATGCCAAAATGAGGTAATGGTTTGAGAAGGAAAGGGGGATGGATTCGTGAGGACAACCTTCCCTTTCCCAGGCATATACATTCCACCTGAAAATTCCCTAGTGGGAAAGACGGTCATTCTTGAACTCACTATGATGGCAGTTGGGACAGCTGAGGCTACAATGATGCCCAGCTCATGTCCGTCTGTCTTTCTGCATTTCCTTCCTGGATGTCGTTACATCATCGTGCATCGGGTGGAGGTGTGGGAGTGGAGGGGGAGGTGGAATGTATGTCTCTGGGGAAGCCAGCATCACCAAAGAACCCCTTCTCCTGTGATGCACTGGGCTCCTCAGCACAGAAGGCCCCCAAAAGAACAAGGAAATGTGCTATTATGGTTGGGATGGCAACCTGATTTCAGAGTCAGCAGCAGCACATTGTTAGGTGCCTGGCATATAGACTCTGCTTGTGCAACCCCTCCTTTCCCCCACAGGCAATCTCTTATTCATAGACACCTAAGGCTAAAAAAAAGGAGTCATCAAGTTCATCCTGCTGCTTCCATACCTAGCCATGTTCCACCATTTTCTTTACAGGCCTCCAAGGAAGGAGGCTTGGTAAGTCTCCCTTGGTGAGAATGGGAATGTATTATTCTGCCTCACAAGCCTAACTTCCAATTCACTTCATTCTATCCTATGTTCCATGGGGTTATAACTTCAAATTACCCAATACAAAAAGGATACTATCTCTTTTACATCTAGTGTATGTGTCCTGCCTTTAAAAAAAAAAAAGTCCTTTTCCCCTGCCAAATGCTGGGTGTGATCTAAGTGCCAAGTTAAAATTAAACTGAAAATTTGTACTTTGGATTTAAACTACATGTTCCTCATTTTGGGACACCCCCCCCCAACAAACTAAAAATATCATCAGTATGTGGTTATATTCCTCTTTCCAACAACTAGAGTTACTCAGGTTGTAAAAACTATTTTTTTCTATCTTAAAAAAACAAACAAAAACCTAAGACCAAATTCCTAGGTTTTATTCTTCAAGTATCAACTTGAAAAACATTTTTTAGAAGCAAATTCTTCAAAGTTTAGGCATTACCAATGAGGAGGATCAATACATTGGAAAATTCTGAAGAAATGGAATGAATCTAGGAGTGACTGTGCTGAGCAACAGTGAGCTCCAGACTCCCCTTTACAGGCTGCCTAGCTTTCACCAGGCAAATAAAATAAAAGCATATCAGAAACTTGCCATCAACAAAAGAGAAATCTACCATTGCAAACACTGAGTTTAACACCAAATATGCCTATTATTACTCTAAGGAATGCCATTAAGCTTCTATGAATAAAGGTAAAGAGTATAAGATATGAAGTAGAAGCCTCAAAGCTCCAACTTTACATAAAACCCTGAGCAAATCACTTAATGTATCTGGGCCTCAGTTTCCTCATCTGTAAAATTGGCAGTGGGAGAAGGAGTGGAAAGATTGGCTTTAGAATGATCTCTGAGGTCCCCTGCCAGTTCTTTGATTCCTGACACTTGGTCTAATTTTTCCTTTAAATTCTTCTACCTTCCTCTCCAGTCCCTCTGGACCATAGGATTTAGAGCTAGGAGGGAACCTTATAAGTTATCTAGCTAGTCTTCCACTTCCACTCTTTCTACTTAATTGCCTCTCTAAAATACCTAAGTGTCTAGGTAACTGATTTTGAGTTTTTAGCTACTACGTCTCCTGGTGGGCAGTGACTGTTTCTTTCATGGGCACATAGTATTGGGTATCCTACTGTTCCCATCTGACATGGCCCTCAGGCCTATGCACCCATTACTTATTACTGCCATTTGCCTGGTGGCCCTTAATGGAATTGTACAGGCACCACCTCCTCCACAAAGCCTCCCCTGATCTCCCTTCTCAGAAGTACCTACCTTTATACATCAAATTCTTACAGTACTTTCTTTGGCTCTCTGAACTATCAGTCACACTGCACCCTGTCCTAAAGTTGTGTGTGTATACAGGATCACAGATTTCATTTCAGAGTTAGAAGAGAATTTAGAAATTGAGTCTGAACGTCTTCCCACTTCATTCGAACAAAGAAAATGAGGCCCAGAGAGCCTATGATTTGTTCTAGATTACACAAATAATAAACTCAGAGTCAGGCTCCGAGGCCAGGTTTTTTTTGACTCCAAAGTCACCATCCTACTACTATAGGGTAGCAAGTGGATAATGTGCCACATTTGGAGTCAGGAAGATCTGAGTTCAAATTCTGCCTCAGACATTTCCTAGCTGGGTGACCTTGAAACAGTCACTTAACTGCTGGTGTGTCTCAGTTTCCTCATCTGTAAAATGGGGGTAATAATAGCATCTACCTCCCAGGATTGTTGTGAAGACCAAATGAGATAATTGTAAAGTGTTTAGTACAGTGCTCAGCCCTATATAAATAAGTGCTACATAAATGTTACACACATACATATAACCAAAAATCTCAAAATGCATACCTTCCCCCATTTGAAGGACATTAGGGCAGAGACTATCTTTTTGCATCTATAGAACTCACCACAGTGCTTTACATTAGAAGCTTAGTTTTTTTTAGAAGAAAAACTAATAGTAGGTGATCAATAAATCATTATGGAGTACAATCCAACTCTCCCCAAAACTATGTAGTAGGATCACAAAATCATAGAAATGGCAGGGACTCAAGAGATTATCTAGCTTAAGCCTCCCCCATTTTACAGAGGAAGAAATGAAGGATCACAGAAGTAAAATGTCTTAGTCAAAGTAACAGAGCTAGTTGGTAGAACTGGGACCAGAATATTCAGTTTCCTGGTCCAGTAGTTGTGTTACAGGATATAATTTAAAAAAATTAAATCTTTATTTGTCCATACTTCTGTGTGTGTGTGTGTGTGTGTGTGTGTGTGCGTGTGTGTATACACATAGACTGGCTCTTCCTATCTCATCTAGGCTCTAAATGCAATATTGGCCTGATCTCAATACTGACTAGTACAGGAGCTTTAACCAGCTCATTTTTTTCCAACCAGAACTGGTTCACCCCTCCTCAAGCAGCCTACTGGCCCTCTGCTCCTGGGTGCTCACCATAGTGACACTAGACTTAGTTTGGACATCCAATCGGTTTTAGCCCTCCTGAAGCTCAAAACTCCCAAACTCCAGTGATCTTCAGGCTTCCCAGTAGGACATGTTAATTTAAGCACTTACAAGTATTCACCCCCTTTAAATCTCAGCTAGGACCAGAGGCTTAGATCATGAAAAACAAAACAAAACCAAAAGTATAAGAGAAAAAAAAAGACCTTTCTGAATTTCCAAACTGTTTTTGTTTTGTATAACAGAACATAGGCAAACCAATGAAGACACAGGGAGGATATACTGGGTGACGACATCCCTTATTACTTTAAGGAGCCATCTGAATTCAGGATGAGGCTACGCCTTGTGCTGCCGTAATTAAGCTGTCCATCACCGCCCTAGTTTAATAGGCTAATCCCAAATGGGGAGGGGAAGAGGAAGGGAGGGGGGAATAGAAGAGGGAGATTGTCAGAAGTTAATGTAATATAAGCATTGTTGCTCCCCACTCAGAACTGGCTTCCCCGCCTAAGTGAGTGAGGGATTGCGTTTCTCCCTCCCAAGTGCAGGACAGCTGGTTCCTTTGCAGGACTCACCCACTGAGCTGAATGAGCAGACCCCAGCATGGTTTGAAATGACAACCCAGGTGTAAGACAGAAAGATTTTGGTTTGGGCTTTTTAAATAAGCCAATTCAGTCAGGTTCCATCCCCCTACTCACTCCATGATAGTAGTTTCTGAGAATTTGATGAGACACAGGAACATAGGGTTAGGTTTTGAGTGATGCCAGAAGGGAAGTCTGGGGCTCTTAAGTAATTATGGAAATGAAGAACCACCTGTTCTCCAAAAATACCATGAAAACAAAAAATGTCCCTTGAGAAGGTAACCTTGTTAACTGCTGCCACCAGAGGCTGTCAGCTCTTTACTTCATTCATTTTAGTCAGACTAGTTTCCCAATCTCCCTTGCCCATGCTATCCACTGCTCCATTTCTGGAATGGCCCTTCTGTCTGTTTATCTGATATTACCTGTTTCTCAAGGACCATACCATACTGACCCCTCCTCCCCCAAGGCCTTTTCTCCCAACCCTGAAGCTGGGTGATATGATACAGTTTTACCTAGATCACTGGGCAGTCACGAGTAAACATCTCAAATTGTGAAGTTCTGCTCCCAAACGCTGGGCCACACCGTTCTAACTTGGAGTCTTACAAATCACAGCCTGTCGTCTCATTAGAGAGATTCAATTTTCCTTAAGCAACAGCAAGTCAGGGAGAAAGGTTTGGAAGGAACAGAGAAAAGAAGGAAATCCCGACTCCACTTTGATCATGGCATTTCCTTCCCCAAGAAGCCTCCTCTTCATCTATAAAATGAAGTGTAAACCCCTTACATTAGGGGTTTACACTAATTCAAGGCCTTTCACAATGAAACTTTACACTATCAATCTGTTTCCTTATCTTTCTATACTCCCCTGACCCCAGTATAGTCTCCTCATTTATCCCCTTGAGTATACCACGGGACACCTCCCCTCATCTCTCCACCTCCCACACAAATCACACATGTAAAATGACATTCCTTCTCCTCTCTGCCTGTCTGTTCTTACTCATCCTTCAAGGACTATCCTCTTTAAGGCCTTCCCTGACCAGCCCAGCCCAGCCCTCAGTATTAACTCCCTGGTCTGATGATACATATTACCTATGACCCACCATGCTATTAGTTTTCTTTCTATGTATGTGTCCATCTTACACTAAAGTCCTTAAATACCTCACTGCAGCATGCAGCTGACTTTGAGGTCTTCAAAGTTATCCAGGCAGAGGGGCAGCTAGGTGGTACAGTGGATAGAGCACCCGCCCTAGATTCAGGAGGACCTGAGTTCAAATCTGGCCTCAGACACATAACACTTACTAGCTGCGTGACCCTGGACAAGTCACTTAACCTCATTGCCTAGCCAAAACAAAACAAAACAAAATCCAGGCAGAGTACATAACTTGGTAGATCCCTACACCAAACTATTCAGCTTTGGGGACAGGCAGGGTAACGGACTGTATGGACCAACCACACTAAATGATTAAAGCTTTATTATTAGGTTGGCCCCAGGTAATTAATTTTTCAGTTACAGAAACTCTCAAAGACAGTATACTAAATTATACTCCAATGGTGATCTGTAGTGTTGGAGGTATGGTGTAGCTAGGCTCTGAAAGCCTCTATTCCTCATCTCTCCCACCTAGTCTGTAAGATCCTTGTGGGCAAGGATGACTTCTTTTGTTTCTTTTTGTACCATCCACAGAACCTGCTACAATACTGGGCATATCAATGCCCAGGAAATCGACCAATAAATTGATGATTACTTAAATGAACCCCTAGAGCTGGGATGGAGTTGTCAGAAGGGCCTCTCTACAAAGGGAAAGTTTTAAGGTCCCCTAAAAATCCACTCATTTACTTCTACAGGGAAAAGGGCACTCTCCTTACACAAAGCCTTACAAGTTACCAGAATAGTTTTACAGGCCTGCTGGCCAAGTTGAATGATTAATCTAGTTGAACAGGTCTCCTGAAATTGGCTTCTGGTTTTGAAGTTTGGCTAGGGCTGTTTAATGTATGGTCTAACAAACCAGCATAAATAAATGTCCTCAAGAAGATAACTTACCATTTTAACAAATAGGACAGAAAGTCTAAGTTTGTTTGCCTGTGACCAAGAGGGACGCATCTATACAATGACTGGCTCTGGAGGAAACTACAGTAGATAGCAACAAAGTGGGGATTTTTCTCTGGGTGAAGCTAACTGACCCAATACAGAAATTGAACCCATGACCTTGGCCTCATTAGTCCTGTACTGTGGCAACACAGGATGACAGAACCATCTGCAGCAACAGAGGTACTGCAAAGCCCACACAATCTAAATGCTGCCAATCCAATGTGGAGTAGGGCAGAAGCAGAGAATAACCAGACAGAATTTTTAGAGCTAGGGCAGAAAGCTTTTTTTGATCATGAACCAGAGAATCCACTCCCATGATCCCTCCTCCCCACAAGAGGACCATATATAAAAAGCAACTTAGTTTAGGGTTTGTTTGTTTTTCCTTAAAGAAAGAAGTATAAAATAACCATTTTAAAACTATAAACAATAAAACTCAAAATCTTATAAAAATAAATGTTGAAAACTAAAAATAAATAGTTAAAAAATAAAACTACAAACAAGAATCAAAAATTCATTCCTAAGTACAAGAAATACCAAGAAATATACTTTAGTTCCATGTTAATGACCAGCTTGGGGTGGGGGGTGGGGGTGGGGGAAGGAAGAACATAGGGGAAGAAAAGAAATATAAAAGAGACAAAAAGATAGTAGCAGGAAGACAAGAAGAGAGAAGCCAGACTCATTTGTTAAGATGAGTATTAGGAGATTACATTCTGTTTCACTTGGGTTAAGGGATTCAGGTAACAAGATTTGATTAGCTGATTCATGTCTTCACAGGTCTTCATCTGTTCTAATCCTTAAGTAGAAGAAAAATTGTAAATAACAGGAAGTACTCTTTGAGAATAAGTGGGAAAAACAGATTATATAAAATACAACGAGCCCGACATCAACCCCTAGTCAAATTTGTTAAACAATCCAAGCACTTAGAAAAGAAATTAGTGATCAACCAGGAGTCAACACAGATTCACTAGGAACAAGAACTTTATTTCACCATGCAGAAAGGTTAGGCAAATGTGAGTTTTATGATTGTACAGCTAAACGGATTCAAATCTGTACCCCAAAAGTGCTGATAAAAGATGGGTATCAACTTTCAGGAAGGCCTCTTGTGGCTGCATTAAAGGATCTCTACTTGGATCGGTTCAACCTTTTTTAACTTCAGGAATACATAAGCTAATAGGAAAGGTGAAATAATGAAGGTTTTTTAAAAGATCTCAACAGAATGAAAGCATAGGTGGAAAACAACAAACTATAATCCAACAGGAACAACTGTCAGGGCCTAAATTTAAGTTTTTAAAGCAGAAACTCATAGTAGGTGCTTAATAAATGCTTCATGATTGCTGTTTGTCCTTCATTCTCAGAGGACCAATGATATGAGGAAGGTGAAGTCTTGACTTGCAAGTGAACTGGATGTAAGTGAGGGAGGGCTGTGCAAAGTCACCAGCCTCACTGTCTCCTCCAAAGCCATCTGGGTCCCGTGCCCAGATACAGATCAAGACAAGTGGAGATGGCCCCAGATGCAGTGGGAGACCTCGGCCTTTTGAAGCTACAGTCTTTCCCAGGTCTCAGTTTGTCGGAGGCAATACCCATTCCAAGATTAAGGCTAGGTAAGAAATGTTCTTTGCTTGTTGGTTGCCTGAGAGTTAGGCAAGTGCCTTGCCATGGACCTGCAGTTAGTATGTGCCTGAGGCAGCAGTTTAACCTCCGTCTTCCCGACTCCAAAGCCTGTCTTTATTCACTTCACTATGCTGCTTCTCAGGAAACATGTTTGTTTTTTTACATCTAAATATATGAAAGGCTGTCACTGAAAGAGTTAGTAAGTATTCCTTGTTACTTCACATGGGGAGAAACTTAAACATTAAGTGGATGTTAGAAATGCAAGAGAGAACTTTAGAACTATCAGAGATGTCCCAAAATGGAATAAGCTACCTTACAGTAAGTTCCCTATCAGGGTAAGTCACCCAGACTTGAATTCTGGTTTAGGGGGATGAAATAAATTACTTCTAAGGTCCTGACCAAGGGGCAGCTAGGTGGCACTGTGGACAGACCACTGGGCTTGGAATCAGGAAGAGTCATCTTCACAAGTTCAAATCAGACCTCAGATACTAGCTAGGTGACCTTGGGCAAGTCACTTAAACCTGTTTGCCTCAGTTCCTCATCTGTACAATGAATTGGAAAGGAAACGACAAGCTGCTCTATGTATCTTTGCCAAGCAAACCCCAAAATGATGTCATGGAGAGTCAGACATGGCAGAAATGACTTAATAACAACAACAAAAGGACCTGACACTGCTGAGAGTCTATGACTTCATTTCTTATCCTAGAGAAGCTCCATTTCTGCTAGAGTAGGTATTATTCTCTGGCCTAGAAGCCCAATGGCCAGAATAAGAGGCTCTTCCTTACCTTAAAAAAGAAGCCTGCATACAAAAGTAAAAGGAACAACTACTCCCAAAATTTCACGTCTAGGACTGCCAGTGCTTCCAAATAAAAAATGGTACTAATTCTCAGTAAAAATCTTAGGGATAGAAGCATTGGTATAGGGAACCTCCAGAAAAGGAATCTCCCTCTACCTATGTAGTTTGGAACCTTCTCTGAAACTTATAGTCTTATAGACAGTTACCCAGAACATTGAGAGATTAAGTGACTTGCCCAAGGTCATACATTCAGTTGTGTCAGAGGTAAGACTTGAACTCAAGGCTTCCTGATTTCCAAGCTAGCTCCCTAGACACTACATCACACTTTCCCACCAAACCAGAATTTAGGCAGAATGAATAAAGCCCAGGAATGGAGAGTAGAGCCACAGGGCAGTGAGGGGATTGCATTCTCAAAGCAAGAGCTGGAAAAGGGCAGTGATAGCAGTGGAATGCAGGACAAGCATGGGATGTGAAGTATGGTCTAGTATGGAACCAGCTAGATAGATATTGGACAAAGCTGAGTCTGCACTCACTCATCTGTTACTTCAGCTCAGTCCTATCCCCCTAGTTCAGAAGCTTTGCTTTGCTCTTGGGAAACTTCCCTTCTAGTTAGGGTAACCAGACTCATCCCAAGCAGTGAATTGGGTCTCCCTTCAAATGATAAGCTCCTAGGAGCCAAGAAATAGCAGCAGCTTGACACCTGTCAAGGGGAGGATCCTTTACTCAGACCACTACAGAGTGAAATCCTCTTGGTGAAGTCCCTGCCCTTTTTAATACTATGTGGCTATTTTTTGAACTGAGCAAGCTGCTGGTTTACAGCTCTGTCCATACGGGTCAGGATAATCCTGTGGTGCTCAGTCTGTTGCTAAGGTAGAAGACCATGGCCTAAGCCTCCTGGTGCACAAGGCTATATAGCCAGGTTACGTTCACTCATGAGACCTGTGCTAACCAGCCTGAGTGTTTTACTTCTTTGCCAAAATACCATTCTGCTGGGAAAGAAATTAGATGATGTTTTATAGTCCAGTGGGGGTGGGGCGGAGAAAAAGAGTATTACAGAGTCACCCTTTCCTGGAGTCTATCCACCTGGATGTAATGAAGCCTGGACAGGCAAAGGATACTACTGTTTATATTTATATATGGTAACAAATTGCCTCACCACCTAGACAGAAGATTTCTTGAGGTCACTGACTGAGACCTAATTACTACCTTTTCTCCTCATAGCTTCACACTGACCTTCACCTAGCACAGGGGTTCTTAACCTGGGGTCAATACATATTTAATTGGTAACTATTTCAATATGATTTGTTTTCTTTGTAACCTCCTTCATTTTTTGCGGGGGTGGGGAGTGGGGGGTGGTGGTGGTTAGGCAGTGGGGTTAAGTGACTTGCCCAGGGTCACACAGCTAGTAAGTGTTATGTGTCTGAGGTCACATTTGAACTAAGGTCCTTCTGACTCCAAGGTCGGTGTTTTATCCACTGCGCCATCTAGCTGCCCTTTTTTCTCTGTAATCTCATGTATTTTATTTTATGCATTTAAAATTTAAAAGAAGGGACCCAAAGGCATCACCTGCCCACTAAAAAGGTCCATAACACAAAAGTGGTTAAGTACTCAAGGCAGGACCTCATCTGTTTATGAGAACATTAAAGCATACCCCTCCCAAGTGTGGAACAAAAAGCCATATTTATGAGATTTCCATGCAACTTTTAATTATTTCTGCTGATAGAGAACACAAATTATCCAAAGTAATGAATACTCCAAAAAATCATTTTATTGGGCATTAAAATACATTATCAGTGGGACTCTGCAACAATAAACTTCAGTGACTCAATTCAGTTCAACACTTATGAAGTACCTACTGCGTGCAAAATGCCTTGCTAGGTGCAGAGGATACAAAGACATAAATAAAACACAGACTTTGCCTGGCTGTCCTAGGAGATACAATTGTATCTCCTGATGGGTAGTCTTTTTAAGTTTGATATCAGTGAGTGCAACTAGATCACAAACCTTCTCAATATGATTACCTTTCCACAAAGGAGATAGACGATTGTCAGACAAATTAAACATTGACCAAACCAGTCTTTTGTTTTGATTTTGGGGCAATGTAAAATGGCTTATTTTAAAATAAAGAAGAAAGACTTTATAGAATCACAGATTTTGCCTTGGAAGGGACCTTCAAGGTCACTAAGTCCAACCCTCACATTTTACAAAGAGGGTAACAAGTGGCAGCCTCCTTGGGCATTAGAAGGGAAATGTTTACAGTAGAGAAGGAATAAGGTTAATGGGAACACCAGCTATAGAGAAATTCCCCAGAAGGTTGGAATATGTATGTTATCAACTATCCTATCTTGAAGTTGGCCAAAAGGGGCTATAATTAACATGTACCATAAAAGTTCTCTGAAGGCTCTTTCAAATTATATGCCCTTACCCTACAAACAAATTTCATGTTAATACATCCACATTCTAACAGCCAAAGTTTCTACAAATACGTATAAAACTCGGCCAACTAATTTGTGTTTGGCCAGCCATTTTTGTTCATTGAAATGAAGTCTACAGTTGAAGTAAAAAGGATGCCCTGGGTGAGGAATACAGTAAGGTAAAATAAAAACCTTTACAAAATATGAAGCCAAAAGATCAAATTTTATTGTACCTACAACACTTGAAAGTCATTAAAAAAAAGTCTCTTTTCAAAGAAGAGTCTTCCGAATTCACGTGGAACGCATCTTTTCAGCAAAAACAAGCAACAAATTATTATACTCTATGTACTGATCCTTAGAAGAGAGTTAATGACTAGGTATGGTAGAGCTGGGCTTGGAGGCAGGAGCTGGGGTTCTAGTCTTAACTTGGTTTCTAACCCTGTTTTACCTTAGATGAGTCATTTCATTTCTCTAGCTTTGAAATGAAGAGACCAGACTAATCTCTCTGAGGTTCCTCCAACTCCAAAGTTGAGTCTCCATGGCTCAGCCTAACCCCCAAGACCCAGTAACTAGTCTTTTCCAAGGTCCTATTGGGAGCTAAAAACCCTCATGTAATCATTAGCTCCAACATTATAACATAACCTCTACAACTGTGGAGCTTACAACTTTTCTAGGCACTTCTGTCTGTATCTGTGATTTTATTTTAACTTCATGGCAATCCTGGGATATAGATAGGACAGATGTTAACTCCATTTTTTAAAGCAATGAACCTGAGGCCCTGAGAATGAGTTGATTTGTCCAACAGAGCAGGTTAGTTGTAGAGCTTAGACTAGAACTGAGTACTCCTGTTTTAATCCCATCCTGGGAACAGACATATTGCACTCTGGGAGAATACCAGAACAATACATCAGGGTGGATTCTTCTTAGTGGCTCAAGAGAATCTAGTCAAAATGCCTTGGAATCTTTGAGGACTGGTGAGAGAAAATGTCTGTCATCCCATGCTACCATCCTTACCTTCCAACCACTCATTTGTGCTACACATTTTGTTCCTAGATCAAAGAGTTAGAGGTGGAAGAGTTTTTAGAGGTCAGATATCTAGTCCACCTCCTTACTTACAGATAAGACTCAGAAATAGGGAACATGGTTAGTCCGTGGCAAAGCCAGGAATAGCTCCTGACACTAAACCCACTGAACCCTGAAAGGGTCTAATTATGATATTCTGCTAAGTTCTGCTTTGGCCTCTTATCATTACATTAACTCCAACTTTTTGCCAACTTAACATGATAATTTGGATTCATACAAACAATATGAATCAGGGAATGATTCCTGGCATTAAACATATTTATAAGAAGCAACAGAAAAAAGCATTCCTTTTTTGCACCCTTAGGTGGCTGCCTAACTTTTCTATCCCCAGTCCAGGACTTGGGCAAGTCATTTCATCTATATAAACCTCAGTGTCCTAGTTTGTCAAATGAGAAAAATAATATTTACTTTAATTCACTGGTATCATGAAGATCAAATTAGATAATGGTATGAAAAAACTACAGAAAACTCCAAAGGAAAATTATATAAATATAAGCTATTATCTTTATCCCAAAGAGTTTCTCACTAAAAAATAATTCATGCAAAGTAACATACATGTATATACATACATATGTTTGTGTGTGTGTATATGTATGTATGTATGTGTGTATATATATATATATATATATATATATATATATATATATATATATATATATATATATATGTATGTATGTATATGTATATGTATATGTTTATCCCTACTGATATGTACACTAAGTCCAACACTGGCCTAGGGAAAATGTGTGTGTGGAGATGGTTTGGGGTTCCTGAAGAGCCAATGGTGGTCAAGATATACAGGGTTTCCCAAAAGTCTTAGTGTAGTTTCAAGCTACACTTAAAGCTACAATTACAGAGCTCAGACTATACTTACTCCCAGAGGGCAAGGACCATGTCTTTTTTATTTATCTATGTTTCCTTAGCACCTAGCACAATGCTTTGCACAGAGTAGACATAACAAATTACTGAATTATTTAGTAAACTCAATAATAAGTAAAGCAAACCATATTTAAGATAGAATACAGTCCCAACCCTCTAATTTTCTTCACTCATTAAGTCCCCCTTCCCTGAAAAAAAAAACCCTAAATTCCCACTTCTCTGAATTCCAGTTGCTTCTACACTATCCTAAAATTGTACTAAGACTTTTGGGACACCCTGTAATATAAAGCATACTGGATTTGGAGTCAGAGAACTTGGGTGTGAATTCTGGCTCAGAAACTTATACCAGGTGACCTTGGAGTTGGGTACTTCCTCTTTCTAGAGCTCAAGATGAAGAAGCTAGATTAGATGAACCCAAAGGTACTTTCAGCTCTAAATCCTACAGTTTATGGGATGGGCTAACATTTAATGTGAATAGAGAACAAGATGGCAGGTGCTACATCTGGCCCCTTCATTTGTGTGAATGTACCTGCCCTATCAATAAACTTGTAAATTAAACTGTTCACTTCTCAAATGGGACAAAAGACCTGGGTTCCAGTCCCATTCCTGCCACAAACTTGGTGAAAAGCCACTAAGCAAACTTGCACATCATTCTTAGTTTCCTAATCTCTAAGGTAAGCTGTAGTTTGTCTATATGATAATAAAAACAACCAAAAGTTACACAGCTTCAAGGCTTACAAAGCCCTTTACATGTACAAGTTCATTGGCATCTCAAAGAAATACAGTGAGGTTAAGTACTATAGGTAACAACATGCCCATTTTACAGATCAGGAAAACTGAGAAACAGAGATGCGAAGCACCTCACCCACGCTTATATTGTTGTTGTTCAGTCATTTCAGTCATGTCTGATTCTTCATGACCCCATTTGGGGTTTTCTTGGCAAAGATACTAGAATGGTTTGCCATTTCCTTTTCCAGCTCATTTTACAGATGAGGAAACTGAGACAAAAAGGGCTAAATGAATTGCCCAGGGTCACACAGCTAGGAAGTGTCTACGGTCAGACTTGAATTCAGGTTTTCCTGACTCCAGGCCTGGTGCTCTATCCACTGTGCCACCTAGCTGCCTTGCCCACGGTTATATCTACTAGTGAATCCCAGAGGCAGGATTTGAAGCCCAGTCACTGTTGCCTGGGCAGAGCCTCTCTGAAGGTTCCTTCTACCTCTAAAAGGGTTCTCCTGGCATGGAGGAGATAGCACTGGACCTGGAATCAGTAAGTCTTGGGTTTAAATCTCACCTCAGATAATGACTAGCTGTATGACGACAGAGCCAGTTGAACCTGGCTGAGCTCCATCTTCTCCATCTGTAAGAAGGGGATGGTAAAGCCTGAAGTAGCTACCTCACAACATTGCGAGACTCACATGAAATGGTCTATGGAAGGCACTTACAAACTTGATAGCATTTGCCAAAATATTCTTCTTTTGAGGAAATATTATGCAGCCTCCTCACCCCAGATTATCGAAACTACTGAATATATTGGCGTCAATACGTTCAACTGAATTCAACTCAAACATTTCTTGAGTACCTGCCACAACACAGCATGTCCCAAAAGTCTTAGTGCAGTTAAAGTTTTGATAGCTATTAAAGACTAGTAGTTGTCAATAGTGATTAAAGCTTAAAATTACACTGCCTTTTTATTAGCTTAAATAACCTATGAAAGCTTAAAATTGTACTCAGACTTTTGAGACATGCGTTATACATAACACTGTTATTGATATGTGTCAATGTTGGCCTCCTGCGGCAGACATAGGATCATAGATCTGGAGCTTGAAAGAAACTTAGAAGTCAATTTCTTCATTTTGCAAGTGAGGAAACTGAGGCCCAGAGAGGTTAAGTGACTGGACAAGGGTCACACAGCGAGTTGGCCTGTCTGAGGCAGGATTTGAAAACAGGGCTGCATGTAACTGACTTTTAATGTGGGTGTCATCTAGGACAAGGGACCCAAACCCCGTCCCTGAGCCAATCGCCGCCAGCCAGAGAGGCTTCAGTGTATACACAAACCTGACTTTGCAACTCAGCCTCTAATGGTACTAACCAAACGACCACTTATGGTGATTAAAGGCTCTTTAGTTCAGCCCAAAGTAATTACACTGGCTCACCTGAATTTCGGCTACAGCTTTAAGTGAATGGCACTCTTTCCCCTTCTCCTGAAGCAAAATTTCTTGGCTCATTTCTCTCCACGCAGTCAAACCCCCGACCCCACCTCAAAAGTCTCATAACAGGGATTACATTATATAGTTCATTCTTTGGCTCAGAACAATGGCATCTTACTCTCAAGTAAGCATGACTGCAGAAGCTTATGGGCTGACACCCTCGGGCATCTGCAGAACGGGATTATGCAGGTCGAGAATACCAGGCTCTGTATCTACACCGTATGTTTATGCACTCTTGTGGTACATTTACATTCAGCAAGTTAAAATATTTGTAGGTAACTTAATTATGGGGGCCTTTAAAGGAAGATGAACTACAATGTAACAAAACGGCTAGAGACTAAAATGGGAAAAAAAGGTCTTTATTCTTGGGAAATAGTACAATGACTAAACATTTTGTGGTCTACAAACTATAGACAGCATTTCATTTGTTCTTCATAAATACCCTGCATTGTCTCCATTTTGACGGGACCCGATGGCCATCACTGTTAAGTGGCTTGCATGAGGAGGGAAGCTGGGACTTGAACCTAAGTCAAACTCTGGCTCCAAAACTAGTCATTTTGTACTACGTGCTATATATATAAAAAATAGATAAGATTATATAATGATATATAATTACAACATATAACATATACGGTACATAGTGAGGAAAATTACCATTTCTCTCTCTCCATATATACATACGCATACATAAAAATATAAATAAAAATATATACACATATATCTGTCTGTATCTGAATGACCAGTGGCCCCAAACAAAGTTAGCAGAGAATCAGCCTCAGAAAGCCTTTAATAAAGCACCCAGCTCTGTGCAGAGCATGCCACACACTGTAAAACCCACCAACAGGCAGAGTGCCTGCTTCCTGATGAGTAAACTTGGATACAGGGCTGTCATTGGTGTGGAGGGAGCTGGGTCCACACTCACCAGGTACGCAGACAACTTAAGAAACACGCAGTGAATGTAAAGGTTCAAATAACTGGCGCTATTTACTCATCTGCAAAGCGGGTAAATGTCAAAGGTCAGGGAAGGGATGCTGAGTCAAAGAAACTGTTCTGTTATTGTTCCACTTCATATTATTCCTTGCTTCCTGCTCTCTACAATTTCAGCCCAACCTGATGCCTGGAGGTGCCCTGAATTTGACCTTCCACCTCTACCTCACTGTATGACTAAAAGCTAACCTCCATTACTGACCTGCACTTCCTTGTCATCTTCATCTTTTGGAATCTTTATCTTACTTTGAGGCTCTGTTCAGGTGCCCCCCAAATGTAAAGCTTCCCTAATTCCACATTTCTTCCTCAGCTGAAAACATTCTCTCTCTCTCTCCTTCAATTACCTTCCATTTATTTACTCATGTGCGTTGTTACAATACCAAGAAGCAAACAGGCTCCTCCAGGACAAGGACTTATTTCTGCATAGTAGGTGCTTAATAACTCTTGGCTGAATTGAATTGTGTGCATTCAAATGGGATGACCTCAGAGAGAATTTACTGCCTCTCTGGGATCAGCTTCCTCATCTGTAAAATGGAACAAATGGCTTCTAGGGTTTTTTCTAGTACTAATATTTGATGAATCTGAATCTTACCATTAAGGGAGGGTTCCTGGAGGAGGCAGACTCGGGGGGGGGGGTAACTGAATAAAGGGAAAAGCATGATATGGTGAAATGGAGTTCAAGGAAAGGAACACCCAAGATTTTAGGATCCAAAAGAAGGCTCAAAAAGCAGAACTCTAGCGACTAAATAAAAAATGTATGATGCTTTGCACATCTTGGACACTTGATTATTGGCTGAAGAAGTGCGCCAGAACGAAGAAGAAACTAGCAAAAGATGCAGATATCCTGGAATGCTCTCCCCAAGTAGCAAAGTGGAGATGGAAAGCACAGGAGGGCAGGGATATCCAAGTCCTGCCTGGAGTCCCAGAACGGGAAAAGCATTGAGGGTCTGCTGTTTGCCTGCCCTCTCTCCTCCCCTACCCCAACTGCATCACCAGCATCAGGGGGCAATTTGGCTACTGCTCTCAGCTCTGGGTAAACAAAGAAAAACTTGCCAAGAACTGAAGCTAGGTAGCTTCTCGGCTCACTTCATCTTACTCTACAAGCTCAGACACCTTCAAGATTCTTGTTCAGATTAGCCAATTACCCTCATTCATGGGAATCATCCAACCCAGGGGCAGTTAGTTAGAAGGCAGGTCCCAACCTTCCATCAGTTCCCTGAGGGGAGAGAATGAGAAAGATGTAGTCTGTCTCCACCCACAATGGGAGAGACCTCCCTTTATCATTAATTTGGCCTCCTGAGGGGAAAGAGAAGCATGGCATGGTGCAGGAGATGGGGTAGGCCTCTCCTACTCTTGCTCTCTTTTTTCTCTCCTTTTTCTCCCTTCCTTCCTTATAACCCTCCCCCTTTTTTTTTTGCTCACCTAAGAGTACTTAGAGTCTGTGCCATACAGTTTAGCACTTACTCATGTACTTTCTCTTTTTTGTGTGTATATGTCTCACCTCCCAAACTTGACTAAATTTCTCAAGGCCATGTACTTCTTCTATATCCATCCCCACACAGTGCCTAGCCATATGCCCTCTGCAGCAGGCACTCAAAATAAATAACTTATTTTTTCCCTGTCTTCCATTTCCTGATGTCTGTAAGACCTGTCAGTGGACCCCACCTATCACCACTACTCTGAACTGATGTGGGACTATTCAAAGCCAAAAGCATTGCCCATGCCCAAAATGAGTCTTCATTATTATTGTGCTAAGGTGGATCTCTCCAGAGTCCCTCTCCTCCAAATAGCACACAAGGCACTTTACTAAATCTGACAGTAATCCTGCTAAATCTCTCATTTCCCTCCTCCCTCCACAATGTACCACCTCGTACAAGCCACAGACAGTTCCCATCACCACCGCAGAAGGCACCAGAGATCTGGCAGTACAGACCTTCTGGGGGATGGATGGATGAACAGTCCCTGAACAACCTGGTTCTGTTCTTGGCTTTGCATAGCAGTTCCTGCCTCTCCTAGAAACACCAAGAGTCAACTTTCCAACATTCAGAGGCTCATCAGCCTGCTGGTTATGTGAAGTCCCCTCCCCACTTCCCTCTCTTCCTTCCTTCTTCACTGATTTTTGCTTCTCCTCACCACTTCATCCCCTACTCACTAGCCTCTCTGACAAATGACAATGGTCATTCATGTAGTGCTTGAAAGCCAGCAAAGTACTTTATCAAGATATGTCATTTGAGTCTCATAACATCTCTGTGAGGCAGGTCCTAAAAGTATTATCATCCTCATTTTATAAATGAGAGTTAAGTCACTTGTCCAGGGTCACCTAGCTGGTAAAAAGTTAGTATGACATTTTAACCTAGTCCCATGTCCCAGGGAAAGAGGAAACTACTCAATCTTGAGCCCAAAATCTAGGGCACTGGGGAGTCTCTTGGGGATACCAGAGAATTGCTACTGGCCTACTCCACCCCTACTTGAAGCACACCTATCTTTCTCTTCTAAGGTATTCAGAAACGCTGAATGGCCTCTTGAGCCAATAGTTACAATGGGCAGATTTATGGGAGAGTGTGGTAGTTGTCCTCCATGACATCAACCTCAGAAAGAATGAACACAGGACTTGCAGCAGTCAGGAGATGCACAGCTGCTGTGGGCTGACCATATGACCTTGGGCAAAGGTGGCGAAGCAGAACAAGTGCTGGACTGGAAAGGAAGAGAAACTGAGCTCCACTCTTGGCTGTGTCCCATAGCCAATGTCCTCAGCACCAAAGACTTGAAATCCAGCTTTGGACCTCAGCTCCCACAGCTACAGAATGAGGTGGTTCTTGAAGGCCCCCTTCTTCTAACAACCGCACTGTTTGGGATGCTTCACGCCATTCCCCATCATTTCCCTTTTCAGGTTCTGTTTCTGACTTACTGAGCTTTCTCTCCCATGCCACAGAAACATCTTCACCCTGGAGGATCATTCCAGCCCTGGACTTCTCACACAAGGAGTACTCTCTGCCCCTGATTGGCTAGTTGCTCCCAGAACCTCCATTTTAAGGAGGCGGCCCAGTCAGTGATGTCTTCATTCTGCACTTCTGACTCTCTGGACTTTGTCTACCATATCCCCATATCACTTTGTTTACTCGCATCATATCTCTTGCATTTGTCCCCTTATTTCTACTCACAGGGCCACCACCCTACTTTAGGCCCTCCTGCTTCCTCCAAGGTTTAGCGCTGTGCCACCTCCTTTTCCTCTTTTGTGTTCTCTTCCTTTTTTCCAAGTTATCTGAGTTTAAATCTGGCCTCTGACACTTTACAGCTGTGTGATCCCATATTTGCACCCATCTTTGAGGGTAGGAACTGCTGAAGTTTGGTTTTGTATTTCTAGGGCTCAATATGGTATCTTGCATATACTTAATAAATATTTGTTGGACTGGATTCTCTCTCAGTTTCCTCATTTGTAAAATGCATAGACCACCTCCCCTACCTATGTTTTTGGGTTTTTATAAAGACAAGGAATGCTAGGTAAATGTGCTTTGAAAAGTACAAAATATCATACAAATGTGTGGAATTGGTATAAAACAAAGAGTCACTCCTTTCCTTTCTTCTTCCTCCTTTAGACTTAACAGTGGTACTTAGGTCTAAAAGGCTACTGATATTAGAATTAAGTAACAACTAAGAACAGGACAGAAGAATTCACTTATCCATTCTCTTGATTCTTCCTAAGACTGATGAGGTCAGAGAAAAGAGGAGAGTTCACACTGCCACCCACTCAAGACACAGGAGAAATAATCAGTAATCATGTCATACTTCATTGGATTGGTGATCAAAAAAGGTATTCCCTCCAATGGTGCAAATCATAATTTATCCAGGCTTCCTTGTGCTACAGTACTTTTTTTCTACTTCTTCCCATAAATCTACATAGAGAACTTACCCAATGTACTGGAAGATTTAGCACTATACATTTCCCAAGTGCAATTCATTCTGTTCTCTTCCACCTTGCCAATTCAGGGCCCAACTCACTGTTAACCTGCATGGTCTGTTTAAGATATGTGTACTGATGGACTAATGAAATGGTTATACATCATAATCTGGAAAACAGACATTTTTCATCCATTTAGATTTTCCTGTGTGGATTGTTAGGTAAATCTCATTTGAGTGGTTGCTGATCACACCAGGGAAACCACATAGTATTTATGTGTGTTTACTCCCTTCTTTTTTCATAAATTTTCTTTTATTTTCAACCAATAAGATTTTTTTCCTCACCCTCTCCCTCCAACTCATCCCATTGTGGGGAAAATGAAAAACAGAACCCCTAAAACAAATATGCATAGTCAAATATAACAAAACACATTCTCACAATGACCATGTCTTAAAATGCATGGGCAGGTAGATGGTGCAGTGGATAGAGTGCTGGGACTGGAGTCAGGAAGATTCATTTTCCTGAGTTTAAATCTTGGCCTCAGACACTTACTAGCTATGTGACCTTGGGCAAGTCACTTCATTCTGTTTGCCTCAGTTTTCTCACCTGTAAAATGAGCTGAAGGAAATGGCAAACCACTCCAGTTCTTTGCTACTAGCTGCTGTAAATATTTTCCAGATCTATCCTACTAGCTGCTGTAAACATTTTCTTTTGCACATAGTGTTCCTTTCCCTCTTTCTTTGATCTCTCTGAGGTATAAGAAGCCATAAAGTATCCAGGGATTAAACGCAGGGAAACTCTCTTTAATTGGGACTATGTAAAGAACATCCTTCCATGGCAGAGGCAAGTCTGTATCTTTTAGCATCACTCTTCAGGTTTTATGCCTTACTGAATAGTAAAATCTGAGGACTGATGAACAAAGTTACCATTGTGGTTACATCTATCAAGGAAACACTTGGTTGAAAAGGAGACTTTGTCTGAATTTTGCTGTAGAGTCAAATATTTTGTAATCAATAAACAAATAGTAGATCTTGTATTCTCAACCTTTCAGTCAGTTGTGTAACTGTGATCTGCTCTAGGAAATGATTTATTTTTGCTGTTCTATGTAGATCATTCACAGCATCATAGATTTAGAATAGTAAAGGACGTTACAAGTTATCAAATACAACTCTCTCATCCTAAAGATGAGGAAATCAAAGCCCTAAGAAGTTAAGTGACTTACCCAAATAAGTATCTGAGGTGGGATTCAAACTCAGGTCCTCCTAACTCCAAGTCCAATACATCATAACACTTATAGAGATTTTATTCACATAAGAAAATAGGCAAATAGGTTGTTGGTTTCTGATATCATTTCCAATAACTTTTCCTCAATATTTACCCTTTGTGATGTGTGTGTGTGTGTGTGTGTGTGTGTGTGTGTGTGTGTGTGTGTATTTTCTCTTGTCTGGGTGCTTCCTCTCTTGCAACTATCTTGAAAATCGATGCCTTGATGCTCACAAAATTGTGTTGCCTATTCTTTGGTATTATTTGGTCTGCTATTACTATTTTCTTATATGTCATCAGGGATTGAGGCGCTGAAGGTCAAATATGGCCATTTCAAACAAATAACAAATAGATGAAAAATGGAACAGATCTGCTAGAGTTTTTTAATAGTGATCTATTTTCATTGTTAAATAAAGTGGAAACCACATTTGGAAAGGATATAATAAAAAAGCCACATTTACAGATACATAGCTTATTGTTCCGTGACTCTTCAAACTAACAATAACTAGAATTAGTCATGGAAGGCTTCAGAGAAAGCTGACTTGAATGAGATTGGGGAGGGGATAAGGAGGAATGTCATAAACTAATACAGTACATAAAGAAGGGACAATGGTGGTGAAATGGCCTGTGCAAAAGTAAGTTTGGACTGAAGGTGGCTCAGGAAATATTTAGGTCATATCACTTAGAGGATGCCTCCAAAGTGAAAAGTACAAATGAAGTTAGAAGACAGATAAGGGAGTGAGAGAGAGAGGGAGAGAGAGAGAGAGAGAGACAGAGAGAGAGAGAGAGAGAGAGAGAGAGAGAGAGAGAGAGAGAGAGAGAGAGAGAGAGGCAGTATTGGATGTAGTGTTCTGAACAGTGGAGATAATACTTGGCAGCTTAGTTAATGGATAGAGTTCTGAACTCCAAGTTAGGTAGACCTAAGTTTGAATCCTCCCTCAGACACTGTGTGACCATGGGCAAGTCACTTAACCTTTTTTTTGGCCTCAGTTTATTCATCTCTAAAATGGGAGTGAAGATAATATCTACTTCACTGAGTTGCTGTGAAGATCAAATAAGATATGCATGATGCTTTGAAAACCTTCAAGTGTTACATGTTAGCTATGATTATTATTATTTGAATAAATGAAAAAGCATTTATTTGGTGCTTACTCTATTTAAAGTATTGTGCAAAGCTCTGGGGATACAAATAAAAAAGACAGTCCCTGTTCTCAAGTGTACAATTTAATAGAGGCAACCTACAATGGAGGGTTCAGCAACAAATCAGATGGTAACATATTTTCTTCAGTGAAATTTCCATCAATAAAACTACACCTCAGTGCCAAGTGCTTTGGTTGTAAGAACTTCTGCTTTCTGGTCATTAGTTGCCATGGCTATGGCACCTACAGAAGCAGTTGCCAGGTGGCATTTCCACCAGGGTTGTTTCCCTGGATGATGTCCACAAGGGGTGGGCTGGATGAAAGGCATGTGACTGGGCGGCATGTGCTGCTACTATCAAAAGTCTTGGGCTTATCTGTCCATAGGTGACAGTTGGTCATAGTTAGCGGTGGTGGTTATGTTAGTCTGCTTCCCCTCAGAGGTTGCTCACTTGGTTGAAGGCCTTGAGGACCAAACTAGAAACAAGGAATGCCTGTGGCCTTCCAACAGCTTTTAAAGAGGAGGAGACTTTCAATGCAGTATGTCAGGCATGGGAAAGACCATCTTAGAGATATGAGGTTTGGAGACGTGACCAGTCTCACACATAGGTAGGTTTCAGGGAATTCTTTTAACTGTCTAACTCAAGCACAAAAAGTTAAGTGAATTTCAGACACAGAACAAGAACATAGTTCTCCTACCTCCCAAGCAGGGGCACCAATAATTTCCTCATCCATCAGGGACCCAAAATAGAAATATCCTTTTGAAAGGCAACATATGAACTTAAAATCACACTAAAGTAAATTACTGATATCAGATCCTTTCCTTGGATCAGGTTTTAACTGGGGAAATCTGAAGGAAGCAAAGTACCTTCTAATCATACTCAGGCCCAGCTGTGTTTGTAGTCTTGGATTCTAATACCAGTTCTGACTGGTTTTAGGGCTTTTAAAACATCTCTATGCCTCAGTTTCTTCATATTACCTTAATGATGATGGGATAGCTATAAAAATAAATGAAAACACTTTGAAAGAAAGAACTTCTATCTGAAGCAAGTTACTTTCCTCTGTGGATGCTTTCATTAACTGTAAAATGAGGGAGCTAAGCTAGATAACCTCCAAGTTGGTTATCAGCAACAAATCCTATGGTTGTAGGTAAGGAAATAAAATGTTATTTTTCCTTTACAAAATCTTGTATTAAAATGCATACCATTACAACAACTTGTAACTAAGTGACTGCCATGTTTCAGAAAATGGTACAGAAAAATAGAGCATCACTTGTCTCATTTAAGAATAATTATAACTTAAAATCTTTTCTCTCTTTCAAAATATAACTGATCTGTTATCTATTATTTATGGTATAAGAATATCTAAATGTTATGATATATTCTTTAAGTTTGTAGGAATTTGCCAAAATCTAGGTTTCCCAAGTTGAGGTGTATTTGATGGAGTGGGGAGGAGAAGGCATGAATAGGGAAACTACATCAAAGGGATACTTCCTGAGGGGACTAGACCTCTGAGTTTTGAGGTAGACTAGAGCTTCATGAAAAGGCAAAAGATCTGTAGACTGTTATCTCTTGCCTCTGCATATTGAAGTAATAGGTTTGTTATTTTCTTAAAGAATTAAGACTACAATTGCAATTTTGATGTCCTGTCACATTTATTTAAATCAATAGTCTATCACTAGTTTAGAATATATTTGGATCTAGAGCTAATCAGACATGGAGATAAACGGAGTCAAGTGGAGGGGTGAAGAACAGTTTGAGGTAGCAGCTCAAATGTAATTTTAAAAATCATTCATAAAAATACCTATTCCATAGAAGGCACTCTATTAAGTACTGGTGATACAAAGAAAACAATAGGGTTCTTGCCTGTGGGGAGATTTTATACAAATAACCATAATTAAGCTAAAATATGATAAACACACAGGAGAGGTCAAACAGGAATAGGGAAGGTCAAACAGACAAGATGATGATGATGATGATGACAGTTAACATTTATATAGCACTTACTGTGTGCCAGACACTGTGCTAAGCACTTTACAAATATGATCTCATTTGACCCTCACAACAACCCTGGGAGGTAAGTGCTATTATTATCCCCATTTTACCTATAAGGAAACTGAGGCAAACTAAGGTTAAATGACTTGCCCAAGGAGGTCACATATGAATTCAGGTCTTCCTGATTCCAGGACCATCAGTCTATCCATTTTGCCATCCACTAACCAAGTTAGGTACATCAACAGTTCTATACTTTTAAAATTTCAACTTGGTGTACGGAATTTAAACTAAAGCTCTAGGCCAGGGATTCTTAACTTGGGGTCTAGAAGCTTTTAAAATACATATTTCGACAAGGGTATTTCAATATAACTGGTTTCCCTTGTAATCTTTTTTTGGGAAGAAGCCTAGTCTTCACCATATTGCCAAAGGGGTCTAGGACGCACAAAAAGTGAGAATCCCTGCTCCAAGGTTACAATGTTTAAGAAATAGCACAAATTCTGGTTCAAGATGTTATACAGTATTTCAAATAGTAATTGCTATAAATCATTCAAGCCTGCAGAGGTTAGAGGCATGCTGGTGCACTGTATGGTGGCTAGCCTTGCAATCAGGCAGACTTTGGTTCAAGGCTTGCCTTCTGACATATATTAGGTATGTGCTCACGGGCAGATAACTTAGCTTTTCAGTGGCCCCAATCAATTTGTTTAAATTCTAAGTGGAAGACAAATTGCCCATCTGTATGTATTTGTAAGAAGGAGTTTCCAAACCAGGAATGCTGTATGAGGAGGAACTCAAAGGCATGAGAGCCCCACCCTGTTCCCCCTACCCTCCAAAGAGCACCTTAGCCTTGAGAGAAAGATTTAGCAGGTAGCCTGGTTTGGTAGAAACAACATGGGCCTTTGAAGTCAGAAGACATGTACAATCCTAGCTCTCACATATATTTGCTGTCTGACTCTGGGCAAGTTACAGCCTCCCTGGGCCTCAGTTTCCTTATCTGACAGATAGGGATGATATATCATCTCTTTTGTTAGAAACTGAGAGGAAAATGTTTGTAAAAATTAAATTATTATAGAAATATTATTAGCTGCTCAGGCCAGAAAACTGAGCTTGATATGTGGTTTGATATCCTCTTGAAGTATAAAATCCTAATTTTTCAGCAGCTGATAATCCCTCTTTTCTTAAGGGTCTTATATTTTCTCCAATCCTTAGTACTAGCACTAGAGGCGAAAGGTAGGAAAAGGCTAAAAATCAAACCAGTCTATTTATCAACACTTTAGTAAAGAAAAAAAAGTTTAGTAGAAAAGGAAGTGGTTGACACTATAGTTTTTGGTTATCTATGGTTTTTAATCATTCATATCATGCTACTCACAACTGACAGGGGTGGGGAACCTTCAGCCTAGAGGCCACACTTGGCCTTCTAGGTCCCTTAATGTGGCCTTTTGACTGAGTCCAAGATTTACAGAACAAATCTTTTTAGCAAGGGGATTTGTTCTGTGAAGTTTGGATTCAATCAAAGGGCCATACTTGAGGACCTAGAGGTACACATGTGGCCTTCCGGTTGCAGTTTCCCCACCCCTAAGGGTCTCACATAAATGCTGGTCAATGCATAACACACAGATATATTTAGTTTAAGACAATTCTATAGCTCTGCCTCTGCTTTTAACAATATCAGTTTCCACATGCATAGTGCTTTAGAATGACCAAAGGTACAATCTTAAGGTAAACATTTAACGACAAAATATTTTATAATCATGAATTCTAGATTAAAAACTTGGAAAGAGCTTAATATGTACCACAAAGCAGCTAGGCAGTTAGTTTATCTAGAGCTGGAAAAGAATTCAGAGGCCATTTATAGTCCAAACCTTCCATTTTATGAAGAAACTGAGGGCCAAGGAAGGTAAATGATTTGCCCAAGGTCACCCAGGTAGTAATTACCAGAGGCATTATTTGAACCTATTTCCTATGAATTCAGTCATTATTTGCTCTACCATTGCTCTCTGCCTCCCAGAAGATCTCTCCAACACTTCTAAGTTTTCTGTGCTGCTGCTGCTGCTGGAATTCATGTAGTCTAATTCCTTCATTTTACAGATGGGGAAAGTGAGGCTCAAGAAATTAAGTGACTTGCTTACCTTCACAGAGGTGATAAGAGCCAAAGCCTGGATTTGAATCCATGTTCTCCAATTGCAAATCTCCTCCTATGGCCCCACATTGTCTCCCATATAGGTACTCCATGACACCAAGAGAATCATAGGACTAGAGCTTTAGGGCTAGAAGGGACTTTAAAGGTTAGAGTCCAATCCTCTGCATTTTACAGAAGAGCAAACTGAGGCATTTTAACTGTGCTTAATCATGCATTTTCACTGACTGTCCCCTATGATTGGAATTCTTTCCCTCCTCACCTATGCCTCTTGGCTTTCCTGGCTTCTTTCTTCAAGGCTCAGTTAAAATTCCACCTTCTGCAAGAAGCCTTTTCTGGTCCCTTTAATGCTGGTGTCTTCCTTCTGAGATTATTTTCATTTTATCCTGTATATAGCCATTTGTACATAGTCAGTTGAAAACTGTCTCCTCCATTAGATTGTGGGTTCCTCGAGAGGCTGGGTTTTATTGTGGGGGGGGCAGGCAGGGAAGGAATTCTGTGTATTTGTTGTTATTTTTGGTATGCCCAGTACTTAACATAGTGATGGCAATAGTGGGTGTTTAATAAATGCTTATTGACTTGTTGACCTGACTAAGGCCTAAAGTGGTGGTGGCAGCTCCTCCAGAGATTCTTTTAATATTGGCACAGATTATCAGTCTTCAGTGGCTTAGGTCATGCTTCCAAAAGGGGTCAGTAAGAATCGATCAGTGGATCTTGAAGGCTTACTCAGTAGAAATCCCAGATAGCAGCTACCAGCTAAATTACTGTACGAATTTCCCCTCACCTGTACCCAAATAACACCAACAGGAGATTAAAAAGAAACCTTTCTAAGGAAGAAGGTTAGAGAAGTAGAGGAAAGTCCTACTTTTAGTCCTGCCTAGGTTAGGCGGCAATTCAACAAGCATTTATTAAGGTCCTACTAGGTGCTATTATACAGGCAATTTACATAATAACTGGGCACTGGCAATATAAAACACATATCCCTTGAGAGCAGGACTGTTTCATTTTTGTCTTTGTATGCCCATTGCCTAGCCCATAGCAGGCACTTAATATATACTTACTGACTGAATATGTCAGAATACATACTTTTTTCTACCCCATATATGCTATGCCCAAATATTCATAAAAAGGTATTGCCCCAAGAGCTATCCCTGGCCTTTTTCTGGACCCCAAACACCACAGGGCTTTTACTTTGAAGTGTCCTTGCACCTGTACTGTGTGGTGGGAGAGAGGAAGCACTGGATGGAGACTGAAATAAGTGACTGCTTCTGCTTTGGAGAATCTGGATCAGTTAGCAGCTTAGTACTTAGTACTGTTATATCCAGAAAATAATAAACTTAACCAAACTCATTTCCTTGAAAAATATACAAAAGAGGGCTTCTCCTAATGCAATTTAACCAGTAATATTTTCCAGTTTTTTTCTCTAAGTTTCAGACCTTCAGGATATATATATGTGTGTGTGTGTGTGCGTATATATATATATATACACATATATACATATATATAGAGCCTCATCACCTTTCCCCAATAAATACCATCTATTCCTTTCATCAAAACTATAACAATAAAACAAATAAGTGTGTGTATATGTTTATAGAGACAATCTCCAATTATCTATGGCAGTATTTCGTATCTGCTTTGTTCCCCACCCTCCAAAACTTCTAAGTTCTTTTAAGAATCCTGGGTCCCACAGCTTTAGATATTCCAAGAATATAATCATCAGCCCGGATGAAATGTAACTAGGTAAGTAAGACTGCTACAAAACCATTATACGATGTATTCTAAAGCCTAATAATGATGTTTTCTTTCATTATTGCAAAAGGGGGCTCCTCTCATTGATGTCGACAGGAGAACAGCATAGCCCCAAATTCATGTGTTCACAAGAAAACTCATTCACTCACAAAGGATCTGGCAGCAGGTGGTTGCAACTCAGATATTTTAACCTGCAAGATGTTTGGCTAGCCAAGCCTCACAGGAGAGCCTTCCTTCCAAAAATAATGCTTCTGTTTAAAAAGTGCCTCAACCCAAGAGCAATCAACACTAATTTTGCTCTGTGAAAACAAAGAGAAAGACTTACAAATATAAGGATTCTGTACTGCTTTTTTAAAAAAATCCTATTTCCTTTTAGTTTAAGGGAAATATTCATAACCTTAATCTCCTCAAAAGAAAAATGAAGGGAGGGGGGAGGGAGGACTCTAGGACTTCCACTAAACGCTGACAACCAGCGGAGGCGCTGTAATAACCTACTAGAAACAGAAAGAACGCGACCTACCTTCCCGGAGAGCCCAGCCCAGGAAGGCGTTTTCCCAACTCATCAATAATTCGTTCCCTCCCGTAGGAAGCGGCTGCTGCTGCTGTTGCTGCGGGCATCAGAGATCAAAAGTCTTGTGCATTTAACGCCCCTCCCCCCCAAAAAAGAAAGAAAAAGATCGCGTTTGCCCCATCTTTGGCCTGTTCTAGTGAAATAATAATGTCAGGCTAAAAAGAAAAAGGCAAATATCGACGTAAAAGTTAACTCCAAGGTTCAGGGTAAGAAAAATATAGGAGGGCAAAATATTTGGGTAGCGGGAGGAAGAGGAGAACTCGATTCGGTGTGGTCGTTTACACTGAGAATTCCATCCTTTCAATGTTACTACTCCAAAGAACATATACAAAAACAACGTTCCATTTAAAGATACCGGGCGACTCCAAGGGAGCGGGAGGCGTCCCTGCAGAGAAACCACGAAGTAAGGGTTCCTCCTTCACCCTTTCCGGCCCCTACACCGCCCCCAAAAAAGATCAGGCAGAGGCGGGCAAGCTCTTCACCGGTCACTTTACTACCAGCCAGTTCGTTTGGAAACTAGTCGTGTGGGGCGGTTTCGGAGATGGCGCAAGACTTATCATTTTACCTTTATTTTCTCCCCTCCCCAGTGACAACAGCCACAGTGACAAAATGGCAGCTCTCTGCGCTGGCAGTCATGTTACACACACACGCAGAGAGCAGTGAAAGCGCCCCTAGAGCCTTCGCTGCAATTCCGGAGCAACCTTCTCCCACCTCCCCGCGATAACGATAAAGTACACCTCTCTTCTTAACCTCCAAGCGGGGGAGGAGAGGGGTGCTAGCCGTTTGAACACCTCGGGCTCAAAAACTGCCCCGGAGAAATAATACTGAGTATTTTAAAGGCTCAGATTCACGGCTATCAAATATCTCACTCAGCCACCCACCACCCTAAAACACATACGCACACCCTTGTCCCACATCTCCCTCCCCGAATATCGCACAAATCCTCATGGAGACAGTCGCCTTCATTTCAAACCCAGCGTTTTTCTTTTGCAGCTCGATGGGGGAGGGGGGGGCGGGACGGGAGAAACCCAGGAAAAAATGGCTGCTCGTCCTATTTCAGCTTCAACGCGGTGTTGCCAGCCTCCGGGACAAAGTTGAGAAAGGATTTGGAGGTGTGTACAGGGGGACTAGGAAAAGGGGAGGTTTGGGGGGGGCGCTGGGGCGCTCTCTCGAATCCTTTCGGAAAGAAAACAAAAATACACGCACCCACTTCTCTCCTCTCCTTCCCAACCCCCTTTGTCTCTTATTACCCTGTTTTCTTACCAAACAACAAGCAAACTACCCCCCTCCTCCCCGACTAATGCCCAACCACTCCCCATTGGAGTGAAGCAGGGATCTGGGGGAAAAAGAATATGAAGGGTAGGGGGTGGGGGGAGGGAGGACGCGTGTGAAATATCGTTTAGTATGCGCGTCGTATTCCCCTCCCCCCTCAACATAAGACACGAAGACTTTGTGAAGTTTAAAGAGCGGGTTCGATTCGCTCCCCAATCTCTCTTCCATTCGGTTAAGAATGTTTTTAGAACCCACTACCTGATCCTCATCATCGCCCAACGCTAGCCTCAGCCCCTCCCCCCCCATGGGGAACACAGCTCTAGGTTTTATGTATGGCTGGGTGGGGGTCGTTAAAGTAGGCGGCCAGACCAGTCTCCGTGCAGACTACACGCGGCACCCCCCACACACACCTCATCCCCTAAACCTTAGAGCAGTTATCCAAAGATGTAATATAAAAACATTATCAATATATTTGTAGTAATTCTCCCTTTCGATAAACATCCCTCTCATCTAATAAAAGCATAAAACACGCAAATAGAGTGTACACAACTGCGTTATGACAATGTGGGCACAAAACAAATCTTGGTTTCAAAAGTCAAATCGAGGTTTAGGGGAGAAATTATGGGAGGAGAAGTGGAGGAAGGGAGGAGAGGAGGGAGGAAATGGGTGGAAAGGTTCCATCTTCCCCAAGGATTAGTCTTTACTGGGGCGGGCGGAGGGGGGGTGGTGGTGGTGTTTGGGGTCCGGTTATAACGCTCTCAAAGTTGCCTACGCGCCCAGTCTACGAAACCCATCGTCTCCCGGGTTTCAGCGATAACCTCGTCTCTTCCCGCCCTGCGCCCCTTCGAATTGGGAAATTGGGCGAGACTACCACAACCCCGATCCTTTTATATTTAAAGTATAAACAACCTCAATCTTTTTGAGAGAGGGAATATAAACTAAGTCGAGAGATACTGCAAGAATTATCTTGCTAATTAGTGCCAACACTTCACCTTCCCCTTTTCTTGGGTGTGTTTTGCAAGATGCTCTCTCGTTTCCCATCCATTTAAGTTTCTTCCGTCAGTGCTACCGCCACTGCCCAATCAATAAAAGCTAAGGAAGGTAAGCTCCGATCCTAGAGATACAGGTTTTCTGGTGCTCGCATAAATCTGGACACAGCCAATACCCACCACCGCCACCAGCCATGGACTGCTTGCGTCCTGACAAACTTTCTTGTTCTCGTTTATTCAGCCAGGCGCCCAACAGCTGCCTAAGTGCTAACCGCGGAGGAAAAAAAAGAAACCGGGGTGGAATGCTTGTTTTAGGGGGTAAAAAGTCCTTCACCTTCGTGGGGGTCAGGGTTTGCAGAGGACTGGAGTGAGAAGGGGGACATACTGCCTTTTACTAACTTGAAATCGCTTTCAAGGTGGGGGGAGGCGCGGTGATTTCAAAACGTCTTCTCCCTTTAAAAAAATCCCCTTTTAATTTTTTTTGGGGGGGTGAAGGAGAAGAAGAATCCTCACCATCTGGAGGGAAGGTGAGATAGAGTAAGGGAGAAAGAAGAGAAAGAGGAAGGGAGACAGAGAAAGGGAGGGAGGGAGGGGGAGAGAGAGAAAGGGCGCGTTCACGAACACTACAAAGTTACAAATATGGCTCCCCCGTCTCTCGCCTGATCACTGCAAAGAAACGAAGACGCACTTTAAACTCGAACCATTCCCAACTCCACTGCATCCTCTCTCCCCACACTCTTTTCCCTGGGTGGGGGTACTTAGCCCAAATATATCGGGAACTAAACCCGACTCAAGAAGCACAAAACTTATTGTGTGCTGTGTGCATGGGAAGGGAGGGGGTACGGGGTGGGGGGGATTTTCTCTTCCTTCCTTCCTTCCTTTCTTTCTTTCTTTCCTTCTTTTTTTCTGGGGGGGGTAAATTCAGGAAGCAGCCCCTTCTTCCTCCCCCCACCCCTCCTCCTTCATTTATCTTTCATCCAGACACCGACTCATTGGAGCAGCGGGCTCGTAATGTGTTATTTTTTCCCTCATTCTCTCAGACCATAACGCGTGCGCCTTCTGGCCCCCCAATGGGGTGTGCACATACACACACACACACACACACACACAGAGACACACACACATACACACACACACATATACACACACATACACAGGTAGTCACACACCAAGGGCAGCGGCGGCAGCGGCAATAGCAGCCGGAACATGCATGGCCATTGCAACCCCCACAACCTTGCAATTCATTTGCAGACAGGCTTCCCAGCCTACCCCACCCCCCGCGCCAAAAAATAAAAATAAAAAATACACCACCACTACCCCCCAAAAAAAGTGGAAATACATATATCTATTTTTGGCAAATGCTCACATCGGAGGGCGTCCTGTTCCGCAGCTCTAAATGAATCCGTTTCTCCATTTCCATCTCTCGCTCCCTCTTTGCAGAAGTCTCCCGCTTGGGCGGTATTCAATCAATAAACCCCGAACCCACGGCAGCGCGTTTTAGGACTTTGAAGGCTCAACCAGCTCCGCTCGGTTCTCGAGCCCCCAGCACCCGCGGCGCACACTAACCTGATCGCCGCGGAGGCGGGCTCTTCGGGCCCCCTCGGCGGAGCGACGGCAGCCCTGACCAATCGTTACGCAGGGCCTCCCGGCGGCGGCCAATGAAGACGCCGGCGGCGGAAGCCAAGACCAATAGGCGAGCGGCGGAGCGGACGGGGGGGCACTGCTCTCGGGTTGTGGTGCTGGAGACGGACCCCTTAGATTTCGGGGCGGCTGGAAAGAGCTGCGGCCGTTCGGCGGCAAAGTAGGGGGAAAAAAAAGGTGACGGTGCCTCGAGGTGCCGAACCGCCATGACTAGCCGCCGCCGCCTCGGCGTTATTCCCGGGGGCGGGGCCGCAGGTGCGTTATGTCGGGGGGCGGGCGGGCGGCTTCCGCGTTATGTCGGGGGAAGAGGTGGGGACGGATAACGGGGTGGGGGGCCCACCATCGCGGGCTCTGGGACAAGGCCCGGAGGAGGGCTTGGCGCGGAGCCGGGGTCGGGCCCTCTAGTCCGCGCGGTCGTCGCGGGGCGGGGCAAGGCGGATGAGCATCCTCCGGGGCTACCCCCCCTTCTCCCTCCCCACTCCGCAGCCGCGCCGCGCGTGGGAAGAAGGGTGGGCGAGCCTCAAAAGGATCCGGAGTGGCGAGGGAGGACCGGGTATTAGGGGAGGGGAAGGATGTGTTTGTGGTTTGTCCCACCGTCCATCCCTCCGTTCTCCCTCCCCCCGCTTCCTGCCCAGCCCCCCCCCGGAATTCCACTGCCCACCGCCTCCCCCCAACGTCCCAGCCCCATCCTGGGGCTCAGCCATGCCCCGAACTCGTCCCCCAGTTGCCACAGCCAGGTATAGTTCACTCTTTCCCCTCCCACCCTTCCAAATAAATAACAATTACCCTGTTGCTCCGGGGTGTTCCAGGGGTGCTAGATAAACTTCTGGAGTTGTTATCAATACTCTCTCCACGGTATTTCTAAGGCTGTCAAAGAAATTATCAGCCTCGGTGGGGAGAACTCCAGGAGATGCTTCCCCTTTCCTTCCCTTCTTCCCTCCCCCACAATAAATACATGGGTGGATAAAGGAATGAGACCTGTGGATGAAATAAATAATGCCACTCTTTGTTTTTTTCCCCAAAGGAAGAAGGAAAATAGAGTGATAGGAGGTGATTTTAATAAGCTTTCTTTAGTTGCCCCCAGCCTTAGATACCCTCTGGCCTTTTAGCATGAGGGAGAGTGAAAAATATTACAAACGTATTTGCAAGACTTGGTTCAAACTTTATCTTGATTTTTATCAGTTGACTTCTTATTCGATTAAATTTAGATTACAGGAGAGCTTTCTTCAAAGTTTATATATTAATTTTATGGGGGAGACCTTGGAGACCTTAATTTTTACAAACATCCTGAATACTCCATTACTTTCCTTAACTGTTCACCAGTGGAAGTGAGTAAAAGTTGTCAGTTCAGCAGGATTATATGGGATATTCTTGTTCTTTCTTTTGGTTAAAGTTTAGAGGCATAGTATTTTTTGAGTGGGGAATGGGCCTTAGAGATGATCTTTTCCAGCCCCCTGATTTTGCAGTGAGAAAACTGGTCCAGAGAGGTGGCAACTTGCTGAAGGTCAGGCAGCAAATTAGTGGTAGAGCCTGAGACTAACCTGACTTTCCAGTCATCGGATTGTAGACTTTCAAGCTAGCTGGGACCTTCAAGATCATTTAGGCCAACCCTATCATTTTACAAATAAGGAAACTGAGGCCTAGAGAGGTTAAGTGATTTGCCCAAGTCCAGGGCCCTTTGTACTGGACCATACTTTGTGTAATGTACCCATTTCCTCATCACCGAAAACATCAAAGACAGCTTTTCTGCCAGATCTAAAGATGTTGTATGTGTTTTAGTGGGGAGGGTTGGTAGGGAGCGGACTTGCTGTATGTACAATAAATGTGAAATATTGTTTCATAATTTTCCAATACAGTTTCATTTTTTTACATGTAAAATATTCTTTCCTTCAGTGAAAGAGGGAATCAAAAGGGACAGGAAATAAACAGTGCACATTTATATAAACAAATAGAATATATACACTGGGGAGAGAACTCTAGTTACCATAAGATATTAAGCTGATGGATTACAGATTTAGGCCTCTCACTAGAAAATGGCACAGGACATTCTTAACAGAAACATATTTAGTTAGTTCTCATTTTCTGATGAAATACCAAGTAATAAACAAAACGTAAAAGGGTGAAATAATATTTAAATTTTGACTAGCAAGGAAATACAGAATAAAGAGCATAAGTAAGATGTTACCTTTCCAACTGTCAGAGCAGGTTAGCGTAACTTTTTTTTCTGTCATTGGGTAGTATGTGTTCATGGGAAAGACGCTTATCTTTATAAACTGACTTCAGCCTTGTTAACCTTTGCACCAAATATTTATATGATCAAATTATTCACATCAGTATTTTTTTGATGTGAGTATTCTTTCTATAACTACATAGTTTTTGGGAATTGCTGTGGTTGAAAAATCATCATCCTTCAGCTAACCTTCTGATGATGAGCTTCTTTGAACCTAGCTGGAAGGTAAGTCCTTGTCCTTGCAAGATGGGCAAACATGTCCAGCCTTAGGCCTTTGCACCTTATTGGGATCTTCTAGCCCTCTTGCTGTGGTCTTTGAGAACTCGAATCACCACTAATCCCTTCACTTTAATAAGGAAACCAAAAATTATCTGTTTTTTCTCTTAATGTGCTGTGGGGTTTTGTGTATGTGTGTTTTATAGAAAAAATAAGGCCTTGAAAAAGCAAATTACCTAGTTTGCCCATGACTCAGTTGCTACTTAAGGATATAGTGCTTAAGAATGTATCAAAACAAACCTCAGAAAAACTTAGCCAAGAACACTTTGATTCCATATAATATATGGTAACTGTGTAACGTAGCAGCACAGAAGTTACATGTTTTTTAAAAAAGGATCTTTTGCTGCATATCCCAGGGGTTGATTAATGATTTTAAGATACAGAAATAATTAAACAATTTAAAATCGTTTCAGCAGAAACAAAACCTTAGCAGATATTCATATTCATTGTGTATATATTATCACACTGAGTAGAGTTAGTGATATAAATACATAACTGTTTTGATGATAAATTCACATCTCCAAGTAACTAAATTTATTTCTGAGCTGAGGAATATAATGTAACCTGTATTGCAGAAGAGGGAAAGTGTTCTTTTGCCACCAGAATAGCCGCTATTACCTGGCCAATCAGGTTTTGAAACTATAGATGAGCCTCAGTCAGTTCCTCCAAGCAGAGAGCAATTGAATGTTTTATGTAAGTTCTAGGAATAGTATGATAAAATAGTCACCTACTATACAGAGTATATGTGAAATCAAACTGAAAATATGAAAATAATCTTTACTTGGGACAGTCAAATAGGAGAGCTGGAGAATAGGGTTGATGAAAAGACCAGGTCTTAAATGAAATTCAGTTCTGTTTTGTAGAAGCATATTTGTTTTATCCATTTTGATAGTAGATTTTACATAGGAGCTTAGAAAATCATTCTTTCACTTTTCTACTAGACAAGCATCACACTATATTCATACTTCAGAATAACCACTGAAGTAATCTGAAAAGTAGAATTTATAGTAATATCTCACATTTTACATAGTGCATTATGGTTTTCAAAATGCTTTGCCTATATTAACTCACTGGAATTGCCCAACAACTGTCTGAAGTAGATATTTCAAGTATTATCCATTATCCCCATTTTATAAATGAGAAAACTGAGAATAGTTTGTGACTTAACCAAGATGTCACAGTTAAGTGGCGGAGCCAGACTTAAATCCATCTCCAGACATCAAATTCAATGCTCTTTCTATTATATCACCACTGTCCCATCACCACCAACTGCCCTTTGATCCCAGACCATTCTAGAAGGTATTTGTATTTATCCTGTAAAGATTTTTTTAAAAAAATTTTCTTACTCTGTCTTGGAACTATTGTAATTATTGGAAAGTGCCTCTTATCTAGCTTGAATCTCTTACCTATAATAATAATCACATCTGATATTGCTGTATAGAATTTCACTGGTTGCAAAGCATTTTCCTCCCAACCACTCTGTACAGTAGGTAGTGCAAATATTACTATCCCCTTTTTGCAGATGAAGAAATTGATTTAGGTGGAATGACTTACAAGAAATTAAATCAGTCCAGTGCAACATATGGCCTGCGGGCTGCTTGTAGGCCACCAAAGGATTTTGGGCAGCCCTCAAAAAAAATGTAGGGTTGCCCCTGTGCACTCTCCTGTTTATCACATGACCCACAGCAACCAACCATCATTAGTCTGTCTCTAGTCTAACCTATCTGTGGCCTGAAGAAGTTTAGGCTATTTTAATATTGGCCCCTACCTACTGCCAAGTTGTGTAGGTCTGAATTAAACAGTAAATGGCCAGAGCAATTTTGACCTGGCCTCAGTTTTCTTATCTGTAAAATAAGGGCATTGGATTAGATCATTTTAGAGGATCCTTTCCGTCATCCTATGATCCTTTGACCGCCTCATTTGCTCTTTTGGGCATAAGTGAAGATGGAAAAAGTTAGCATCCTCTTTATGAGTACTCATAATGCTTAGGAGACTGAGCTTAATTTTTCTTCAGACTGAATGATGTACGCACTAAAACCTGTCCACTGCGTTGGAAACTCCTATATGATACAGTTCTGGTGCCTGGAATTCAAAGACAGTTGTTATAGCAAAGTATCAGTGTGATTATTTTACTTTTAGTATGTATTTTAAATAGCTTTTAGGAGTATAGATTATTCCTTTAAAGTCTAATGTTAACCAACACATTAAATTAAAGTGAGATTTGAATGAAAAAGATGTTGACATTATATCTAAAATGTTTACTTTTAAAAATTGCCTTTTGCTTAAAAAAGGATTTGATTGTGCTTTTCCAAAGATCAGAGTTTACTACCTGTCAAATTTATGTATTTACTTAATATGTATTTAAATATATTTATTTAAAAGACAAGTAAGGGAAGAGAGATATTTTGAACTTAAGCTCTTGTCTTGATATTTAAATCCCCTATTTGATACACATGTGTCAGAATCATTCCATGAAAATGTTATGTATGTAATTTTTAAAAGCAATAAAAAGTCAAAGATAAGAAAATCCAAATATATAGCCTCCATTTGGAATCACTGTTTAAGAGAATTATATTAAAAATAAGCATTGGTGAACGAGCTTTCTACATAGTTATTAAGGAAAATTTGAAGTAAACAGCAGTAACAGTGAACCTATCTCTCATCTTCAACAGAAGAACCTAGGATGTAAGAAAGCATTTTTTTAAAGCAGGAAAAGATTTGTATTTTTGTGTTTTAGAGCAAGAATAAATGTTTTAGAAACAAATAATGGAACGACATTTGAAAAAAGAATGTATAGGCTACCTGGGTGCAATTAAAGAAGTATGAAGAAACTTGAAAGAACATACAAAAAAAAATCTCATTCATTCAGACTACAAATGTGAGTATGATAATTCAGCCTGGGTCAAAGTTAACCTTTTCATAATCTTAGAACAAAAAGTTTATTAGATGAATGAATTGCTTAAACAAAATTATAAGGGGCATAAATTACAAAAGAAATATACCTACCTAATGAAACAGGACCCTCAGAGCCTCTGTTTGGTAACACCTGGTTAACAGTTTGGTACTCTATACTGTATGTACTTGAAAGCAGTAAAACTGCATTCAAAAGTTTTATAGGTTCTACTCTGAACTAATTTAGACTAATTTTCATGTAATTGAATCTGTTGTAAAAGGTGAGACCCCTGAAAATGGGATATCTGGAAATACTGAAACCTAGTAGTAATTCATGGTGGCAGAGATGTAATGACTTAAACTCTGTCATGAGTGACCATACCAAAGGAATGAACTCTGCTGCATTAGACTAGGCCTTCAAGTGATGATGTCAAAGGACCACAATTTTGACCCTTATGGATATATGCAGGATATATTCAATATCCCGGGGCAAGAATTTACTTCTTTTCTTTTTTTTTTGGCTAGGCAATGGGGTTAAGTGACTTGCCCAGGGTTACACAGCTATTAAGTATTATGTGTCTGAGGCCAGATTTGAACTCAGGTCCTCCTGAATCCAGGGTCGATGTTCTATCCACTGCGTCACCTAGCTGTCCCCAAGAATTTACTTCTAATGCTAAAAAGATTTATGGCATTTCTGATCAGTGAGAATTATTTTAAAATATGTTTATTTAAAAGACAAGCATGACAAATATGCCATACTAAAAATCTAGTGATAGCTTACGATTCTCTATTCTCATGGAGAGAATTAGTAGCATGGATAATCGTTAAAGAATCATTTCTGTTTGACTTTGGGAATATTACTGTCTTGGGCTATTTATGTGTCTGATATGCCGAGTCTTCACAATGATTCAAACTAAGGAAACAATATGGTAAATGTCTGTCTTTAGGACAGACTCATACTCAGATCAGCTCCTTTCCTTCCCCACTCTGTTGGGAATAGATTACATCACCTCTCAGACTAACACAAAGAGCCAGCCTAAAAGCAGAGTTGACTTCTGCGCTAACTTGTTCATTCATACCTTCTCTGGAGTAGAGATATAATTGATTTGGCTTAAAAGGCCTCCTCTTACATCTCTTTCTAGTCTAGAGTAAACAAAGATATTGTATATGCCAACAAAGTGCTTAACTAAGCTGAGTAGATGATATGAAAATTTGAGAGTAAGAATTAACATGGGATAATCCACAGTGGAGAGACATGATTGTAAATTATAGAGGTTAATCCTAAAATATAGAATTTAAAAAAATAGGACTCATTGTTTTATACTTTAAAAAAAACCAGAGTAATGTAAGGATCTCTTGAAACCTAATGATACATGGTAGTGAGGAACAGTAATGGATTGTCTTTAATGGGTTCTGTCCACTGCTCTGTAGACATTTTAAACCCACCAAACAGACGAGTACACTGTTTGGTAAAAGAGGAGTATGTAAGTAGTAAAGACACTTGGTTTATTGATACATTTGGTACCATGCAAAAGGGAAAAAGAGCGATTCAAGTCAGAATACTGCCTTTTTCAAGGACAGTTTGCAAGAGAAAATGCTGGCAATAAAAGAAAAGTGAAAGTCACAGGTATATCAATGATCCCAATTCCAAAGACTAGAAGGAGAATATCAATTCAAAAGAAACATTTCTGAAATAACTGCATAAAAGAAATATATTGTCACCTTTTACATAATTCTGGGCCAATGAAATTTCATTTGGGAGGCTTCACCTGGGAAAGGCAGTTACTGTGTTATATATGCTGAACCACCAAAGAGATGGTTCTAAAATTCAGATGTAATGATTCCGCCTCCCTCCCCAATAAAATCCAGTAGCTCCCTAGAGATAGTAGACATGTTTGGCATTTAAAGTCCTTTAAAACCTGGCCTCTTCTTATCTTTGTAGTCTCCTTACACATTGTTTCTTTCCATGCATTCTGCAATCTAATATACTGGTCAATCTCCATTCTCCAAGCTTTTGAACTAATCTCTGCCTCTGCCACCTTCTGCAGAAGTCCTTTCCTGCTCCTCTTAACTGCTAGTGCCTTGCTGTCTAAGTTCCCTTGTGTGTAACCCATATTTTGTACATATTGTCTCCCTGGGTAGAATGTTAGTTCTTTAGGACCAATGGTATTTTATTTTTTGCTTTGTATCCCTCTCACCAGACCGGTCTATAGTCCAAGACGTTAATGCCCTCAAAACAAAATAGAAATTATTTTTGGCTTACTTGCTGTTAAGGATTATCCATGCTACCACTTCTCTTCATCAGGATAGAGAATTACAAGCTATCACGAGAGTTTTAGTATGGCATATTGGGTCAATAAAATGGCAGTTGAGAGATCTCATTTAGGAAAAGCTGATAATATCATGTTATGATGACAGTTTCCCTCAATTTCAAGCAACAACTTGAGACCTGGGTACTAATGCCAGTTCTCTTACCTGTCAGCATTATGATCTGAGGTGAATTACTTCAGATGTGTAAAATTAGGGGCTTGGAATACACCATTTCTAATATCTAGCTCTAATCTTCTTTGATTCTGGGTTGATCTACATATAGTTATGCCATTAAAAGAATTGAACTTGTCTTCATTCTATCTTGACAGATATTAAAGCATGCTTTGAATGAATGGAAATGTCTCATAAAGGACTTAACACTTCAGCAAGACAGGGGCAAAACTAATATTCATCAATAAGTAAATGCACTTGATCAAATTTTTTAAGGAAAATACTTCATGTTTTAAATTTTAACATTTGACATCAATCTTTTTTAAAAGCTGTGAGAGCCCTAGCTTTCTATTCATGCAAGCTTTGAATAGATTGTTATTCCTTTTTTTTTTACAATCCTTAATATTCACGTGGTACCACAAAACCAATATAAGAAGCTACCATGTGTTGTTTTAAAAAAAAAATTTTAAAGCACTGGTAAATGAAAAGATGAGAGACTGCTTATAAACTTTTTTTTTGGTTTTAAGTGACTTTTTTAAATGAAAGTTCAATGGCAATAAGCATGGCTAGGAAGCTAGAAGAATTGTTAAGTGATGGCTTTATTCCTACTGTAAACACTAACAGAATAGAAAGAAAAGATTTCTGATTTCTAGAACTGTTTTTGAACCATTCCAATAGAAGCTGATTTTTCAATATAAAATCTCTACCCAAAAATTGCATTTTGAGTTGTCTTTTATAATTCATATTAGGAAAGGTGAAGTGAAAAAAAACACTTTTGAAGTGCCTACTATGTGATAGGCAATGTGCTAAGCTCTTTCCAAATATTATCTTTTGATCCTCACAACAACCCTCTGGGAGTTGGAGAGCTAGGAATAAAAGAATTCCCAAGCTTAATAGTGATATCACATCCTCTTGCCATTTAGCAACAATTGCCTCTCACTCTAAACTTTTTCATTTCTTCATTCTCTAAATATGGACAACCTTAACAATTTCATTTTTATTTGTTAATTAGGAAAAATATTGCTATTTTGAGGAGTTCCTTTTGCTGTTGTTGGAAGGGTCCTTGCATGTGAAAGCTACAATTTTCTTTATATACTAGAAATATTAATGAAAGTATGGAAGCTTTGCTTTATTGGTTTATGAGCTATTTCATGGAAAAGCATGCTAACTGAAGGCAAACCTGTAAGAACATAGGATGATGAAGTTTGAATATTCAATTCAGGGAGTATTTTTAAAGAACTTACTATGGGTTAAAACACTGCTAGGTCCTGGAGACAAAAAGTTGAGATAGTCCTGGCCTTCAAGAAGCTTATATTCTGTCAGGGAAAAACAACATATGCATAGATAAGTAAATACAGAATACAAGCCAAGTATAGGTGGGCATCACTAATACTTGGGAGAACCAGAAAAGGCCTCTTATAGGAAGGGGTAGCTAAGTGGTGCCTTAGTGCTGGGCCTGAAGTCAGGAAGACCTGAGTTCAAATCTGGCCTCAGACACTAGTTGTATGACCCTGGGCAAGTCACTTAGCTCTGCCTCAGTTTCCTCATCTGTAAAATGAGTTGGAGAAGGAAATGGCAAACCACTCCAGTATCTTTGCCAGGAAAACCCCAAAAATGGGGTCATGAAGAGTCAGACACAACTGAAACAACTGAACAACACCAGCAACAAAAGTAGTGGCATTGAATTGAACCATGAAGGGAACTAATTCCAAGAGGCAAGTATGGAAGGAGAATGTCAGGTGTGGGGGACAGCCTGTACAAAGACATGGAAGTGGGAGATGGAATGTCCCACAAGACACACAAGTCCTAGTACTTGTTGGAATCTTATCTCCTGTGGGATCTTGTTCTACAAGGTCAGATGAGACAGTTTCCTAGAATAAAGAGTGTGTTACCAGGAAACAATCTGAATGGGAGCATCTAGTAAAGAAATCTTACAGCTTTGGCCATTGTTTATAGATTGAGATATGAAAAAAGTATTTGCTCTTTTGAGTAATTGTATCCTTATAAAATATTTGAATTGTCAGGGCAGCAGGTCATTGAAGCTAGGTAAATTCATGTAAAACCTAGCATACTTTAAAAAATCTGCTTCCTCACTTTTCCTAGGAAACACATTATCATCATTCTTCACTGATTTTATACACACACATACACACATACACACACATTTACATAGTTGAGGTACTATTATACACATTTTTTATATATTTACATATAGTTTATGGACAGTCTAGAATATAATGGATAGAGTACTGGACCTAGAGTCAGGAAGACCATGGTTCAAATCTAGCCTCAGATACTTATATTCTGTGTCCCTCTGGGCAAGTCACTTAATCCTCTGCCTCAGTTTTCCCATCTTTAAAATGGGGGGGTAGAATAACAGCATCTATAAAACAAAATTTGTAAAGTGCCTTACAAACCTTAAAATTCTGCATAAATGTTGCTATTATTATTGTTGTTATTATATTTTACAGGAATGACTGACTCCCAAAACAACTGTTGGCTCTGTTCCTTAAAATCTCCAGAGAAAGAGATTCAGTCAACCCCCTTAGAAACAAGTTCCAGCATTTTATAGCATTTGAAGTCAGAAAGGTAAAATCAAAATACTTTTCGCGGGTACCATAACAAGATAACAAAATCCCAGAGGCAAACACCCAACCCTCTGCAGAAAGAAGGATTTCTCATAACGCAGACAACATCACTTTGCATATATGACTTTAAATTCTTCTTTTCTGTTTTGCTATCCAAGATAAATTAGCTTAATTCCTTTAGCTTTTTTTAAAAATAAGGCCAATTTCATGTTGTTTTTCTCTCTTTAAGTTATTGAAGCCAATCTCTACACATGAACTGTTAGGAAATATAAAATTTACATGTGTTGATATCCATAGGTTTGTACATTTTTGTGATTCTTATTTTTAAAAGCTAGTCTGTTTGCTGTGTTGTTTGAACTTGTTGTTGTTATTGTTAATTATTTGCAGATGCAGAAAGAGAACAACACTGATGTATATAAAATGATGGGGCTGGGATCTGCTGGAACCTGAATTGTCTTTGTCTTGTATATTTTGTGGTTATTGGATGGTTTAAAGCACAGACATTGGCCTTTTTCTTCCCCCTTCCACATTACTTTGTAAACATGGGACTAATAATTCATTTTCATTTTACCTTACTTAATAATAATCTACCCATTTCATATTTTATAAACCGTCACCATTTCATTTACACTAATGGTAATAAATTTTTCTTTCCATTTGCATGTCTAGTTACAAACTGCTCTTCTGTTAGCAAATCCAATTTCTTAAATTACTGTAACTGAAATCCCAAATGGTTCTAGATTAAAAGTACTTCTTTTAGGGAGCCACAAAATTAAGAACTCATGTTTTTAGTGAACAAACTAACCCTGGCATTGATAAGAACCATAGACCATAAAGGGCTAAAGAAAAGGTGGCATGACCTCATTGAAGGAAAGGGAGAAGAAAAGGAAAGGGTGGTGCTGGCAGGGACCAAGCAAGACATTCCAGAGAGGCGATTGAGTCCAATGAGAACCCCAGCAAGGCAGGATTCCAGATTGGCTGCGGTAACAAAACGCCATAGTGGTGAAAACACTGTCTGCCTCTAGATACACCACTGGGTTTTAAAGATATGAAATGATACCAAAATAAGAGTACATGCCAGGGCTACCTCAGTCTCCTCTCATTTCCACAATGCCACAATTGGGCAAATAGCCACGAGGGCACAGGTGGTAGAAATGAATTGGGGGAGAAAAACTGGAGTATAGATAACAGGTTTCCCCATAACTTTAATCTCTAAAATATTTCACTCCTTATGAGTAAGACATTTTTATTTTACCCTCTTGAAAATTAGCAGAATAATTCAACTATATGACCAAAGTTTTATATGATATCTATAAAGGATGCAATAAATATTTATTCAATTCCCAAACTTTCCTTGTATATGGGGATTTCTAAATCAAAGCTAAAATGATAGGCATTTTAATGTTACTTGTTCATAATAAACTCAGAATATTTAATAAGTTTTTGCTAACGTTTTGAGCCTTTATTGGCATTCTATTAAATAACCAATCAGACCCTATTCTAAAAAAATCAAAAGTATCATAAAGACATTCAAATGAAGACCTTTAACATCAGGTAGGCTGATGTGTTTCATGAAACTTTTGTGATCTTTTGTCACAGTACTAATTCAGCTTGCGAAGAAAATAGATTTCAGACAATTTATCCCTTCAATTGGTAGGCAAAAGATCTTCATCTGTTAATGTCATTAACAGTAGTATTTGGTTATGTTATTACATTTATATTGTTAAATGATGTATAGTGTTTAGAGTTACTAGATCTACGTAGAGTTTAAGGGTTAGCTGTGCATGTATCATATAAAATATCCAAAAAGTAAATCTTTCTTATTTTCTGATGTTGTGATTCTGATTTTGGTAGAGAGATAGTTTGAGGGGAAGGATTATATTGAAAAAGTCTTAATTTCTCTGTTATCAAGTGGTTAATAAAGTAGGATCTAGATTAGAACGTTGGGACTCAGAGAACTGGGGAAGCAGAGAAATGGAGAAAATTTGCACCAAAATCATTATACTTCTGAACTAAGACATGGAATTTTAGTTGGGCAATGTGATTTTTGAACACAAGGAATCTGTGGATTCCAAATCCCGTCAGTTATTTCAAAATGTTTCAAATCTGCCCCCTTCCTATTGCCAGTAACCCAACTCGGGCCCTTAATACCATGTAACTGGTTTGTTTATGTGTGTATGTGCGTGCATGTGTGTGTTTGTGTGTGTGTGTGTGTGTGTGTGTGTGTGTGTGTGTGTGTGAGAGAGAGAGAGAGTGTAAGGAATCCAGGGTGACTCTTAGCTTCTTCACTTTTATTATTTTTTAATTTTTATTTGTTTGGTCTTTGTTTACTTTAAGTTTTCAACATTTATTTAAGATTTTGAGTTTTAAATTTTCTTCCCCTCCTGTTTCTTCCCCCTGCCCCCGACGGCATATAATCTGATATAGGCTGTACATATACATTCATGTTAAGCATATTTTCCCATTAGTCATGATGTAAAGAACAATCAGAACTAATGGGAAGAAGAACCATGAGAATGAAGCAATAAAACAAAACAACAAAGGAAAAGGAGAGCAAATAGTATGCTTCCATTTGCATTCAGACTACATATTTCTTTCTCTGAGTATGGGCAGTAATTTCCATCATGAATGTTTTGTAGTTGTCTTGCATTGCTCTGAAGAGCTAAGTCTATCAAAGTCAGTCATCCCATGATATGTTAGTGTGTACAATGTTCTCCTGGTTCTGCTCACTTCACTCTGTATCAGTTCATGTAAGTCTTTCCAAATATTTTTGAAGTTTGCCTGCTCATCATTTCTTATAGCACAATAGTATTCCATTGCATTTATATACCACAACTTGTTCAGCCATTCCCCAATTGATGGGCATCCCCTCAATTTACAATTCTTTGGCACCACAAAAAAAGCTGCTGTAAGTAGTTTTGTACATGTGGGTCCTTTTCCCATTTTTATGATCTCTTTGGGATATAGCCCTAGAAGTGGTATTACTGGGTCAAAGGGTATGAAAAATTTTATAGCCCTTTGGGCACAGCCCCAAATTGCTTTCCAAAATGGTTGGATCATTTCACAATTCCACCAACAATGTATTCATGTTCCAAATTTCCCACATCTTCTCCAACATTTATCATTTTCCTGTTTTGTCATGTTAGCCAGTCTGATAGGTGTGATGTGGTACCTCAGAGTCGTTTTGATTTGCACTCTCTAACCAATTGTGATTTAGAACATTTCTTCATATGACTATAGATAGCTTTAGTTTCTTCCTCTGAGAACTGCCTGTTCATTTATCAATTGGGGAATGACTTGTAAATATAAATTTGACTTAGTTCTCTCTATATTTATATATATATATGTGTATATATATATATATATACATATATATATGTGTGTGTATATATATATGTATATATAGATAGATACATAGAGATATAGATATATTCTCTATATATTTTAGAAATGAGGCCTTTATCAGAGACACTGGTTGTAAAAATTCTTTCCCAATTTTCTTCTCCCCTCCTAATCTTGTATGCATTGGCTTTATTTGTGCAAAAACTTTTCAGTTTAATGTAATCAAAACTGTTCATTTTGCATTTCATAATGTCTCCTGTTTGGTCATCAATTCTTCCCTTCTCCATAGATCTGAAAAACAAACTATTCCTTCTCTTCTAGTTTGCTTATAGCATCAGTCTTTATATCTGAATTGTGTATCCTTTTTGACTTTACCTTGGTATAGAGTATAAGATGTTGGTCTATGCCCAGTTTCTGCCATACATTTTTCTAGTTTTCCCAGCAGTTTTTGCTAAATAGTGATTTCTTATCCCAGAAGCTGGAGTCTTTGGATTTATCAAATAGTGTATGAGTACAGTCATTGACTGTTGAACACCACGTAACTGTTGCAACAAGTCCTTAGCTGGCTTCTGTGCTGTTAGTTTTGCCCCTTTGGTCCATCTTACCTCCATACTTACCTCATACTCATTTAATTCAATTAAACATTTATTATATGCCTAGTATGTGTAAGACACTGTGCTAGATGTAGAGGATTCAAAGATGAAATACATAATCCTTGCCTTTAAGGGAGTTTGCTGTCCAAAATATAGAAATACCCTGTAATAAAAGAATGTGAACCAAAGATCTATGAGTACTTAATTAAGAAGGGAGTGTTTATTTCTAGCTTGGAAAATTTCATGGAGAAGGTGACACCTGAGGTTGGTCTTAAAGGAAAGAATTTTAATAGAAGGAAATATGGCAAGTTCCTTCCAGCTCTAAGAGAGCAAAGACACAAAGAAGGAGGAAAGCATCCAGATAAGAATAGGGGATGGAGCACAGTCCAGTTTGACTAGAACATGAGTGTGCAAAGAGAAAGAACAAGAATAGGGATTGGCCTTGTAATTTTGTTGATATAGGGAACTCTTGGGAACTCTACTACTACACAGAACCTTTACAATTTATGGTCTTAGAATTGCCTCAAATACTGAAGATGAGTTGCCAGGATCACACTACTATTTGTGCCACAAGGGAATAAAGGGAAGCAGTGTGAAAGGAAAGTGCTATTTTCGTTATATTACTTCCTGATGAGAATTTTTTAATGGCTTCACAAGGTGTGTATGACAAAAATCTAAACTCTACCTCAAACCCTTCCCCCAAACCTGGTACTCCCGAACACCAAATCTTCTTGTCATTCAAACAAATAGCAGCATTGTCCCCTATACACAACAACGCCTATATTCACTTCTGCCTTTGTTAAAACTGCCACCTCTAATCAATCAAGTGTTGAGTACTTATTATGTGCCAGGGCACTGGATGGATACTGGTGATACAGGCAAAAACAAACAAAAAAGTCATAACTCTTGAGGAGCCTAGATTCTATAGGGAAAAACATCCCTTACTTATATAAGTAAATACATTGGTAATTTTTTTGGGGGAGGGGCACTAATAGCTGAAGGAAGCTAGGGATTCTAAGATGCAGAGGTCAGGAGAAAGTACATTGGAGGCATGAGAGATATCTATGTCAAAGCACAGAGACCAGAGACAAAGTGTCATGTATGAGAAATTGGCTAATTTGACTAAATTTAAGCATGTAAAGTGACAAGGAGGCATGATTCTAGGGGTGATCTAGGGTTAGGGTTTGGCAAGATATGAGCCATAGAAAAAGAGGACAAGGGATTTGAAAAAAGATGCTATAAATTTGAATTGGTTAATTAGGTGGTCAGTATTGAGAAGGGATGAAAATGAAGCTAGAGCAGGGGGCAATAAGGGGTGAAGGGACTAGTAGTCATGATAAGATTAAAAATAGGTTAGGAGGAATAAGGCATGGGGAAGATGGAATGATAAGAGACTATAGTTAAATCAAGGAATTTCAGAATTCTGGATCATGAAAATGAAATAGCCATAATGCCCTATTTCAGTTCTTCTCATGCTTCAAGGCTCAGCTTGAGCCATAAAATGTTATCAGGCCATTCCAGCCTCTCTTCCCTCCCTCCAATGACCTCTCCATCTCCTAAAATCCTAGTGCTTAACTCCTGAAATCCTATACCCTCACTTTCACACATCTGATATTGTTTTACAATTGTTATCTATACATATATACACATTAAATATATATGTATATATATATATATATATATATATATATTATATATAATCCAAATGAGATAATAAATTATTTTGTGGATGAACAGGTTGGTTTTAGAAAATACGTGGAAAGACTTGCATGAAATAATGAAGAGTGAAATGAACAGAATGAAGAGAAAATTGCATACAGTAATAGCAATATTGTTTAAAGAATAACTGTGAATGACTAAGCTATTCTGAACATTATAAATATTCAAATCAACTTCAAAGGACCTATGAAGGAAGATGCTATCCACCTCCAGAGAAAGAACTGATAAATAGATGTACACATGGTATGGTGGGGTGTGTGTGTGTGTGTGTGTGTGTGTGTGAAATGGTGGCCTTCTCTAGTGCAGGGTGGGGTGAGAGACAGTTCAGAACTTAAAATGTAAAAAAGAAAAGAAAAGAACCACAGTCAGTTTTGTACAAATAAGCTTTCTGGTGCTTGTGTAGCAAGGATAATAGATGGACAACTGAAGTTTTGTACTAATATCCACAAAATATTAAAAGACTGCAAATGAAACTTCCCCCATTAGGGAGATCATTTTTTTGAGGATTTGGGAGAGGACAGACAAGAATTCCATGGGATGAATTGTGGATGAGTTGTGATTTTCACAGATAGAGGAAATACTCACCACCAAAATGACTAAGTATCGAACTTAATTCTGATGTTTGAATGAAATTAACTTTATGCAATGGACTTTTTTACTCTTAAGATACATTATAACTTCTAGGTAGAAGTTTGCAAATTCACAAAGGGCATGTGGAAAATGACTGTAATTTATTAAAAAACTGTTGTTACTGTTTGTCCTTCATTTTAGAAGAAGACCATGACATCAGGAAGGTGATGCCATGACTTGCAAGTGAATTGGATTTAAATTAGGGAGGGCTGTGCAGAGTTACCACCCTCACTTTCTCCTCCAGAGCCATATGGATCCAGTGGCAAGACATAGATCAGGATGACTAGAGATGGTTCCCATTCAAAAACTAGAGGAAGACTGAAAGATACCTCTCCCATCTATGGTTTGGAGGAAATTTCACATACAAATAAGGTATAGAGAAAATTACAAAATAAATTATTTTCATTATACAAATTTAAAAGCTTTTTCATGAGCATAATCAGTATGGCTAGAAAAAGAGGTGTGTGGCTGTTATCATTCAGTCATGTCCAACTCTTTGTGACTCCAGTTGGAGTTTTCTTGGCAGAGATACTGAAGTCGTTTGCCATTTCCTTCTCCAGGTCATTTTTTACAGATGAGGAAACTGAGGCAAACAGGGTGAGGTGACTTACCCAGCGTCACACAGCTAGTAAGTGTCTGAGGCTAGATTTGAACTCAGAAAGATGAGTCTTCCTGACTCCAGGCCTGGCACTCTATCAGCTATGCCATCTGGCTGCCCAAGAAGAGAAACCATCTATTGGGGAAAATTTGCATCAGATATCTCTGATAAAGATCTGATATCCAGGATAAATGAGAGCCAGTATAAAAGACCAATTAAAATTATATTTATAAATAGTTTAAAGACATGAGTAGTTTTGAAAGAAAAACTGTAAATGATCCACCTTTCTAGGGGAAGCTAGTGGTACAGTGGATACTGTTGGACCTAGAGTCAGGAAAACTCATCTTCTTGAGTTCAAATCTGGCCTCAGACACTTACTAGCTTTGTGATCCTGGGCAAGTCACTTAACTCTGTTTGCCTCAGTTCCTCATCTGTAAAATGAGCTGGAGAAGGAAATGGCAAATTATTCCAGTAATATACTACCAAGAAAACCCCAAATGGGGTCACCGAGAGTAGAACACAACTGAAATGACTGAACAGCTACAGCAACAATAACCACCTAGCTTGACTCCAGGAGACTAATGATGGAATATTCCTTCCTTTTCTCAGAAGAAAAGTTGTGAACAACAGACACAGACAAGATTGTTAATGTTCAATGTGCTATTTGGTTTTGCTTCATTATATTTCCTTGTTATAAGGAGAAAGAGAGAGATGTAAGTAATTGCAACGTAGAGGAAAAAACACTGTAGCATTAAAACATTTTTTAAAAAGGATAATTATATATATATATATATATACACACACACACACACATACATACATATATATATATATATATATACACATAAATATATGAAATATATATTCTCCTCCCCCTCCCAGATTTTAAAGGTTCTGAGCTTTTCAAAGAGATATTTCAGAATACACACAGGTCATGAAAACACTATTAAAAGTAAATTATTAAAGTACCATTTATCCAGAACACAAATGATCCAAAAACTCAAATGACCATGATTTTTTCATACTCTCGAAGAATGGTAAAATATTCATAATGATCCCACACACCCCCTCCCAATGCACTGTATGATTTAAGATGCATTCTCAATCAAGAAAGATCGTATTCTTTATCATTTTAGTATTAAAGTATGTTTTTACATACCTAGTACAGGAAAGCACTAGAATAGGTACCAGTAGAGATAGTTTCTGCTCCTATTTCTATGGGGATGAGTTGGCAGAGTTTTCTGTAAATTTTTTCTCCCCTTCCATTACTCCTGAAAGCTTCTAATTATCTTTATGAGATAATACTGGTAATAATATTCCACTATCCTTTTCCATCATATCTGCAAAGAAGTTCACTTTCCAAACCAGTTATTGGCCTTGGCTGCCATATCTTTCTATCTGACAAGAAGAGTATATTTGCTTGCTAAGGAAGTTTCTATGTTCTTTTAGTTTCTTCTTTGTGGCAATTGATTGAAATCTACCAAACTTAACTTAGGGAATCATGATAATCTATGTCAATATTGCTTCTCTTATCTGTTTCCTAAGTACTTATAGTTTAAGTAGGACAAGTTGGTGTTTGTGTGCTTATTTGTTTCTCATTTTTATTCTTCTAATTTGTTATTAATTTTGATCGTTGATCTAACAAGAGAGTGGTATGACTGTACAGAGACAGCTGATTTAGAAATTACTCTCACAATGGTAAGAATTCATTTCCTGTAGGTTAAAATATAATCACTTCATTTTTGGTGATATTGTTTTGGCCTTACTATGTCTAGTGCCTCCTGACTCTGTTCTTGAAGCATTCATCACATATGTGTGTGGTTTATGTCTAGTCATTAGGCTTTTAGCCCCTATGCTTATGCTTGAATCAATCGAGCAAGCAGTAATTTATAACTGAACCATGTTTGCCAAAATATTTTTACATTATCCATTGTCCTGCCCACCTTTGAATTAAAACAACTGAGTAAATATTCAAGTCCATGTTGACTAAAATTAGAGGATCTTGTTAAATTCTTTGCAGAATTTCTCTACCTTTACATACTTTGTAACAATTCCTGGCATAGAAACTAATTATTTTCATGATGGCCTTTTTACAAATGATTATCAAGTATGCACTGTAGTGCCAGATGACCAAATGTCCCATGAGATGGTATTTCTTGTTGCTTTTGCATATACAATAAAACCAAGTGCACCAGAGCTAACTTATTATCTACACGGAAATTCTGAGAGCCACCTTTCCATTTAGCTATGACTTCTCTCTTTTTTTGTTTCATTTATAGCAAAAATCTCAAGATTGATATGATTCAGTTCTTGTAAGAGTATGGTAAGTAAAGTCAACAAGCATTTACTGAGAGCTTTCTTTGTGACAGGTACTCTACTAAGTTCTGGGGATACAAAAAAACTGGTGGTGGGAGAAATGATCCCTGATCTTAAGAAGCTCACATTCTAATTGGGGAAAACCGCATGCAAACAATGATGTACATACAGGGTGAATTTGAGGTAATCTCCCACTAGCAGTGGAAGTGAGATAGGGATGGGAGTCACTGGGAAAGTCTCCTTACAGAAGGTTCAGTCATGGTCACTAGATGAGGATCTCACATTTAGAGTACTAATAATCAAGTTAATGCTTATAGTCTAACAACCACGTGATTCTTAGCACCCTGGTCCACCTATCTATCATTCTGCCTCTACAATCAATTTACAAGCATTTATAAAAGATTTAGTGTGTTCCATCCAGACCCTGTGCTAAACACTGGGAATATAAATACAAACAAAAAGATAGCTCCTGTCCTGAGGGAGCCTGAATGGGTGCAGACAGTATATAAAAGGAATCTTAAAGTGAGGGCAAAGATGGGGAAAGAAGTCTGGAGAGTCAAGATCAGAGCCCAGAAAGGAATGAAGAGCTGAATATAGCTGGCCTAGATACTACCCTTAAAATGGAAGTTCCAGGAGGACCTGACCAGTAGAGAAAGGGGCCACAAAAGCATAGTCAAGCAGAACCAGAAAAAGGACTAGAAGGGACTAGAAGGCCAAGACCATTTTGGATTTTTTCACCAAGTACCTAGTCTACTGGTAATGGTACTCTCTATACCTAGCTAGACTGGTCCTTAGGAATAGGTGCAGTCTGCTACTGGAACTATACTTGAAGCCTTTGCATCATGAGGAGAACCTGCCAGAGCTTGTACTCTGCTGGTGTAGCCTTCAAGGACCCAGAGTGACCTCCATGCCATTGTAAGGCACCAAAGTAGGACTTTGTAGAGGTTTCCAAAAACTGGAAGATGGGACATGCACTATAACTCATCACAAGCCTGTCTCTCATTCTTTTCCATGAAGCTTCTTCCACCACCACTAATAGGAGTAGTCCTTGTGTGAGTCTCCTTTTCCACTGTCTTCTATTCATGATGTTGTTCTAGGTCCATTGGGAAGACAACTGCACAGAATCACCTATGCCCCAGTCACCCCTTCCTTTTCCACACACTGCTCTTATTGAATGGCTGACTTCACATCAGTTGAGCCCAGAGGATTATTTTTTCCTAGAGAGGAACAGAATCCAACTATTTTACTTTAGTGCTGAAACAGGCATCTCTACACTAGAAAAATGGTTGCCAAGAGAAAAAAAAAGTGCCAGGCTGTGAAGTATGTTGACTTACCAACTCAAATGAAACATTTAATGAAAACAAAATACAATTATGTCATGTCCTTCATATAAGTTCCAGAAGGGAACTTTACAATCTAGAAAAGGAATTAACAGGAGAAACTTTTATGTTTTTATTTAAAGGCTGGATAAAATTGAGCCTTCTAAAATTTACTTGGAAGGCAATTCCACAACTCTACAGTATAATTACAGAAGCTTGGACTCCCATTATTCTAAGGCTGTATTTAGGGTATCCCAGATAGTCAACCAATTTGGACCACTAAGTGACTAGGAACAGACGATGGAAGAAATGGATGGAAGATTTTGTGGCTCTGCTAAAACCGTATACTGCATAAGTGAGTTAAAGAACTTCAAAATCAATACACAATTTTACTGGAAGCCAAGGTATTTTAATGTGGAAGTAATGTGCTGAGACAACTTAGTACTAAAAGAGAAGTGCAGCATTCTGCTTGGTTTATGTGTATCCATCCTACTAATAGCATGATCTGGGAGACTCATAAATAACAAGTTATGATGATCAACCTTTGAAGTAAAGTCATTTGAGATCAGCTTTGATGGAAATCTTTGTCCACTCATGCTTCTGAGATGGGAAGGTGAAAGTCTTTAGAGGTTTAAAAGACACTTATCAAAATAAAAAAGAAATGATACATCAGAGAGGGGTTTGGCATACCAAATATGCAGGGCTGGTTCACTTATAACATTAGCATTTAATTTGAGATAAAAACAAAGTTGAAGAATCCAGTGACAATTAGTTCCAAACAAATCAGAGCTCTTCAGTGTTTTGGAAGAAGAGCTAAATTGATCAGCAGTGCAAAAGGGGAATCCTAAATTCAAAATTACACTGACAAATGACTGCTGTCTTTTCAATCTTGATTCTCCTGTGTACCACTAGCTCTCATTTGGTCACACTCTTAGTAGTCATTACATTTTGTTGATTTATCATGCTGCTGCTGCATGTTACACCATCTTCCCTCGCTTGACCACATCCTTACGATCCAGACACATGTAAAGTGAGGTGGCTAGTGGTAATGTAGTTTGGGTCAGCCAGTTTAGTGGATTAGACCATGGTGCTGATAAAATTTGGGAGTCAAGCTCAATCCCCATTTATATCAGTTAGTGAGACACATATAGAAACACCTCCTTGGTCACCACTTGCATCCTTAAGCCTTAATTGCCTTCTAATAAATGTAATCCCTAATCTTGTCATAAGGGAGATTGGTGAGAGAATGGATGGTTTGGTGCCACTGATCCCTGAGCTTCAGGACTATTGCAACAGTTTCTAAATAGGACTGTTGACTTCTGTCTTTCCCCTCTCTGATACCTCTTCCACAAAATATCAAAATAATATTCCTAAACCATGTCTGACCATTTCACTCCCCTACTCAAGAAACATTAGTGACTTCCTATTGCCTCTAGGACACAATACAACCTTCTCAGTTCAGCTTTTACAACCCTTTACAATCTGGATCTGATTTACCTTTCTGGACTTACTGTATATTACTTTTCTGAACATACTCTACTTTCTACCCTTCGTCATGACTTCATCTTCAATCATTGTGCCTTTGCATAGGTCATGTGTCTGGATGCCCTCATTCCCCACCTCTACCTCTTAGAATTCTCAGCTTCTTTCAGAGATCAGCTCAGATGCCATCCCCTACAGGAAGTCTTCCCTGAGCCCCTCCATTGTTAGTGTTTTCTCTTACCTTCTCAAATCATCATATGCATACTTACTTATTTGCCTGTTACATCCCTCCCTCTTATAGATTATAAGCTTCTTGGGGATGGAGACTGATTTTCTTTGTGTCTTTGTAGCTGCCTTTGAAGGCAACTAGGTGGCACAGTGGATAGAGTGTTGGGTCTGGAGTCAGGAAGTCCTGAGTTCAAATTCAGACTCAGACATTTACAAACTGTGACCATGGGCAAGTCATTTAAACTCTGTTTGTCCCAGTTTCCACAACAGGAAAATGGGGATAATAACAGCACCTAACTTTCAGGGTTATTGTGAGAGTAAAATGAGATAATATTTGTAAAGCACATAGCACAGTTCCTGGCATGTAGTGTTTGATAAATTCATATTCTCTTCCCTCACTCTTTGTACTCTCAGCTCCTAGCATAAAATAAGTGCTTAATAAATGCTTATTGGATTGGGTTCAAAGAGAGTTAAAAAATCTGAGAATTTGTGGGATTTTGTTTATGTGCATATTACTATTGCAAATATAAATCATAAACCTGCTACAATTTAATAGATGCTCCCCCTGTAGAAATGCCATGACTAAAAATTTCATCACTCTGTAGCCAACCCAATGATGAGCCTGTTGATTTAGTTTATTAGACAAAAAAAATGTTTAAGTAGAACTTAAAAGTTTGTAAAGTGCTTTGCATATATTATGTCATTTGATTTCATCTTCACAAAAATCCTGGGAAGTAGATGCTAGTATCATCTCCATTTTACAGGTGAGAAAACTGAGGCAGAGAGATGAATGACTTGCCTAGCGTGACATAGCTAGTAAGTATCAGAGGCATGATTCAAACTCAGTTCTTCCTAACTTCAAGTCCAGCACTCTATCCACTATTTCACCTATACAGTCCCTCTCTGGACTCACATCAGAAACCCTTCTAGCTTGGTGGAGCCTGCCAGAGCTTACCTTCTGCTAGCATAGCCTTCAAGAACCCAAGGATACCTTCACACCATGATGAGACATCACAGTAAGATAGTAATGGAGGATCACTCGTCTCCACTACTGGGAAAAAAAAAACTCCAAGTGAACCTCCTACCCATTGATGAATACAGATAAGATTTCTTTAGGTTTTATAGTCAGTCAATAAACATTAAGTACCTACTATATCAGGTACTGGGTGAAGCACTAAAGATATAGAGGAGACAAAAAATACTCTGTGCAAAATACTCTGTGCCCTCAAGTTGCTCACAAACTAATTGGGGAGACAACAGGATAAATAGAAAAGAATTTACAGAGGTTGGGGCAGGGTTGAGAAAGGCTTTCTGTAGAAAATGAGATTTTAGTTGAGTCTTGAAGGAAGCCAGAGAATTAAGTAGGCAGAGATGAGGAGGGAGAGCATTTCAGGCATGGAAGACAGAGAAAATGCCTAGAGCTGAGAGATGGAGTGTTGTTTTTGGAACAGCCAGGAGGCCAGTGTCACTGAATCAAAGAGTATGTGGTGGGGAGTAAGGTGTTAAGAAGACTGGAAAGATAGCAAGGAGTTAGGTTATAAAGTGCATTGAATACCAAACAGAGGATTTTGATCCTGGAAGTAATAGGCAGCCACTGACATTTACTGAATAGGGTTGAGTATGGTTGGATCTGTGCTTTAGGAAAATCACTTTGGCAGCTGAATGGAGGATGGACTGCAGTGAAGAGAGATTCATGACAGGTAAACCCACCAACAGCCTCTTGTCCAAGTGTAAGATAATGAGGGTCTACACCAGAGCCGTAGCATTATCAGAGGAGAAAAAAGGATGTTGCCAAGGTGAAATTGAAAGACCTTGGCAACAGATTGTATATGGAAGGAGGTGAGAGAGAATGAGGAGTCAAAGATGACACCTGGGTTGCAAGCCTGGGGACCTGGGAAGATGCCCTTTTAGGGCTTAGGGAGAAAGATAATGCACCACCTAGTCTGGTGATGTATTACATTCTGGGGAAGGGGTCCTTCTCAATTATAAGGCTATGGAAATCTTGGGACAATTGATAATGTCTGGTTCCATAGGGTATGTATAAATGGAACCAAATATAGGTCAAAAAGTCCCTATTTACTGAACCTCTATAGAAAGGGCAAATGTGAAAGGGAAATGAGAACTTTCTTTTCTTCAGAGCCAGGTCTAAAGTAGTTCCCACATATGACATTTCTTTCCATTAATATTATTTTTCAACTGATTTTTAAAAAATATATATTATTTTATTATTCTTAAATTCAGGTCTTAGGTGTTGTAAAATAGAGTTTCTCTTTGTAAAGAAGGAAAAGTATGAGAACATAGAGAAATCCTGATTTCTTTAGTCATTTCTTTTCAAGCTACACACTGCCGACACACTCCTCACCTTTGCAGCATGCTGCTGGTAGCTTTGCATTGAACAACCATTACTGAAAATTAATTGCATACTTAATTACTAATCATGTGCTTAATTAGGCATGCAAAGCATATTATTGGACATGTATTATTGGCACAAAGTTTGGATAGTTTAGTCCAGTCTTCAGTGATATTGTGTTAATTTATTGCTAAATCAGACAGTTCAAATTGACTCTGTTCAAACTACCTCTGCACTTAACTCAGCATTCAATATACATCCTGGGTGGGCCTTATTTTAGACAATTTGCTTTGAAAAGTTTGCTTAGAAATAATCTATGGCAGCTGTTCTCAGAGTGTGGTCTGGGTACCCCTGGGGGTCCCTGAGACCCTTTCAGGGGTCAAAAACATTTTCATAATAATACTAAGACATTTTAATTTCCAATATGGTAAATATCAATAGATGTAACCCACATCAACAAAAACTCTTGGGTGGGGAGGTCTTCAATAAAATTTTTAAGAGTACAAAGGAGTCCTGACACCAAAAAGTTTGAAGAACCACTCCACTGATCTAGGGAACTGCTAAACAAACAAACAAAACCAGAAACAAGGAAAGAGAAATTCTTTCCAAATAACAACAAAACACATAAAATATTTGACTGTTAATCAGTCAAGACACATATTAGACTTAATGTAAATATAATTAGGAGCATTTTATGCAGAAATAAAGGAAGACAAATAATTGGAAAGAAATTCATTGTTCTTGGTCAGGCTGCTCCAATATTTTAAAAAATGATAGTATTACCCAAATAAATTTGTAGATTTAATGCTATAGTTGTGAAAACTATCAAAGGGTTTCTTTGTAGAACTAGAAAAAAAAGTAACAAAAAAATTCACTTGGAAAGACAAAACCCCTCTAGAATATCAAGTGAAATAAAGAAAAGAAGTAGAAATAAAGGGGTCTTATTACCATCATGGTTATTTGGTAGTGGTTAAAAAAAATAGAAAAGTAGATCAGTGGAACAGATTATATAAACAAGATTCAGAAACAACCAAACACACTTTTCCAATGTTTGATTAATCATAGAAAATGAAACATTGGGTGAAAGAGCCTCTTTTTGACAATATTTGCTAGGAAAACAGTGTGGCAGAAATTAGTTTTAGACCAGTATCTTACATCATATACCACAATAAGCTCTAATTAGACATATGACCTAAATATAAAATATTGTCAGTTAATTTTTAAATTAAATTAATTCAATTAAATTAAATAGAAGAAAATGGAAGGAAGTGCCTCTCAGATCTATATTTTAGGGAAACTTAGGGAACATTAGTTAGCCAAGCAAGGGATACATGAGATCAAAAAAGTTAAAAGAAACCATTTATATTACATAGAATTTTTAAAAAGCTTTTGCATGAACAAAATCAATACATCTAGAATAAGAAAAAAGTGATCAATTGGGAAAAATATTAGGAAAATAATGTCTGCATGATATGTCTGATAAATTCTTATATATGAGATATGTAGGGATTTGATATAAATATATAAGAACTAGAACCATTCTTTCATAGGTAAGTGGTCAAGAAATATAAATATTTCCAGAAGAGGAGAAAAAAAAACATGATCAACACCATATAAGAAAATGTTCTAATAATAACCTAAATACAGCATTAAAATAACTCTGAGTTCTCACATTAATCAAATTTGCAATGATGTTAAAAAATAGAAATAGATAATATTGGGAAAACTGAAGAAAGATGGACTGAGTAATGCAGTGTTATTGGAGCTGTGAACTGGTCACTACTCTGGAAAGCTATTTAGAATTATTCAACAAGTCATCAAACTTGTTATACCCTTTGACCCAGAGATCCTACTGTGCATATACCCTAAGGAGGTAAATGACAGAAAGAAAGTTTCCAAATATACCAAAATGTTTTTTTTAATTTTATTAATTTATTTTGATTCATCAACAATCACTTCCCTATGCCTTTCAGTTTAAAATCTTTCTCCCCCTTCCTCCCCACCACCCTCCCCAAGACAGTGCACAATCTGATATACGCTATACACCCACATATTTTCACATTAGTGAAGTTGTAAGCAAATACTAAAACCAATAGGAGGGGCCATCAGAAAGAGGAAACAAAACTCAGCAGAAGAGAAAAAAAAAGATAGTGATTCAACTTTCACAGTTATGATTACCATTAGTGTCTTTTTCTCCATTTCCCCCCCATTTATGCTTTTCTTTCTTCTCTCTCCCTTCCCCCCCTCACCAGTACTTTCCTTTTGACCACCACCTCCTTCAGTCTCTCCTCCCTTCTATTATCCCCCTCCCCCCCTTCCCCTTTGCCCCAACTGCTTCTTCCCTCCCTTCCATCCCCCTTCCCTTTTCTTTCCCCTTTTCCCTCTTACTGCCCATAGGGCAAGTTAGATTTCCATACCTAACTGACTGTGTTATTCCCTTCTTGAACAAAATCTGATGAGAGCTAGGTTCAAACAATGCTCATCCCCCTCTCTTCTTTCCCTCTGCTGTAATAGGATTTTGTGTCTTTTCCTGTAATGTGATTTACCCTTGTCTGCCTCCTCCATTCTCAGTACATTTTCTAAGATCAGACTAATCCACTTACTTGGATATTTAACCCACTTGATTAGATTCTTTTTTTATCATTACATCAAAGTCAACCAATATCCACCCCCTTTATGTATACTCCTTTAACATGGTGTGATAACAATACAGCTCTCAAGAGTTGCAAAAGTCATCTTCCCTTGTAGGGATGTAAACAGTCTGTCCTTATTAACAACATTTTGTATCTTTCTGTCCCATTTACCTTTTTATGTCTTTCTTGAATCTTGTACTTGAAGATCAGATTTTTTGTTGAGCTCCGGTCTTTTTATCAGGAAGATTTAGAAGTCCCCTATTTCATTGAATATCCATCTCCTCCCTTGAAAAATCATGCTCATTTTTGCTGGGTAGTTGATACTTGGCTGCAATCCAAGCTCCTTTTCCTTATGAAATATCATGTTCCACACTCTGAGGCCTTTTAATGTAGAACCTGCAAGGTCCTGTGTAATCCTGACTCTGGTTCCATGATATTTAAATTATTTCTTTCTGGCTGCTTGCAGCACCTTCTCTTTCATCTGGTAATTTTGGAATTTTTTCTATTATATTCCTTGGCGTTGTCAGTTTAGGATCTCTTTGAGGTGGTGAGCTGTGTATTCTTTCTATGGTTATTTTACCTTCTGGTTCTAGGACTTCAGGGCAGTTTTCCTTTATGATTTCCTGAAAGATACTGTCCAGGCTCTTTTTTTCAGCATGATTTTCAGGTAGTACAATGATTTTTAAATTATCTCTCCTGGATCGATTTTCCAGGTTGGTTGTTTTACTGATGAGTTATTTTATGTTTTCATCCATTTTTTCATTTTTTTGTTTCTGTTTGACTGATTCTTGCTCTTTCATTGAGTCATTAGTTTCATTTGTCCAATTCTAGTTTTTAACAGCTTGTTTTCTTCTGTTAGTTTTTGTACTTCCTTCTTCAGTTGGCCAATTGTATTTTTAAGGGATTTGTTTTCTTCAGTGTACTTTTTTTCCAGTTTGCCAATTGTGTTTTTTAGGGACTTGTTTTCTTCAGTGTACTTTTTTTCCAATTGGCCAATCGTATTTTTGAAGGACTCTTCTACCTCTCTTATTAGACCTTTAAAATCCTTCTTGAGCTCTTCTAAGAAGGCTTTTTGGGCTTCAGACCAGTTCATATTCCCTTTTGATGTTGCAGATGTAGGTTTGTTGACAATGTTGTCCTCTTCAGAATTTCTGTCTTGATCTCCACTCTTCTCATAATATGAATCTATGGCATGTTTCTTTTTACTCATGATTTCTTTATTCTCTGGTCTTTAAAGAGATTGAGCTTTCCTGCTGAGGAACAGAGGGCACTGACCCAAGCTTCTTGTGTTGGGAGCCTAGGTCTTGGTCACTGGTTTTGTGTGCTGGGGCCTCTTATGTTGGCAGTTGGAGGCTTAGGGTTTTGGCAGCTTTCCTCATGTTGGGCTGGAATCTGTATGACAGGAACTTTCAGGCAATTCTAGATTGCCTGCTTTTCCTTTCCTTTAGCTTTCTTCAGCTCCTTTTAGATGGGTGTTGCAGGGTGTTTTTCTGCCTGGGGCCCCTTGCAATGCTGCCTCCTCCCTTGTTTCTGCTACTGCACTGGGGGATTCCTTTGCAGTAGAGTGCCGAGGCACCTGAGGGTTTTCTGAGCTGGTTTCCACCAGTTCCCCTGCCCTCACTGAGGCTCTCAGAGGTCCAGGTGTTGGTGTTTGCCTGCTCTACCACCTGGGCAACTAATTGATTACAGTGTATATCTTGTTTTTAGAGAACAGAGGATGAAACATCATTACTCCAAATAGGGAAATAGTAAACTATGTGTATGGAGTCCTTCATATACTCTCAAACATAGTTGCTTTTTGCCTAATTCTTTTTTCTTCTGATAAGGAAAGTTTTGATGTGTCTATGGGTATATATTAAGAGATGAGTATGATGTAAAGAAAAAGCAAATAACATAAAGGCATCAATAAAAACAAATAAACTAAGGAAATGGTCAGAGGTTCTGAGGATCATGCTGCAACACTCTGAGGTTCAAATTTCCCAGAGATCACATTCTGTACCCAGTAAGTCAAATAAAAGGACTGAATAAAACATATTTCTCCATTGACTAGTTACTTCAGAGCTACTTTAAAAAATAGAATTTACTCATTTTTATTTTCTAAATTCCAAATTTCATAACTTGTTTCTTGTCTCTGAGGATGCATTTTCTTACCCACTTTTCCTTTGCCTATTCCAATTCAATCTAATCTAATCAAGCATTTATTTAAGAACCTACTAGAATGTGCAAGGTACCATGCTAGGCACTGGGAATACAAAGACAAACTATAAAGAGAGTTCCTATCCTCAAGGAGATACATTCTACATTGAAAATTCCCAGTTTACTATTGGTTTATACGTGGTTTTCCTGAAAATTTTGGTAGATGTAGATACAGAGCACCCAGAATAAAGATGATTGCATTTTAGTGGCTAATGTGGTGCTAAATTTTAAAGATTAAAATAAAAGATTTTAAAAATTAAGAAAAACTACATACAACCAAAATGAGCTTTGAAAAAAATTAGCTTATGGTCATTATAAAGTGCAGATCGCAGTCAACAAAGCAAAGTGGGGCCAGTTTTTAAAATTTTGTTTTATTTTATTTGTCCTAAAGCAGTTGTTTTATTAGTGTAAGGAATTAATACAAAGATTTTATTACTATAAATCACTTCATCAATGCAGGTCTACAGTTGTTTTACAATTTAGTCTTAGAAAAGCTACCTTGAGTATCAAGAAGTTAAATGACTTGCCCTGGCTCAGAGTCTCTTTGTATCAGAGACAGAACCTAAACTCAGGTGCATCCTGACTCAGAGACCAAGACATAGACCACTAAACCACATTACCTCTCTTATAGGCACTTAGCATACAACTAATATCTGGAGACCTGGAGAAAAATAATGATATCAAACTGGGAAGAATTGTGGCAATTTGTACATATCAAATTTAGAATTTCACCATAATAATAGCAGCACCATTTAGCGTAATTTTGTTTCTACTTTGTGGAATGTTACCTTTTCAGATACTATGACACCTATGTTTCCCACTTGATTTCCCAGATATCTTGAAAAGGTCACAGATTTTGTAAAAATCACCTTCCATTAATTTTGTCAGCTGTCTTATGAAATTCAACTCAACTCAATTCATTTCCTTTCATTTCAATACAAAAAGCATTTATGTAAAGCCTGCTATCATGCTAAACATTTAGTCTACAAAGACAGAATCAAAATGGTCTGCCCTCAAGGAGCTGATTTACTTTTAGTCAGAAGCAACATGGACACAGATAAACAAAAACAAAATATAAAGTAATTCCAGGAAAGAAAGGAAGTCCTAATAATGGGGGATCAAGAAAAATCTCATAAAGGAGGTAGTACTTGAGCTAGGCCTCTTGAAGGGAACTAAAGATTGCAAGAAGTAGAGGTGAAGAGAGAGATTGTTTCAGTAATGGGTAATAGCTGGTGCAAAGGAAGAGAAAGGTAGGAGATGGAATATCATGTATGGGAAATTGGAAATAGACTAGTTTGGTTGAAATGAAGAGTATATGAAAAAGAATTATGGGAAATAACCATAGAAAGACAAGTAGAATACTAGATTGTGAAGGGCTTTTAATGCCAGAAAGAGAAGTGTATATTTTTTCTTAGAAGAAACCACTGAAGCTTTTTGAGGCAAGGAGTAGCACTTTTAGATAGCTGTAATTCTGAGGACGTTTTTCTATGTCAAATCTAAATTTACCTTTTTACAACTTTCAGTCTCTGAGTGCCCCCAAACCCTTGGCCCATCTGAAATAGCGCCACAGCTAGCCCACTCTCAGTAGGCACCCTAGACAACCCATACATAGGACTGGACTAGAAGAATTAAAAAAAAACTTGGGTTCCAAGCTCTGGACCACATTTGTAATAGAAGAAAATTGGACTAAATGATCTCTAAGGTCTTTCTTCCCATTCTGTTCTTTTATGATCCTAATAGCAACTACCACAAATCCTAAGTCATTCTCAGATGTTTCCATGAAGAGGAAGTTTTCTGCTTACCAGATCATATTCATCTGGTCAGCAAGCATTTCTTAAGCTTCCATTTATTCCTAGTATAATGGGGACTCAGGCAGCTAGGTTGCATGATAGAGTACAGGGCCCAGAGTCAGGAAGACTCATCTTCCTGAGTTCAAATCTGTCCTCAGACACTTACTTGCTCTATGGCCTTGAGCAAGTCGCTTAACCCTGTTTGCCTCAGTTCTTCATTTGTAAAATCAACTGGAGAAGGGAATGCAAACCATTCTAGTATCTCTGCCAAGAAGGCCCCAAATGGAGTCATGTAGAGTCAGACATGACTGAGCAACTAAACAATAACAATGGGGAACTAGGCAATGAAGGTCTAGTTCATAGAACATGGGGTGGATATGTTCTTCCTAGTGGGTCATACAGAGTATAAACAATATTCTCTGCCTACTGCCAATCTAATATATAGAACTTTGGGAAGAGGGATTGTGGTGCAGATTCTGGCGAAGATTGTCTGAGGGGCTGGTTCTGTGTGGTGATAAGGAGTTTTTTAACTGGCTTCATAACCAAAATGACTAATAATGGAAGTGAACCAAAATTTGCAAACAAAAGGATCGATATGCCCCCTCCCTCAGTCCTTTTTTGCATTTTTTCTTTCCTAATGATGAGAAAAGGAAGAACTGCTGGAAGCCTCCCAGTGTTGGGAGGAGCTACATAGCAGTAGCTATGGTTGCCTTATCTTCCCACCCAGCTGCCATGTGTCAGGGAAAGCTTGGTGCCTCTGTTTCTTTTGTTTCATATTTATTCTTTCTTGATTATAGGTAAATGAGTATCTGAAGAACAAATTGACCATTTTATAATCTTGTGAGCTTTGAAAGGTTAAAAGAACCATTGGAAGACCAGCAACTGGAGTTGGTGAAAGAATCTATTGGCTATCACAGCAATTGAATGCAGTGCCAGCACAGAGGAGTGACCTGCTTGACCCAGACCAGCAGTGAATCTAGGTGGGATCTGAGACATCATGTCCTGAAAACAAGCAAACTACTCATCCACTGACTATGCCACCTCCAGAAGTGAACTTTGTGGGATCTCAGTGAAGAGAGAAAATAATTCTTAGGGCCAAGAAGTGCCCTTCCACATGCAGCTGGGGTGGGGGGATATTTTGTACCAACCACTTTAAGTTTGAGTCTATTCTGTCCAGGGATTGAGTGTGTGAAGAGAGGAGAGTGCGCCTCCCGGTTTACGTAAAATCATTGTACTTTTGCCCTTGCTGTATCTCCTCAGTAAATATTCCTTTGTTAAAGCTAAGTTATCATTTGGTCGAGTGATACTGGGGAACGCATCAGATAGGGTTTGTAAGTGCTAGTGTTAGGATACCTCAGCTATCTAGGGTTAGCCCTAGAGTTCTTAGGGAAATTTTGATCAACTACCTTCTTGGGATCATACTAGTTAATCCAGCCAGAACTGAGAGAATAAGCCCAGAAGGGTTGTTGCACCAGGCAGAATGAACAAATGAGCACTCATTAATCAACAAATATGTTCCAGGCTCTGTGCTGGCCACTGGGGATACAAATACAAAAAAAAACCATGAGATAGCCCTTCTTCCTGGAGGAGCTTATATTTTGATAGAGGAATATGACACGTATAGGATAGTATGTGCCATGAAAAGAAGCTTTGGCCTGAAGAATCATAAGAATTATGAGTGGAAATGCCAAAAGGCATCTATTCATCACACCCTTTCTAGTCAAAATGATAGCGCTGATTTTAGTGCAAGGGTAAGAGCTGGAAGGGGATGGAGAAGGTGGAAGGTAGATGCTATGATGCCCATGCTAGGTATTCTTTTCCTGGTGGATCGCTAGATAACATATGAACCATGGTCTAGAGTCAGAGACATGTAGTGGGATACCTGAATACTATGAGAAGAAAGCACAGTCTATGCACCCACATAACTTGTAGTACAGTACAGAAGACAAGACAAAGGATGTTCCTAATGTATTGGGAAGAAAAAAAGCACTTTATTGATCCATGCTAACTAAAAAATATAGGCAAATGGGTGGTAGTGTGCTAACTAGAAACCAATGTCAAGCATCTGTGATTTTTAAGGTAGAGGGTTACCAGTCAACACAGATCACAACCCAGCTATAATTTAGTAGCTAAGTCTCAGAGTTGCTTGAAATTCAGTAATACTAAGTGACTTCGCCATGAATTGACTTATAGTGTCAGAAACAAGATTTGACCTTGGGTCTTCCTGACTCTCAAATCTAGCATGTTGTTTAATAGAGCAAATCCTTTCAGAAGAGAAAGCTTCTTGGAGGTGGTAAATCTTAATTTAAGCTAGGAAGTGATAGGGGAGAGGGAATTGGAGATTGGCAGAGAGGAGGTAAGGGTGGAACCTCTTGCATCCTATGCATCTCTAATTTGGGTGAATTCCACAGATTTCTCTAATTTTAGTTACATGTTCTTGATTCTTAGCTAATGCTTTGAATTTAGAAGACATGTGGAGATGTGAAAAAAAAGTTGGGTGTGTATTGAGCATATTAATGTAATTTTTAAAACAATCAACCACTCTGTTACAGATGGTGGTAGTATGATTATGCTTAGCAAAGCATGGAATTGGAGAGCTAGATTATGCAATTCAACTCCCTCCTTTTCCTGAGAAGGAAACTAAAACCCAAAGTGAAGTGATCTGCCCATAGTCACACAGAAAGTTAGTACAGGAGCCAAGACCAGACTTCAGACCTCTGGTTTCCAATCAAGTGCCTTGCTGCTATCCCACATTGCCTCCCAATTCCAACTTTTCCCCTGTAACATAATATTTGCTCAACATTGAAATAATCATTGCTCCCACAGAACTCTCTAAGACTGTAATTTACAGCCAAGTTGCCAATCTGCATTGCCAGAGGAGTTTCCACAGAGGGAGTTCCTTACACTGATGAAATCACAGGTCTGAACCAAAAGACAATTCATATGCATGTAACACTTCATTGTTTTCAAAACACTCCCCACCACCACCACAACCACCATGACCACCACTATATCCTATGAGCTAGGTAGCACATGCATTATTGTGTCTGTATTGCAGCTGAAGAGACTGAGATTCTGAGAGATAAGGGACCAGCTGAAGGAAACTAAGTAAACAAGTGTCTGGGGCAAAATTTAAACCCAAGGTTGCTAACTTTGAGTCTAGTATTTTTGCCACTAAAGTGTACTTCCTCTGCTCTGGTGTAAGCTTCAGGGGGAAAATTGAAAGGATTGAACTGTTGTGTTTTTGGTTTTGGTCCTTATGTGTGTTTTCTTTGGGTATAGGAAAACACAAGGGCAGTTAAGAGTTGCAGTGGATAGAGTGCAGGGCCTAGAGTTGGGAAGACTCATCTCCTGAGTTCAAATCTGATCTCTTATTGTTCTTTGTTGTTCATCCTTTGAAGAGGACCAATAACCCCAAGAGAGTGAAGGCTTGACTTGCAACTGAATTGGATTTAAGTGAGGCAGGGCTGTGCAAAGTCATCAGCCTCCTTCTCTCCTCCAGAGCCATAGAAGTCCAGTGGCAAGACAGGTCAGGACAACTGGCGATGTCTTCAAAATGCAGTGGGAGAATTCACTTGCAAGTCAAGACATCCCCCCTCCTGATATCATTGGTCCTCTTTGAGAAGACATGGAGATATGAAAAAAAAAATTCAAAAACTTTTCCTCAAGTTTTCACTTTGTCTGGATGTCACTTTTGCCATTATCAAATTCAACCTTGCATTATACCTACACACACACACACACACACACACACACACGTATGTATATGTATACACACAGATATATATTTACATGTATATGTTTGCATCCCTTTGAGTAAAATACAGGCTCTTGAGAGCTAGGACTGGGTCATTATTTTTTATTTTTTGTCTCTTGCAGCTAACATAAGGCTTTTCACATACGCATGAAAGGAAGTATTTTTGCTTTAATTTAGATGGCAACTCCCTTCACCAAAGAAGGTCACAAGATAAGGTACACTGATATTAAGTGACTTGTCCAAGATCCTTCACAGGAAATATCTGAGGTAAGATTTGAATCCATATCTTCCTTATTCCAAGCTCTGCACATTATCCAATATGCTACATAGGATGCCAATTTCCTAAGTACATTTGAATTGAAACAGTGCTGAACCTGCAATCTGGCTTTGAATCCTAATTCTGATGCTTACTAGCTCAGACCTTAAAGCAACCTTGTGTAACCTTGAACCTATCATGCAAGCTCTCTGAGCCTCATCTGTAAAATGAGGATATTAATACTTTTACCATCTTGGGGATACAAAGACAAAGATGAAATCATCCTTAATTTCAAGAAGCTTACATTCTATAAACTAACTAGATAAAAAAACACCCACTTCTGACTACCTTCTCCTGTCTCATCTGTGCCCTAAGACTTCACCACGGTGTATCAAGAAGACATGGTGCCCCAAATGGAAAACCAGGACTTGAAACTCAGAGCCCCATCTATATATAATTAACTTCTGTCCTCACTACCTCAGTAGAATTGAATTCAACTAATATGTATTAAATTCTTTCTGTGTGCCTGACACTCTGCTACTTGAGGGATTTTTTTTTTCATCTTTGTACTCCTAGTATCTATCACAGGGCCTGGTATATGATAGGTACTTAATAAATGCTTGTCTTTGTTATTGTTATAGGTATTTTTTTCCCAATTAGTTCATAACTAGACACAGAATTTAGAAATTCCCCAGTAAAACTACCTTCCCTCTCTAGCTTGCCTCATATTCCTGCCATATTGAATAGTTTTGTTGCTGAGCCATCATCTCTGAACCAATAATCCCAACTTCTGGTCAGGATCTGTAACAAATTTTTACTGGTCTGCACAACCTTTATGACCAAGGACCTCACTTCATAAAACTTACGCACTTAAAAGATCAACTCTATTGCTTCTTCTCTTGCTTTTTCTCCTCCCTAGCTTTTAGCTCTGCTTCCTGAGCTTCTAAGAGCCACCTGGCAAGTACTAGTGAGGTCTGGGTGGGTAAGGGCAAAGAAACTAGGTTTTTAATCATTTTGAAGTGCTGGAGATTACTGATCCATTTCAATGAGGAAATACTTATCAAGACTTAAAACTTTATTTGTTAACCAAAGTCTCCCTGTTGTGAGGTTAAATTAGATAATGTATCATTTTGGTATTAATAATGGGTAATAAATACTGTTTTTCTACCCCAGTATGGAAACCAAGCCATAGATAGATATGTAGCTATCTATATAGACGTTTGATTTTGTGGGGAACACTTTATTTTCAATAACGTTTATGGGGCAGTGCTATGAGTCATTTATACATGTTTTTAAAATGTACTTTATATGCAGTTTAGGAAATAATTTTAAATTATATAAGAAAAGTTATTAAGCTGTTATGACTTTTTGACACTGAGGTCCCATACCTAGGCATGTTTCCCAGAGAGATAAAACATTGAAAAAACAGCCTGATATACAAAAGGTCCAATACATATCAAATGTAAATAATAGCACTTTTTGCCATTAGAAACAAAACTAGAAACAAAGTAGGTGCCCATTGATTAGGGAATGTTTGAAAAAAGTTGTAGTATACAAGTATGGTGAGCTACTTTTGTGCTACAAGAGATATGAATATAAGGAATTCAGAGAAACATGGGAAGAATGTAAGGTGAAATGATCAGAACCAGGAGAACAATATACGTAATGTCTACAAGTGTAAACAAAACCAACACTAGAGGGCACCTAACCTCTTGTTATTAGTAATAACTGATCTTATTAGTTTTGAATAACATTTGAAACGTGGTTCCCTGCACATGGTGGAGAGGTGGAGGGCTTTGCATACTCTGCCAACCTGAGTAAGTGTCTTGGTTTTGCTTATCTATCTATCTGTCTGTCTGTCTGTCTATTTATTTATTGTTATAAGGGAGAATTCAGTAGTGGGGTGGGGGACAAGAGGCATACAGGATCAGGAAAATGGATGCCACAAAAACAAATGGCATTAATAAAACTTAAAACAAATACAATCTTATAAAATGCAAATATAGATGAATCTTTTTTTGTCATCATAAAAAGAGCTATGTAAAACTAAAAGCAAGTATCATATGGAATGAGGATACACTAGAAGCTTTCTCAGTAAAAACAGGAATAAAGCAAGGATGCTCATTCTTCCCACAATTATTTGATATAGTTCTAGGAATTCTAGCAATACTAATTTAAAAAAAGAGAAAGAAATTGAAGGTATAAAGGCAGATAAAGAAAAAGGTGAAACTAACATCATGATTTGCTTAGAAAATTCTAGGGAATCAGCAAAGATGTTAATTGAGACAATTCATATCTTGAACAAAGTGCAGTGTACAAAATAAATCCATAAAAATCAACAGCATTTCTATACAATAATAACAAGAGGCAGTAATAGGGAAATCTCATTCTCAATAACTATAAAATACATAAAATATTTTTGAGATTAACCTACCAAAGCACAAAAAAAAATCTAAGGTAGATTTAGCTACAAAGTGCCCTTTAATAGAAATAAGGAACAATTTAAGTAGCAGGAATAATAGTAAATGCTCACATCTGGGCTGTGCTAATATAATAAAAATGATAATACTACAAAAATTAATTTACAACTTTAATGCTCTATTAATCAAATTATCAAAAAATATAATCTACAGAACTTGGCAAAACAATAACAAAGTTAATTTGGAGAAATAAAAGATCTGGTGTATCAGGGGAAATAATGTAAAAGGTGAGGATGAAGGAAGAATAGCACTTCCAGATCTCAAGCTATGTTCTAAAACAGCAGTTTTCAAAGTCATTTGATAGAGGTTGAAAAAAAAAGCTAATTCAATGGAACATACTAGGCAAGAGAGAATCAAAATGATGGAACTCAATAATCTTGTATTCAATAAACTATGAAACATAAATTACTTAGGAAAGAACTGTCTTTCTGATGAAAACTACTAAGAAAACTGGAAAGTGATCTGGAAGAAATTAGGTTCATGCTAACATCTTACCACATATTCTGCAACAAGTTCAAAATGGATACTCCTTAAAATTAAAGATTATACCATAAAAAATTAGAAGAGAAGCAGACCATATACTTTTGATAGCTATGAGTAGGAGGTGCATTCTTAATCAAGGAAGGGACAGAGGCAATCACAAAAAATTAGTCAGAGAACTGATTACATGAAACAGAAAAACTTCTACACAAATAAAATTAATGGAGATACAATAAGAAGAGAAGCTGTCACATGGGGGAAAAACTTTTGCATCAATTTCTCAGCTAAAGGTTTAGTATCCAAGATGTATGTATATATGCATATATAAATGCACATATGCATACATATGCATATATTCACATATTATTTACCTATAGATAGATACACATAAAACCAAAAAGCATTTCTCAACATATACAATTAATCAAACGTTATGAACAAGCAGTTCTCAAAGGAACTGTTGAAGATTATTAATAACTATATGAAAGAATGCTCCAAATCAGTAATAATAAAAGAAATGTAAATCGAAATAAACTTCAGAGAGGTTTCACCAACTGCCTAGCAAGTTGTCAAGAATGACAAAAGATGGGGATAGTCAATGTTGGAGGAAGTTATGAATCAATACAACCATTTTGGAAAGTAATTTGTAATTATGCAAATAAAGTGACCAAAATGTCTCCTCTTTGACCCAGAAATTCCACTATTAGGCTTATACATGAAGGAGATCATTGATAAGAAGAATGTCCTTATATATACCAATATATCTACAGCAACACTTTTTGTGGCAGTGGGAATTGGAAACAAAATAGATGTTGATCAATTGAGAAATGGCTAAGCAAACTGTGGTACATTAATATCATGGAATATTACTGTGCTGTAAAAAATGATGATTAAGATGAATACAGAGATTCATGGAAAGATCTTCATGAACTGATGCAGAGTAAAGTAAAGAGCCAAGAAAATCATATGCACAAATGGCTACATTAATGTAAATGGAAAGAACAACACCCACAAAACAGTCAAAAGTGAATGTTGTAAAATAACAGGGAAGCTGCATGGCCCTAAAGAAGAGAGTAGACATCTCCTCCACCCTGACTTCTTTACAGAAGTAGGAGGTGCATGGATCTGGATCACTGCATGTATTTTCAGACTTTTTTTTATATATTGATTGATTTTGCTGATTTTTCTCTTCCTCATTTTTTCTCTTTAAAATATTACTATGGGATGGCTCTCTGAAAATGGGGGAGTGGTGAGAGAGTAATACTGGGAGACATCATGATGGTATAAAAAAAGACAGCAACAAAATTTATTTTAAAACAAATAACATGCAGATACTCTGTAAAGAAAAATAAAATAAAGTTCAGATATGTTTTTTCAGGAAATTTGACAAGATATATGAAAATGTGAATTTGCAAAGTAACAAGTTAGAGGTTTGCTACTTGGATCTCAAGGGGATTCTTCACTATACAAAAGGATGCACTGCAGGGTTGCTTTACAGCTCATTAACTACATGTCAAAGAGACCGAGTTGCCAAGAAACTTAAAACTGAAGTGTTTAGAGCCATTGCCAACTAATGATCAGTCAAAACCAATGATGAAACATCTTTGAAATTATAATGGAAGTGGGTGGTAAAATAAGACTCAGTCTACAAAAATTCAATTTACACAATTTTGGGGGGGAGTGAAGCATATCTGTAACTACATTGAGATGTATCTTTAATAAGAATAGGTAGCATTTATATAGAACTTTAACACTTTACAAATGTTATTTCATTTGAAGCTCATCTTAAGTGCTATTATTATCCCCATTTTACAGATGAAGCTACTGAGAGAGGTCACCTGATTTGCCCAGGGTCACACAGCTAGTGTGTCCGAGGCAGAATTTTAGCACAGTTCTTCCTCAGTCAAGGTCCAGCACTCTGCCCACCGCACCATCTGGATGCCTAGGTTTTAAAAGTTGACCGCTCTTTGTTTTTGTGTAGACAGAGCCCAAATGTGAGAGCTCCATTGCATTAGTCCAGGTGAGAGGTGAAGCAGGACTAAAATAGGGTGGTAGCCGTGTGAGTGGAGAGAAGGGGGAGCATGGCAGAGACATGCAGGGAGAAATGACAAGTTTTGACAATTGATTGTATATATGAAGGGAATGAGGATTGAAACCACCTTGCTTCTCCTTCAGTTATCATGAAGGCCTCTACTCTAGGTCATAGAGCAAATGCAATAATATGTAAAAAGGTAGGAAGGGGTCAGGTGGTGAAGGGCTTTGAAAGCCAAACAGAGGGTTTTATATTTGATCCTGGAGGTTGTGGGGTGCCTCTCAAACCCCTCTGTACTTATCCTATCCACTATCATATAATTCGTGCTATAATCATTTGTGTATTTGCCTTGCTTCCCCTAGCATACAAAAAAAAACCCCTTGAAAATAGGGCCCCTATTTTGGTTCAGTTTTGTATCTCTTGCCCTCAAGGGAAAAAAAGCATTTCCCATAGTAATTGCTTAATAAATATTGGCTAAATTGAATTGTAAGCTGGTAAACAGAGCGTTCCATCTGGAATTCATGATTTTTTTCTACCAAATTTAAGAATGTGTCATATATGTTTGGTGGGATAGTAAAAGGGGAAGCTGCAACCTGGCTGTTTTTCAAAAGTTACAAGTTTTGAAAGCATTTAAAAAGATTACAAACCAGGAAAAAATGCTAGCAATCTTTCATTTCCATAGCACTTTACAATTTACAAAATGCTTTCCTCAAAATAGCCTGATGAGGCATCCAGTACTAGTATTGTCATTGCTATTTTACAAAGGAGGACGCTGGCTCAGAGTGAGCTAGGGCCTTGCCTATGGCCACATGTTGCCTCTTTCCAACACTTTTTTGCTAATTTCATTTCTAACTGACATTTTTTTTTTTACCAGATGTGAGGACCTGAGTAGGTTCTAGCACGTTGGATAACTGTGTCTATATTTCCTAAGGCAGAATAAAGGAAAAACATGTTGAAAGTCCTTAAGACTGTGGTAGAGGATCCAGGGTGCCAGACTTCAGATCAGAGGACCCAACTTTGGATTCTGTCTCTGCTATTTACTAGCTTGGTGTACAGTTATCCCTTCTACATCATGACTTTCCCCATAGTAGTTTTGATATATCATGGGTCGGTATAAGAAATTCAATAAGAATTTTTTGGGGGTTTTGCAGAGGCCACAGATGGCACAGAAAAGGTTTAGAAACACAGAAATGCGTAAAATATATGTATGATATTGTAAGATATCATTATATTTTATCTTCAAATACCATAATCATTTAGATTTCTTTTTTGGTACGAGGGAATGGCCAAAAATTTTGGTATGAATTTTCTTGGAAGGGGGAGGAAGGAAGTGGGGACAGCAAGAGGGGGGCACCACACTCGTAACCCCACAATGTGGAAGGGATAACTATGTTTAGCCAAAGGCACTTAATTTCTCTGAGACCATTTCCTATAAAATTAGGGGACTGAACTAGAAGCAGGAGCCTGGGATCTTAGTCTGAGGCCCATAGGCTTCACCATAGGCTTCATCAAGCTGACCGCCCAAGGGTTCCATGACACAGAAAATGTTCAGAACGCCTGGCCTAGACAATCCCTAAGGCCTCTTCTAGCTGCAAAATGCTATGCCTCCTAAATTAGCAGAAATGCCTGGTCTGAATCTATTAGTCCCTAGCAAAGGAAAAAAAAACACAACAACCATTATGCCTTGGACTGGTTACTGTGGCTTTTCTTGTTTAAACTCTCTAGGCTTTCATCATCTCATTTTCATTATTATCACCATCAAGTATTTACTGAAAAAACACTAACCAAGTTTCAGGCACTGTGAGCTAAGAATTTTGGCACTTAATCATACACTCTCCTATATTTGTCATCTGATTGTGTTATGTGTGTAAACCCTGCCTCCCTCCCAGGTCATATTATAAGCTCAGCGACGGAAGAGAATTAGATTTTGCTATTATTACAGTGCCTAGCACAAGGCTGGGCACATAGCATGGATCCAGTCATATCAAGGTGAACTAGAGACATTATTCTCCTACAAGCTTAACAATGACAGCTAACATATATATATATATATATATATATATATATATATGATTGTTATATATGTGATATGTGTGTATATATATATATGTGTGTGTGAAATATATATATATAATATATTATATATATATATATATATATATATATATATAAAAATGTTATTGAGTAATTTTTTAGTCACATCCAACTCTTCATGACCCTGTTTTAGTTTTCCTGAACTCCTGAGTCCTGGCTCACTCTATCCATAGCATATACATACATGGATATGGATATATATTATATATCTGTATATATGCACATGTACATATGTACACATATACACATATATACATACGTGTGTGTGTGTGTGTGTGTGTGTGTGTGTGTGTGTAGCAGCTAGGTGGCTCAGTGGATAGAGTGTCAGGCCTGAAGTCAGGAAGACTCATTTTCCTGTATTCAAATCTAGCCTCAGACACTTATTAGCTGTGTGACCCTGGGCAAGTCACTTCATCCTGCTTGCCTCAGTTTCCTCATCTGTAAAATGTGCTGGAGAAGGAAACAGCTAAACCACTCCAGTATCTCTGCCAAGAAATGGGGTCATGAAGTCAAACACCACTGAAAAAGGACTCAACAGCAACATATGTATGTATACATATGTAAATTTCATTTGGTCTTCACAACAACAACCCAGTGGGGATAGGTGCTATTATTATCTGCAAGAATGAGAGAGATTAAATGACTCATCCAGCACAACACAGTTAATAGGTGTTTAGGTTAAGTTTCAGACTCGAGTCTTTCTGAGTCCAAGTATAACCTCCATCCCTACTCTGCCCCCTAGTTATCTCTGAGCTGATATTCTTAAGTGTGTTAATGGGGAAAGAAGGTTGGATTCAGAGCCCAGGGACCTGGATTTGAGTCCTAATTCAAACACTTATTAGCTGTGTGATTATGAAAAAGTGGTTGAATGTCTTTGAACAGTTAGTGCTGTGAATCACTTACTGATAATCTTCATGAAGTTTAGTTTCACAGAATTGACAGAATGTGAAAGCCAGAAGAGACCCTGGTGACCATCTAGTCCAACTAACACCCCTCTCCCACCCTCACTATAACGTGCCCAGCAAGCCATCTCCAGCCTCAGCTTGAAGCCTTCCAGGGAGAGGGATTTCATCCCCCTCTTGGGGCAGACCATTCCACATTAGGACAGCTCTCATTGTTAGGAAATTTTACCTGACACCAAACTTAAACTGGCTTTCTTTCAATTTCCATGCATTGCTCCCAATTCTGTCCTCTGGGGCCAGACAGAACAATCCTCACCCATGCGACAGCCCTAAAGCTATTTGAATGTACCTCTCCTATGTCTCCTGAGCCTTTCTTCTCTCTTCCAGGATGAACACATTCAGATTATTTAACTGAACCTATGCCACGGAGTCAATGCCCTTTACCTACCTGTTTGCCCAGCTCTCCACACTCTCTAGCTCATCAATGTTCTTCTTACGTTGTGGTACCCAGAACTGAACACAACCCTCCAGCTGAGCTTTGATGAAGGCATGGTACAGCGGGACTATGAACAGCTAGATGGCGCAGTGGATAGAGTGCCAATCCTGGAGTCAGGAAGACCTGTGTTCAAAATCCAGCCTCAAACATTTACTAGCTCTGGGGCCCTGGGAAAGTCACTTAACCCTGTTTGCCTCAGTTGCCTCATCTGTCAAATGAGCTGGAGAAGGAGATGGCAAACCACTGCAGTATCTTTGCCAAGAAAATCTCAAATGGAGTCATGAAGAGTTGGACACAACTGAAATGACTGAACAACCACACAATGGGACTGTTACCTTTCTATTTTTGGATACTCTACCCCTTCTTAATGCAACCCAAGATTGAATTAATGTTTTTGGCAACCAGATCATACTGCTGACTCATACTGAGCTTACAATCCATTCGACCATGCCACCTTCTCCCCCAACTAGTGTTTTTTTCTTTCCTGAACAACTACTGACTATCAATGAAGTTGATTTTGTGTACCTAATGCAAGATTTTGCATTTATCCCTGTTGAATTCTAGCTCATTAGATGTGGCCCAATGCTCTCTCACTTGTCAAGATGGCCCTGGTTCTATGCTTCAATGTATTTGCTCTGCCTCCCAGTTCTGGGCTGTTTGAAAATGTGATGAATATCCCATCTCTGCCTTTATCCAAATCTTTGATCAAAATGTTAAATAGCACAGGGCCAATCACAGATCTTTGGGGTATTCCAATGGCTACCTCCTGTCATACTGAATTGATACCAGTGATCTGCCACTCTTTCAGTCTGCCCCACAAACCAATTCTCAATCAGTGTTCCTGCATGGATCATCTGATCCTTATTTCTCCATCTTTTTCATGAGAACAATAAGAAATGCTTCATTAGAAACTTTGCTAAAAGGATGCTTTCAGAAAAACTTACATGAACTGATGCAAAGTAAAGTGAGCAGAACCAGGAGAACATGGTACACAATAGCAGCAATATTGTACGATGATCAACTGTGAATGACAGCTATTCTCAACAAAACAAAGATCTAAGATAATTCTGAAGGACTTATGATGAAAAATGCTATCCATCTCCAGAAACAGAACTGATGGAGTCTGAATGCAGATCAAAACACACTTTAAAAAAAAACACTTTATTTTTTCTTGTTTGTTATTTTGGAGGGGGGTATGTTTTCTTTTGCAACATGAGCAATATGGAAACATGTTTTGCATGATTACACATGCATAATCTATCTCTAAATTCTTGTCAACTCAGGGATGGGGGGAGAAGGAAAGGAGGGAAAATTTGAAATTCACATTTTAAAAAAATGAAAGTTAAAAATTGTTTTTACATGTAATCTGAAAAAGATTTTTAAAAATTTTAAACAGAAACCTTGCTAAAATCTGGACAAAATATTTTGACAGCATTCCTGTCCTCTACTAACTTAGTAATCCTGTGAAAAAAAGAAGATGAGGTTATTCTGGCATGACCCATTCTTGATGAAGCATGATGACTGTAATGATGGACTTACTTTCTAGATAGTTACCAACCATCTTTTAAATAATTCTAGAATTTTCCCCAAAATTCAAATCAAGCTCATTGGCCTGTAGTCTGTTCTTTTCCTTCTTTGGAAACACCCCCCCACCTTCTGCAATTCTGCAGTATCTTTCCCATTTCCTATGATTTATCAAATATCAATGACAGTGCCTCAGCAATCACGTCTGTCAGTTCTTTTTAGGGTTAAAGTGCAATTCTTTTGGACCAAGTGGATGAAGTGATAAAGGGAATCTTGGTGCTCTCTTACAATTTCTTCTGTTATCTTGGGTATCACCTTGTTAGTCATTTTAGTTTTGTCATCGCCAGTGTAAATGCCATCTTCCTTTGCTGAGAAAACAGACACTGAATAACAAGTGAGCAGCTCTGCCTCAGTAGTGACCTTGGCCTGATGCCTTAGAATGGACAAGGAGTCGTGGAAGCAAGCAAGATGACTGAAGTATAGTATTATTACAATCCTTCACTCCTATGTTCTTAAACTGAGAGCCAGCCTTAGAACTGTTTAATATTTATGGAAAGCCCACAACATGCTGGATGTGGTACAGAACATACACATGACAGCAGCTGTCTTCTCTTCCTTCAAGAGCCACCCACACTTGCAGCCAGCATGAGCTGCTGGGGGAAGGCCTAGAGCCTGGCGGCGGGAGTTGAAAACACTGGCTAACAAAGCAGCCGTGTTTGGGGAATAGGAGCGTGTTGTGTTGTAGCTTTCAGGTGCATGAAACTTCTCCATAGGAAAATCCCACCAAAGGCCTTTTTTGACTTCTTTTTCCAACAGTCAACCATTTCATTTCCCTCACTCCACTTAATTGCTGCCCTCAGGCCAGCAATTGGTTGGGAACTTTGCTTACAATCAAACCCTGACCAAACTTCCTGTTTTTTTCCCCAGTGGTGCCTGCAAAGAGGATTACTGGTCCTATTAGCAATATACAATTGGAGAATGTGAAGAGTTGGAAGGAAGATACCTTATCTAGTCAAATTTCCTCATTTTATAGATGAGGATACTGAGAGCCAGAGAGACTCTTTGACAAGCTGACTCACTGATGATAATGAAGCTAAACAGTGGCAGAGCCCAAGTCTCCAGATTCCTACCCCAGTGCCCTTTCTATTACACCATATTGCCTCTCTTTTATTAATAAAAGCACAGCACTGGTCTCATTACAGCAAATCCCATTTATCTTAGGGAAACAATGACTTAACTAGAACAAAATAAATGCTAACTTCCTGCTGATCACCCCTGTGCTGTTCTGTTAATTTTTAGCCATGTTTTAAGAGCCATTGGAGAATCAGAGGGCTGGAAGGAACCCTGGGACTCCTTCTGACTTTGAGCAGGGTACTCTCACACCCCCAATCAATCAGCTGATTCTTCCAGCTCTCAGTCTATGTATTGAACATATGAAATTTATAGAGCACCATGCTAGGTGGAGTGTCTGAAGACAGAGGACATGCTCCCTGCCCTCTAAGAGCTTACAATCTAGTCATCTGTGAAACAACAATATATGATATTAAAATACTCCAATGGATCTGGATTTTATCCATATGGGCATTACCTCAACCATTGGGTATTCCCTTCAAAAAAGCAGATGACAATCTTGGAGACATCCTTAGCTCTTTGCTTTCATTAATCTGTCATATCCAAATCCGTGGCTGAGTCATATGAATTCTACCTGCATATCTCTCACATCCATCCTCTTCTCTCCACTCACATAAGATATCACCCTAGTTCATACCTTCATCATTTCTCATCTGTATTTTTGAAGTAGCCTCCCAGCTCTACCCTCTTCCAAACCATACCCCACATAGGTGCCAAAGTGACATTCCAAAGAGCATAGCTCTGACTATATCGCTCTTCTGTTTGAGCTCCCCATTGGCTCAAGAATAAAATATAAAATTTCTTTTTGGCATTTAAAGCCCTTCATAATTTGGCTCCAGTCTACTTTTCTAGCTTTATTACACATCATTCCCCTTTGTGCTCTCTACATTTCAGACAAACTGGCCTGCTTTCTGGTCCTCATACAGACATGATATCCTACTTCCTGTCTCTATTCTTTGCCCAGACTGTCCTCCAGGCCTGGAACACACTCTCTCCTCACCAACTGTCTTTATAACGCCATGCTTCTCCGGTCTATCATCTCTCTGCCAAGAAGTGGGAGTCATGCTTCAACAGTGTTCTGAAGTCATGCCTGGTCACTGATCTTATCAGGGTTCACAGTCTTTCCTGATATTACTGTGGCCATCAGATACATTCTGCTGGTTCTCAGTGGGGGCAGTCTCCAAGTTCTTCTGACATCCTGAGAATGCCTAGGATGCACATAGGAAATACATCCATTATCCTTCCCTCTCTCCAATAGGATAAACTCATCTTTTTCTATCATCCATTCTTTGGTGATATCATAGACACCACTTCTCCTGTAATCACATCTTTTATAATTTATAATAACTTTATAATTCCTTGTTTGTAATATATTTCAACATGCTCACACTCCCATGTGCCTCTCCTCAGCCCTTTGCTTGAATCTTAAGCTCAGTTTTTCAGAGACTGTATATTTCATGCTTTGCCACGTCACTGGAAGAATGTTGCTATTCAAAAAGATGGGCCTTCATTTCAAGGAAAAGCTCAGGGACTTTCACTTAACTTTCAATAATATGGGGCAAAATAGAACCATTGAGTCTGTTCCCACTAGGGAGTCTCAGAATGGTTCAGTGGACAGGGGATAAGGCGACAGCAACCAGGGGGTTCAGAGTGAGGCAGAAAATGAAGCTTATCTACAGTGAGGAGGTGTGCAAGATTCTGCTAGAAATCTCAAAGAGCCAAAAGCAAAGGGCTTGTGGGCAAGGTCTGGGCTAAGTGGCAGACACCTACCCCACAACATGCTCCTGCTGGTTGAAATTGTACATACCTTTTAAGATTGCTTCAATTTGTGTCAATTCAGCGTACACTTATTAAATGCATATTAGGAACCACATGTGCTAGACTATATACTAGGTGGCAAAAAAGATGAACTATGGCATAATTCCTACTCTCAAAGAGCTTACTCATCCAATAGGACAGATGCAATATATTCATCTGTGTATACAACATAATGGGTGACCCAGGACAAACCATTTAACCTCTCCTTGCTTACAGGCATGAATTGAAGGCAACTCTATAAGGGAAGGTAATAAATTGCTGAGCAGAGGTAAAACTGAATCAGCAGAGAATTTCCTTCTAGGGATTTCCTCACCTCAGTGAAATCACAGAACCAGTCTGCAAAAAACACTAAACTAACACAAACAAGTATAACAGAAGGGACACAATAATAAGAGCAAAGAAGCCTAGATGAAATGTTCTAAGACAATGTGAGCTAGGACAGATAGGTAACTTTCCATTCAAATTCTAGGTGGCCTGGCAGATAGAGTGGTGGACCTCCCTCAAGTCAAAAAGATCTGAACTCAGACACTTATTAGCTTTGGGGACCATGGACAAGTCACTTAACCTTTCTATGCCTTACTTTCCTCATCTGTAAAATGGGGATAATAATAGCACTTACCTTCCATGGCAGTTGTGAGGATCAAATGAGATAATATTTGTAGAGCTTGTTTTAAGACTTAAAGGGCTAGTTATTATTATGTGTTCCATGGACTTTTCTCTAGTCTTTTTAGACAGAAAGGGTTCCTTCCTGTCTTTGAATTCTCATATATTGACAACTAATTTTTATATGGCACTTTGACATTTGCGAAGTACTTTACATATATTCTCTTATGATCATAAATTTGGAGTTGGAAGGGACCTCCGATACCTTCTCTAGAGTCACTCATTTGACAGGGGAGGAAACTAAGACCTAGCATGGTTAAATGATTTTTCCAAGGTAACACAGGTCATTCATAAAAAGAGCTGGGATTCAAACACAGAGCCTTTGACCATAAATTCCCAATTCACTGCCCTTGATTAAGCCTGACCACATCCTGTGGGGTAGGAATTAGAAATATTGTTACCTTTCCCACCCCTATCCTTCTGCTTTATAGCTGAGGAAATTGGAGCACAGAGAGATTAGGTGATTCCTCCATGGTCACACAGCTAATAGGTGTCAGGGAGCTATTTGCATGATTTTGGAAGCCAGGTTCAATATTTTGTCCACTGTGTCACATTCCATTTTATTTAAGATTTATTTGTGTATTTGATTTGTCTTTCCTACTCAAAGGCGCTATAAGCTATGGGAAATCTATCTATAGTTCAGCACAGTGCCCAGAACATAGTAGGTACTGTATAAATACTTATTCCCTTCCCTTCCCCTCTACACTACTTCCCAGAGTGATCATTCAGTCTCTCTTAAACATCGACAAGGTTGAGAAGCTCACTCACTACCTCACAGGAACAGTCTCCAGGCTGTTTTAGCTATGGGCTCTTCATTCCTTTACACCCCAGGGGGGGTGGTCCTTTATTGTAGCACATTTCCATACAGGCACTCTATTTCAGTTATGACTCAGAAGTAGCCAAGACAACTAAAGAAAAAAAACAGCAGGGGGTAGAGAAGGACTGCCAGGTTGGAAGACTAACCAAAAACTTCAGTTGGATCTCTGCTGGCAGAAAAAGTGGATAAATGAGACATTTCTGGGGCCAATTGAGGGGAAAGTGCCTCCAGTTAGAACTGAATCATCCAGATTGTGGCATTTATCCACTTTACTTTGCCAGCCTCATCCTGTTTGTATTTTAGCCACAATGGTGTAGTGGGAAGAGCCCCGGGCTGTGCTTTCTCTCTAGTCATTGAAATTACTTTGCTTGGCCTATCATCTCTATCTCAAAAGGCAGTGGGACATAATAGAACTAGATCAGTCCTGGGAGACCTGCATTCAAGTCTTGCCTCTGATGTGAATTGACTGTGTGACCTTAAGCAAATTCTTTGATCCCTTAGTGCCCTGGGCATCCCTCTAAAACCTTAAACTGCACAACAAGTGTACAGTTCCCTTTCCTTCCCAACTCCACGCTGCACATTGCTTCAGTTTCATTCTCTCTTCCTTTGCTCCAGTCTTGGAGGAAAGGGTAGCCCTTCTTGCCAGCACCAACTAATTGTACATGAACCCTTAATTCTGTGTCCTGTGGGAATGTGACCATTCTCTCTCTCTCCTCGATTTTCATCTTCTTATCCACTTGCTCCTTCCATAGTGCCTTTAAACATCCTTAAAAAAACCCTTTACTTGATTCTACCATCTTCTCAGCTTATCATCCTGTATCTACATTTAGTTCCCTCCTATTCCTCCCACCTTCTCACCTCACACTCCTCAATCTCTTGCAGTCCGGCTCCCTTGCCCCACCCCCACCCATCACTCTATTGAATCTGCTTTCTCCAAGGTCACCAATGATCTCTTAATTGATACATACAATGGCTTTGTCTAAGTCCTCAACTTTGACTCCTCTAAAGGGTTTGACACTGCAGACCACTTCCTCCTTTTGGGTACTCTCTGCCGAGTTTCGGTAACATGCTACAGTGGTTCTCTTACCTGTCTGATCAGTTCTTTTCCGTCTTCTTTGTAGGATCATCAATCATATTCCACATTCTATGCATGCATGGGTGAACAACAGGGATTTATTCTGGGCTCTCTGCTCTGCATCTCTCTGGTTTTATCTGTTCCCATGTGCTCAACTATCGTTTTTGTGTAGATGACTCCCAAATCTATGTATCTAGCATTTATCTATCTATGTGACCTTGGAAAAGTACTTTTATTAACTCTAGGACTCAGTTTCCTTACCTGTCAAATAAGGGGGGTTAACTAATTTGCCACTAAGGTTCCTTCCAGCTTTGAATCTGTGCTCTTATGATCTTATAATTTCTCCCCTGAGCCCTAAGCCTGTATCTACAACTTCCTGCTATATCTCTACCTGAATGTCAGTCATATGGATATCTTAAACAACATGTCCTAAACAGAACTCGTTATCTCTATCCCTTTCCCTCCTAACTTTCCTGTTTTCCTGATATCAAAGGCATCACTATTTTCTAGTCCAGGAATTATCCTTAACTCTTTACTTTCATTTACCATCAATTAATTGTGAGCTCCTTAAGGCCTTTTGCCTCTTAGCATAGCTCCTGGCACACAGAAGGCACTTAGTAAATGCTTATTGGCTGACTGACTATCCACTCCCACCTTTCCATATCCAATTAGCTGCCAAGTCTTGTCTATTCTGCCTCTACTACATTTCTTGTGACCATTCCTTTCTCTCTACTCACACCACAGCTACCTTAGGTGTCAGGCCCTTACCACCTGTCCTCTGGACTATTGCTATGCTTCCCAGTCGAGTTTCTTCTCTCTCATATCCAACATTCAGGCAATTGACAAATTGATATTCCTAAAGTGAGGTAGGACTGCTCTATCCCTGTTCTATAAGCTTTCCCAGTTCCCCATTGCCTTTAGGATAAAAAACAAAATCTTCTGTTTGGCATTTAAAACCCTTCCAGGCTGATTATAATTAGTCTCCCTCATGAATTCTGTGGTCTAGCCAAATAGACTTATTTGCAGTTCCCTGTATAAGCCATTCCACTTCTCACCTCCACACCTTTGCACAGGCTATCTCCCATGCTTTAAATGTCCTCCCTCATCAATTCCACCTATTGGAACCCACACATCCAATAAAGGCTCAGCTCAGGTGTCACCCCCTTTAAGAAGCCTTTAATAATGTGTCCAATTCTAAGTGCATTCCCTCAAATCACAAGATTTTTGTATATATCCTATATTTGCTAATCTGTGGCTATCACCTAGTCCAGTGGTTCTTAATCTTTTTTTGGGTGTCATGTACTCCTTGGTCAGACTGGCAAAGCCTATGGACACTTCCTTGGAATGTTGCTTTTAAATAATTGAAGAAAATGCTACATATCAGTTAGAAGTTGTAAAAATAAAGATGGTGATTTTTTTCCCATTCAAATACCCATAACCCCTGAAATCTATTCATAGATATGGGCTCCAAGTACAGAATCCAAGACTCAGCCAAGTGTAAGCTCCTTGAAGGCAAGAATTGTCTTTTAAATTTGTATCCTCAGTGCCTCACATAGTGCCTGGTTCTTAGTAGGCAGTTAGTAAATGCTTGTGGTTGATTGGCTGGTCTTCATTATTAAAAGGAGTTTCCCCTCTGGGAATTCACTACATCAGTTAATCTCAGGTTTGTACTCCTCCCTCTAACTCTACCATCTACACTGGATCACAAATTTAAGACTATAAAGGGACTTAGAGCTCTTCTAACCCATCCCCCTCATTTTATAGATGAACTGAGGCCATGGTGGTTAAGTAATTTGCCCAAAGTCCCATTTAGTAAACAGCAGAGAGGATATTAGAGCTCAAATTCCAAATTCAATGCTCTTTCATTCACACCAGTCTCCTCAGTATACTCATCCCATTGACTCTAACATTCTTGATTTTGCTTATGCTGCACCCTTCCACCCTTCCATGCCCTCTTCTTGTCAATTAATGGAAGCTTATGCAACAAGGCACACAGAGAGATTGATAGGGAGTTGCATGTGCCAACCAAGTCAAACCACCTCAGCTACTCCTTGCCCTCATACCTTAATGGGGTCAACGTAGGGCACTTACCCCAAGCACACTGTGAATCGTAATACTCTCCTCACTATCACTAGTTGTGGTGTCCACAACAATCTTTGAAGGGAGCAATTTCTGTAGAGAAAAGCCCTCTTTTATCACCACTGATGGGCAGGTAAACCCAAATGTCCCAGGAATAGCAATGCCCAGCCAGACCACTGCAGCTATTTGAAGATGGGGCCAGCCATTCCCACCACTGCTGACAAACTGCTACCTATGGGATAGGCAAGTCAGCCTGACTAAAACAGCGAGGAAGGCACTGCAGGAGGGACAGGAGGCAGCATTACTCAGGCAAATCAAACCACCATGAGCACCACCTCCCTTCAGACTCTAACTGAGACAACTTAGAACCCAGAATCTGGGGAATAGCCGTGCCCCCAGACCACCAACTCTGCCTACATTCTGGTTCTTGAAGCCATCATCCCAGGAAGCTACTCCTATGGAAATGTGGCCCAGCAAGTGCTTCTACAGATGCTGACACATTTACCCACCACCCACCACTAGAAATTATAGTTCCTGAAGGTGCAGAAAGTTCTCAACAAAGTCCTTGGTATTTTCAAATTGCTACAAAATCAGAAACAGAAATGATTTTTTTTTAATCAGTGGAAACCTCTTTAAAGAAGTGCATCACCATTTACTTTTGCTGTGATCCTTTTCTCTGAGGCCCATGTGACATTTCCTCTGACTTGTAGGTTAAACCCTACTAGAATGTGAGCTCCTTGAGAGCACAGACTGTCTCTGATTTTTCAAATTTGTATTCCCAGTGCTTAGCACAGTGAATGCATATAGTAAACATTTAGTAAATATTTTTTCATCCACCCATACATCCATCCATTCCTCTAAGCCAACAATCTCAAACTAGAACTACTGTTTATTTTAAGTTAATATTGCTAGCCTCCTTTCTCTAGTATTATCAAAAGCCATGACTTTCCAAGGTCTTCTCAATCCAATTACATGTTTCTCTGAAAAAAGGAAAAAAAGGGCTGCAATAACATAACTTGAAGGAGAGGTGCAAAAGCCCCAAGACTCAGAAGGGCATTGGCTTTGAAAACCCTGGTTAACCCATTCTGCAAGGCCTGGCCCAAGTCCTACCCTCTTTGTGGAGCCTTTTCAGACTTCACTTCACAATCTGGAATCTCTCCTTTCAGTCTTTCCCTCTTCTGAAGTCTGTGTGTACCTTCTGTATGAGCTGTACTCTTAATACTTTAATAATACATAAGTTGAGGATCTGTGATTTTCCAGGTGGGGGAATTCCTTCTACCTATGCAATTAGCAGCTCACCTATAATTTAGTAGGTAGTTTTAGAGAGTTGCCTGAGTTTCAGAGAAGTGAAGTCATTTGCATATGGTTTCAGACCTAGCAAGTGTTAGAAATATGACTTGAGAAATAATGGAGTGAAATGAACAGAACTAAGAGAATATTGTATATAGTAACAGCAATATTGTTCAAAGAGTAAATGTGAATGACTAAGCTATTCTGAATTATATGAATATTCAAATCAACTATGAAGGACCTATAAAGAAAGAGGCTACCTACCTCCAGAGAAAGAATTGGTATATAGAGCTATGTGTAGTTTTTTGTGTGTGTTTGTATATGTGAAATGTTGACCTTCTGTAGTGCAGGGTTGGGAAGGAGAGAGAGAAATAGCTCGGAACTTAAATGTAGCAAAAAATAAGATAAATATTAAAAAAAAAAGAAATATGAGTTGAATCCAGTTCTTACTGCTAGTACTACTAGTAATACCAATGTCTCATCTTATCCAATGCTGTCCTTTGCTTCATTGTACAGTAGAATACTTTGTTATATCAATGTAAAATTCTGTCTTGTTTCTCATTTTGTTAGTGTTAGGTCTTGCCTCACCACTTAGCTGCTACTTGTGGGCACAGGGCATATATTTAGTTTCGATATCATAGGAACACGTCCAATGCTACGGCACATGGTTAGCATTCAATCGCTGTAAGGTGTGCTCAAAATATACTTGGAATTTCTCTTTTGAAATTTGCCTTGCACATAGGAGCTCAATAAATGTTTATTGAATTGAATTAAGATAAAATGGTATAATCCAAATCCAATGTGCATTTATTTAGTATCTACCGTATGTACTTCATATTGCTGGGGATACAAAGATAAAACAAACAAATAATCCTTGCCATTGCTTTCCACAAGGGATACAACTTGGAAACATATAAGTACATAAATCATTATCTTAGGAATATCTCCAATTTTAGGATTAGATAAATCCATCCTTTAGGAGATGACACAGTGAACTGAGCCATTAAGAAGCCAGGGATTCTAAGAGGTAGAGGTGAGGAGTGCATTCCACAGTCTGCACAAAGGCACAGAAACAAGAAATAGAATGCTAAGTTCAATGAATAAATACATGTTCTCTTTTTGTTTCTATTTCAGGGAAATAAGGAAAAATTCTAGTGCATAAAGAGTACACTGCAGTGACTGTTAGAGATATTGCAGAGGCTATTGGTGTAGGGAAGTCACATTTTTGGATCATTCAAGTCCACAGTGAAGTAAGATCATTACATCAAAGTGCAAAGGAAGGTGTGGTTAAAAAATAATCAAAAAAACTGGCAGACTATTGCTGCAAAAACAGCCTTATGAATCCTCAGAAAGCAAACAGAGATCTGTAATGTGACCTGGAATATGATGAGGCTGTTACTAATCACTCTGCAATGCAAAATAAGCTTCTTAAATTGGAAGAACAGCAAAAAGACCAGTGAAAAAACAGATGTTAATCATTGCTGTGAGGAAAATATTTTGTCCTAGGCAAGACAATACAAAGACTAGAGTACTGAAGAATAAAAGAAATCTTTTATGGATAAAACTCACTTTTTTATTCAAGGCTAACCAAAGCCATCAACAGAAGTCCAGGTGAATCTGTAAGATTTGGACATCTTCAGATTATAAAACATCAACTACCCCCCGGAGATTTTCTTTTTACTTCCAATGGGTCTAGAAGTCTAGCCCCCATTAAGGGATTGATGAAGTCTGATAAGTGTATAAAGATATTGAAGAACAGAATTATTCAAGAATTACAGAAATTCTCGAATGAAGATACAATATTGCAACACCACCATGCCACATGTCATAGAAAGTTAAGACATTTATCTAAGAGATGGAGATAAACATGCTTTCATAGCCTAGGAATTCTCCTGATTGAAACTCCATTGAAAACTTACAGGTTGTAATCAAGTCCAAACTTTGAAAAATGAAGTTTTTGTCAAAGGTATGCTTGATATCCAATGTAGTAAATATGGTTTTTATTATGAAAAATTAAAGAATACATATCAAAACCTTGTGAACTCAATGATAAATCATGTAAAATAAGTAAATGCTACAAAAAAAGAGGGACTATTACGTATTAAAATATTTTTATAAAGATGTAAAAAGTTGTAAGGCTTATTGTATAAATAAAAAAAAGTTTTTACTTTGTTTCAGTTAATTAGCATACCACTGTAGGATGATAGCTCCAATGGATATTAGAGTTGGGTAAACATTTTTTTTTTTATGGATACAGGAGACCTGGGCATATTTGTAGGCAGCAAGGAAGGAGCTAATAGTGTGTGTGTGTGTGTGTGTGTGTGTGTGTGAGAGAGAGAGAGAGAGAGAGAGAGAGAGAGAGAGAGAGAGAGAGAGAGATTGAAAATTGGAGAAAGGGGCTGATCAAAGGGACAAACTCCAGCAGAAGATGGAAGATGATGGTGTCAAGAGAGCAATTAGAGATCTTGGCACAGAGATGGCTCACCTCTTCATTACGGATCGTAGCCAAGGGAGACAGACTTGCAGATGATGTTGAAGGGTTTTGAGGCATGGGACATAGGAAAAGAAGAAACTCATGACAGGTGACATTTAATTTGAAAAGAACTCTGAATTTTAAGTCAGAGGACCTGGATTAAAATTCTACTTCTGTCATTTATTATTACTTGTGTGACCTTGGGTAAATCACTTAGTCTCTCTGGGTCTCAGTTTTCTCATATTTGAAAGGAACATGTTGGGCTAGAATCAGAGGTGTGCAAACTACTGCCCAAGGATCAAATGTAGCCTGCCCTCCCTTTCTTGTGCAGCCTGCAAGCTAAGAATGGCTTTTATATTTTTAAATATAATAAGACTTCATTTAAAAACATAAAAACCAATCTTAGCCACACAAAAGCATGAATTTAGACCCAGGCTGTAGTTTTCCAATTCCTGGACTAGATCTATGATCCTATAAATAAAGTTCTAAGGAGAGGAAAAGACACACTAAAGAAAGCATGGAGGCCTAAAAGCACAGGAAACAGTGTAGAGTACACCTTGTCTGAAAGAGCAGCATGCACGTGACAAAATGAGCATGTAAGCCAAGAAGGCTGATGCCTGTACCTTATTTGGAGGGTAATAGGGAGCCACTGAAAATATTTGAGGAAGGAGATAACATGATAGGAAATGTGTATAGGGCTTCACAAAAAAGCTTTTAAAAGGCAAGGAATTTGTATCTTCTCAAGGAAATAGTAGCAATGCCAGAATAGCTTGGATGAAAGCATAGATAGCAAGCTTATTAAATCTGCAGATGATGTAAAGCAGAGGAGGGTAGCTAACACATCATATGACAGATCCAAAAAGATCTTGACAGGCCAAGTCTAAAAAGAGGAAATTTAATAGGGATACGTGTATAGTGCCCGTGTTCCACCCACACAAAGCTTCAGAAATGAGGATGGCCAAATACAATCCACGTGGCTATGCAACTAATGGAGGAAACCCAAGGCAGGGGGATTTAGAAGAGATGACTTGGAATGTGTGCAGTGAGATTTGGAAAATGATGAGGTTTGCCTATACTTGTTGGTGCGTTCTCTCTGACTGATTTTGAGGGATTATAATATCCAAGCAGTTTGTACCTTGGAAGACAACAACTCCCTTGGACTGTTCTGGTACTATGTGGACAGAGATGCAAAATAAATGCAAGTACCCATGATGCTGTTCATCAGGAAATGGAGGTGTGACTATTGGATAGCTAAACCCTGTTGGATAAGTGCTATTCAGGCAGTGTGTGCTATCTTCAGGAGACATCAGTGAGTGTTCCAAGTTCCTGTATCAGTGGACTAAATCTATTGTGGAGGTTTTGCTGTAAATTAAAAAAAGCCCTGGGCCAGTGCCCTTGCTGGCTCCCCATTAGTTGGGATGAATACATCAGTGGTAGTCTTTCATTCATTTCTACTATTCTGGTTAGTCTCTATATAGATATGCCTTCATAAGTTCGTTAACAGAAAGATAGACTGGGAAAGGGAAGGAGCTCAGAAGTGAAGGCCAAGCTATGATCTAATTGGTGGCAACAACAAACCATTCACTAGAAAGATGAGAGTCTAGATACTACTCACATGAGGGCAGGGCCAAACAGTGAGTAATAGCCTGATGTCCAAAGAAAATCTTGGAGAATTTCATAGTTATCCCCCAAGTGCCCTGTGGCTTTAGGTGGTGCACATCAGTGACTAAGTGCTTGATCAGCAGTCACAAGCTTAGGATCTTGACAACTCTACAAGAACGTAGAGGAGTAAGTGCTTGTTAATGCCTAGGATAGATTTTTATTTTTCAACACACTCTCCAGTCTAGACAGAGCAAGCAGATCTCCTTTCTGTGTTTCAAACACACCATATTCACTCTTGCCTCTGCCTTCCCTTGTGCTATGGCCCTCACTGGAAAGCCCTCCGCCCTACCTCAGACCCCAGCTGTGTAACGCTGGGCAAGTCACTTAATTTCTCTATACTTAGTTCCGTCATTTGTAAAATGGTGATAGGAATGGGTAAGTTGAACACCTCCCTCAGAGGGTGGTAGCAAAGATCAAATGAAATATTAAATATAAATCACTTTGCACATCTTAAAGAGCAATATAAATATAAACTCTTATTTTTATAACAGTGTACGTCGTGTTACATTTTTTATGTGCATGTGTCCCTCCTGATACAATGTAATCTCCTGGGGGCAGCAAATATTTCATTTTTGGATTTGTATCTACCCTTTGAGTCTGGCACAGCGACTTGTATGTTGGAATGTTTGTAGATTGATAATTTGATACTTAATTATATACTACCATGTATAATATATTTCACGGTTGTTTCTTAAGTAAAGTTTAACTTAAGTCCTTCGAGGGTAGAGATTGTGTCCTGTACTCTTTTGCATATGTATTAGTCTCTCATAGGTATATGGCAGGTACTCAACAGATACCAATGGCTGACTGGCTGTATAGTATTAGGTTGTGAACTCCGTTAAGGCATCAAGGACCATGTGTCTTATTGATCTTCGTATCTCCTCTAGTATCTGGTACCCACTAGAGTTCTGCACACAGGAAGTGCTTAATTATTTGATGAACTGAATGGGACTGGACTGTTGGACATTTTGACATATATACTATAGAATAATCAAGGCATAGAACTTTACATTTGGGTTGGACTTTAGAGATCATGTAGGCAGCTAGGTAGCACAATGGATAAAACGTTGGATCTGGAGTCAATCAGACCTCAGTTCAAATTTGGCCTCAGACACTTCCTAAATGTGTAAATCTGGGCAAACCACTTAACTTCTGTTTGCCTCAGTTTCCTCAACCATAAAATGAGGAAAATAATAGCACCTACCTCTCAGGGTTACTGTGAGAATCAAATGAAATGATAATTGTAAAACACTTAGCAGAGTGCCTGATACATAGATGATGTTATATAAATATTAGCTGCTACTGATGCTAGTACTATTATAGAGGAGGACAGGGTATTTGTGTGTTCTGAGTAAGATTTGGAAATTGTGTCCCCTATATATTACTTCCTACCAAAGGTTTTGTCTCATTCACTGTAGTTCTTAGAGTTTCTTTAAAAACAAATAACTGCATGCCACAGAGAATTTTCTGGCATTAAAATAATGTACATTTGTAGAAAAAAATCACATGTAAAGTATCTCATTGCTTTCTGCTTCAGTTTGTATTACAGGTGGCTAGCTATTTGTCAATCTAGTGCTAGCTTTGATCCAGTCCAAACTCCTCAACTTACAGATGAGGAAACTGAGTCTCAGAGAAGTGAAGTGACTTGGCCAAGATTGGGTTGTCTGATCCTGAACTTGAACATAGGTCTTTTGATTTGTGGTCTGAAGCTCTTTCTCTTACATTCTTCTTTCTTCTCCTGCCTCCAGTTCTGACTTTTTTGCCATGGCCACTATGGCTTAGCTGCCTTCTCATGCTGGAAGTTCCCTCACTCCCATGGGCTTCTCGCCTGGAACATCCCTCTGACTCTTCTTCCATTGCTGATTTCCTCCTGTAACCTCCATGGTGAGGAATGACCCAGCCATCCTTTATTCCTTTCTTAGCTCTGACTTGACTCCTGACTTTGCTGCTAAGCCCACTGGCAGCTCCTCTACCACCAACTTTTCAGTTGCCTTTTATGTGTTGTAAGCTCCTTGAGGGCAGGGACTGTCTTTCTTTTTGCCTGGATTTGTATCCCACTACCCATCAGATGAGCTAAGTGTCAGAAAGGAAGTATCTAATTCCATACTACTGGGGAGATGTGTTCCTAGCATCCCAAGACAGAAATTTGAAAATATACATAAATATCGATGATGGTTGGGTTTGTAGTACTGTTATTCCAGTGGCAGACCTAACTGTTTTAGTCGATTCATTGGTCTTAGTTGACACATAGGATAAAGTTCATCCTTGCTCCTGAATTGGTTTGCATGGTTACCATGGGCATTATTTGGGCTGGAAAGGGTCTCCTCACCTCAGCTCTACCTATCTTCTTTGCAGTTTTGTTAAGTGAAGTCCTCAGGATTATTTGAAGGAGATCCAGTCTCCTAATTATAGGCATTCATATGAGTAGTTAAAAAGAATTTTGGTATCATAACTCATAAGAATTTAGATTGAGAAAAGGAATTCAAGATATAGGCATGCATTTCTAAGGGCTTCTCTGGGTAGATGACTAGGTATGCCTGTCTGGAGTCTATATCACAAAAGAACTAAAGATGGCACTGGGATTTTTAACTAAAGAGCTAGAAGAATTTTTCCCTATAAGAAAAATGCAACAGAATCAAGCAGATCTTGGTACACAATAGCAACAGCATTAATAAAAATGCCCAGTAGACAATCCTAGAGAACAGCTCAACCCAGACAGCAAATACAGAGCAACACAGTAGCTCTGCAACACTGTAGAGGAATGAGTTACCCCCGCTACTAGTATATTCCTACCACACATATTCTGTATGTGTGCACTTCTTGCATGTTTCCTATGTGAGTGAACTTTTTGCATGTTTTCTGGTTACACATGCTCTCTATGATTGGCTTCTGCCTGCTGGTGATATGCTAACTTGTGAGAGAGGGCACATTACTTTGTGTGTGTGTGTGTGTGTGTGTGTGTGTGTGTGTGTATATATATGTATATATATATATAATATATTATACATATATATACACACACACACACACATATATACATATATACACACACATATATATACATATATACATATATATACACACACACATACATACATACATACATATATATACATATACATATATATACATATATATACATACATACATATATATATATATATATATATATATATATATATATATATATATATATATATATATATATGCGCACATATATATATGGTGAGTACCTACTACCCCTCATGTTGGGTCACCTTCCCAATCTGCACTGACACTAGTAAGTTGAGTCCCCAGAAGTGTAGCTGCTGCAACTAAACTTGTGGTTCTAGGGGTAAGACTTGTGAGTGGCTACTCCATCAGAACAGAGGCCATTAGCTGAAGGCTGCTTTCTTAGTATTTTTCATATTTGAATTTCACATTTTTCTTTGCCTTTGCTTCTTTTGATCAATAATTTTTTTCAGAAAAATAACCCTTGCATATATGTTTTGTGTTTACTTTCTTGTGTGCCTGATACATCTCCCATGGGAAACAATAAACTTATTGAGGGCAGGAATCGTTTCATTTTTGTTATTGTCTTTGTATTCCTACTACACAGTATAGCGTCTTGCACATAATAGCGACTTAATAACTGTTTGTTCAATTAAATTGTCACTTATTTTGCTACATTCTTTAATTGGATTTTTTTTTTACTATTTTGCTTTGAGTTAGTATGTCCTCTAATTGGCCTAAGTTAAAACAAACACATTGATGAAAGCTCGAAAGCTATGATTTTTGAGTGACACTGTTCCATAAAGTACTTGAGATCTGGAGGCCCATGTGTGAAGGGACTCTGGATGACACATTTTTATTATAAGTTAAATAGACTTTTGGGGGTTCACCTGAAGGCCTAAATGACATTTTGCTATTGTTTTTGTTGGGGTCTTATAGGCTTTGGATTGGTCAGTGTGTGTGTGTGTATGTGTGTGTGTGTGTGTGTGTGTGTGTGTGTGTGTGTGCATGTGTGGGTAGTCCTTGGCTACGTAAGGGAGAAGAACATTGTTCTTTGGATTTCTTGACCATTATTCAATCTGATGTTCTTTTTTGACCTTTCTGGGGGTAAATGTGGGAAAGATGGGCTCTCGTATGAACTTTTGTAGCTGGGCTCTGATTCTTTCATATTGGATGCCAGGCTGTCACTAATTTTCATAACTTTTCTATTCTATTTTTTCACATGAGGGACTACAAAGTTCAGCTCTACCATTCTGTGTTCGTTTTCATATCTCCCAGTATTAAAATCTTTTGCTTAGAATTCAATGGTACTATCCTTCCTTTCTACCCTTATGTCATACATTATTTCTCTCTCAGAACTTTAAGCTCCAGACAAATTGTATTACTTTTCCATTGTTGGCACACCCTTTCTTTGCTTGGATATTCCCTATAACTAGAATTTACTTCTGTCCCATGTTCCCTTATTGAATTTTTACTGATTCTCCAAAGCTCAACTTAGATATCCCCTTTTACAGGAAACCTTCTCTGATCACACATATCCCCACTTTCATCATTGACCTATAACACTTTGTTTTGTACTTCTTTGATATACTTATCATGAAATACTATGTGTTAGTTAGCTGTGCTAATGTCTTATCCTTCTCCAGGAAAGCAAGGATTATGTCTTATCTAAACTTTGTATCTCACCTGGTACCTAGCACAATGTTCTTAGTGATTTGATTAAATTCAATTTGATCAATATCTTGGTTATTGCACACAGTAGGCCCATAATAAACATTTGTTGAATGAATGAATGAACAAATGAATTGTGCTAAATATACCTTGGGGAACTAGCTGTACTCACCAATTTCCACTAAAAAATTAAAGACATTGAAAGTATGGTTCCCTGACACATTTAATTATGTATACTTTCCTCAAGGAAAACTTAATAAGGCCTCTAGCAGCTTCAGTTCTGTATGGGGCAGGTAGATGGTGCAGTGAATAGAGCACTGGGCTTAGAATCAGGAAGAAGTATATTTCTGAGTTCAAATCCAAGCTCAGACTTACTAGAGCAAGTCTAGAGACTCTGAGCAAGTCATTTAACTCAGTTTTCTCATGTGTAAAATGAGCTGGAGAAGGAAAGGGAAAACCACTTCAGTATCTTTGCCAAGAAAACCTCAAATGGGGTCACAAAGAATTGGACATGACTGAAAACGATTGAACAACATCGAACTCTCCGTATAGTCCTAAGAACAGCAATTCTTAGCCTTTGGAGTTGTAACACCACAAAATCATAGAACCCCAGGATATTAGAATTGGAAGAATGTTAACAAGTCATTGAATCTAACTCCTTTAGTTTATGGATGTAGAGACTGAGATCCTGATAAGTGAAATGATTTATGTAAGATCAAAGAGCTGGTTAAGAGCAAACCCAGTTCCCCCCATTTCAGTTCAGAATGTGTGTAGCAAGAAATTTATTCATCAGGGCAAAAAATTACCCATTCACCTAGTTTAGCAGAGTGCTTTAATGACATTCTTAAGGTCAACATAAATGCATATAAGGTGATAGATTTAGAACTGTAAAGGATCTTAGAAGGCATCTCATCTTATAGAGGAGGAAACTGAGGCTCAGAGAGTTAATTGACTTATTCAAGGTCACATAGCCAGTAAGTAGAGTTGGGATTTGGGCCAAGGACATCAGACTCCAAATCCTGAGCTCTTTTTTACTGTACTTATTGGCAATGTGATATCAATATATGAACACTACTTACCCTCAATCACATTATTTTCTGGAGGAGATGGTCATAGGGACTACACGACTTTTAACAACCACTTATTACATTACTTCAAATATTTCTGATTTCATTGGTATTCCCACTATGCAGATTGCAGCTCACAGTAGATGAGAAAAAACAACACAGAATTTTTAAATTTCAGAGTTGGAAGGGATCTCAGAGGTTACTTAATATATTAGCTGAAAGAGCATCCTCATTACCACACACCCAGTGAGTGAGCTCTAGCCTCTACAAGAAGATGTCATAAAAAGGGGGCAGGCCTATTGCATGTTCTATTGCTGTAATTCTAAGGAATTCTCTTCCTCCTCTTAAAATGAGTCTAAATTTGCTTTGTTACTACTTCTACCCATTGTTCTTGATTTTGTCCTCAAAGGCCAAATACAATGAGTGTCTGATCTTCAGACAACTGTTGTGTCCACCTTGAACCTTCTCTTCTTATCCCCAATTCTTTCAATTAATTGTGGGATGACCTGGACTTAAGGCCCTTTACCCTTTTCTGGACACACTTCAGCTAATCAGTGTCCTTTTTAAACCCTGGAAACATGAACTGACAACAATATTTCAGATGTGGTCTAACCAGGATGTAGTATAACAAATCTATAATTTCCATAAGTTATGCCTTTCTTACTGCATGCAGCCAAAGATCATATTTGCTTTCGTGGCTGTCATATCACATTGTTGATTCATATTGAACTTGCTGTCCACAACAAACCCCAGATCTTCCTCAAAGTCTTCTTAACCATGACTACTTTTTCTTATACTTGTGACATTGATTTTTTGAACCCAAATATAAGATTTCACATTTACCTGTGTCAAATTTCATCATCTGGTGGCTAATTCTCTGGTGATAACATGTACAAATTTAGCTAAGCTGGTTTCCCAAAACTGTATTTGAACTTTTAAAATTTTGAAGGACCTGCTGGAGCCTTTGTTCAATTCATATGGCATATTAGAACTTAGAATAGCTTCCACTCCAAGGTGAGACATTAAAATAGTGGTCTGGAGGATAGGAAAAAGTGCACATGATAAAAACAAAATACCAGGGATAAAAAAACTTAATACTGGCAGATCATGGATCCAAGTTATAACAAAATCCATTGATTCTAGATTGGCTTTGTTAACAAACATCTACAATCTATAGAGAGACACTGAACAGGAAGAGAATGTATAAGCAGAGTCATCTGCATGATGTGACTTGAAGGATGTACCATAAATGTCATTCCTTTTTTCACTCTCTGCACCCCCCCAAAAAAAAAGAATTAAAAAAATTTCCTTGAAATTCCATCGTCAGAGTTTCTATCCTTTTGGATTAACTAGCAAATATAACTGAGAAAATTAACCCATTAAAACAAATTTCAGGCATTCTTGTTTTAATAAGAATTACCTTAGCCAGACTGCTTTTCTCATACTTGTAAGCTGAAGTCAGTTGTTCAAGTTTTTTTCTTTTTATTATTTTTATATAAATTTATTAATTTTCAGTTTTCAATATTTACTTCCACAAAATTTTGAGTTCCAAATTTTCACCCCTACCCCTACCCCAAGATGGCATGCATTCTGAATTTCCCTTCCCCTAGTCTGTCCTCTCTTCTATCTCTTCCCCCTTTCTCTTATCCCCTTCCCTTTCAATTTTCCTATAGGGCAGGACAGACTTCTGTACCCCATTTCCTGTATTTCTTATTTCCCAGTAGCATGTGAAAACATTTTTTAAAACACATGTTTTTAAAACTTTAGGTTTCAAATCTTCTCGCTTCCTCCCTCCCCATCCACCCTCATTGAAAAGGCAAGCAGCTCAATATAGGTTATACATGTGCAGTTATGCAAAACACTTCCATAGTAGACATGTTGTGAAAAACTAACTCTATTTCCCTTAATCCTATTCTGCCCTCCTATTTATTCTATTCTTTCTTTTGACCAGGTCCCTTCTCAGAAGTATTTGCTTCTGATTACCCCCTTTCCTAATCTGCCCTCCTCTCTATCATCCCCCGGCTCTCTTGTCCCCTTCTCCCCTATTTTCCTGTAGGGTAAGACAGATTTCCATACCCAATTGAACGTGTATGTTATTCCCTCCTTAAGCCAAATCCTATGAGAATAAGATTCACTCATTCCCTCTCACCTTCCCCATTTCCCCTCCACTGTAAGAGCATTTTCTTTTCTGTTTTTTGTGAGATAATTTACCCCATTCTACCTCTCCCTTTCTTCTTCTCCAAATATAATCTTCTCTCATCCCCTAATTTTATTCTCCAGATATGACCCCTTAGTGTTCAACTCACCCTGTGCCATCTATCTATCTGTCTATCTATCTATCTATCTATCTATCTATCTATCTACATACAATTTCCCCCCCCTCCAACTACCCTAATACTGACAAAGGTCTCATGAGTTATAAATATCATCTTTCCATGCAGGAATGTAAACAGTTCAACCTTAATAAGTCTCTTATGATTTCTCTTTCCTGTTTACCTCTTCATGTTCCACTTGAGTCTTGTATTTGAAAGTCAAATTTTCTATTCAGCTCTGGTCTTTTCATCAAGAATGCTTGAAAGTCCTCTATTTCACTGAATGACCATTTTTTCCCCTGAAGGATTATACTCAGTTTTGCTGGGTAGGTGATTCTTGGTTGTAATCCTATCTCCTTTGCCCTCCGGAATATTATATTCCATGCCCTGTGGTCCTTTAATGTAGAAGCTGCTAAATCTTGTGTTATCCTGATTGTGTTTCCACAGTACTTGAATTGTTTCTTTCTGGCAGCTTGTAATATTTTCTCCTTGACCTGGGAACTCTGGAATTTGGCTACAATATTCCTAGGAGTTTTCCTTTGGGGATCTCTTTCAGGAGGAGATGTGGATTCTTTCAATTTCTATTTTGCCTCTGGTTCTAAATATCAGGGCAGTTTTCCTTGATAATTTCTTGAAAGATGATGTCTAGGCTCTTTTTTTGATCATGGCTTTCAGATAGTCCAACAATTTTTAAATTCTCTCTCCTGGATCTATTTTCCAGGTCAGTTGTTTTTCCAATGAGATATTTCACATTGTTCTATTTTTCATTCTTTTGGATTTGTTTTACAGTGTCTTGATTTCTCATAAAGTCACTAGCTTCCAATTGCTCTATTCTAATTTTTAAGGAAGTATTTTCTTCAGTAATCTTTTGGACTTCCTTTTCCATTTGGCCAATTTTTGCTTTTAGGGCATCTCCTCATTGGCTTTTTGGACCTCTTTTGCCATTTGGGTTAGGCTATTTTTTAAGGCATTATTTTCTTCAGTATTTTTTTGTGTCTCTGTTAGCAAGCTGTTGACTGGTTTTTCGTGATTTTCTTGCATCACTCTCATTTCTCTTCCCAGTTTTTCCTCTCCTTCTCTTACTTGCTTTTCAAAATCCCTTTTGAGCTCTTCCAAGGCCTGGGACTGATTCATATTTTTCTTGGAGGCTTTGGATGTAGGGGCTCTGACTTTGTTGTCTTCTTCTGGTTGTATATTTTGATCTTCTTTTTCACCAAAGGAAGATAATATAGTTTGACTCTTTTTGTGCTGCTTGCTCATGATCCCGGCCAATTACTTGAGTTTTAAACTCTTTGTTAAGGTAAGAGTCTGCTTCCAGTGTGGAGAATGTACTCTCCCAAGCTTCAGGGGTTTGTATAGCTGTTTTCAGAGATACTTATAGGGACCCGTATATTTTCCAGTTCTTGCAAGGTGGTATGATAATGGGAGAGGTGTTTACTCCTTTCCTGACCTGTACTCTGGTCTATTAGTGACCACAAGCACTCCTTTCTGTCCTGGAACTGTGAGGAAGGTTTCCTGTCCATAACCACTACAAGCTCTACTGTGCCAGCACTCCTCCTCACCCCAGGACTCCCATCCAGAACTGTGACCCAGATCCAAGCATGGGCAAAGCAAGAGATTCCTGCCTCAGCACCAGCAGAGAGATCCCTGCAATCCCCCTCTGATCAGCCACTTGCTTCCCTCTCAGTCTATGGGCTGGAAGCTCGGAAAGCAGCTGCCCACCTCAGGGCTGCGTTCTCAGGGAACTGGGGTTGAGACCCCACCTTCCTCTCAGCACTGCAGAAACAGACTTTTCCCACTGACCTTCTAAATTATCTTTGGCATTCATGGATTGAGGAGTCCGGAAACCACCACAGCTGCCCATTATTCAGTTCTCTGAGGCCTGTTCCAGGTTTGCTGCAGCCTGCGTGCCCATGTCACACTGTGCTCCACTCTGAGTCAGGCACAATATACCCTTCTGATCAATCATCCAGGTTGTCTTGGGCTGGAAATTCATTTCAGTCTGTCTTTTTGTAGGTTCTTCTGCCTTAGAATTTGTTTAAAGCCATTTTTATAGGTATTTGGAGGGGTTTGGGGGAGAGGTCAAAAAAGTTGCTGCTTTCACTCCTCCATCTGGGATCCACCCAGTTGTTCTAGTTTTGATGGGGATAATGGGAAAGGCAATTTTATCAGAGGAGTGCTGGCAAACATTTAATGACAAACTCTTTGAAAAGAAAAATAATCCCAACCTACTTTTAAGTTCAATCTGTTTAATTTTAGATATTTTCTCTACCACTCTCTTAATTTTAGACAATCAATAAAGCAATAAATTGACCGTTGCCAATTTCTGAAGTGTAAATGCTGACCCTGGAATTTAACAGTTCTCTCCATCTAGGCTGTTAGAGCTGACTCCAGCACACCCTTGAATGGTATCCTCTGCATAGTCAATAAGCATGCTGGAGAAGTCAGTAAGAGGGAGAAAGGAAAGGATGCAGTAGGAGGGCTCCAAAGGCTAATCTGAACTGCTTCATGGTTTGTCTTTGGCATAATTACAGAATTAGAAACTGGAGAGAGCATCCAATTCAACTAATTCATTTTATGGATGATGAAACTGAGGCCCAGAGAGATTATGATTTGCTCTAGTGCTGTGCCCACTATGCTATCTTGTCATCTAAAAGTAAAGAATTGCTAAGGAAAGAGTGTATAGGCATGATTCCTAATTCCCCACCACCACCACTTCTAGACTATTATAATAGGCTCCTAATAGAATTTTTTATGACCTCAATCTGCCTCCTCCAATCCATTCTTTACATCACTACCAGTCTTCCTTATGCTTGTTCAGTTGTTTTCAGTCATGTCCAACTCTTCGTGACCCTATTTGGATTTTTTTTTTGGCAGAGATATTGGAGTGGTTTACCATTTCCTTCGCCAGCTCATCTTACAGATGAGGAAACTGAGGCTAAAAGGGTTAAGTGACTTGCTCAAGGTCATACAGCTAGTAAACATCTGAGGTCAGATTCAAACTCAGGAAGATGAGCTTTCCTGACTACAGCCCCAGTGCTCTATCTGCGGCACCACCTAGCTACCCCTTCCTTATGCTTACATCTGGTCATATCACTCCTCTTCTTAGACATGTTCCACAAGCCCCTATTACCTACCAAGTAAAGTTTTAATTCATTTGCTTGACACTCAAGATCCTGCACAATTTGATGTAATTTTATGTTTCTGGTCTCATTTTATTATTCTGGTCCTTTCACTCTAAACTCCAACCAAAGTGAACTACTGTTTGCCAAGCTGAACAACACTGTACTTTTCCATCTCTCTGGCTTTGATTACTCTATTCCCTATGCCTGAAAATGTAGTATTTCCCGGTCTTCACTTCTTGAATTGCTACTCATCCTTTCAAACTCAAGTCAAATTCAAATCTTCCATGAAATATCCTGTTCCTCCTTATTTAGTAAGATCTCTTCTCCCCTTCACTTCATACAACACTTTGTTTTGCATCTCTCCAATGCACTTATTTTGTAATGTCATTTAATGTAATTATTTTATTCCCCCACTAGCAGCCAGATCCAGGTGGGAAGGGACTATGTGATATGTAAACTATGTACATTTCCCAGTGTCTAATACAGTGTTCTACACAAAATGTGCTTAATAAATGTTTGTCAACTATATAAACAATATGATTGTTTTCTGCATCTGTAAACAATATTCTTCTCAGTGATTTTTGAATCCTTTTCATTTCATATATTGATTTTTTAAAGTAAAGATAGAGATAGGGATAGGTCTGGACCTGTGATTTCATTGGCATGGAAAATTCCCAGGTGAGGAAAATTCTTCTACCAATGAAGATCAGCACTCTTATTTGATCCTTCAATCCCTGCTAACTTTTGTTCTTCTGCCTTTTGTAGTTATGTGCCTTGAGAAGGCCTTCTACAATAAGTACCTCCATTTCTTCTCTCACTCTCTTCTTAATTCTCTATAGTCTAGATTCTGGCTTCACCATTCAACTGAAATTACTCTCTCCAAAGTTACCAATGACCTATTGGCATATAAGAGTGTGCAATATGTTCTGATTGTTCTTTTTGTTTCTTTTGCTTTTGCTGTGATTTTACCTTGCTCATTTGCTATTTTTTGATTTGGTTTTCTGTCGCCTTCTTTTCAATAATGTTATCGTAGGGTTTACCAATTTTCTTAGTCTTTTAAAAGAATAAGATTTTAGTTTTATTTTTCATTTCTAATTTATATATTTCCTTTCTAATTTTTAATCTTATCACTTGTGCTTACTTTAGATTTTATTATTTGTTGATGTTCTAAGTTTTTTATAATGCAAATTCAGTTAATCCTTTCTTTTTCTATTTTGTTAATGTATGATTGTCAGGATATGATTTTCCCCCAAGGACTATTTAAGATGCATCCCAGAAATTTTAGTATGTTGTTTCATCATTTTCATTTTTTAATAGTTATTAAAAGAATGTATTGACTATTTCTTCCTTTTTACATTTGTTTGTAATACTTCTGTGCCTTAGTACATGGCCAATTTTTGTAAAAGTTCCACGTGGTACAGAGAAAAATATATACATATAATGTAAATTTCCCCATTTATATATATGTATATATATACACATACATATATAAATTTCCCCATTTACATATATAAATGTGTGTGCATATATATATATATCCATTTAAAAGATACCATAACTTGTAACTTTCATTTCTCCAGAAATTTATTTAGGTCCCTTTTATTTATCTTTCTATTGGATTTATCCAAAACTGATAGAGGATATGGAAGTCTCCCGTCATTATTGTGTTGCTCTCTATGTCATCTTGTGGCTCAGTTAATGTTTCCTTTATTAATTTGGATGCTAAGGCATTTGGAGCATATAAGTATAATAGTGATATTGGATTATTGTCTATGGTTCCTTTCAGCATATTTTTCTTTCCTTGTTTATCTCTTTTTATTTTTTGAATATTTGTTTTTGCTTTGTCAGATAGCATTATGGTAACTCCTGCTTTTTTAAAAAATTCACTTGGTGTATAGTAAATTTTTTTTCCATCCCTCAGTTTTATTTTCTGAATGTCTTTGTTTTTTAAATGTGTTTCTTGTAAGCAACAGATTGAAGGGGTTTGTTTTCTTGCCTAATCTGTTATGCTTTTTCATTTTATTGGATTATATAATCCATTCACATTTAAAGTTATGAGTTGGTTTTAAATTTGTCTCCATCTGTCTCTAAAATTGTTTCCCCCCAAGTTATGATTCCACCTTCTTCTGTAAACACAATATTATATTTTTTCAGTTATTTTAATCTTTTTTTCTAAAGGTGGCCCTGTTTCCATTGACCCATTTCTTTTCATCCCTGATCCCCTCTTCTTGTTTGTTATCCATTTCCCTTTTGGATTTTGTTTATTAATTCTTCTGTTCTGCTTTTATCTGGTTATATATTTCTTCCCCCTCTTTTTTGCTTTTAGTTAGTCAAGTAGACTTCCCTTTCCTCTCCCCCTCTTCATCTAGCCCTGTTTACTAGGTTTTTTAAATTTCATTTTTTATATCCCTTTCAAAAAAAGGATTTTTCTCACTCTCTTAACTGTCCATCTTCTCTTTCTCTTTACTCTAGACCCTCATTCTCAGATTCATGACCCCTATGATCATGTATTCTTCATACTATTGTTGTTCATCCTTTGTTTCCGAAAAGGGTTAATGATGTCATGGGTGATATCTTGATTTGTGTGTGAATTGGATTTAATTGAGGCAGAATTGTACAAAGTCATCAGCCTCACTCCCTCTTCTTGAGTCATAAAAGTCCAGTGCCAGGACAAAAGTCAAGACTATGGCCCAGGATGCCATGGATGACCTTTGTGTCTTTGATGCCTGACCAACTCTAAGCATTCCACAGTGTCTACTTCAGCTGCCTTCATGGCCACTGGAATAAATAGTTCTCATCTGCTCATTCTGTTGGGAAAAGTCTTCACATGCTTGAGGTTGACGTCTCCCTAACTCACCAACAGGTTTGAGGCTTGTCAGTTACCCTTAACTTGGTTTAGCTCATCTGCCAAGATGGTTTTACCTAGGTGTGGTCACTGTGCATGCTACAGCTTTTTGGAGCCACAGCTTCCAAGATATCCATTCTAAGTTCTGCCTCCAGGTGTTTTCTGCTATTGCCTCATACAGATTTATGGAATATTATGGATTCCCCTTTCTCAGTGTTCCTCACTCTCAGAACAATGCCAATCATTGCATGTGTCAAAGAGGACATTACCCAATGGTAGGGCACCTCCCCTCCCACCCTCCTGCCACCGACACACTTACTGATATATTTTCTCTCTTGTTAATCTATTCTTCCCTCTATATTTAACTTGGAATGTCCTCCCTAGGTCCATACTTTCCCATTCCTCCAGGTGCCATTTGCCCTAGGGGTTCCAACTTCCTCCTTCCAGGAGAAGTAGACTTTTCAGGCACCAAAATCCCCCAGGTCTCATCCAGTGTCAGGTCCTTATATCCTTCGAACTATCAGAGCATTCATCAGTGGAACCCTATCTTACTTCCAAAGTAAAATTTTTTTTTATTTTCTTCTCCCCCCCCCCACCCTTTCAACCTTCCCTCCCTCTTCCTCAACCATTCCTCTGTAGGCTCTTCTCTTTCTCAGATCACAGAGGTAATTTTCCCCTACTTATGAGCCATTGATTTGACCTTGGCACAATACCCAGTCCTCTCTACCCCATCTTCCTCCCCCGCCCCAGGCCTATGTACCCTCCCATGTTAGAATGTAGTCTCACAAAAGAAGTATTCATGTATAGGCAGGGCATCACCAGGTTCTGTCCATAATGCCCCCTGTCCAACTCTTCACTGTTACCTCTACCAGATTTCTTCCTTCATCCCTATCTCCTTGCATATATTTAGAAAGAAGCTGCTTACTGGTCTTTCTGTTGTCACTCTGTTGGTATCTGCATTTATTCACTCCTCTTCAATTTCTTTTGTCTGAGGTATGTGAGAAGCAAATAATTTCTTCAGTTCTGGTTTCCTTTCTAAAGCTGTTTAAACTGTTCTTTACTATTAAATATTCATCTTTTGTCCCGTATGGTTAAGCTCAGATCCACAGGATTGGTCACCCTAGGCTGAATCCTGAGCATCAGTGCTCTTCAGAACACATTATTCCACTCTCCCCTCTTTTGTCTAAGATAGGGGTGGGGAACCTGTGGCTTTGAGGCCACATGTGGCCTTCTAGGTCCTTGGGTATGGCTTTTTACTGAGTTCAATAACAAATCCTTTTGTTAAGGGGATTTGTTCTGTGAAGTTTGGCTTCATTCAAAGGGCCACACTTGAGGACCTAGAGGGTTACATGTGGCCTTGAGGCCATAAGTTCCCCACCCCTGGTCTGGGAGGTGCAGAATAGTCTTGCATTATAAAAATGCATTTCCCTCTGTATTTGAAGGTCTTCCTCCTGATGGCTTACAGAATTTGTTATTTCTGAATTTAATTGTTAAATTTTACCATTATATGTCTTAGAGTTTGCCACCTTGGTCTTTTTTTTTTTTTGAGGTGATCCATGAATTCTTTCCACTGAAATTTCATTTTCTATGTTTAGAAGTTCTGGGCACTTCCCTTCTATTAGTTCCTTCATTGCAGTGTTAATTTTTTTGTCCTGTCATATTCTTTTGGGAGACCTATGAACTTTAGGTTGTCTCTGGATCCTCTCTTTGATGATCATATGTTTTGCTTGCATAGTGAATAAATTTTCTTTTAATGTTTTTTTTTTGCTCCTCTTCTTCTATGTTGTCCTTTATTTCTGTGTATTTGTATTCCCAATCTATTGTTATCTCTTGTTTCTTTGGTAAGGCTTACCATTGAATACCCCAGTTTTTCTATTATACCTATAGTTTTTGCTGTGCAGATCATAAATTCTGCTCTCATAATTCTCATTTCTGTATTAAACCATTCAGGAATGGCATGTTCTGTTTCCGTTTTCTTCAAATCCCCCAAATTCAAATTCAAATTCCCAAAAGAGTTCTCTGTCTCATCAAGTGTTGGATCATTTTCATTCATTCTGCAGTATTTATTCATAGATGCCTGCACTCATTTACTAGATCTGGAGGCCATATTTCCTTCTGTTACTGTTTTTCCTGTTGATTTATGTTCAAGGTCTTTGAGATTTCTTCTTCCTGAAATCTTTTAGTGCCCCCTGCACCCCTGTTTTTTATTATTCACCTCCCAATACCCTCCCCTCCAAATTTGGGGCTTCCCTTGTGGTTGGATCTTAAAGCATCTCATCCTCCTCCCACACTGGGCAATCGATGGTTCACCACAGAAGTACCTACTCCAATTGACTTTGGGGTGGTCAGAACTAGCCCCAGCTCTATGCTGTGCTCTTTCCCTTAGGTTTAGTGGAATGCTGCACAGCTTCCTACTGTATCCTATCCTGGTGACCTGTCACATTCCTTCTGTTCCTTAATTCTCTGGCCCACCAGGTATTCAAAGGCTTATTTCCCCATAATTCAGAGCTTTGCAGCACTGGTGCTTCCAGGTTTCAGCCACCAATAGGCTTTTGCTCCTGAAGGGTTGTGGCCAAGCTGCTTGCTGAGGGCCAAGAAAATTTCCACAGTCTCGAGTATGGGTCTCTATGGAAGGGGTGTATTTTGATGTAAGCTGTGTCATGTCCTTAGATTTGCTGATGTGGCCCTGCTGGTGTTGATTTTGTATTCTGGGTGATCTGGACCACAGAAACAGCTGAAGTTGCTTTACCTTTGACACATAATTCCTATCTAGAGTATTCCTGCCAAACATGGGTGTCCCACAAATCTCTGTCCTTTGCCCTTTTTTCTTCTTCCTTTATACTATTTCACTTGATGACTCCATCAGCTCCCATGGATTCATGGGATGATTCTCAAATCTACTTACCCTTCCCTAACCTCTCTGTTGATCTCCAGGCTGATATCTCTGACTGCCTTTCAGACACCGTTGAACTGGATACCCTGTAGACATCTCAAACTCAACATGTCCCAAACAGAACTTGTTATCTTTGCTCCCAAGCCCTTCCTGGTTCCAAACTTCCCTGTTACTGTTGAGGGTGCCAGCATCCTCACAGTCCCCATGCTCACAACCCAGATGTCATGCTTGACTCTTCACTATTTCTTTCACCCCAATCCTTCCCTTCATGTCTAATCTGTTGCCAAGGTTTGTCAATTTTATCTTTGCAATATATCTTGAATATATCCGCTTCTTTCTTCTGATACTGTCACCACTCTAGTACAGGTCCTTATCTCCTACCTAATGGACTGTTATAATAGCGCTGGTTGGTCTGCCTGACACAAATCTCTCTCTACTCCAGTTCATCCTCCATTCTTCCACCAAAGTCATTTTCCTAAAACACAGGTCAGGCCCTACTTAACAAACTCCATTGGCTCCCTGTCACCTCCAGGATCAAATATAAAATTGTTTCTTATTCAAAGCCCTTAATAAAATACTTCTTCTTTTTCTGGTTTTCTTATATCTTATTCTTCTCCCTCATGTACTCTTTGATCCAATGATACTGGCCTCTTTACCTTTCCAATAATAAGACATTCCATCTTCTTACTCTGGGCATTTTCTCTGGTTGTCCCCCATGGTTAGAATGCTTTCCCTCCTCATCTCTGCTTCCTGACTTACCCATTTTCCTATAAATCCCAGCTAAAATCCTACCTTTTCCAGAAAACCTTTCCCAATGCCTCTTAAATCTAATGATTTCCATCTGTTGGTTATCACCTATTTATCCTATATGTAGCTTCTTTGTACATATCTCTTTGCATTTGTCTGCCCAATTAGACTATGAGCTCCTCAAGAACAAAGACTAAGTGTTATTTGACTTTTGTTATATCCCTAGTGTTTAGCACAGTATCTGGCACACAGCAGATACTTACTTAATGCTTATTGACTAGCCTTCTTTGCAACATTGAAGCCAGGAAAGCCTGGCTTCAAATCATACCTCTGACATATAGTTACTATGTCAGAGGTGTGATTTGAAGCCAGGCTTTCCTGGCTTCAATGATAGCTCTCTATCCATGACAACATGCTGTACATTTTTTGCATCAATTTTGTTTTGAGAAATTTTTGAGAATTTCATATCCTCCCACACACAATAACTAAAGATACCTTGGGGTGTCATGATGCCAGAGATGGGAGTCACTGATTTGTAAGACAGCCTTCTTGAATTGGAAAACATCACACTGAAATATAGCATGAAAATACAAGATCACAGACTCAGATGTGACTTCTAAAGGTCATCTAGAACGTCTTGACATTAGCTTAGCAGCAGGTCTCAGATGACAATGGGAGGGACAAGATCAGAGATATTACAGATGGCCTGGACACAAACACTAGACAGAGCTCCTGGGTTAGAGTTACTGACCCTGAAACATCTCAATAGTACAGAACACCTCTGGATATGTGGGGGAACTGTCTGGGGATTTGGCAGCAGCTAACTTGCTCCTGAAGATTAAATCTCCAAACTTCTCCTCCTCACCAGCTGCCTTCCCACCCTGGAGGGACCTCTGCCTGAAGGCCCTGCTCTCCTGATTGGTGACTCCTTGGCCCAGGCCACTATTTCAGGAGGGGTCTCAGATGTGCATCACTCTACTTTCTACTCAATTGATTCTCTGTGTTTCTCTTCAACAGCCACCTTGCTCCTCTTGGGCAACCTTCTTCCCATCCCACCCCCTTCCAGTTTCCTTTTATGGTTTTTAAATTAGTTAATTAATTTTTGGTTTTTAACATTCACCTTTATAAGATTTTGAGTTCTAAAATTTTTCCCTCCATACCTTCCTCCCCCTTCCCCAAGACAGCATTCAATCTGATACAGGCTATACATGTGTCAATCATATTAAACATATTTCCACATTAGTCATGTTGTGAAAGAAGAATCAGAACAAAAGGGAAAAAACTGTGAGAAAGAAAAAAAGAGAGAAAATAGTATGCTTTGATCTGCATTCAGGCTCTGTAGTTCTTGCTCTGGATGTGGATAGTATTTTCCATCATGAGTCTTTTGGAGATATCTTAGATCCTTGCTTTGCTGAGAAGAGCTAAGTCTATCAAAGTCAGTCTTTGCACAGCATTGCTGTTACTGTGTACGATGTTCTCCTGGTTCTGCTCACCTCACTCAGAATCAGCTCATGCAAGTCTTTCCAGGTTTTTCTAAAAATCTGCCTGCTACTACATTTCTTATGTAGTAATAGTATTACCTTACCTTCATATGCCATGACTTGTTTGGCCATTCCCCAGTTGATGAGCATCCCCTCAATTTCCAATTCTTTGCTACCACAAAAAGAGCTACTATAAATATTTTTGTACATGTGGGTCCTTTTCTCACTCAAACGAAAGCTCCTGAAGAGTAATGCCTGTCTTGTTGGCTACTATTCATAGCCCCAGCACTTAGCCCATTGCCTATCATGTGATAAATACTTCATAAATGCTTTATCCATCTATCTTTTTTCCCTTCCTTCTTCTTTTCCTCCTTCTCTCCTTTGTTTCTTTTTTCTCTCTCTTTCTTCTATCTATCTGTCTGTCTGTCTATCTATCTATCTATCTATCTATCTATCTATCTATCTATCTATCTATCATCTATCTATCGTGGATATCCATACAGGTTAATATCAGGAAGCTCTAGTAGTATGAAACAGAAAGGTGCCAGGTAGGGTTATGGAATTTATTCTCATATTAATTCATTCAAATACATAATAGATTACAAACTCTATGAAGATAGGGCCCTCATGTTTTTATCTATACCAGCAGTTCTCAAGATTTTTGGTTTTAGGACTCTTTAAAAATTATTGAGGATGTCTCTCAAATCACTTTTGTTTATGTGCATTATATCTATCAATATTTACTGTAGTAGAAATTAGAACATCTTACTATTATTATGAAAATAGTTTTAACCTCATAGACCTCCCCTTTCTCTCCTAAAGGATCTCAGGGTCCTCTAGGTGTACACAGACCATGCTTTTAGAACTATTCACTTGTGATCTACCCAATTCCTTTCTATGTTTGTATCTATTTTTTTAAGCATCTAGAATAGTGCTTTGTACTCAGCAGGTGCATAATACATTTTTTCAAGGGTTTCCTTACATCTTTTCAGCCTCTGGGTCCTAGTTGGTCTCTAGATTAAGCCTGAAGATGGGTGGAGTACAAAAGGAGGAGTCAGGCTAGTTATTATACTTGCCGCTTTCATCAAGGATTGACACTAAATCCACTTAGCCAGAAGAATAGCCATCTTATCTTACTCCCACAGATTCCTGGAGAAGGATCTTCTTCACTTCAGTAAACTTGTTTCAATATCTTAGAGTCTTGCTTTCTAGATGTTCTTCTTCATATTTTTACTGAGATTTCAACCCAATATAAGAAAAAACTTTCCAACAGAGCTGTCTTTGGAAACTGGAAAAGAGCTACATCACTGTAAGTATTCATTTGGAGGATGGCTAACCATCTGTCAAGCAGCTCATCTAAGGAGTTATGCACTGGGTAAAAGGTTGGACTAAGTGACCTCTAAAGTCTCTCTGATGATTTCAGGCTAGCCTCCATCTCTCATGAGATAAGGAGCCATGACAACTACAGAGTATTATGATCAGTTTTAAAAGACCATAGTTTTTTATTTAGGATAGACTCAGAAGCACAAATTCACTTTTCTTGAAATGGAAATCTTTCAAACTCAGTTATTTTAAGAATTTTTAGTTTTCTTTGTCTTTCAGAGAGGAAGATGGGAATTGTTTCTTTAAACAACACGGATATTAATATTTTTATAATACCTTTACTTTGAATATTGCTTCTACAACTATTTCACCTTTGCCACAACCTAGCAAGTTATCAAGTTATTATTATTCCCATTTGACAGATGAAGAAATTGAGATCCACAAAAGTATGGTTTGTGTACACAGCAAGTTAGCGACTGGACAGGAATGAGACTCCAGGATCTTTCCTTTATAGCTAATAGTGTCTCTCCCCCCCCCCCACTTCCTCACACCCTGCCCCCAACTCATAGGATCACCCAGTTCTAACTATAGTAAATCTGCTGCTGTGTTTGAACTGATAGGTTGCATGTCTGGCTTGGTTAAAATGGGATCTAGGTGACAAATTCCCCAAAAAAGTGTTTCAAAAAAGATTGTAAATTTAACAGTTGCAAATTGAACCATTTAAAATTCACTGGGACAATTCAAGGTTTAAATTCTACTCTGAGGTAGAGTACTTTATAAAGCAATTCACTTTACAAAGTACTCTACCTCAGAGTAGAATTTGCCCAAAATAAGTCTGGCACCAATATGTCAAGACTCCAGGAATAGGGGACTACTAGGCTGCCTAAGAAGGGCAATACAGCTCAGGTCAGAAATGGAGCAAGTCAATGCTCCTATGCCAATTAGAATGGGATCCAGCTGTGTTCTAGCTACTGGACTTCCAGCCTGGGGGAGATAGGGAGACCTAGTTTCAAAAATAAAAGAAAATAAAAAACCCATCATTCTAAGAAGAGGTTGATAGGCTATACCAGCCTGCCAAAGGGGTCCTGACACAAAAAAGGTTGATCCCTGAACCAGTGCAACTCCCTTAATTTTCCAGATATTGAAACTGGGGTCCAGGGAGGTTAAGTGATTTGCTAAGGATCACCTAGATATTAAAGTAACAGAAGTCTGGGCTAAACTTCTGGTTCCAGGTCAGATCTGTGTCTAAACACATAACAAGGACACAATGTTGGTTGTAGGTATTTCAAGGCTTAGCATCCTCTTTTTGTTTATACAAACACTATCGGGAGAGGATCATTAGAGCTCAGAGCACAGAAATATAAAGTTTTTAAAATTTGAATTGTACTGAAATTTGTGGGTAGAACAATTTCTAGTATTTAAAGGCAATCAGTCCCTGAGTTCTTAACTTTATTTCCCTTGGTTTTGATACTGGACAGTGGTTCAGGAAAGCAAATGCCAGGAAATAGAAGGAGGTAGCTTTGTTAGCTGGTCCTAAAATGAATAAGGGAACCATGTCACCCATAAATTCTTTGTTCCTGTATACCAGTGTGAACACTGGCCCTACCTCATTAAGTCACATACACATGGTATTCCATAGGTATTCATGTAGTTCAAGCTATTAAATTTTTATGTATATATCACATATACACATCTGAATCTATAGACATATAATAATAGCTAGCATTTATAAAGAGTTTTACAAATATTATCTCATTTGATCCTCATAAGTAGTATGGGAGGTGGATACTACTATTATTCTCATTTTACAGGTGAGGAAACTGAGGCAAAGATTAAATGACTTGCCTCTGGTCACCCAGCTAGTGTCTGAGGCCACATTTGAACTTGTCTTCCTGACTCCAGATCCAGCTTTCTATGCACTGTGCCACCTAGCTGCCTCTGTGTGTATGTATGTATGTGTGTATATACATTATATATATGTTATATATATGTACATTACACACATACACACACACACACACACACAATACCTATTTATATAATTAACAGCCTGAGATATCCCTTCAACAAGTAGGGAGGGGCTCCTGTTCTGGACTCAAGTGGATTGGAATCAATCTTGGAGAAACCTGACCCCCAAAAGAGGAGATTCACGGTTTTAGAATTTTTTTTTGTTCTCTCTGGATCAATTTGCCTCAATTCTGGAGTTCCAGGGGAAATCAGTTAAATAAAGCTTAGATATGGTTCAAGTCTAGAGTTTCACTTAAAAGTTCCTTCAGTTTACTGAATGTAAAAAGTAGATATATTAAGTATAGGACAGCTTCTTGCCTTCCTTCTTTCCGTCCTTCCTTTTTTCTCCTATAAAAAGTTTATTTTTAAAAAGCTAGAACATAAAGAATGTACAGTGACTGATTTTATGTATCAAATTTTTTAAAAAAGCTCTTGAAATGGAAAGGCACGTAGCAATCTCAGCTCAGTGCTTCATTACTTATATTCGTTCCAAGGCTTCTAACATGATGATACTATTTCCTTAAACACTACAATTCCAATGTTGTTCTGTTGCCCACATGATGCCATCTTTCCACATTCATCAATCACAAGACTCATAAATGGATCAAACTCTGGCAATATTCTTTGGTTGTGTCTCCCACTATTTAATTTCAGTGATAGCCTCTTTCCCGTATTAAAAAAAAAAACAATAACAAAACTTGAGCAAGCTTTGCTCACCGTATTTCAGATGAAGCCCTTGACCTCCTCCTTGAGCAAGTGGAGAACATTCAGGCTTCTCTTGCCACCCTCACTATCCTGCTTTAACTCTGGTCAACAGCTATTTATTTCCTCCACCACAAAATAAATATTTAAAACACAACAACAAAAACATGACATTAACAGATAATTAAAACAGGAAACAGTAACTTACTGCCCCTATTATATTGTCCCTCAAGGTAAAGACAGCTTTGTGGAGCTGCAGAACATATATTTTACTTTTGCCTTAGTACTAGGAGCTCACAATATCCAGATTTTTCTGGCCAATCAGACCCAAGCTCAAATCCTCCTGGGTGTGATATTCTTCTTCTCTGAGGAGCTATTGGGAAAATCATTTCCTGTCAAGCAACCAACACCTGATTCAGGAACTTCTGACCTCTGGAACTCATGAAGTTACTGACAGCTGGAAATAGCCATCTCTCATCATCATTGTTTGGTGACAAGCTCAGGGAAAGAAACACAAAGCAGAAGAGGCAGCCGAGGATGTGAAGGCCAGTCTCCTATATCTGGTCAGACACACATTTTTTTTTCTGCCATGTACATCTGATCACCACTGCTGTGGGCAGGGAGAAGATGGGAGAAATCCTTCTCCCTTCCTCCCCCAGAAGTCCAAAGGAGATCGGTGTTCCAAGCCAAGCAGGATCCAAAGAGATAGGAAGTTGCTTGTCCTCATTCTCACATTGCAGGAAGAGAGTGGCTCTTCCTGGCTCAAATAGCATTCATTTTTTATACCAGTCCCAGTCATACAAAGGGACCAACCAGGAGATGTTCACAGATGTCCTTTAGGAAGTGGCCCAACAGAAGGGACCAGGGAATATTATTAGCTATATCATCCCCATTACTTTTTTTATTTTATTAATTTATTTTGATTTATCAACAATCACTTCAATATGCTTTTGAGTTTAAGATTTTTCTCCCCCTTCCTCCTCACCACCTTCCCCAAGACGGTGCACAATCTGATACAGGCTATACATTTACATTCGTATTAAACATGTTTTCACATTAGTGAAGTTGTAAATAAAAATTAAAACCAATAAGAGGAACCATCAGTAAGAGGAAACAACTCAACAGAAGAAAAAAAAAAAGGTAGCAATTCAACTTTCACAGTTATGATTACCATCTGTCTTTTTCTCCATCCCTTCCCCCCCTCCGTTTATGCTTTTCTTTCTGCTTTCTTCTTCCCCCACTCACCAGTGCCCTGCTTTTGACCACCTGCCTCCTCCAGTCTCTCCTCCCCTCTATCATCCCTTTCCCTTTTCTTCCCCTTTGCCCTTACTGCTTCTTTCCTCCCTTCTATCTGCCCTCCCACTTCTTCCCCCCCCCTCCCACTGCCCGTAGGGCAAGCTAGATTTCTATACCCAACTATCCCACGACTTTTTTTTTGTTGCATTATATTGTAAGATCGTTAATGACACGAACAGTGTTTTGTTGAACTTTGTATTTACCTATAGCTTCTAGTACAATGCTCTGCATAGAGTAGGTGCTCAATAAATGTTTATTGAATGTAAGAATCACTTAAGTGGTGGAGAAACTTTTCAAAGGAGCCGCACATCAGAGAGCACAATCCCCATTTCCATGGCATCTTGCTACCTTACCATGTTCCCACTTCTCACTTTACAAATCAATTTCAATATCAAGCCTGTCTCTGCAATGTGGCAGCAGATGGGCTAGGCTTATCCGTCAGATCTCCCTAGCCAACCTTGAAGGAGGAAAATCTCCCTATGCCAGTGAAGAAAATTGTTAATGTTTATTACTATTGCATCATCACCATTTTTATTATTACTGCTACAATCTTATTTAATTCTTAGTGAAAACATACGCGAAATAGCAAAACATGCTCCCACAGTCCCACAGCAAAAATATCACCCCTTCGCTGACTTAGCTGCATTAAAATGCGGCTTTAAAGGCCGACAGAGCTAAAAGTCCTGCCCTCTTGTGGCTGTTGCATGAAACTCACTTACCTCACCATAGCTCTGTTTGATGTTGCTTTGTTGACCTCTAGTGGCATTTCGCACTGGAGAAGTTTCCATAGTCAGATGCCTTCAGAAAGGGATATGGAGGGAAGGAGGATGAGGTCCATTTTCCTGTGCTTGGATCATTCTTAGACATAGAATGTTGTAGGGAAGGGGTGGAGCAGTATGCTACTGATATCTATTTTTATGATTTTGCAAAAGCTGATAAAGTGTATAGATACAATCTTATTAAAAGTCTACATACATCTATTTACATTTCTACATGTCCATATGATAGACGTATGTCTGTCTAAAACAAAAATGACATTGAATATATTGAATATATTAATGTTAATGTTAATAATATGTATACTATTGTATATGCAATGCATATATTGATGTTAACTAATAATAATAGTGATAATAATTACTAGTTAACATTTGTATTATGTCAGCTTTGTGCCAGGCACTGCCTAAGTATTTTACAAATATTACCTCATTTTTATCCTCCTAAAAGACCTATGAAGTAGATGCTATTACTATCCCCATTTTACAGTTGAAGAAACTGAGGCAAAAAGAGATTAAGTGACTTACCCAAGGTCACAGAGCTAGTAAGTGTCTAAGGCTGGATTTGAAATCAGTTCTTCCTGGCTCCAGGCCCCACCCTATCCACTGAGCCACCTAGCTGCCTATTATTATATTATTTTATAATGTAATAATACATATGTAGGATGGTATAGTGGAAAGAGAGCTGACCTCCCTCAGAGTTAGGAGAAAGACCTGGACTTGGGTCCTGCCTCTGATACGTCCTGACCATGTGACCCTCAGCAAATGACATCTCTGTTTCCTGGGCCACTCTAAGAATACGTTGCTAAGGTGGTGATGATTTAGGGATCTGAGGGAAAATAGGTTTAGAGAGGAAGGGATCTGATAAAACCTCTCATTTTATAAGGGAGGAGATGGAGAACCAGGAAGGCTGAGTAACTTGCCCAAGGTAATAGAGCTAGTAGGTGTCAGAGGATACACATGTGTGCATATATTATATGTAGTACATATTCTATATACACATGTATACTCACATGCATACACATATACAAAGATATACGCACATATATAATACAGTACTATGTATATAAATATATACCCACATGCACATATATATATATATACATATATAAAGTCATGTACACACATGTGTATATATACACATACACATATGTAACAGGGGACTGGCCAAAGAGGCCTCAGTCTTGGGAACATGCACATTTGGTGACCTTGCTTCAGGAAGTTCTGGATGACATAGAATTGAGGGGCCCTCCTCTCTACCCCAGATCCTAAGTATCGTATGACAGTTTATGGTTCATTAACCACATGGTAAAGACGTGTACTTTTGATTGGTTGCTGAACTAGAAGTGATTGGTGGGCATTCTTTCTTTTCCTGCCATCTTCTATGAAGGAGGAGGAAAGGACAGCGAGAGGGGAGAGAAAGCTGGCACTGGTGGCATGTTCTTCTCACTCTACTCAACATGAAGCCATGAACCTCAATGTTGCTTCTGTACCTGTGGTGCCTATTGTCTCCTGCCTCAGGTGAAGGAATACTGAAAATGGGAAAGACTAGGTTGTGATCTTGTGAGCTTTGAAAGGTCAGGAGAGCTGCCAGAGGTCCAGAGATAGGAGTCCATGATAGAGTTTGCCCAAGAAGTGATCTGTGGGATCCAGGCCAGCAGTGAATTGGACCTAGCAGCCAAAGTACCACTTTGTGAAGATACTTCATTAATTGGCTATGTCACATTTGGAAGCAGACTTGGGGTGGAGGGAGCAAACGATCTGAAGCAAACACAGACTGATATGGTATAGGGGAGAGTGCTCTGATTTGGGGTAGGAGGGTGGTTATACTTCTTTTCTCATTGTATATTCTCAGGAAATATCTATTTGTGAAAGCTAGTAGATGTTCATTGATTAAATGGTTGCTAATTACTAGATGGTATCTGTGATATAAAAGATATACTAACTATAACTGGTGATTGATATTGGAAAAAATACATTGGAATGTGGGCTTTAACTGATGGGACTGGACAACCCTCTTGCTGTTCTGAATAGTGTGACCCACAAGATAATGGACTGGACACTGTTGTCCAATCTTCATGACCTCTCAAACCTCTCCAAAATACAAATTATGCATAAGGGATAAAAACTTTATCCCCATGTCTAAATCACCAACACACTAACCCAGGGAATTGACAACAGAGAAGGCTAATCTCTAATCCCTTAAATGCTCACTAAGCACCTCATCCCCCACTAGCTACCATGCTCTGGCAGGACGACACAAGCTTAAAAACATGTTATTACAAAAACAAGGACTACACTGACCCATGGCTTACAGTAGAACTCAACTGTCCCCCCAGTCATCACCGTTGTGCCATGGGAAGCTAGAAGCTTACTCTGGTTGGGATGGCAATCTTCTGCTGCAATAGTGCTCAGCCAGAGAATTGAGGAGCAGAAGGAAATGGTATAGGAAGCCATCAGGTATGTGTCTCCACCAGGCCTGAAAAGCCAAAAGGGGACTGGCATTTAGCTGTTGGGAAGGGATTAGGGGGAAGACTTCCAACTAGGTCCTGAGCATTGGAAGATGGGATAATGTCTGTAACATCCCAGAATGGTTACAATCCTGGTTTGCTGGGCATAGATCAGGAAAGTGATAAACAGACTTCCAGATTTCACCTTTCCCCACCATTTTTCTGAGGGCTGACCCTACTTCTAACTCATTCTTTCCCCAACTTATCTAGATGATAATTTCACTAAATTTTAAATTTTGAGAAAATTTAAAGAAAACTTCAATTTTCAGAAATTTGAGAAAATTTAATAAAAATTTTAAGGAAAAAGTAGATGAGAGGGAGGGGGAAGAAACTGCAATCTGTTTTAAAAATGGCTGATTTCTTTAACCCATGCCTTTTGGACCCAGAAAGGTGCAAGAGGAGAAAGAGGAGGAGGAAAATAATTTAAATATTTTTTGATTCTTTTTAGAGCAATGGTTCTCAAACTTTTGGGTCCCAGGAACTCTTTACACTCTTAAAAATGATTGAGAATCCTAAAGAATTTTTGTTTTTGTGGGTTATATCCAGGAGTGTGCTGGTAAATATTCAGCCAATGGGTCTGTGAAAAAAAAATACCCATGACACAGTTTAAAATTTAATCTGCATTATTAACATTTCCCCCACCACTTTCTTAAATCTAGGCAATTAACAACAATAACAAAAATCAATCAAGGCTTAACTTGTAGTGTTTGCTGGTTTCTGTAGTATAAATGCTCATGCCAATTTGAGCTGACTCTAGCATACCTCTGGTTGTATCTATTGGTATTTATTGAATTAGAAATGAAAACTAATAAATAAATTTAAAATAACTACTTATTAATTAATTTAAAATAATAAGAATAAACCCATTACATAGCATGCTTTTATGAAAAATAACTATATTTTCAAAACAAAAAATTTAGTGAGAAAGCAGCATTGTTTTATACATTTTTGCAAATCTCTTTAATGTCTGGCTTAATAGAAAACAGCTGGATTCTCATAGCTGCTTCTGCATTCAATCTGTTGCAATATGTTGTTTTGATTGAAGTATATGGGGGGGGGAACCCTAGCATCACAAGATGTATGGTTGGGAAAAAGGAGGAATATTTTAACGGTCAAATAATGTCCTAGTGTTATTATGAAAATAGTTTTGACCTCACAGACCTCTTGAAAGGCTTTTTGGACACCCTAGGGGTTTGTGGATCATACTTTGAGAACCACTGCCTTAGTGATTTCTGCTTCCATACATAGCCTTTATAAGACAAACCAGTGTGTCATTTAACACTTTGTGTGGGTACTCCATTCAAGTGTCAAAAGGTTGCAGAAACCTAGACCTCTAGGTAAGATAGAAAGCTGAGTAATTGCTCTATGGATTTTTTCAATGTAGAAAATCAGTCTGGTTTAACTATATAAACTACATAAATAAAAACCCATGTCCTTCAAGATCTCTACTGTGGAATTGATTTTGTGGATAGGGTTTGAGGGACTTGGTCTATCAGGGGTGGGGAACTTGTGACCTCAAGGCCACATGTAGCCCTCTAGGTCCTCAAGGGCAGCCCTTTGACTGAATCCAAACTTCACAGAACAAATCTCCTTAATAAAAGGATTTGTTCTGTGAAACTTGGACTCAGTCAAAAGGCCACACCTTAGGACCACATGTGGTCTCCAAGTTGTGGGTTCCCCACTCCCTGGACTAGTAGGTCTGAATTACCTAATTCAATTCAATTAAATCAAGGGGCATTTATTCCTATTCTCTAGGAGCTCCTAGTCTGGTGGGGGAGACAAGATTAACATAAGAAAAAAAAGATCACCATGAGGCATTTATGTGGTAAGGGCCAAATGAGGGGTACAGGAAGGAAGTGCTTACTGACAGCAGAGAAGGGAGCTGAGGCCTATATGGATCCTGAAGGATAGGTAGGATTTAAAGAGAGGGATAGTTCAGAGAGGAAAGAGACAGGAATAGTGGTAGGATGAGAATGATCCAGAGACTGTATAGAATAATCAAGATTTAATCATCAATAACGGTCTTTAAGGAATAGGAGAGAGGGTGATAATTGATCAGTGAGATCAATATCTGAAATGAGAATGGATACATAGATATATGCATGTATGTATATATGTAAATGTATATATACATATACACACACACATATATGTATATATATATATACATATACACACACACACACACACACATATATATATATATATATATATATATATATATATTTACACATACACATACATATATGTCTATGTAGAGATATCTATCCAGCTAGGTGGCATAGAGTGGATAGAGTGCTGGACTTGGAATCAGGAAGACTCATCTTCCTGAGTTCAAATCTGGCCTCAGACACTTCCTAGCTGTGTGACCTGGCCAAGTCACTTAACTCTGTCTGCCTCAGTTTCCTCATCTGTAAAATGAGCTGGAGAAGGAAATGGCAACCCATTCCAGTATCTTTGCCAAGAAAACCCCAAATGGGGTTACAAAGAATTAGACATGACTGAAAAATGACTGAAAAACAACAACAAATATGTGTGTGTGGTGTGTATATATGTGTGTAAAAATATTCATTCAAACAATATATATTGACCTATATACTATATGCATAGATAATGTGATATATTAGGTTCTGTGGAGATAGGAAATTACATGAGGAAGAATAATATACCTGGAGAGATAAGCTAGAAAGCAAAGCAAAAAATAAAAATAAATTAAATAATGATATAAGCAGTAAGTAACAAAGATGATAGGTTAAAATGGTTTCTTAACCTTTTCTGTGTCTTGGGCCTCTTTGGCAGTCTGGTGAAGCCTATGGACTACTTCTAAGAATAATGTATTTCACTGCATAAAAATGATTTGTAAAATGGGTGGTACAGACAAGCAATGTTATAGGAATTTCAGAGGAGGGAAGAATCAATGCATGATGGAGTGGCCAGGAGATGGTGGCTCTAAGTGGTAGCTCAAGAAATCAACATTCTATAGAATGTATAGAGAGATTATCCTGAAGTCATTGCAATGAAATAACTAGGGTGCCTTTACATGCAATAAAAAAAGCACTGTTCTCATGGTAAAAAGGTACAGTTCAAGTTCAACTCTGATATTTCTTAGTCACTTGTCTATAGGCAAGCCATGTAATCTTGCCAAGGACAGTTTTAAATCTGTAAAACGGGAATATGAAGGATTGGTGATTTCAGCTGGATCAGGAAGAACTTCTAGCATGGAAATTCTCAACTAAGGAAGATGGTATTCCATGTCTGACTTAGCAGATATGTCCTAGGAGAGTTGCCTGATTTTCCCAAAGTCACTAGACAGTGCAAGAGGCACGTCTTCCTGATACTGAGCCAAGAGTACTTAACTCCTTTTGTGTCACTGACTTCTCTGGAAAGTCTAGTGATACCTATGGCCCCTTCTCTTAATAGTGTTTTTAAATGCCTAAAATAAAATGGAGGGGATTACAAAGGAAACCAATTATGTTGAAATATAACTATTGAAATATATATATTTTTAAAAGGTCATGGACCCTAGCGTAAGAACAGCTCTGAGCTTAGCATTCTACTCACTACCCGAGACTGCTTCTGTGTGTATAAAATGGGAACACTGATAGTTCTTATTATGTGTTATACATTATTATGGTTTTTGCCATATGCTACCTCACAGAATTGTGGGAAAAAAGCTCTTAGGAAACCTTAAAGTGATACATACATACATTATTGTCAATGTCATTTTTTCAGTGCTCCCTGGCAGTCTCTTAGATTGAGTTTCTATTTCTCAGGGTGAGACACCTTCCTTAGAACAAGCTGGGCATAGGCTAAACCATGACTGCTGCTGTATTCCTAGGAACAAACAGAAATTTAGAAGTGGAAGACACTTTAGAAATAATTCTTCCACCAAATCTCTAATGCATCAATTACGCACCATTGTGTGTCATTGATATCTAAGCTGGCATCATATCTCCCTATTAGACTTTCCTCCTGAGGGCAAGATTGTGTCTTATTTAAACTGCATATCTTGCTCAAGATGAAACATAGCACAGTGTAACAAGGGAGGGGCTGAGATCCAGTGCTGGAAAAGATGTGTCCCATGGCATCTAGTTTAACCCTCTCATTATTTTTCAGAACTAGACTTCAATAATTATCAAATTTGAAAAGCACAACCACTTGGCAGAATTAGGACGTGATATTCAAACCTATTATAAGTACAGATTGAGTTAATTTTTTTCATAAACCATTTTATCATCAAGTTTACTGGGAAAAAAGGCATAATTCTTTTTTAAACTTATGGAATAAAACAAGCATTTCCATAGCATAGCATAATTTTAAAGAGGTGATTGCACATGCAACCACAAATCTATTTTATACAACTTGATATTTTTAAAATATATAATAAAGTTATCATGTAAATTTCTTTCCCTTTTTTTCTCTCCCCCCCACCCTCACCCTAGCAATGGCTACCATTAGACGCAAGTAGATATATGTATGTAAAATTATTCTATACATATTTCTATTTATCAGTTCTTTCTCTGGATGCAGATAGCATCTTTCTTCATATGTCCTTTATAGTTAATTTGGGTATTTATAATAGTCAAAATGACTTATTTGTTCAAAGTCATTCTTAAAACAACATTGCTGTTACTGTATACAATGTTCCCTTGGTTCTGCTCATTTTGCTCTTCATTATTTTGTGCAACTCTTTTTGGGTTTTTTTTTAAAGACCATTGAGCTTATCATTTTTATAGCATAGTAGTATTCCATGACAATCATATACCACAACTGTTAAGTCTCTTGGAAAAGAAGTTAGTGTTTATAGTAGCCTTGGTTAGATTTCAGTTTAGGGCTTTAGCATATTGATGCAAAGAAGAATTTTCCCTTTCCTTTTCTTTAAATTATTATTTCCTTCACTTGTTGAGTCAAAGTCTGACAAATTATTCTGCATAAGGCGTTGAAAAGAACCATTTCTTTTTGTATCTTTTGTTTAAGTTCCAAGGTATTGTCCCCTGAAAATACTTGTGTTAATGATACAACCAAAAATGTCTTTTTCCAGGCACCTGGGGTATTGGATTTCCTTGACCTGTTTCAAGAAGACTCAGAACGTCATCTCTTTCCTGAGCAACTTTGTCTATAGCATGTATTGACTCTGATCCTTTTGTAATTGTTCCAGGCTTGTCACTGGATATTTTGCATGTGCCCTCTTGATCTAAGCAGCAATTCTTAACTCTCTCTCTCTCTCTCTCTCTCTCTCTCTCTCTCTCTCTCTCTCTCTCTCTGTGTATGTGTGTGTGTGTGTGTGTGTGTGTGTTGTGATAGACTCTTCTAGTTATCTGGTGAGACCCCTTTTCAAGATGATATTTATTTTTAAAATTCACAATTAAAGGAGATGCTAAATTCAGAGGTTATAAAAACTTCAATACAATTTTCCCCAAATTCATTGATCTCCTGACAACTATACCATTTGGGCATCTGTGGATGCCAGGTTAAGAGCTCCTGATCTAAATTAAGAAGCATATTTCTTTCTTTCAGTGAGACACATCAAAATTTATGTATATCTTCCTTGGTCTGGTGTCTTTACTATTCAGAAGTTCGATTAGGGTTATTGAACTATTGCAACAATTGGAACAAAGGTTCCTTAAGTTTCAGGAATTAAAAACCAATGAAATGATGAGTTTCTTCTACCTACTTCAATTCATTTATTTGGTGGCAATCCACTCCCTGCCATCTTTGCATAATGTCATTGAATCCATGAGGAAACTCATGAACTAAAGTCAACCTTACATGCTATGAATGTATCAGAAATAGCATGGGGCTCTTAGATTCCTTAGAATTAGTTCACAGAGAAAAACTTACTATTGTCTTCTTTGTTAATATTTCACAATGGCACAAAAAAATCACTGAAATATTTGTTCATACTTCAATTTGGGAAAATGTCTGACTCTTAAGAAAGGGTCTTTCTACCTCTTGATCTCCATTGCTGTGGACTCGAGGATGCATGGTGATAGTGACACTATGATTCATCATAAAACATCTAAGTATCTCCTGAAGATGTCAGAGAAATATGATGTTAAGAGAGGAGGTATAGTCAAGATGACAGAGCAAGAAGAAGCATAGAGTTTAACTCTCCCCTGAAATTTCTAGATATTTAGAGAATGTGTCAGATCTCAAACTATGCTACAAAGCTTTAATTATCAAAACAATTTGGTACTGAGTAAGAAATAGAGATGTTGATCAGTGGAAAAGATTAGGCACATAATACATAGAAGCAAATGAACACAGTGACCTAGTGCTTGATAAACCCAAATATCCCAGCTACTGGGGCAAGAATTCTCTATTACAAAAAAAAAACATTTGAGAAAACTGGAAAATAGTCTGGCAGAAATATACTATATACTAAGATAAGCTCAAGATGTATACATGATAGAGACATAAAAGGTGGTATCATAGACAAATTAGTAGGACATAGAATAAATTACCTGTTGGATCTATGGATAAGGGTAAGAATTCATGACCAAATAAGAGATAGAGAGGTAAAATCCAGAGAAGGTAAAATGAATAATTTGGTTCTATAAAATTAAAAAAGTTTTTGCAGAAACAAAAAAAATCCAACTAAAATTAGAAGAAAAGCAAGTAACTGGGGTGGGGGGATCTTTGCAGCAAATTTCTCTGATAAAGGTCTCATTTCTAACATATATAGGGAATGGAGTCAATTTTATAAGAATAAGAGCCATTCTCCAATTGATAAATGGTCAAAGGATATAAGTAGGTAATTTTCAGAGGAAGAAAGTTCTCTATAGCCATATGAAAAAATAATCTAAATCACTAATACTTATGGAAATGCAAATTAGAACAATTCTGAAGTACCACCTCACATCTATCAGATAGGCTAAGATGACAAAAAAAGAAGAAAAAGAAGAGAGAGAGAGAGAGAGAGAGAGAGAGAGAGAGAGAGAGAGAGAGAGAGAGAGAGAGAGAGAGGGAGGAGGGAGGGAGGGAGGAAGGGAGGGAGGGAAAGGAGGAAAGAAAGAAAGAAAGAAAGAAAAGAAAAGAAAGAAAGAAAGAAAGAAAGAAAGAAAGAAAGAAAGAAAGCAAGCAAGCAAAATAAAATGACAAATGCTGAAGTGGCTGTGGGAAAACAGGAACACCAATATACTGTTTGTGGAGCTGTGAACTAGTCCAATCATTCTTGAAGCTATTAAACTATGCATATCCTTTAACCCAGTGATACTGCCCCTGGCCTACACTCCAAAGAGATCAAAGAAAGAGGACAAGGACTTATAGGCACAAAACTATTTATAGTAGCTTTTTGTGGTAGCATCGAATGGAAACTGAGGATATGGCCCTCAGTTGGTTAATGGCAGAACAAGTTATGGTATATAAATGTTATGGAATACTACTGTGCTATAAAAAATGATGAAGGGAATAGTTTCAGAAACATGTTGAAAGACTGTATGAATTGATGCAAAGTAATCAGAATTAGAAGAATAATTTATATAACAACAGTGATATTGTAATGAAAATTAACTTTGAAAGATGTAGTAAATCTGATCAACACAATGACCAACCACAATTCCAAAAGATCCATCTTTATAGAAAGTTGATGAATGCAGTGCAAATCATGACATCTCTTCTCCCCTCTTTTATATCTTTCTTTTGACTTGGCTAATGCAGGAATTTATTTTGTATGACTATATACATTTGTAATGGGTTCATTTCTCTTGCCTTCTCAGTGGGTGAGGGAAGAGAGAAGTGTAGAGATTCAGACCTGAAAATAAAATAAAATTGAATTTTAAAAAAAGGAAGGAAGAGGAGTATGGTTATAGTCCTCGGTCTGTTCTGTCAGGCCTGGGTCTGAATGTTACAGATGGGTGCATACTAGGTATGAGGGCACAGGATTCACTCAGCTCTTATTGATCCCAGGTAAATGCTATAAATGCCTTTTGGAATAGCTAATTTATGTCTTAGAACCTCACATCATTCGAGGGGTATTGTACATAGCCAGGTGTATATTCTAAGGCAGTAGTGTCAAACTCAAATTGAAGGGGATCCCTGTGGGTCACATTGACTTAGAAGACTACAAGCAAGCATTTTTTATATTGCATGGTATTTTTACTTCTTTTGTTAAACATTTCCCAGTTACATTTTAATCTGGCCTGAGTTCTACTCAGAAGTGGTCATGAGTTTGATTCCTCTCATCGAAGGGAGGCTTTCCTGTTCAAAAAGGAGACAGCACAATGGGAAAACTGAGTGAAGAAAATGCTGCTATGGCCTTAGCAAGACCATCTCAGTTTACATCTCAGCCTTCCTATTGGTCTATTTGTACCTGGAAATGACATTTGGAGATGGTAGGTAGCTCTTCTTGTTATCATCTATTGGCATTTCCCCTTATATGTGAATTGTTTATTCAGCAGCAAAAAAAAGAAATAAAACAAAAACAAAACCAAAAAAAGATTACCTGCATTGAAACTGAGATCATATAGCAGGTTAAAGCCTAATATACCATCCCATGAGCTTCTGTGTAAAATAAGTTTCACTTCTTTCAATTTGAGTTTTCATTGATATCACCAGATATAGAAATTGGTTTATAACTATAGTGTAATAGATGACAGTTGTTAAAAACATCTTTTAAACCCATTATGTTTATACAAGATCTTTTCTAAAAGCTTCAGCTATTTTCCTCTCATTCATATTGTTGTTGTTGTTCAGTCATGTCCAACTCTTCCCGACCCCATTTGGGGTTTTCTTGGTAAAGACATTGCAGTGTTTTGCCATTTCCTTCTCCGGCTCATTTTTTAAAAAAAAAATAATTAATTTATTTGTTTTTGGTTTTTATAAGATTTTAAGTTCTAAGTTTTCTCCCCCTCCCTCTTTTGCCCCCTCCCCAAAATAGCATTCAATCTGATATAGGCTATATGTGTACGATCATATTAAACATATTTCCACATTAGTCATGTTGTAAAGAAGAATTAGAACCAAAGGGAAAAAACCAATGAGAAAGAAGAAACACACACACACACACACATATATGTGTGTGTGTATATACATATATATATGTATATATATATATATATATATATATATATATATATATATATATATATATATATATATATATATATATATATATATGGAGAGAGAGAGAGAGAGAGAGAGAGAGAGAGAGAGAGAGAGAGAGAGAGAGAATAGTATGCTTCTATCTGCATTCAGACTCCATAGTTCTTTCTCTGGATTTGGATAGCATTTTCTATTGTGAGTCTTGGAATTGTCTTAGATCCTTATATTGCTGAGAAGAGCTAAGTCTACCAAAGTTAGTCATCGTACCATATTACTGTTACTGTCTACAATGTTCTCCTGGTTCTACTCACTCCACTCAGCATCAGTTCTTGTAAGTCTTTCCAGGTTTTTCTGAAGTCCACTTGCTTGTCATTTCTTATGGAACAATAGTATTCCATTACATTCATAACTTGTTCAGCCATTCCCCAATTGATGGGCATCTCTTCAATTTCCAATTCTTGGCCACCACAAAAAGAGCTTACAGCTCATTTTTACAGATGAGAAAATTGAGGTAAACAGAGTTAAGTGACTTGTCCAGGGTCACACAGCTAATAAGTGTCTGAGGCCATATTTGAACTCAGGAAGATGAGTCTTTCTGTTTAGAACCATTTTTTACAGGTATTTGGAGGGGTTTGGGGGAGAGCTCAAGCAAATCATTGCTTTTATTCTGCCATCTTAAGACAAGCCTTTCTGACTCCATCTCTGGTGCTCTATTTACTGCACCACCTAACTGCTCATTCTCATTAATATAGGACATGCTATATTCTTTTTATAAGGGCAGGAAGGATGCTACGCTGGGGCCTTCTCTTCTTGCATTTCCCCTTGCCTGGACTGTGGGCCTGCCCAGAGAGTGTGAATGAGAGAGAAGTCAACAATTCCATTCCTTCTCATGAAATGGAGCACCATCTATCCTTGCCATCTACCCTGCTGCTGCCTCCTAAAATCCTGTAGGTTCTTACCATTTGCCCTGACTCTATAACCTACAGTTCTGTACCACTGGCATGTAAATTACTTAAGTAACCTAAGGACTTCTGGGTCTTTCCATTTTCCTCACCACTGCATTGTTGAACCTTCTGGCCTTTCCATCTACCCTGCAGTTAAATTCTCTTTTATGTGTTGTCTCCTACAGCTAGAGTGTGTCTTTCTTGAGAGCTGAGGATGTCTACTAGCTTTTTCTATTTGGATCCCCAACACTAAGCATTGTTTGGCACAAAAGAAGCACTTAATAGATACTTTTTCACTTATTCCTGATGCAGTCTGATGCAAACAACAATGTTGCAAATAAATGATTATAAAAACAACAGACTGATACTATGAAATCTTATGTTAAAAATGTAGAGCAAACTAATTCAAATGGTTAACAGCAGTTAAGTTTCAGATTTTTGTAGGGGATATATCATAAGTAATTTTCATTTCAATATGAAGTGCAGTCAAGTTTTAGCAAGGCTTATATCTATCTGGGAAAAATACAGAGAACTGCTCTAATGCTGATAAGGGGAGCAGGCATCAAGAATGGAGAAGGGGGGAGATTAAATGTGTCACATTTTTTTTCCTCATGGATTTCCATTCATTCTGACTACCTCTATCAGAGTTGGCACACAGGTGTATAAGCCATCTGGGTCTCTGATTGACAGTTCTAGCATTGTGCAATCCAGGAGAGAAAACACTTCAAGCAAAGCAATAGAGAAGGTAACATAAGCATGAAAATCGCTATACATTGTACTAAGTTCAGGATTCCCCTCCCTCCTGGGATGTTGATCCCGTCTTGAGTTTTGGGAGAAGATGGTTAGAATAGCATTGATAAAGGAAAAAGGGGGCCCACAGCTTTGAGAATGTGTGGTTTGTTATTACATATTTGCTACGGCTTAAATGTACAGTGGGAGTGTTATTGCCAAACAATGAGAAACCATCCAGGTCCCCAGACCTAATGATCATCTCTGAATAGTAGAAAATATTTTACTGTCAGGAGGTAGGGGACAGCTAGGTGGTACAATGGATAGAGGGCTGGACCTGAAGTCAGGAAGACTCATCTTCCTGAGTTCAAATCTGGCCTCAAACACTTACGAGCTGTGTGACCCTGGGCAAGTCACTTGACCCTGTTTGCCTTGGCTTCCTCATCTGTAAAATGAGCTGGAGAAGGAAATGGCAAATCACTCCAGTATCTTTGCCAAGAAAAGTGGGGTCACAAAGGGTCGAACACAACAGAAACAAATCAGGAGGTAGAGGGGTAAGAGGATGAGTTGGAGCTAGGGTTCAGGCACTGAGAAAAAAGACTCGGATTGTGCTGTCTCCAGGGTATGGAAGTGCCCACTGGTTGCCTTGGTGTATAGTGTCAGTATCATCTATCAGGGTTTCAGGTGTACTTCTTCATAATCAAGGACAAGCATTCTTAACTTGGGATCCATGCAATTCCAGATGATCATTTGATAAATTTCAGGGTGGGGGGATTAGTGAACTTAAAAAATACATGCACACATACACACACACACACACACACACACACACACACAAGGCATACATAGATAACTGTAATTTCACACAATTGGTTTCCTTTATAATTCCATGTTTTTTATTTTATTCATTTGCAAACATTATTCTGAGAAGGGGTTCCATAGGTTTTACTGGATTGCCAAAGTGGTCTGGGACAAGGACCACTTAACTGAAATGGTTAAGAACTCTTGTCTTAGGGTCTCGATGATAGCAAAGATATTGCTAGCAGTGCAGGCTAGCTGGGAGGACACGAGGGGGTTAATCAGTTATTACAGATAAATCAATTGCTGGTGACAATAACTTCTTTTATAACCACCTTTTGTCACATTTTGGTCGTATTTCAACTATTCCCTGTTCACATGAATTACCCTGTTATTAAGCTTTGCTTTGTGTACGTTCCTATACTTTTAAGTATTCTAAAAAAAGTCCCGCCCACTCATTGCTGTGAGAAAAATGTCATTAGAGGGACTGAATGAAGTTAGGATCAAATCAACACTTAATAAATAGCTATAGAATTACTATCCTCCCATTTGGCAGGAGAGGTGGGGAGAGGAGAGGAGGTAGATTGTATGCCAGATACTCTCAGGTCTTCTGTAAAGAAGAAAATTGTTCAAAAAGTCACACTCACAATCTGATATAAAAGGTGTTCAAAATTCATGGAGCTTTTCTGTCACAATTAATCTGAAACTTTGAAAATGCGAAAGCCAAATTTCTAATTGTTGTATTCGGGAAAACCACAACATTGTACAGTAGCATATAGGGACATGTGTGATTTTTAAAATTGATTATCAGCCCTGGAAATTTATGAAGCCTTTCCTACTTTCACAGAAAAAAATCTTCATAGACATTCAGACTCCCCAAGGTCTTTCATACTTTTTGCCAAATCAAGTTAGCCCTGGATACTCCAGGGTATAAGGTTTGGAAATAATAATAATTTTTCCAGAGGAAGGGAGCACTAGGCTCTCCAGGATAGCTATTCTTATTATGTGAAAGCTTCAAAGGAGAATATATTTTTTACAATATATTTAATTAATTTCATTTCATTTAATTAATTTCATTTAATTAGTTTAAATAATTTCATTAAATATTTCCCAATTACATTTTAAAAAATTTAACATTCATTTAAAAACAATTTTGAGTTCTAAATTCTTTTCCTCCCTCCTGCCTTCCCCCACCCCTTGAAAAGGCAAGCCAATATGCTATAGATTATACATGTGAAATCATGCAAAACATATTTCTATATTAACTATGTTGAAAATGAAAACATACCAAAACCCAGGAAAAATGAAGAGAAAACAATGTACATCAATCTGCACTCAGAGTTCAGTTCTCTCTCTGGAGGTGGATACAATTTTTAAAAAAATCATTCTTATCATGTCCAAAAGAGAATGGAGGAATTACGGTATGAGAGATTAAACATAAAAAAACAAACAAAATCATTGGCCTGCATGGGGATTACTTTAGTTAGGGGGCTGCCCTTGGCTCAAAAGTATAGTTTTTGAAACAATAACAGTTACTGAAAATAAAATCAAGTAATCAAGAACAGAGAAATTACCCCAGACTAAGCAAAGCATTTTATATACGTTAACACACACAAATCATGGTTTGAAAAATGAAAATCAGTTCAATCTGATAGTTCCTAGTATGAAGGAGTTAACTTAAACAGGTTGTAAACATCAGTCATAAACGAACACAATATTGCTTTGAGAATAATCCCATTCTTTCTCTTTTTATGTCCACCCCCATTAACGGGGCAGCTAGATGGCCCAGTGGATAGAGCACTGGGCCTGGCACTGGGAAGACAGAGTTCAAATCTGGCCTCAGACACTTACTGAGTGACCTTAGACAAGTCACCTAGGTTTTGCTTGCCTTAATCCACTGAAGGAGGAAAGGGCAAATTACTTTGGTTTCTTTGCCAAGAAGACCTCATGGACAGTATGGTCCATGGTGTCACAAAGAGTCAGATATAACTGAACAACAACAACCATTAAAAATGGGCAGGTGTCATCTACATATAAAATGTCATTTACCTGTAGTTACATATATATTTTTTGTAAATGTTATTCTTATAAGACATAGATTGCTTATTAAATGGAGTTGATAATAAATTTGACACCCCCATTCAAAAGAAAGCACACTGAAGACATAAATGTTATTCTGTTACAAAGGACATAAGTTTAAGCTGTAGAAAGCTTAATAAATCTCCTGTGTACCACAAACTCCGACCCTGTCACTGCAGGAACTTGTGGTGTTGGCAGAGGCAGAAAAGAATAGGGAGGTAATGAGGGAGTGTTTTCAAGTCAGGGTGCATTTGTACTGATTTTCCATAAGATCCCCAATATAACAATTCCATGAAGGGAGGAGGGGGCAATCATAAACTCACTAGAGTATTTCTTTTTTTAAAAAAATAATTTCCTTTTTTTTTTTTAGTTTTCAACATTACTTTCATAAGATTTTGAGTTTTAAATTTTCTCCCACTCCCTTTCTTCCCCCCTCCCCAAGAAGGTGTGCAATCTGATATAGGCTCTACTTACACATTCATATTAAGCATATTTTCACACTAGTCATGATGTAAAGAAGAATTAGAACTAATGGGAGGAACCCATGAGAAAGAAGAAACAAAACAAAACAATAAAAGAAAAGGTGAGCAAACCATATGCTTCCATCTGCATTCAGACTCTATAGTTCTTTCTCTGGATGTGGATAGCATTTTCCATCATGAGTCTTTTGGAGTTGTCTTAGATTCACTAGAATATTTTAACATGCAAAAATACTTAAAACTCAAGGGCAGCTAGATGGTGCAGTGGATAGAGCACCAGCCCTGGGGTCAAGAGGAGCTGAGTTCAAATGCAGCCTCAGACACTTAACACTTACTAGCTGTGTGATCTTGGGCAAGTTGCTTAACCCCATTACCTTACAAAAAACAACCAAATTTTAAAAAAAATACTCAAAACTCATCTCCCATTACAAAATGGAAATCCGTATTCAAAAGATCATACATAATTAGTTATCAGTTTAGTTCCTTTAATTTTCAAGGCAACAAATAGTAGGAACAAGAAAGACCTTTTTTCCTTTGCAATTACATTCTATTCTTCCATTTTTCTCATGTTCTTCATGATTGGCCATATTAAGTAGAAAAAATGCTGTGCTCAGGACCCAATCAGATAATTCAAGGAAGTTTTATTGCTGAAAAAAAATCTCCCTTCCTTTAAAAAAAGACTTTAATTAAGGGATTTTTGTTTTGTTTTGTTTTGTTGGTGCCAACTCAAACTGGCTTGGAAGAGCTTATTGTTAAATTTTCAGTGGGAACATTCACACTTTGGAAAATGGCAAATGCTGCAAATCAAGGCTTGATTTACTGTTTTGTTGATTTCTAGACTTATGAAAATGATGGGAAAATGTTAATAATGCAGATTAAACTTAAACGTGAATCGTGTAGCCTCCCCCTTGCCCCAAAGCTGGTTGTTAACCATTTACTAGCACACTCCTGCCTTTTACCCTCTTTCTATTGAGTAGGTCTAGGTCTTATGTAGGAAAAATACAAATACAGATAAAAACAAACAATTTTGCCAATATTCACTCATTCTATCCGATCAAACACAAAAATAAAATATTAAACCAACTTTTCTGAGATCTAGTCTCTCCTCCTCCAGAGGAAGTGTGGATGGGTGTTGTGGAGAAGGGCTACTTTTGTATTTGTTTTAGCATTTAAATATTGACCTCAATAATCTCTAAGCAATACATTGATGGTTGATTGAGCTATTCCTATTTCAAAAAGAGAAAGTTCTGTTTTGAATGGATAAGGGAAGATTCTTTTTCCCTCTGAGGTACCCTGTTTGTTACCCCCAAGCTCAGAAGCTGGAAAGAGAGATGTGAACTTTGCTCTGGAAACTGGAATATCTATCACAAACACAAGGCCAGCATTCCAATTCTATCTTTTGTTCTACATTTCAACGTGGACAGTTCTTAAAAGCAAACATTTAGCCTGTCAAAGCAGGCTCAAAACTATTTGCCTAGATCCCTTCTAGTCCTAGGCTTATTAAATGATCAAGGTTCTTACCAGGTGAAACACTGTTACTAGGTGACTTCTACAGCTCTCACTTCTAGCTATCTACACAGCTCGCCCAAAGGAACATCTACCTTTTTGTTCAGGTATTCAGGTTAAATACCAAGCTCCCTTGACAGGCTAGCTCCAGCTAAATTATCACTGGTTGATAAAACTAAATTCCAAGAGACTGTCATTGCTCTCTAAACCTATCAGCAGAACAGCTGAGGTTGACATGTTCAGGGAAAATGCAAAATTAAATTCCTGACTTAGGTAGTTTTGCACTAAGTTCAGATCCACAGGGGTCCCTCTCTTATTTTTAAGGCTGGCAGTGACTTAAGACTACATTACCCCCAGGTCCTTGATGGAAGTTGCTGGGGCTGTATTCAGAATCTTTGAATGTGCACAGAGCTCAGTTCAAAGGCCCTCAATGTAAGAGATCTAACAGGCTGAAGTATTATTCCCACTAAGAAGACTATCCCCTAATACAAAGTAGTATCCAGAATAAGAGCCACTCAGAAAACATGGTAGGAGGGAAGATGGATTTTTGAGTCTAACTCTAACTGGTAATTTTGGGGCTCTGTTTATGGTTTCCCTTTCATTTCTACAAGTCCCTGGGAGTTTATCTCCAGAAATCTGCTCCTGCTCATACCCACTTTAAAGTACTTAATAATGATTTTGGATTAAAGCTATGAATAGAAGAATAGCAGACAAAAAGTCGAGGTGAGAAAATTCCTGCTATTGAGCCCAGACTTGCCCTTTGGCACTCACAGTGGGAATGAGATATCACAAAACCACCCCATTCCTGATACCCATTCAATTAGAGCCTTTCAATGTGGCAATTCAAACAGGTTCTTTTAAGTCAAGGAATTGTAAAATAAGGAGGAGAATTGATCAGTTTTTCCTACCCATTTCGATTCCTACCCAATTTATGCCTCTCCAAATGAGGAGTTATATGGTAACCCTGAATCCTCATTAAAGAGGGGGAAAGGAAACATGAACAAAACTTATGTGTTTACAAGGAAATTTATTACAGTCAGCTAGAGATAGAAGTGGGATACTGCAATTGCAGGACAGCAAATCTGTGTAGATTGGGTTGGTGGTATGACAGCTGCTTAGATTATGGTAGTGTGACACCTCTAAAGATGGCTTCCCAGATCTTCTTTTGTGCAGAAGAAGTCCCATATCTGCCATGTATCAGAAATGGCCCCTCCTTTTGGGAGGGTTTCAGGATGGTGGTTGGTAGAGCAAGGTGTTATGCTTCCTTTACTTTTTTAAGATAGGTTAACAATGGGGATGTGGAGGGTTTCATTCATGATGTCAGGTGCTATGGGGCAATCTAGGCTCAGATGGACACTTATCAATTAAGTTATTATTGGCCAAAGAAGGGGAGACCTTTATAGAGTAAAAGAAGAAGTGTAGTATAATTAACCCTTGTTGGATATTTACCAGTTATCTGGAAAGTATTAGGAGAGTGACTTTAGTTTGTCTTCTTCACATGAGAAACAAAATGCCTTGTGAAAGTGTTTATGAGTTTTAAAAACACACGTTTTTAAAAAAAATGTTTTCACATGCAACTGGGAAATAAGAAATACAGGAAATGGGGTACAGAAGTCTATCCTGCTCTACAGGAAAATAGAAGGGGAAGGGGATAAGAGAAGGGAGGGGGGAGAGATAGAAGAGAAGGCAGACCAGGGGAAGGGGTATTCAGAATGCATGCCATCTTGGGGTGGGGGGAGGGTGAGAAATTTGGAACTCAAAAACTTGTGGAAGGGAATATTGAAAACTAAAAAATAAATAAATTCATATTAAGAGAAAAAAAGAAAAAAAAAGAAAGTGTTTATGGGTTCTCCTCCCTCTTTAGGATTCTACATGTGAAATGCTAACTCTGATGCCATAATTGAAAGGGGATAAACTTTTAATACACACAAATCCTAACAAGGCCTTATTTATTCATATAGCTAGCTATGTAAGGTACATATATGTACATATACATATATTCTATGGCAAGCATTTGCATTCCTTACTGAGGAAAGACAGTATTCTATGAAACAAAAATAATATTCTTACACACATAATTAGAAGGGGTAAGAGAAACTGCATAGACCAGACATTGTGGAAAGTACTGCTAAGTCTCCTTTCTTCTCAATTTTTATGATCAATCTTAAGATTTGTGACCTTTCTTTCTTCTGATGAATTTTATTACTTCCTCCTACTCCCAAGGCTATAGAGTAATCCTTTTATAGTTTGATGGGTTTGATAGTCTATGTCAATTAATTTAAGTAGTATCATAGTTTTTATTATATTGCCTGAGACCAACTATAAGCAAATAATATTTCTCCACTTAGCTTAATTTTTATAAAGATTGTTTTGAAATTGTATTCAAATAGTTCTTAAGTTTGTCTTGATAGATGGACTCCCAAATATTTTACACATTCTGTAGTAGTTTTGAATGGACTTTTTCACTTTATCTTTTTTTTTTCTGAGGCAATTGGGGTTAAATGACTTGCCCAGAGTCACACAGCTAGTGAGTGCTATGTGTCTGAGGCCAGATTTGAACTCAGGTCCTTCTGACTCCAGGGCCAGTGGTCTATCCACTGGGTTACCTACCCAATTGTCCCTACATTATCTCTTGCTGCTGCATTTTGTCAGTAATATTTAGAAAAGCTGATGATTTGTGTGGGTTTATCCTATACCCTGCTAAATTGCAGAAACTGGAATTTATTTCAATTTAGTTGAATTTCTGGGGTTCTCTAAATAAAACAATAATATTATCTGCAAAAAATGATGCCTTTAACTTTTTTGTTGTTTTACTGCTATAGCAAACACCTCTAGAACTATATTAAATAATAGTGGTGATAATGGACATCTTTGCTTTAGCTCTGGTTGTATTGGAAAGGTATCCAGTGTTTCTTCATTATCTAGGTTAAGTTATAGCTTAAAATTTCATTAAGACTTTTGGAATAATCTAAAAATAACACTGGCTCTTAGTTTTAGATACTATTTATCACATTATTCCTATGTTTTTAATTTTTTTAAACAGAAATTGATCAAAAGCTTTTTTGCATCTATTGCTGATATCCTAATATTTTTAAAGTTTTCAATTTTTCATAGAGTTTATTATTTTCATAATTTTCCTAACATTGAACCAACTCTGCATTCCTGGTATAAATAAAATCTTCGTGGTGTATAATCTTTTTAATATGTTGCCCTAGCCTTTTTTGCTAATATTTTATTCAATATCTTTGCATTCATATTCATTAGGGATACCAATCTACAGTTTTCATCTCTGCTTTGGTTCTCCCTGGTTTAGGCATCAAAACCATATTTGCATCATAAATGGAATTTGGCAAGGTCTCTTATATTTCTTTTTGGTGTCGCATACTTTCTGTATTATTGGAAGTAATTATTCTTTGAATGTTTAAGAGAATTCACTTGTAATTCCATTTGGGCCTGATGTATTTTTCTTTGTGAATTTATGGGTTTTTTCAGTTTTGTTTTCTAAGATTAAAATACTTAAATTCTCCATTGCTTATTCTGCTAATCTGGATGTGTTATACTTTTGCAAATATTCATTCATTTCATTTAGTATTGATATACTGTTCCTTGGATCATCAAACTTTTCTTTTTTATTCCTTTCCTTAACAAAGTAGAATGAATGAATCTACATTGGGGTGTGTGTGTGTGTGTGTGTGTGTGTGTGTGTGTGTGTGTGTGTGTGTGTGTGTGTGTTTTCTGTGTTCCAGTTCAACAAACTGAAAGCAAACCCTGGGCAGTCAGGGGCCTTGTAGGGCTTGCCAATGCAAAAGAACTACAGCTTCAATCAGTCAAGCAGTATTAACTAAGCACCTACTATGTGCTAGCTACAGAGAATACAAGTATAAAGAATAAAACAATCTTTACTTGCAATGAGCTTACATTCTAATGGGGAGACAAGTACAGAAAAAAATAAATGCAGCATAAATATAGTTAATAATATGTACATATACACAATGTAGTTAAATACAAGGTAGATTGAGAGGAAGGAGAACACTAGCAGTTGGGGGAATCAGTAAAGGTTTCAGGCAGAAGATGGTGCCTATGCTGCATTTTAAAGGACAGGAAGGATTCTGTGAGGCAGAAGTAAGGAGAGAGTGCATTCTAATAGTGGGGAAATACCATTGCAAAGGAATAGAAATGTGAGATGGAGTGTCCTGTGTGAGGAACAGAGTGCCAATTTGTCTAGATCCCAAGCTAACGTGGGAGTGGAAAGATAGTTTGGGGCCGGGTTGTAAGGGCTTTAAAAGCTAATTGGGAGAATTTATACTCTACCATTAGAGGTAATGAGAAGCAACTGGAGCTAGCTGAGTAGGGGATCTACAAGGTCAGATCTATGTAGAAGGCAAGTTACTTTGGCAGCAGTGCCCAGAGTGTACCAGAGCGGTGAGAAGCTTAAGGCAGGGCCACAGTGAGGCAATAATGTAGGGGAGAGGTGATGAGGGCCCAGAATAAGAGGGTATCTGTGTGAAATGGAGAGGAGGGTTCAAATGTGAGTGATAAAGGTAGAAATGGCAAGATTTGGCAACTGACTGGACTTATGGGGTGAAGGAGAGTGGGGAATCGAGGATAATGCCAAGATTATGAACCTGAGACACTATTAGAAGGTTGGTGCCTGCAATGAGTCAACCGCTGTTTTACTATCTGCATAGTTCTTTCATTTTAGAGATGAAAAACTGAAGGTTAAGTGATTTGGGCCAAGATCATAGAGGTAGTAAGTATGGGAGGCAAGATTTGAACCCCTGTCCTCTGACTCCAGAATCAGTGCTCTTTCCATTGTACCACATTCTACTTCAAAAATATTTATTGTAATACACATATATAATTATTTATAATTATATAAACACATAATTATTAATAAACATCATAAATGCCTGTATATAATAGGTTATATAGAAACATACTCATATACTTGCTATTATATATACATATATACGTTCATATGAGCGTATGTAGGCAGAGAGGGGGCACAGCAGGTAGAGCACCAAGCCTGGAGTCAGGAAGGCCCAGTTTCAAATTTGCCCTCAGACACTTAGCTGTGTGACCCTGGGCAAGTCACTTTAACCCTGTTTGCCTCAGTTTCCTCATCTGTAAAATAAGGTGAAGGAAATGGCAAACCACTCCAGTATCTTTGCCAAGAAAATCCCAAACGGAGTCACAGACGTGACTGAAGAACGACCCAGCAACAGCAAAATGTGTGTATATATGTGTATACACATGCACACACATACACATATATAAGCACTTTCATTATTAAACAAGCCTTTATTAAAGCCATTATTAAACATAAATAGTTTATGGTTTATGTTCACTCAAAACCAGTACAGTGGACACATTTCTTTCCTGCACTAATCTGATCTTGCAAAATTTAATCCACAAGGAGGGAGGCCAGGGAAGGGTGGAGATGATAAGACAATTGCAAGTAACTTGGCTAAGGAAAACGCGGAAGGCATCAGTCAGGAAAGCACGCCCGGCAGCGAGCCCGGCGTGGAGCACCCACCTGCAGTGGGGCCCGCAGCGTGGGCTTCCATGGTCGCTGGGACCTCTGTTGTTTCCTCTCCCGCCTCCGCCCTAAGGTGCCAGGGCTCGGGCTCGAAGTCCCCTGGAGTTTCCCTTCGCATGGCTATTGCTCTGGAAGATGCCTCTGAAGCCCGCCGTCTTTCTTGCTGCCCTGCTGCTGCTCTGGCCTCTGTCTGCCCCGGCACACCCCAGTGAGTGACTGGCTTGGAAAGTCTAGGACCGTGGAGCAGCCATAGATCCCTGGCTCCACCGGCATCCCGGCCCCGCCCCTGGCCTTGCCCCGCCCCCTCAGTAGCCACACCCCTTCCCGAGGGTCCGCTGTACCAACTGCCTGCATCCCGGGTGCTTCGTCTCGTGCCCCTTCCTTGTCTCTTGCCTCCCGTCCTCCCGTTTCTTCTTTCTAACATTCCTCCTTTTTGTTTCCTCTGATTCCCGTCCCCAGCTACGTCCTTTGCCTACTGTAACCCTCTGTGATCCATGTTATCTCTCCCTTTCCCAGGTTCTTTGCACATTTCTAAACCTTCCCATTTTGGGGACATTTCATTTCTCCCGTTCTCATCTCCTCCAAAGTCTCCAGCTGTTCAAACCAGTACCTTTCTTACTCAGGGAGCCTGGGACATACATGGGTTACATGGCTTATGCTCACCTAACACCAGTATAGTTGATGTGTTTCTTTCCTGCACCAGACTGATCTTGCAAAGCTTAATCTGCATTGAGGAAAGGGAGAAGGTGTTTGCTGATTTCCTTTCCAGACTGGTAAAAATCTAAGTTCAGCCTTTTCTAATAATCAGCTATTTAAGTACTTGGGTGGCTGCCTAGGTACTGGGTGCTTGTTTCTCTGCTGGTTCTAAAATGAACAAATAGAACCTCTGAAGTTCTCATATAATCAACATCCCTAAACCGGTGCTTGACCATCCAGTCCCATTTCAAGGAAGTAGCAGAGGCTAGGTGCTTTGGATAATTCCCAGCTTGTCTTAGACATTATTTTAAGAAAATTTTCCAAATTCTATCACTATCAAAATGCTAGTTGACATTTCTAACACCCCACTCCACTCACTGAGTTGGATTAGATAATATCTATATACTTTGTAATTCCAAAATTGTCTAGTTCTAATTTCTTAAAATGTTATTTAGGGGAAGTGGATGATTCAGTTTTGCTCAACTAAAATTTCAAGAAGGGTATGACATCTTCAGCATCATAGACTTGAGTGACAAGTAGAGAATGTTTTGGTTGATGTTTCTGTTTTTTTGCTTCTAGTTTACAGTTTAAAATGTATGTGTGTGTGTATACACTCACACACACACACACACATATTCCAACTCATTTAAAGTGCCACTAATGAACTATTCATCACTTTTGTTCTCTTTCTTTTCTAGATTTGTGTGAAGTTTTTTTATGCTATGATGATAGTTCAATTTTAAATTTGACTATGCTATAGCATTATTGATCTAAACTAAAATGAATGAAACTGAATAGGTTTCACCTCATTTTTATATTTTGAAGAATTGATGATTCCTTGGGTTGAATACTTCCTTCAATACCACAAGTCATAATCCTTCCATGCTTTGCCACTGTATTGTTCTGGTCCATAATTCCTATAAATGTTCATAGAAGATCTTACTGAATCCATTGTAGACCTTTTTTCTTATTTTCTTAGAATTTTGGGGTGGATTGGTGTATTATTCAGGCTATCTGCTGCTTGTCATTCCCATTGTATGTGACTGGCTCATTTTTTTTTCTAGTCCTCACCAGGAGTGTGCTAGTAAATGCTTAACTTGCTCTCTAAAGTAAAATGTTCACAAGATATACTTTTTAGTTTAATCTGCATTATTAACATTTTCTCCATCACTTTTCTAAGTCTAGGCACTTCAATAAAATAATACATCAAGCCTTGATTTGTAGTTTTTGCCACTTTCTAAAATGTGGAGTCTCACACTGAAAATGTGACAATCAGCTCTTGAAAGCCAGTAGGAGCAGACTCTAAAACATCCCTGGTCCTGACATTGCTCCTTGCATTTATATCCCAGTTGGTAGTAAGCTTGCAACTTGCCTAAAGTACCATGCACTATTCCACTTGTGTTTGGGTTATGTGCAGTAAGTAAAATGTGTGTGTGTGTGTGTGTGTGTGTGTGTGTGTGTGTGTGTGTGTGAGAGAGAGAGAGAGAGAGAGAGAGAGAGAGAGAGAGAGAGAGAGAGAGAGAGAGAGAGAGAGAGAAAGAGACAGAGAGGTTTTTCAATATAATAGCAGGTACTTAGTGAGTTTTCTTAGGTGATACTTAAAGTACTGGATGAGGGACTTCACCCAGTTTGCTTCCCTGCTTTCACTTTAATTAACCAGTTTAATTAACCAGTGAGGAAGACCCTAACTTGCCTAGGTTCAATATAATGCTAGTTGTACAATGTAGAATATATTCCCAAAGGAGTAAAATAGGGAAATCTTCTCATGTCTGCACTGGAGCCTTCTTCCCTCTAGTTTAGAATCTCCCTTTGTTATTCACAGGTGATATTTATCATTATCATACAGGCAATTCACACTGTGGCTATATCATTTTGTTGTGCAAAGAAAACGAATAAAGATACCTGTTGAGAGCTATCCTGTGGAATGTTCAGCTCAATATCTTCTTAACCTTTCTACTTTCTCCAGGTAGTGAAAGGAATACAGAAAAAAAGTTGCGTATTGCTGACCTTTTCTTTTGAGCAGGCCCCTATGTTAACAGAGCTAAGAAACATGATAGGAGGGTCTGTCCTCCCTCTGACTCACCAGTTGGTACCACTCTCAAAAGATGGTAGTCCTGGTGACTCAGAATATGTCTCTGCTCCAGACCTGATTCATCTTGGCTAGGATGACTCCCATTCCAGGAGGCAGCTTGCATCTCTGTTCAAAGCCTGAATCTTAGCCTTGACAGTCCTAGACATAGCGGTTTGAGGCTTTGGTAATTGCTACAGCAGCAACTGCACTGAAAGGGTCAGACTGAGTGAGCACTGCTGGAAGAGCCTGTTTGTCAGGGATTAACGAGACCAACAGGTACACATCTTTGTATTTGGTGTGGCTATCAATCCTTTTTTCCCCCCTCTTATATATTGAATCTCATGGTAGGACATCTCTATGAGGGCAAAGGGCAAGAGAATTCAGACGTGTGGGAAAATGTACCCCTGTATATATTTGTCTTCCCTCCCCATGGCCTTATTTTTCTGTTTTCCTCAGTCAAAACCTCCAGGAGGGAGTGGGGCTAACAGGAACACCAACAGGATTGTCAGCTGTCTAGCATTATTACCGAGAGAACATTGGTGCTGAAGAGATAGGCAATTAGATGGTCATTAGCCTGGAATGGTTGAAAGTACTGTCTGGTTTCCCAAATGGTGTTCAGCTTACTCTCATCCTTGATTCTGTAGCCGGCTCATTATCTGTTGTTGGTAATGCTTATCCAATATTGTAGATAGAGAGATAGACATTGGTTGGTTGTTCTCCTTTGTTCTAGAAGAGGACCAAAATGACATCGCTATGCTAGAGTCAAGTTTCAGTGTGTCTGACTGTGGCTGATCAGACCAATATGAGCTTGGAATGTTCTACCGTAGGTAGGCACAAATAGTCATGTGAACACTCGGGGTGGACTCTCTAAATTTGTGCATCTTGCGCTTCTCTTGAGCTACCTCAGTTCTGCTTTGTTCATGGAGCACAGCACCTTCTCTGCTGTAGGCACGCCATGCTGAACAATCCTGTGCCCCTGGCTCCCATGTCACACAATCAATTCCAGAGTTCTTAAGAGAGACCTTGAGAGTATCCTTGTATCCACTTCTTCTGACCACCATGTGAATGCTTACCTTGAGTTTTCCATAAACTGTTTTGTCTTTTTGGCAAGCAGATGTTTTATACTCGAACAATGGGGCCAGCCCATCAGAGTTGCTCTCTGAAGTAGAGTTTGACTGCTTGGCAGTTTAATTCAAGAAAGGACCTCAGTGTCTGGTATCTTATCTTGCCAGGTGATCTTCAGAATCTTCCTAAGACAATTGAAATGGAAGTGATTCAGTTTCTTGGCATGGTGCTGGTATATTGTCCAGGTTTCACAGGCATACAGCAATAAGGTCAGCACAATAGCTCTGTAGACCTTCAGTTTGCTAGTCAGTCTAATACTTCTTCTCTCTCATTCTTTCCTTTGGAGCCTCCCAAACACTGTATGTCAATTTCATGACAGCATGCTTACCCAGGTTCTGGATAATGGACAATGCTTTCGTGCTTTCCCAGTCACCAATGGAGTGAAACAAGGCTGTGTGCTTGATCCCATGCTTTTTAACATGATGTTTTCAGCCATGTTGTCAAATGCTTTCAGTGAGGATGAACATGGCATCGAGGTCAGTTACCGCACTGATGGTAAATTCTTCAGCCTGAAAAGACTGCAAACCAAGACCACAGTGGAGGGAGTGTTGGTGCATGATTTTCTGTTTGCAGATGATTGTGCACTCAATGCAGCCTCTGAAGCTGAGATGCGACAAAGTATGGATCGATTCTCTGCTGCTTGTGCTAATTTTGGCCTAACAATTAACACCAAGAAAACACAGTTGCTCCTTCAGCCACCACCACACCATCCATACATGGAACCATAGGTTACAGGAAATGGAGAAGTTTAAATGCTGCTGACAAGATCACTTACCTTAGTAGTGTACTTTCCCGGTTTGTACACATTGATAATGATAATGAGATAGATGTTTTATATATATGTATATATATATATATATATATATATACACACACACACACATATATAAAATATATATTAGATACATAAATCTTATATATATATACACACACATATAAAATATATATTAGATACATAAATCTTATATATATATATTTATATATATATATAAATCTTATATATATATATATACCATGAACTGAAAAGAGTTATTTGTTCAGATTATGACACAGTTGAATGGGAAGCCCATCAAATTGGTCTCTCTCTCTCTCTCTCTCTCTCTCTCTCTCTCTCTCTCTCTCTATATATATATATATATATATATATATATATATATATATATACACACACATACACATATATATAGTGATACAGATATATACATATATAGAGAGAAGCGTTACATACATATGTCTATATATATGTGTGTGTGTGTATATATACACACACAGATATCTCTCTCTCTCTCTCTCTTTTGGCAATTGGGGTTAAGTGACTTGCCCAGGGTCACAGAGCTAGTAAGTATCAAGTGTTTGGTCTGCAGCTGGATTTGAACTCAGGTCCTCTTGACTTCAGGGCTGGTGCTCTATCCACTGTGCCACCTAGCTGCGCCTGTATATCTCTTGATAAACTAATTTGATGGTTCAACTGTGTTATAATCTGGGCAAATATACTTTTCTGGTTCATGGTTGTTTTTTTCTTTTTAATGTGGATTGTTAGCTAATTACTATGTATTTCTTTCCCTAAAGCATTAATTTTGTAGTATTCCAAGGTCTAGTATATGATGTTCATGAAGAGGATATTTGAAGAACCTTATTTTTAATAGGCAAACCTTATTTGGTTTATACCTTACATAGGGCATCTTCCATTATGCTGGTAAATGTCATTGACAAATAACTTGTTTATGCCTAACTTGTTTGAATGGATAGCTAGGTGTCACAGGGGATAGAGTACTGGGCTTTGGAATCAGAAAACTCATCTTCCTGAGTTCTAATCTGGCCTTAGACACTTACTAGCTGTGTGACTGTGGGCAAGTCACTTGACGCTGTTTGCCTCAGTTCCTCATAAAATTACATTCCCTCTAAAAAGGGGACACATTGGAGAAAGAAATGGCAAACCACTCTAGTATCTTTGCCAAGAAAATCCCAAATGAGGTCACAAAGAGTTGGGCACAAATGAAACAACTGAACAACAACAATAAACTTGTTTGATCTCAGTGCTTGGTAATGATATATATCATGACATATTATATAATTTTGGTATATGAGAGACTTTGGGAGATTTTACTATGCTGAGTCAAATGCTTTCTGAAAATCAATAATTAATAAGGATCTTATATTCTTATACTTCATTCAGTTTTGTGGTCATAAAGTTGGACTGCTATAGAAGATTGACTGTGAAAATCTACTTAATCTTGATTTATGCTTGCATTAAAGATGCTCTCAGTATGCGCATAGACCAGAGATAGGGAACCTGCGACCTCAAGGCCACATGTGGCCTTCTAGGTCCTCAAGTGTGGCCCTTTGACTGAATCCAAACTTCACAGAACTAATCCCCTTAATAAAAGGATTTGTTCTGTACAACTTGGACTCAGTCAAAAGGTCGCACCCAAGGACCTAGAGGGTCTCATGTAGCCTCAAGGCTGCAGGTTCCCCACCCCTGGCACAGACCATTTTTATGAAAATTTTATGGTGATCAGAAAGTAGGTATTCAGATCAGTAATTGCTTATGTCTTGGTCTTTTTTCACGCCAATGTAAGGTGCCATCCATGAGCTTTTCTACCCTTTTGGAATTTGCACCTTCTTCAGCCATTTTGAAAATCACTCCCTGAATGCCTTAAAAATTATATTGCTATCACCATAGGTTGTATATATATCTGTATATATCCTGTATATATCTGGTTAGTTTCTGACTGCTCCTCTCAAAATGTTTCTTTTTATTTGCCATTACCTTATTTCCATATAGTACATTGGGTACAGAAGTGATAGTCTAAGTATGATTTCATTATTGCTGATGAGAAAAGGTCATTATTAAAATGGCAGAAGATCTGTTCCATTTCCTCTTTTTGTTGCCCTTCAGTTTTAGCTTATATACTCTTAGAATAATACAGTCTCTTTAGATTGCATGTTAATCTCTTTGGAGGCATGTTTTCTTTTTCAACTATTTTAAAACATTTTATTAGGAGCTGATACTCTTCTTATCTCTTTCTTATCATTTTACAAGTGAACTTAGACTCTAAATGGATATTTACCTTGGCTGGCCTCCTATGAGTCTTCACTGAGCAAGGAGATCAAGTGTTTACTGACATTAAGAATTCATTCATTCACTCATTCAATAAATACTCATCAAACAAATACTCTTACAGGTTCAAAAAAACCTATAGGTGGTTGAAAAATAACACTAACTTATATAAAGAGAAAATGAAAAATGTACTGGAATTTTTGAGTTGAGTTTTATGTGTGAGGTTTTAAAAATCAAAGTCCAGAGTTAGTTATATGTGGTGGTCTGCTTCAACATTTAAGTGCCTTCTGTAGGGAGTTATATGATAAGATGGAGGACTAAACATTTTCTCTTATCCCTTTGATCTTTCAAACCTCTCCAAAACAGAAATTACGTGCAGGGAAAAACACATGTCTGGGCTGGAAGTAGAGCTCAACACTACATCCTACACTCCAACCCCCCAAACTTCAGAAACCCTAACTACAAAAATCAACCCTTTAGCAGCTATGTGGCAGCTCTCTGATGGTATGCCAGAGAACTGAGGAACCGAGGAAATGGGAAATGACACTGTATGGGGTCAGTGCGGCACTCCGCTAAGCCCAAGGGAAAGTACTCAGCATTCAGTTGGAGCCAGTTCTGTCCACCCAAAAGTCACTTGGGCTAGAGACTTAGGCTGGTCTACAATGAATTGCTTAGCATGGGAGGAAGCTGAGGCACTTTGACATTCAGCCCCCAAAGAAAACACCATCAGAGGAGAGGGAGTCAGAGTCAGGAAGTGAACAATAGGGAAAAATGGAAAAGAAAAGATGGAAATTACCAAAGATCTCAGGATGAAGAAAACTCAAAGACTTTGAACATAAGCAGATAAATCAACAGAGAAAACATTAACAGCAGAAAGAAATAATGGGCTCCAGATCCAGTAAATTAGTTTAGACATTTATGAATGAATACTGCAAAACAAAGGAAAGTGATTCAACTCTTGAGAAAGAAGACACTGAAATTTGAGGAGAACATGGAACCGCAGCATGCTGTTCTTGAGTGGTTTAAAGGAGACCGACTTCTGAGCAGAATTTATGGCTTGCACAGCAAAAATAATGGCCGTAATAGAATGGAATCTATAATGACAACTCTCACCAAAGAAACAAAAGTTGAGAACAATAAGTTGGGCATGCAAATACACAGAAGTGAAGGACAATACAGAAGAAGAGAAAAAACAATAACATTGAAAGAAAATACGTTCAGTCTGCAAGCAAAACGTACTGATCTAGAAGACAGGATATACAGACAACCTAAGGATCACAGATGTGTCAGAGAACACGAAAGTAAAACATAGACAAAAGCCTTAACACTGTAATGTAGAAAATAATATAAGAGAAGTGCTTAGAGCATAGAGAATGAACAGAGAGTGCTGTTATTTGTCCTTTGTTTTTGAAGAGGACCGATTACATCATGGGTGATGTCTTGACTTGTGCCTGGATTGGATCTAAGTGAGGCAGAGTTGTACAAAGTCACCAGCCTCACTCCCTCTTCTTGAGTCATAAAAGTCCAGTGCCAGGACAAAAGTCAAGATGACTACCAATGGTCCAGGATGCAGTTGGCATCTTTGATGTCTGACCATCCCCTAAGCTTTCTGCAATGCCTGCTTCAGCTGCCTTCATGGTCATTTGAACAAATTGTTCTCATCCACCCATTCTGCTGTGGGAGGTCTTCACATGCTTGGGGTAGATATTGCCCCAACTCACCAACAGGTTTGAGGTCTGTCAGTTACTTTCATCCTGGTTTAGCATGTCTGTCAACACGGTTTTACCAGGGTGTGACCCCTGCACATGCTTCAACTTCTTGGAGCCACAGGTGAGAATTGGGGGATGGTGGACACCAGAAGTGGATAAGCAGTCCTTATGAGGGCTCAGAAAGACCTTATATCACAGGTGCTAGTCCTTCCTGAAGACTCCATATACCCCAGAGGGAATGAAATATCAATTGAAGGAATTCACAGATCACTTCTAGAATTAAAAACAAAAAACAAACAAACAAAAACCCTCAAGGCTGCAAATTCCAAGACACATAACAGTTAAATTAACAATTCAGTTGAGAAACTAGAAATTGTTGCAAGCAATCAAGAGAAAGGTCTTCAGATACAAAGTATAGGAAATTTGAATAACAAAAGTATTCTAAGTCCTTTAGAAAATGCAGGAGGGAATGGAATAATATGTTCCAAAAAGCAATAGAGCTCAAGATTCAATCCTGGGTGACCTACCCTGCAAATCTAAGCCTATTTATAAATGAAAAAAAAAAAGATAGATGTTCAATAGTAAAGGGGAATTGAAACAATCTTAGAAAGAAAACCAGACCTGAAGAGATTATTTGCTTTTAAATGCCCCAGACAACAGAAATTCAGGAAGGGTGAATGAATATAGCAGCCAAGGACAGCAAAAGCAAGAGAGTGACAGCAGAGAGACCAGTAAAAGGCTTTTCCCCCCTAAATGTTAACATAAAGATAGAGGTAAAGGCAGAAGTCAGATGGAGGTAGCAAAGAAGTGGTGAGCCTGAGCCATTATGGACAGAACCTGGTTACACCCTGCCTAGAAGTGAATCAGTGCTTTTTGTAGTGCTATATTACAACATGGCTGGTGAATGAAAGGGGAAAAGGGGAGCAAGAGAACAGAGGGTGATGTGCATGGGGTTAGTAATAAAGGGAAATTGGCCCTGATGGTCTCCCCAAACCTGCAGGGGAGTGGGTGAGGAAATGGGGAGAAGAATTGAAAAGGGGAAGGAAAAGGAGGAAATCCTTGCTTTAGTAGTGGGAGGGTATTCCAGTGATGAAAGCTCCTATGGATGAAGAGAAATGTTTTGTGAAGGAAGATGGGAACTTCATGCTGTATGTGGTTTGGGTGATTTGGTGTTTGAAAAGACCACTTCCTCAGCATGGAGGAAATTGGATATTCTGTGGACAACTGGTACCTGGGAGAGTGGGAGGGCATGGACCCAGGGAGGAGGTTTTGAAGCAAATAGAGAAAAGAAGGTAACTAGGGTGAGAGTATAGATTAATGGTGGGCTGTACAATTAGGGATATAGTGGAGGGGAGGGGAAGTGGTATCCTACCATGAAGCAAAATCTTCTCTGTTACCTGCAGGAATTGACTTTGTTCTGGGAGTGAGGTATAATGGAAAAGGGGGCAAAATCTACAAGATGGTGGCAGAAACTTCCAAGGGTGGAGAGGCCAGAATGGATACCTTGGAATTTATGATCCTAGAGGGAATATATAGCAGAGGGAAGGAGGGGGACAGAGAGAGGGAGAGTGGCCACGAAACAGATAATGAGGACCTAGAGTTGACAGAGAAGATGGAGACTAAAGATACCTGCCCTGGAAAGGGGCACAAAAATTAAAATTTTAAAAAACCTGTAATGTACATATCAGGGCATAGAGATATTTCAAACAAATATTAAAAGGCAGAAATAGTTAATATATCCTCCACAGACCATTACATAAAAATAGTAATTGGTTCAGGATCTTGGGCAAAAAACACAGAATGAAAGGGAGATTTAACAATGAAATCCTAAATGAGTGAGTTAAAAGAAAATATCATAGAGAAAGCATTATGAAATGTAAAATGGATCATTTTGATTATGTAAAATTAGAAAGGTTTTTTAAATATAAATTTATTTATTTTTAGTTTTCAACATTTACTTCCACAAGATTTTGAGTTCCAAATTTTCACCCCATCTCGCCCCTCCCCCCACCCCAAGATGGCATGCATTCTGAATATCTCTTCCCCTAGTCTGCCCTCTCTTTTATCTCTCCCAACCTTCTCTTATGCCCTTCCCCTTCTATTTTCCTATAGGGCAGGATAAACTTCTGTACCCCATTTCCTGTATTTCTCATTTCCCAGTTGCATGTGAAAACATTTTTTTTAAACATGTGTTTTTAAAACTTAGGGTTCCAAATTTTCTCCCTTCCTCTCCCCACCCACCCTCATTGAAAAGGCAAGCAACTCAATATAGGTTATACAGGTGCAGTTATGCAAAACACTTCCATAGTAGACATGTTGTGAAAAACTATTTCCCTTAATCCTATCCTGCCCCCCCATTTATTCTATTCTTTCTTTTGACCCTGTCCCTCCTCAGAAGTATTTGCTTCTGATTACCTCCTTTCCAAATCTGCCCTCCTCTCTGTCATCCCCCTGCTTTCTTGTCCCCTGCCCCCCCCCATTTTCCTGCAGGGTAAGACAGATTTCCATACCCAATTGAATGTGTATGTTATTCCCTCCTTAAGCCAAATCCTATGAGAATAAGATTCACTCATTCCCTCTCACCTTCCTCCGTTTCCCCTCCACTGTGAGAGCCTTTTCTTTTCTGTGTTTTTTTTTTGGGGGGTGAGGGGGGTGAGGTAATTTACCCTGTTCTACCTCTCCCTGTCTTCTTCTCCTAGTATAATCCTCTCTCATCCCTTAATTTCATTTTTTAGATATCACCTCTTCATCTTCAACTCACCTTGTGCCATCTATCTATCTATCTACCTACCTACCTATACATATACTTTTTTCCCCTCCAACTACCCTAATACTGACAAAGGTATCATGAGTTATAAATATCATCTTTTGATGTAGGAATGTCAGTAGTTCAACTTTAATAAGTCCCTTATGATTTCTCTTTTCTGTTTACCTTTTCATGCTTCTCTTGAGTCTTGTATTTGAAAGTTGAATTTTCTATTCAGCTCTGGTCTTTTCATCAAGAATGCTTAAAAGTCCTCTGTTTCACTAAATTTCCATTTTTTCCCCTGAAGGATTATACTCAGTTTTGCTGGGTAGGTGATTCTTGGTTGCAATCCTATCTCCTTCGACCTCCAGAATATTCTGTTCTAAGCCCTCTGGTCCCTTAATGTAGAAGCTGCTAAATCTTGTGTTATTCTGATTGTGTTCCCACAATACTTGAATTGTTTTTTTTTTTCTGGCTGCTTGCAATGTTTTCTCCTTGACCTGGGAACTCTGGAATTTAGCTACAATATTCCTAGAAGTTTTCCTTTCCAATATTTCACGTTGTCTTCTATTTTTTCATTCTTTTGTTTTTGTTTTATAATGTCTTGTTTTCTCACAAAGTCACTAGCTTCCATTTGCTCCATTCTAATTTTTAAGGAAGTATTTTCTTGAGTGAACTTTTGGACTTCCTTTTCCATTTGGCCAGTTCTGCTTTTTAAGGCATTCTTCTCCTCACTGGCTTTTTGGACCTCTTTTGTCATCTGGGTTAGGCTATTTTTTAAGTTGTTATTTTCTTCAGTATTTTTTGAGGTCTCCTTTAGCAAGCTGTTGACTTGTTTTTTATGATTTTCTTGCATCATTCTCATTTCTCTTCCCAGTTTTTCCTCTGCTTCTCTTACATACTTCCCAAAATTCTTTTTGAGCTCTTCCATGGCCTGGGACTGATTCATATTTTTCTTGGAGGCTTTGTATGTAGGAGCTTTGACTTTGTTGTCTTCTGGTTGTTTGTTTTGATCTTTGTCACCAAAGTAAGATTTTGTGGCCTCACTTTTTTGCACAGTTTGCTCATGATCCTAGCCAATTACTTGAGTTATAAACTCTTTGTTAAGGTAGGGGTCTGTTTCCAGTATGGAGAATACTATACCAAGCTTTGGGGGTTTTGTGCAGCTGTTTTCAGAGATACTTCTAGGGACCTATAAATTTTCAGTTCTTCCAAAGTGGTAGGATCAAGGGCAGTGTTTACTCCTTTCCTGGCCTGTGCTGTGGTCTGTGAGTGACCCTGAGCACTCTTTTATGCCTTGGAACTGTGAGAAGGATTTTCTCTTCATTGCCACTACAAGCTCCACCATGCCAGCACTCCTCCTTGCCCCAGGACCACCACCTAGAATTGCAACCCAGATCCAATCACAGGCAAAGCAAGAGAATCCTGCCTTAGCACCAGCAAAGAGATCCCTGTGATCCCCCTCTGATCAGCCATTCGATTCCCCCTCAGTCTGTGAGCTAAGAGCTCTGGAAGCAGGCATTATCCTGGGGCTCTTCCAGGACTGGGGCTGGACCAAAGTCCTCTCTCACTGTGGTCCATACCTTTCCTACTGACCTTCTACGTTGTCTTAGGCATTTGTGGGTTGAGAAGTCTGGAAACCTCCACAGCTTCCCTTGATTCAATCTCCTGAGGACTGCTCCAGGTTCACCAAGGCCCTGTCTTTGCCTATGTGGCCTCCATGGCCCACACTGAACTGCAGTCCTCTCCCAGCCTTGTGCAACAGACCTTTCCAGTCAACCATCCTGTCTGGACTGGACATAGTCTTGGGCTGGAAATTTGTTTCACTCTGTCTTTTTGTGGATTCTGCTGCCCTAGAACTTGTTTAGAGCCATTTTTGCAGGAATTTGGAGGGATTTGGGGGAGAGCTCATGCAGGTCACTGCTTGTACTCCGCCATCTTGGCTCTGCCCCTCAAGTTCTTCTTAAATATTATTAATTGATCATCTGTTTGAAAGATAACTTAATGACAGCTAAGAATTAGACTTTGAACTATAAAATTAATTTTTTATTTCCCAGTGCTCATTTGTATCTGCTTTTGTGTGTATGTGAGAGAGAGGGGGCTATGATATATTTCAATGTAGTTGCTACAAAGATTTTCAGTCTTTAAATTTGATGTATCACTTTTGTAATTCCATCAGCCTTCTCTTTGATGGACTTTAAGAACCCCAGAGCTTCTTAGTGACCAGCAACCTATTGTGTATTGGTAATTTTCCCTTCTTGTCTTCATTGTTACAATATGCTAAACCGACTTTGACCATATCAATATCAAACCATCAGCTCTGTTGGTTTTTCTTTTTAGCTGTAGTGCTACAAAATGAATCAGATCAATTATGTGACAGTCCAAAACAGATTTTAAAAGTAGTCAAAATAACTTAGCTGGCCATGCTGTAGCCAAGTTATTTTAATTTCATTGATGTTATTTGAGTCTCTGTAATTTATCTTTTAAATGATCAACTTGGTTTTGAAATGTAATTCTCACCAACCTATATTTCATTATATACTTGACAACTTAAACTGTCTCATTTTTTTCATCCTTGTATCTCACTTAAAATATGTGATTTTTTGTGGATTTAACCAACAATGATCAAATCTTGAGTAGAATTACCAAATTACTAAGCACCAAATCTTAAGAGAATCTGATTGCTCTATTCCATTCATTGAGGCATATATATGATATTTGTTTATCAATTACCAATTTAATCTCATATTTACTAGTTTATAGGTATCTAATATAAAACTAGTCTTAATATTTATGGAGTTAAATTATCTATCTTTCAGCAGAGAATTTTGATATATTTTTCATTTGTCAGGCTAAAATCATTCTTAAACTCATAGAGCAAAACTTCATTGATTCCCCCCCCCAATTAATTAAGAATTTATGATTTTTTGGAAAGATTTTGAAATTTAGCCTTGCTTTATGTATGGTATAAATTAAAGCAATGGAATCTTAGAGTTGGAAAGGATCTTAGAATCCCTTTCATCCAGTCTTCCACTCATTCAAGGAATCCCTTCTATAGCATCCCAGACAAATGGTTACAAGTACTTGGATATGTCCAGTGATGTGAAGTTTTTTCCATTTTATTGTTGGGCAACTCTAATTATTCTTTTTTTATATCAAATTGAAATATGCCTTGCTTTAATGCAAAACTACCTTCTAGGGCTATAAGGAATGAATTGATTCCCTCTTCCACATGTCAGTGTAGCCCTTCAAGTATTGGAAGACAACCATCATGTTACCTTAAACTTTTCTAAAAATCTCTGTTACAACCATTTTTCATTTCAAATACATAGAAATGGAAAGAATTTTAGATATAATCAGTCTAATCTTTTCATTTTACAAATGAGTAAACTGAGACACAGGAAAACTGAATGTGAACCTGAGGTCACACACCTAATTAGTAGGGGAATAGGAATTCAAATCCAGACCTTTCCATTTGAAACCCAGTTTTCTTTCCTCTGAACTTTACTATGTTATTTATTTAAAATGCTCAAATAGATCTATGCTTTCATCTACCTGTCATGACTCATCCATGTCTGTCAATACTGTGCTATTCTTGTACACATCCTCTCATAGATTTGCCACAGGAAGTCCACCCATCAGACTGGGGTGGGGGTGGGGAGCCTTCTTTGCTTCCTCCTGACATCTCAAGGATAGTGGTAGACTGCAAGGACTGTCCATTCTTGTTTTCCGCATATGACTAGTGCATCTTTTTTGATTATCCATTTCCTCTGATGTCTCATCTTAGCATGGAGGTGCCCCTGGGTTTTCAAAGATTATGGTATTAGAGTATAGAATCTTGAAGGGTCTACCATTCTAGAAGTGCTTGGAGTATGGTCCTAGTTACTGCTTGAATCTACTGCCTGAGGGCCAACCTACCTAACCTACCTTAGAGTGGGAAAGCTTACCACTAGTAAGGCTAGCTGGTGACTTGGTGATAAAATCTTTGGTCCTGAAAACTGCCATATAAGCTGGGTCCATTGGCACATGCCTATAATTCCTGCTACTGGGGGACGCTGAGGCTGACAGATGCCTTAGGAATTCAGTTGAGCTAAAGCCAATTAGATGTCTGCTCTAAGTCTGGTGACTTATTGTCTGGGAGAGCCACCAGGTTTCCTTGGGAAGGGTAAACCAGCCCAGGTTGAAAGTAGAGTGGGTCAAAGCTTTCCTGCCTATCAGAGGTGGGACTAGGCTGTAAGTGAATGCTAGATTTTCAGCTTGGGTGAGAAAAAGGAGAAAGAAAAGGAAAAATCGATTGCCTTTATTTGTTATTATAAAATAGTTACTGGGACATTGTGAAGATACTTTTCGTGCTCCAAATACCCTGACACATTTTAGAAACATCCATTTGGGTACATAATTGATTTGATAATTATAGATCTTGTCTATTAGTTAAGTCAGGTCTTCTAAGATGTTTCCAAGTAAGACTTTGTTATTCTAGTTTCCACCTTCAGGAAATCAGGGTCTTCAAGGGTGTATTGTAGGGTCAAATGAAGCATATTAAGAAAAAAGAAATATTTCCTAGATTTCTGGTCAAATGTAGTAAAATACAGATAGGAGAACCTCTTTTTTTCCTTAGCAGAAAGAGAGAAGTCTGCAGAGATTGGTTTTAGGCTCCATTAGTACCTCTCCTTGCTACTCCCAGTAGCATCAACAGTCATGATAAAGTTGTGCCACCAACAATAATATGAGGTAGATGTCCTAGAGCAGTCACCATTTTTCCTTCCTGTCTGACAATGTTTATATTTTGTACTGCTTTATCTGTATGGAACATAGATTGGAAGTGGTGGTGACATAAAAGGACAGGCTACAGGGGAAAAAATAAAATCACTCATCTATACTGGCTCTTAAAACAGTACTTTTCTATTTGTTAAACTTTTGATGGCTTTCGTCTCCTTGGAAGTCTCCCAAGGGAGAAAAATGTGTTTTAGTGATACCTGGGCTGTTCCTATCCCTCAGGTATTCTGAAGCATTTTTGTGTGTTATAGATCCCTGTGTCAGTCAGTTCGGTGAAGCCTATACACCCCTCCTCAGAAAAGTACTTTTAAGTGCATAAAATAAAATACATGGCATTGCAAAGGAAATCAATTATATTGAAATAGTTACCATTTTTTTAAGTTTAAGAATTTCAAATTAACATTAGGAGGATTAAGCTATAAGAATATCTCAAAAGATCAAATGATGCAGTGCATTTTTTAAAATCCATAAGACAAAGAAAATTGAGATAGTAAGATGCAAATTTTAATTTCAAAGTAAAATTGTGATATTTTTTGCTTCCCTGGTCAATCCCTATCTTATTTAGCCAACATTTGGTTTAAATGAACTTTAGGGGCAACCTTGATTTCCTAGAACTTGGAACAAAACAATTTCAATGTTGGGAGGTGGGAAGGGGAGGTTGTAGCCAAAGGAAAGATGTCATAAAAGGGCAACGTAGTCTAAGGGGTACTTGTAGAAGAGTTACTGCTAGCCAGACAGCTCAAGTTTTGATTGTGTTACCTTAGCAATAGTGAGAGGGGCGTCATATTGTGTTGATTGTATTGTGAGCACCTCAGATTCCTTTTTAGCATCATTTGGCATTTTGATTTCCTTCTCCTGGCACCTCGAGTCACTACACAACTCAGGTCACTTGGGTGATGCAATAGCTTGGGACCACAGCTTCAGTAGGAATAGTTCTGACAGGAGGAGAGATAAGTAGTAGGCCTAAAACAATAGATTGTTGAGCAGACTATAATCTAGAGACAGAACACTATTTATAACATTCACTGAAACATTAATTGTTTGTAGGTTTCCAAATTTGCTTATATAGAGTTGCCAGGGTTTAGAATCCTTTTCAAAGAAAAAACAAAATTCCCACTCTAAAATTCAAGTTAACAAACCTTTATTAATCCCCTGCAATGCGCAAGGCATGGTGTTTGATAGTAGGGTACAAAGGCAATACTGAAATGACCTCTGACCTCAGGAAGCTTATATTCTACTGGGGGAGTACATAGAAGAAGTCGATCCAAAGCCTATATCAAATTTTATAACAGTTTCAGGAGAGGGAGAGTGCCAACAGTTAATGGGGGATGGGAATCAGGAAATTGCTGCTTATATATCAGTCAGTCACCAAACAGTTATCAAACACCCACTGTGTTCCACTTGGCTGTGAGCTGGGAATACAAAGGTAAAAATGAAACAGTCTTTGCCCTCTGATCTTAAATAAGGTTCAGATTCAGTTTTTTTCTAAGTCATAATATTTTAGTCTTCCCATTCCAGTTATTTTCATAAACATCATCTCATTTCATTCTGACAGTAACATTGTAAAGTAGATAGAACAGATACAGTTATCCCCATTTTCCTAATGAAGGACCCAAGAGATTGTGACTCCCTTGCTCAATGTCATTCTCCTGGCAAATTGTAGAGCCAAGACACCATGGTGGTTCTCTGGCCATCATCCTTCCCTCCTCTCCACTGAAAACTCAGGCTCCATTACTCGAACCACTCTGGACTCTGATAGGTCAGCTCTTGCTTTGTTTTGCTTGAATCCAGATGTCATCCTTGCTTCCTAGCCATCTGCAAACCATGCCACCTGCCCTCCAGCTGTCATCTCTACATCCTCCCCACCACTTTCCAGCTCCCCTTTATATATTGTCCCATTAGACTATAAGGACAGGACTTGCCCTGCTTGCTTGTATTTGTATACCCAGTGCTAAGCAGAGTGACTGGCACATAGTAAATGCTTACTGTATGTATGTATGTATGTATGTATGTATGTATGTGTATGTATGTACGTATGTATGTATGTGTGTGTATCTATCTATCTGTCTATCATTTATCTCTATATTTTAACACATTTAAGAAAATCCAACTAGATAGATATCCTTCAAATGAAAAAAATACCATAAAATATACTGTTCTTTGTTGATGATACAGGAAGTTGTATGAAATGTTACTTTTATAGCTTAAATAGTAATGTATCAGGTAAGAATAGCTGATTTCTAAGGTCCTTTCTAGCCCTACAATTCTGAAGAAATTACAAGTTAGTGTTTTATCAATTAATCAGCAAATATTTATTAATTGCCTATTCTGTACATGGTTATGCTAGGCACTTGGGGAGATGCAAAGAAATATAAAACCTAGCCCTTGCTCCCAAGGAATTTATAGTCTAGTTGGAAATACAAGACATTAATCCATCAAAAGTTTAAATTACATTTTAAATATGGATAGGGACTGGTGCTGTGATTTCATTGGTATAGGTTACTCCCAGGGAAGGAAACTTCTTCTGTGGTACAAGTTGGCACTTTCTCTTCATCTTATAGTCTTACAGAGTCATCTAGAGCACTGAGAGTTAAGTGATTTGCCGAGGGTCACATAACCAGTTTATGTCAGAGAATATATTTGAACTAGGTCCTCTTGGCTTTAAAGCTAACTCTAAAGCCCTCAGGTTCTTGTCACCCAGATGGTTGCCTACTCCTCCCATATTTTGTACTTCATGTCATATTGTCGTATTTTCCCCATTATTCTAGCCTAGAGATGTCAAACATGCCACCCAAAGGTCACTTTGCAGCCTGCAGCACTCCTGGGGCCCCAAACCAGATTAAAATGTAATAAGGTTTTCTGAGTCAATGTGCTCCCATACTCTACTATTCAAGATCATAAAGATCTTTTAAAATTTTGATTCTATCACTTCTCCCAGTTTCATGTCATTAATAATTTGATAAGCATGCCATTTGTGACTATTTAAATCAATGATAAAAAAATTAAATAAAACAAAGTTCAAGACAGATTCTTTGGGAACTCTTCTAAGAGATTGCTCTCCAAGTTGACTTCAAGCCATTAATGGTAACTCTTTTGGTATGATTATTCAAACCATTCTTAATCTATCTAACTGTACTGTCATCTGGTCCATATCTCTCCATTCTGTTCGAAAGAGCAGAATGAAAGAATTTTTCAAATTTTTGGCTGAAATTTAGGCATACCTATGTCATCCATGACCTCCTAATTGCCAAATTCACTGAGATTTTCTTATTCTTCAGTCTTGATCTCTCTACAACTTTTGACATTGTTAAATACACCCTCCTTCTTGAAAATATCCCCTCCCTTGGTTTCTGTGATACTGTATTCTCATAGTTTTCTTTGTAGCTTTCCAATCATTCCTTTTCTACCCCCCTTTTACTGATTCTTCTTGCTTCTCCCACCCCCTAGATGCAGGGATTCTTAACCTTTATAGTGTCATGGATGCCTTTGGCAGTCTTGTGATGCCTAGGGAACCCCTTTCAGAATCATAAAACATAAAATAAAATACATAGAATTACAAAGAAAATGAAAGATTAGTGAAAATAAATTCATATTTTTCCCATCCAAGTTTACAGACCCCCTGAAATCTACCCATGGAACCATTTTGGGTCCATGAACCACAGATTAAAGCTCCATCTGCTAGATGTTGGAGTATTCCAAGGCTCTGTTGTCAGTTGTCTCTTCACATTATCTTTGGTTATCTTATCTGCTTGCTTGAACTACCAGCATCATGGAAAGATTTTTAAGAGGGTGGATGCTTTTTTTTTTTAACCTGGGCTTTTTGGTCTCAGATGGAAACTGCCATCTTTCAATAAATTGGTCCCTCAACACAAATCATCCCAAACCAAGTTCTAGTCAATAACCTGAAGTAGGAAGGACTTTTGATCCTCATGGCTTGCTGGAGCTGCCTAAACTGATGGTTGGCTGATAAAGTACTGATCCACCAGAATTCTCTAAGGTAGGCCATGTATCATTCAAAAGGAATGCTTGATAATATAGGAGGTTGTCCATCAGACTGACTGTCCCAAATAAACCTACTTCCACATTGGTTGTGAACTTCCATGAATAAACAAGTCTGCATGAGTTATCCAGGATACCCACTAATTTCCCAAACTATTACGTTTAGAGGGCTGATAAGGGTGACATTTTGTTGCATACTTATGGAATTGCCAGGTTTCCTCAATCAGGGATGCTACCTAGACCCACTGGTTAGGATTTTTCCTCCTGAGAATGTGCCTGAACTGACTCGGTAGTGCAGCATTTTACTTTTAATATTTCAACCCAAATCATATAGATCATGGCATCCAGAATCACCATATCTTTAGGTTATGTTGGACAATGTCATATATAGTCAGCTGGTGTTAACTAGGAATGGACTTAACAGTTGAGCTCCTGGTAGGTTAGAACAGCTTTTTATTGCTTGAGGGAGTTTATTGACACTGAAATCAGGAACCAGGAATTCAAAATAGTGGTCAAGTAGGAGGCAAAGTGTTGGAGAAAGGGAGTCACCATGACAATAGAGATAGCTGCAATGTAAATCCAGACCTGCTCAGATGCATTGGAGTAGCCAAATGGGAAAAGTAGCTGGGTTGAGGGGAAAGCTTCAGGACAGCCAAGAATGGCAAACAAAACTTGAAGCAGAACCATCACTGGCCATTTGCTGTGTTTAGCCTAGTATCTTTATCAACAGCTTAAGCACATGCTGTCCACACCTCTTTCTGCTGCATAGAGGAGGAGAGCTATTAAGGCCAAGAAGCACAAAAATAGGGCCGAGCTGATCCTAAATGTGGGAGAGTAGATCCTGATTTGTCTTACAAACTTTGGAGAGTTATAATTACCTCTGTCAGGAGTTAAAGTGTAATCCTCATGCAGAAGTCATAAAGGAGATTAATTGAATAAAAATGTGGAAATGAGTGGCAAACGTATGGGGCTAGAGACACACATGGAAGAAAAACTAGGCATGTTATTGGAAGGGAGGGGTAAAAGGGAGTTACAGGGATATAAAGATGGAAGCAAAGGAGAAAGATTCAAGGTAGAAACATCGGGATGTGGTGTAGAGTGAGAAGTTGCTTGTAGAAAGTAATAGATGTAAAGAGTGACTTGATTTGTACTATTGGATGGAAGAGTTAGAAACTGCTGCAGCTTGAAAGACATACCTAAATAACACAGTAAATACACACCTGTTGAAATTTAATATAACTACAAATATTAACCTCTATTTCTATTTTTTCTAACTTGTGGTTCAGTCATTTTTTAGTTATATCTGACTCTTTGTGACCTCAGTTTTGGGATTTTCTTGGCCTTCTCCAGCTCATTTTTACAGATGAAGAAACTGAGACAAACAGGGTTAAGTGGCTTGCCCAGAATCACACAGCTAGGAAGTGTCTGTGGCTGGATTTGAACTCATGAAGATGAGTCTTTCTAACTTCAGGTTTGGCATTCTATCCATTCAAACTGCCCTAGTTCCAATGTGTTGTTGTTCAGTCATTTCAGTCATATACAACCCTTTATGATCCCATTTGGGGTTTTCATGGCAAAGATATTGTAGTGGTTTGCCATTTCCTTCTCCAGCTCATTTTATAGGTGAGGAAACTGAGGCAAAAAGGGTTAATTAAGCGAATTGCCCAGGGTCACAGAGTTAATGAGTGTCTGAGTCTGGGTTTGAACTCAGGAAGATGATTCTTCCCCTGACTGTAGGCCATGTGCTCTATCCACTATACCACCTAATTGCCTGTTTTATCTAACTAAAGAAGTAAAATTATAATGGTGTGTTACTATCTCAAAGAACCAGGATTGAAAATATGAATTTGAATGATGTTGTGATAATTTAATTTCAATTGTAGGGTTTTTTTTAAACTTTTTTACTTGCCAAGATGATCAATATTCAACTTTGTTAATCTGTAGTCCAAAAAACATGAACTTTGGTAAGAAATTGGCATTATTATAATAATTTATCATAATATATATTATGATATGTTATAACATACATATCATATTTTATCTATCATAACACATATATACATTTAAAAAAACTTAAGAGAGCTCTATATTAGGTGAAATGTGCTGGAATTGTCAATTTTCTATTCAAATTCCAATAATTCAAAGATTTAAATATTTGAAACAATTCAAACAAATTTTCAACACAAAAACTCAAATGAAGGTAAGGTTATATTATGAATTAACCAATATTAGACAACTCACAAAAGCAAGGCGGAAGTTGAAAGGTGCTTTTTCAACAAGGGATACAGTCTTCATGGTCATCTAACACTAAAGACTTCTTCCATACTAGGATATCCATCTGACTGAATTTCTAAGATACAGAATAGTAAATCAACAGAATTGCACTTGTAACCTTTCACTTCCAGGTAGATCAACACCTTGACAAAGACATAGGATGGCTGTGTTCTTGGTTTTTTAAAGGTTTTTAAAGATAGGCAGTGCCATAGCCTATGCCAGTATGAGTAATGTTCTACGTAGGAGCAGCTGGCCTAAGAACAACTTACATAATATGAAAAACCTCAGAGAGCATTCCCTTCTTGCCAAGGCTAGAGATCAGGAGATCCCTCTGCTATCACTGCTCTCAGAGCAAGCACACTCTCCTTGTCTGGCTGTTGTTCCTTGAAAGTGGAGCCAGAGGGAGCCCCAGGGACACATTTTCAGACCAGCTTAGCTGGCTTATTCTGAGGCTAATTATAATTAGCATCTACCTCCTGAAGCGATTTGACCAGTTCATACTCATTTGCCAGATTGAGACTGGTGGAATGCACAACTAGACCCACAGACCAATACAGCCTAGGATAGCCCATGATCAGTGGGAACCCACTGGGAACCCCCGAGCAGGACTCCTTTCCTGGGGCCTAGACCTAGTATAGAAACCAAGAAGGCATGCAAACAAAAGGTAATGTAGTACAAGATTGGAAGGCTACTGTTGGCAGAGAGCTTCCTGAGTTTTGTGGCCTTCTTCCCAAACCCCCTCCTCCTACTGTAGTAACATATCCTCCCTGTATACTGAGGCCAATGTGACTCCTCACTCTCTCTCATCCCCCAAACCATGTGTTGCCAAGTCCTATCATTTCTACCTTCACAACAGCTGGTGAGTCTGCCTGCCTCAAATCTCTCCCCACTGTAGTCCAGCCCCGATTCAGCTGCCAAAGTGATTTTCCTAAAGTCCAGGTTTGACCAAGTCATACACTGCCTCCCCTATTGCCCCTTCTTGCCCAATTAATGGTTTCCTATTACCTTGAGGCAGCTAGGTGACACAGTGGCTAGAGGGCTGGGCCTGAAGTCAGGAAGACTTATCTTGCTGAGTTCAAATCTGGCCTCAGACATTTTACTAGCTGTGTGACCCTGGGCAAGTCACTTAACCCTGTTTGCCTCAGTTCCCTCATCTGCAAAATAAGCTGGAAAAAGAAAGGGCAAACCACTCCAATATTTTTGCCAAGAAAACCCCAAAAGGGGTCACAAAGAACAACAGTTACTTTGAGGATCCAATATAAAATCTTTTTGGCATCTCAAACTGGCCCCTTCCTACCTTTAAAGTCTTCCTACTCTTTTCTCCCCATCCACATCCTCTAATCTAATGACATTAGCTTTCTTGCTTTCCCTCTCATAGGACAGTCCATCTCCTGACTTTTCACTGGCTGTGTCTCCCATACCTGAAGTACTCTCTGTATTCATCTCTGTCTCCTGGCTTCCCTGGCTTCCTTCACATCCCGGCTAAAATCTCACCTTCTAGAAGAAGGCTTTCTTCATCCCCTTTTTGCTAAGGCCTTCCCTCTGTGGATGATCCCCAGTAGATCCTCTATAGGTCATGTATGTGCATAGCTGTCTGCATGCTGTCTAACGTCCCGTGGGAATGTGAGCCCTGTGACAGCAGGGGCTGTATTTGCCTTTCTTTGTATTCTGCTCACTTAGCACAGGGCCTTCCAAGTAGTAAGTACTTAATAAATGCTTGTTGTCTGACTGACTGTTGTTTTTGTTGTTGTTTAGTTGTCTCAGTTGTGTTTGACTCTTTGTAAACTTATTTAGGGTTTTCTTGGCAAAAATACTGGAGTGGTTTGTCATTCCCTTCTCCAGCTCATTTCACTGATGAGGAAACTGAGGCAACAACAGCAAAATGCCAGGGTATGCTTGTGAATGATTTTTTGATTGAATTTTTAAAAAATTGTTGTCAACTTTATAAGTAAAGTATAACAGAAAAACAGGATTGCATGTGAAACCATGAATATTACATGTAACTTGCTATTTTTAAAAGGTAGATAATTCAACATGTGACTTTTAAAGCTGTATTGTTTATGTTTCCCAGCAAACTTCCTTCTAGTTCCTTCTGTGTACTTTTAACAATGCTTCAATGACCTTATATTATTTCTTTCCTTATTTTTGGCAACACTATTGCTGACTACCCCTCTCCCCTCCCAATACAAAGGAAAAACACACCATTCTTTGCATAGTTAAACAAAACAAATCACATATTTTCCATCTTCAAAAATGTAAGTCTCATTGTGTTCTATCACCTCCCTGTCAAGAAATAGGTACGATGCTCCATCACTGGTCTCTGAAGTCAAAAGTGGTCAGTTATTGCTCTGATTGTACTTTTTAAATCTTTCAAAATTATTTCTCTTTATAAGGCAGAGGGAATAAGCATTTATATAGTGTTTACTATGTACCAGTCATTAGACTAAGTGCTTTACAAATATTATTTCATAACAACCTTGATAGGTAGGTGCTGTTATTATTTCTATTTTTAATTGAGGAAATGGAGGCAAACAAGAGGTGAAGTGACTTGCTTGGGGTCTGAGGCCATATTTGAACTCAGGTCTTCATTCTAGCCATAGCTTCCTAGCCACAGTGCCAACTTGCTGCTTCAATTTACAGTATTACCACATGAACTGTTATGGTTCTGCTCACTTCAATTTGTGTTAGTTCACACAAGTCTTTCCAGGTTTCTCTGAAACTATCCCTTTTGTAATTTTTTTTTTTTGGCTAGGCAATAGGGTTAAGTGACTTTCCCAGAGTCACACAGCTCATAAGTGTTATGTGTCCAAGAGGAATGGATGTTATTCTTATATATTTGAATGAATTCCTTCTATATCTTAGAGAGCTGACCTTTATTTAGAGAAACTTGTTGTAAAGATTCCTCCACCCCATTTAAATGTTTCCCTTTTAATTTTAACTGCATTGATTTTCTTAATGTAACACTTTTCCAATTTTATGTAATAAAATTTGTCCATTTTATCATCTGTGAATCTCTCTATTCTTTGTCTGGTCATAAACGCTTTCTTTGACAATGGTTATGAAAGGCATTTTTTTCCCTTGCTCCCCTAATTTGTTTATGATGCAAACTTTTATATCTAGGCAATGTACCTATTTGGAGCTAATCATGTCATTAATGTAGGACTGTGATTTAAATCTGATATCTGCCTGGCTGCTTTTCAGCTTTCCTAGCAGTTTTTGTCAAAATAATGAGTCCTTATCTCAGTGGTTGCAATCTTTGGGTTTATTGAACACAATACTGCTTTGTTCATTTGCTTCCGTAAGTTGTGTATTTTTAATTTGTCATTGTTTCTTTTTCCCCCTCCCTGTGTCACACAATAATGCAAGTTGTTGATGATATCTGCTCCTATAGCACACAGGAGCACTGTTCTGTGGAAGAAGAATTAGATGTGTTGTGTTTACTCCCAGAAGACAGAACCAGGAACAAGGAGTGGAGGCTGAAAAGAGGCACATTGAGGCACAGGAGAATCTTCCTTATAACTAGAGTGATCCAAGAGTAGAATGGTCTTCCTCAGTATCCAGGGAAACAGAGGAAGAACGCCCATTTATAAAATAAGTCATAGATGGGACTTTTTTGAGGGCATAGGTTATATAAGAAAGGGAGGTGATCCTTGACGTCAAAACCAGTAAGTATGTCCAATCTCTGAACTCCACCGATGTCCTGTGTTAATGTTTGGTCAAGGACTCCTGTTATTAGGGATCTTTGAAAATGTTCTGGCAGCTCTCCTTTTCCCTAGGAGTATGAAAGTACTCCACCCTACCCTAGGCCATTCCTTGGTCCGTAATCAGGCATTGTTTACTTATGTGGTAAGCATTATTACCATAAACTCTGGCCATATTGAGATCCATGTCAGTAAAGCTTGTGGGATAGTCTAAAATCTATTAGGTTTCAGGTAAATTCAATAAATCAAACATCCATAGTATCTTAGGAGTGGCAGCCTCGGAACCTGTGGCCAGCATTGAAAAGATTATAATAGTATAGTTATCTATCCCCTTTCACATCGCAGGGGTGAGGGGTGTGGTGCCCCCATGATTTGGAAAATCCATGTAAATTTTTTTGGCCCTCCCTTCATACCAAAGAAGAAGCCTGAATTTTTTCTTTTTCTTTTATGGGATATTTACAGTACCTTATTGTAAAATTTGGATTTTGTATTTGGTCACGGGCTATATGTAGGTCAATGTTAAGTAAATTATATTGTATGAAAAAGAATTTCTCTGTGTGTTGTCTGCTGGTCCTTGTGTGTCATTTGCAGCTTCCACAAAACTCCCCCAAAATTCACATTTAATTTCTTATGCCAACCTGTGATGTATCAAAATTGTGATGGGGAAAGTCACGATGTGGAAAGGATAACTGTAATGTGAATGGAGGCACATGAGTTGTGTGACCACCCCATGTATCATGATCTGCATTTCCTAGATCTACATATAAGTGGGCTAGCAGTTTAGACTTGGGGGGAGGGCAATGTGGTGATCTGGATCCGTAGACCTCACTTTGAATCCTGGTTCTTATGTGCACTCCCTATGTGACACAGGGCAAGTCAGTTCATCTTTATAAAGATGAATGGCTGAACCAGATTAAAATATAATTGGGAAATATTTAACAAAATAAATAAAAATACAATACAATATAGATAATGTTAATTTGTGAGTATTTAAGTCAATATGAGGGCCAGGGGGAGCCATTTCTATCTGAGTTTGACAACACTAGGCTAGATAATCTTTAAAATCCTATGATCTCATGCTGACTTAGAAATTATACCATCTAGACCCCTAGAAATTCAGTGGAAAAGCCCTATCTTATCCATATATTATTCCTTAAGGATGCAGAAAAGAGGCAGCTAAGAGATATACTCACAGAAAAAAAGCCATTTAAACAAAAAGCAGTAGTGGCATCTCTAGGTGAACCAACAAGCTCATGTTCGTTGTCAGCATTTTGATAGACTTTTTCTTCAGGGCCAGAATGGGGCATGTCTAACACACATTTTAAAATTCCTGCCATGTGATACGTCAGAACATCAAACTCATTGAACTGAATTTTATCTTCTTCAGCTTTCTTGATCTTTTTTGTCTCCTTTTGGCACGGTCCCTTGCTTTTGTTTTTGTCCCTCATCTCCTGTGCCTAATTTACTCTGGGTTCCCAATGTCCTTTCCACTTCTCTTTTTCTAGCATGGCAATTCTTCTCAGGGACCAATTGTTTTGTAGTTTTGTTGTCTCATCCACTCCTGATGTTTTTGACCATGCAACATTCAATTTTTCAGGCTACCAGTGTTCCAATAATTAACTTTTGTATGACCAGGAAGACAGAGCAGAATAGTTAAGGTCCTGGTTATTTTCTGCTGCCCATTATCTGAAATATACCAATGAAGCCCATGACCAAGGCCCTTCATTCTCCTTGGGACATAAAAAGAAAATGTGGTTTCCGTGAGTCCAACCCCAGTGGTGAGGAATTGAAGAAGGTGCAAAATCTCACAAAAAGAGTCATGTGGAACGAGAGGCCAAGACTACTCGAGCAGATAAGTTTCTGTATCCAACAGCAATGTCACAGTATCTTCTAATTGCAACATGGCTCAATTCCACCAAGGAGTGCAGTCCATTCACCATTACTAAGGCATTCCTGCCTCTGGATCTTATCGACTATGATGACTGGCTGCAGTGGTGCCAGGAGGAGAAAATGCCAGCTGGGGAGAGCACATCCCACTTGTCACACCTCCATACCTCAGCTGCCATTCTTGCTCCAAGATGTGCTTTCTTTCATTTGTGCCTTCTTCATCTCAATACCATCAACAGGCAATTTTCCATCATAGACGTGGCTTCCATCAGGTACATAGGGTTCTGTTTGTTCCTTTCCTGTTGTCTACATGTCTTTGTCAGTCCCAGATTGATGACATGGGGCAATAAGAAATAACCCTCTCCCTAATCAGCAGGCAGCCACTGCATCTGGACATACTGATGGGAGGGAGGGTGAGTAATCCCTTGGTAGCCTTGAGGACTGCTCTTGAGCTAGAAAGGGATTCCTTCTCCCTCTGTTCCCACACTCAATATTGTCAAAACTTGGCTCACAAAGAGCCTTTTGGTCATAGGAATATAAGATCTGCTGCTTTATTTTTTACTCCATGAGGAATTTTAGCCTTCTGCTTTTTAAAATGTTTTCATCTTGATCTGTAACCTTTTGTTGCCAGGAATGAACACTTTTATCAGATGACTAGATTGTTCCGTCACATTCTCACATTCTTTTTGATTGCTGGTTTCAAGAAATTGCACCTAGTAGTTAGTCACTTAATGAATGAATACTTTAATGTGGGCAGATGTATTCATAGATAACATTTCTTAGGATTTTATACTTGTGAAAGTGGCATTCATATAACTGAGTAAAAAGGAATTTAACTTTAATATCTTTAGTTACATTAAACCTAACTCATTCATCTTACTAATTTGAACAAATGAATTGGTATAACACAATTACAAGGGAAATACTGACCTACTTCAAACATCAAAGATTTTTTTTCAGATTCTTCAGAAAATTCCATTTATTTATAGTATAATTGCAGTGTTCAGTATAAAGACCATGCCCTGGCTGGGGCTGAAAGATGCTTTGATATGCTAATAGCAAATCAGTCTTATCTATTCACTGAAGTAATTTAATACTTTATAAGCCTAATTTGCATTATAGTGTGGACAGCAGCATAATATAATTGTAATTCTTTTTTTTAACCTTTTTTAAAGTAAAATTTTATTGATATCTTTTGTTGTCTCCCATAATTTTATGTCCCCCACATTTCCCAATGTACCCTTTCCTTTCACCTCCCAGACAGCAATGCTTATAACAAAGAAGAAAGAAAACAGTTAAACCAATCCCCCCTCAAAAGTATTGAAGCTCTTTTTAAAAAAAGGCATTTTCTAAGTTAGAATAGTCTTCACTTCAATGAATCTGAATTTATCTGAAATGATTTCTCCTTCCCTAGATTTCTTAGAGCCCTGTGTATCCCTTCTATGCAGCAATTGGGTTCCATTTTGTATTATTGAGAAGCAACATGACAGTAAATAGAGCTCTGGATTTGACAGAAGGACACCTGGGTTCAAATCCTAACTTTATAGCTTTAGGCAGATCACAATCTCTCTGAATCTCAATTTCCCTATTTGTTAAATGAGGGATTAGAACTAGATGATGTCTAGGGTCTTTTTGGACCCTAAAAATTTAATTATCATATTTGTGTATTGTCAACCAGACCAAACTGGCCTCTGACCTATGGATGGCCAGAGCTGAATAGAGCAGGCTACAGAGAGGAGAGTCAGGAATCAAACCGAAGTTTAATCAAAGTGAAGGAAACAGCTTGCAAGCAAGAACACATATGTCAGGACCTTGCCCCTAGGAAGGGGACCCAAGGCAGTGTGGGAAGATCTCAATACTTATACCAATGGCTATACAGTGAACTGTAGCCCTGACAGCGAGGGGTAATAGCAACAATGAGACAAGTTTGATTCATAGCAGGGCTTCATGATTGGAACATGGAAGCAGTTGCTTCTCTGAGGTCAGAGGACATCTGGTACTGTTCAAAGCAATACAATAATTATGTGCCTAATATCTTGACATTTCCCCCTTTTGACCAAAGGGAGCGGGTCTGAAAGAACCCCTACCCTTTTGGCCAATAAAGGAAAGGAAAGTATAAGACAAGATGCCACGACAGGCCAGTTGGGCCAGGATGAGCATTTTTATACCAAGAGGTCAGTTCATCGAGGGGATCTATTGGGGAAGAAGCAGGAGGGGGACCGAGAATATAGAGGGAGAAAATGCCAACACAAGCTTGAATCAGGGCCTTCAACATATCAACGATGAGTCAACTACCAGGTATTTGCTATATGTCTGAAGCCCCAGAATATGGTTAGTTTTAATTTATCAGGAAAGGACATAACAAAAGGGAAGAGGAAAAAAAACCTAGGACAGTATACTCAGCCCTTGTCCAGAATCTTGGGACAGCTGTCTCATCTGGGTGTTGGCTACTTCTGGGTCTGTACTAGATGAACCTTGAGGTCTCTAGAGGGTTCTGCTGGCCATTCAGCAGCAGGGGCTTTCTTCAGATGATCCAGGAGTCCACGCCCACAAGTTTGGTAGCTGTGGGAGTAATCAGAAGGTTCTGATAGGGGCCCTTAGCTTGAGATGTACAATTGTGAGAAAACTCCTTGCATCAATCTTTGGATCTGAGTTTCTGGTCAGCATCCTTGGTTAAAGGTCTCTAAACAGCACATAGAGATGGTCCAGTTTCCTAGCCACACAGGACTAGGTTCAAACAACGCAAAAAAGTTTTCTCACAATTCCCATAATTGCAGAGGACTCACAGTGGACTAATTTTGAGAAGGGAGATTTACATGTGACCAAGGTAACCAAGAAAACTTAAATATAAATCATGCAATATGATAATTATCACCAATGTTAACTAATGTCAAGTCTCCTTGTATCCTAGTAACCCATTTTCAGTATCCGTTTAATCAGCACATTTTGAGTTCCCAGATGTCTCACGTAGTTAGTTGGTCCCTAGACATCTTTTCTTAGACAATAGGCTTTATTCTCAGGACAGCTTTAAAGGGAGCTCTGCTTCTCTGGTTCCAAATCTAGAGGTTCCTAGATAATTCTGACTTAATATAATTTAGTATAATCACTTAAATTTGCTTCTCCAATTTTGAAACTTCAGAGAATTGCAGTTTATATAACTTATTACTCAAACGTATTCAAAGCCTGAATTTCCATGACAGATAAATTTGAAAGCCATTCATAAAATCCTGTTGCTTTCTCAAAATTTACTATTCTGTTTATTTAGAAAACTTTTATATTACATCTTTGTCTTATTACTTTGTCTAATCATTTCTCCCTTAGGAGTATATCATCTCTATATTATAATTTGACCACAAATACAGGTTAAAGATGTTTACTTACATCCTATTAGAGTAAATCAGAGATGTTCCAGTATCAATATATTATTTAATAGATTTAGTAATGTACTTACAAAACTTCTTGATAATGGAAATTTGCTATAAAAGGAAAATGAAGGATATGGTTATGACAGTGTAATAGGGGGGAAACTCCCTGAGTTCTGTTTGATTCCAAGCATGAGTCATCTGACAGCTAATCATGCAGTCACAATGTATCAAAAGCAAGTCTCAGGATTAACCTGGTGGAGAACTTTCCTTTTTAGAAAAGAAATAGCGCAATGGGGAGATAAAGTCAGGAGACTTCTCCCTAAGCTGTGCCAAAGTCACCCCCTATGCTTTCCCCAGGCACAGACATCCACTTTTAGCAGTTCCCAGATTGTAGCACGTCCCATTTTCTACTATTGGTTTTATGATAATTCAGACAACTATCCCTGTACTCAAAACTCAAAACAATAGTAAATTACAGTCCCAATAATTTTTACCTTAAACAGCAAAATTTCACTAACTACAACTTAGGGCTTGAATGTCTTTTCTAGTGTTTCCCTAACAGTTAACAATTCATTAATCCTTTCCTTATAAATTAAAACTAATCATATTCTGGGGCTTCAGACATATAGCAAATACCTAATAGTCGACTCATCATTGATATGTTGAAGGTATGTCATTGAACCATCCCATATACTTTCATAATAGCCAAGAATTTCAAATGAAAATTTGTTAGTATACATTATTATTTGTTTTATAACAAAATATACCTCATTAAATATTTAAGTTTTCAAATGCCTTTTTTTATCACAACCTTTTAACAGTCCAATTCATGTGAAACAGCTTCCAGATTGAAAACTTGTTTTGTCTAACAAAATTTCTATTACAATGGTGTCTCAAATTTCACCATATAAGAGAATTTAGAAATATAATATACAATATACATATACAATATCATGTATTTAAAACATTAAACAAAACTTCAGATGATATCAATTGCATTTCCAAATTATCCAATATAAAAAATCATTGATCTAATTACCTTTGGCATTTTAAAACCACTTTAGAGTAATCAGGTATGGAACAATTACATTCAATTAAAGAAATAACACATTGCTTAGCTATGCCAGTCACTATATTAAGCACTTTACAATCATATTATTTTGATCTCGCAATAACCCTGGGAGGTGGGTACCATTATTATTTTTCTCTTTACAGATCAGGAAACTGGGGCAAACAGAGATATGATAACTTGCCTAAGATTACACAGCTAATAAATTTCTGCAAATGTAATTCAAGTTTCCCTATATTTTTCCAGCATTTTAAAAATGTGTTTTGGGAATCTGATCTGAGATAAGAGAGGTTAATAGGGAGAAGGAAAAGGACAAGAGATATTGGTTTAAAGAATCTTTTCTCTTTTTGTGGTCAGAAACGTCAAGGAAGGGTTCACAAGAAGTGGCTATAAGGCACAAACCTTTTACCTATTTTTTTCCTTCACTCTGGGATTACTTAGCTGCCCTACTTCATTGCCCTAGAACAATGAGGCTATTAATCTTGCCGTTTACTTTTAAAATTTTTATAAAAATTTAATCCTTATTTTTCCTTAAAACAAGTTCTGTAGAATGGTAACCCAAAACTTACTAAGTTATTTCAGAAGGGAATGAGTTCCTGGAATTATCCCAAATCTTAGCATTTCTCCTCTGCAGTCTTAAAATGACTATTTCAAATACCCAGAATTTGCTAAGATGTTTTTAGTGGTTCTACAAACTTTGATTATCTGATTTTATTTCTGTAATTCCAACATAACCAAAGTTGAAATAACTGAAAAAAAGCATCTTGCAGATTTATTTCTTTTTCTCCTTTCTTATAACATAATCTCCCATAGAAAGCTTAAAGTGGGAGTTAGTCCTGCTTACTGGGATAATTGCTTTAAGTATGAAAGTTCATTAATCTTTCGCAGTGTTCTAAGCTCTTTGGTTACAGCTCTTAGAAGTTTTTCTGGCTAGGTGCATTTTAAATCTTTCAAGGTAATGGAATCTAGTTCACAACACAAACATGACACAGACATTTTATATTTTATTTTATTTTTTAAATTTCTTTTTAAAAATTTTAATTAATTTATTTTGATTTATCAACAATCACTTTATAAGCTTTTGAGTTTTAAATTTTTCTTCTCCTCCCTCCCTTCTTCTCTCCTCAAGATGGCACGCAACCTGATATAGGCTGTACATATACATTCCTATTAAACATTTTCACATTACTGATGTTGTAAGGAAGAATTAGAAACAATAGGAGGAACCACCAGAAAGAGCAAACAAAACAAAACAGAAGAAAAAAATAGCAAATAGTATGCTTCTATCTGCATTCAAACTCCATAGTTTTCTTTGGATGTGGATAGCATTTTCCATCATGAGACCTTTGGAGATGTCTTAGATCCTTCCATTGCTAAGACAGGCTAAGACTATCAACGTTAGTCATCACACAATGTGGCTGTTACTGTGTACAATGTTCTCCTGGTTCTGTTAGCATCAGTCCATACAAGTCTTTCCAGGTTTTTCTGAAGTCTGCCTGCTCATCTGAAGTCTGCCTGCTCATCATTTCTTATAGCATAATAGTATTCAATTACATTCATATATCACAACTTGTTCAGCCATTCCCCAACTGATGGGCATCCTCTCAATTTCCAATTCTTTGCCACCACATAAAGAGGTGCTATAAATATTTTTGTACATGTGGGTCCTTCTCCCATTTGTATGATCTTTTTTGGGATACAGCCCTAGAAGTGCTATTGCTGGGTCAAAGGGAATGCACATTTTTATAGTCCTTTGGGCATAGTTCCAAATTGCTCTCCAAAATGGTTGGATCAGTTCACAATTCCACCAATGATGCATTAGTGTTCCAATTTTCCCGCATCTTCTCCAACATTTATCATTTTCCTGTTTTATCATGTTGGCCAATCTGATAGGTGTGATGTGGTACCTCAGAGTTGTTTTGATTTGAATTTCTCTAATCAATAGCGATTTAGAGCATTTTTTCATATGACTATAGATGGCTTTAATTTCTTCATCTGAGAACTGCCTGTTCATATCCTTTGACCATTTATCAACTGGGAAATGACTTGTATTCTTATGAATTTGATTTAATTCTTTGTATATTTTAGAAATGAGGCCCTTATCAGAGACACTGGTTGTAAAAATTCCCAATTTTCTACTTTACTTCTAATTTTAATTGCATTGGCTTTGTTTATGCAAAACTTTTCAATTTAATATAATCAAAATTGTCCATTTTGCATTTTGTAATGTTCTCTATCTCCTCTTTGGTCATGAGTTTTCTGTTCTCCATAAATCTGATAGGTAAACTATTCCTTGGTCTCCCAGTTTGCTTATAGTATCAGCCTTTATGTCTAAATCATGAACCCATTTTTGACTTTATTTTGGTATATGGTGTGAGATTTTGGTCTATGCCTGGTTTTTGCCATACTCTTCCAGTTTTCCCAGCAGTTTTTGTTAAATAGTGAGTTCTTATCCCAGAAGCTGGGGTCTTTGGGTTTATCAAATAGTAGATTACTATAGTCATTGACTACTATGTCTTGCATATTTAACCGATTCCACTGATCCATCACTCTATTTCTTAGCCAGTACCAAGTAGTTTTGATGATTGCTGCTTTATAATACAATTTAAGATCTGGAATGGCTAGGCCACCTTCCCCTGTATTTCTTTTCATTAGTTCCCCTGATATTCTGGACCTTTTGTTATTCCAAATGAATCTTATTATTATTTTTTCTAGCTCTACAAAATAATTTTTGGCAGTTTGATTGGTATGGTACTGAATGAGCAAATTAGCTTAGGTAGAGTTGTCATTTTTATTATATTATCTCGGCCTACCCATGAGCAACTGAAGTTTTTAAAATTATTTAGATCTGACTTTATTTGTGTGAAAAGTGTTTTGTAATTGTGTTCATATAGTTCCTGGGTTTGTTTTGGTAGGTAGACTCCTAAATATTTTACAATGATTTTAGTAACTTTAAATGGAATTTCTCTTTCTATATCTTGCTGTTGGACTTTGTTGGTAATAGAAATGCCAATGATTTATGTGGGTTTATTTTATAGCCTGCAACTTTGCTAAAGTTGTTTATTATTTCAAGTAGTTTTTTACTTGATTCTCTAGGATTCTCTAAGTATATCATCATATCATCTGCAAAAAGTGAAAACCGTTTCTTCTTTGCCTGTTCTAATACCTTCAATTTCTTTTTCTTCTCTTGTTGCTGAAGCTAATGTTTCCAGTATGATATTGAACAATAGTGGTGATAATGGACATCCTTGTTTCACTCTCAATCTTACTGGAAATTCTTCTGGCTTGTCCCCATTACATATGATGCTTGCTGAAGGTTTTAGGTAGATGCTACTAATTAGTTTAAGGAAGACTGTTTATTCCTATGCTCTCTAGTGTTTGTAATAGGAATGGGTGTTGTATTTTGTCAAAAGCCTTTTCTGCATCTATTGAGATGATCATGTGGTTTCTGTTAGTTTTGTTGTTGATATGATCAATTATGCTGATAGTTTTCCTAATATTGAACCAGCCCTTTATTACATATAATTTTTATTGCATCATGATCTGAAAAGGATGCATTTAATATTTCTGCCTTTTTGCATTGGATTGTGAGGTTTTTATGGTCATTTTTTTGTGTATGTGCCATGTACCACCAAGAAAAAAAGTATATTCCTTTCTATCCCCATTCAATTTTCTACCATACCTAACTTTTCTAATATTCTATTCACCTCCTGAACTTCTTTCTTGTTTATTTTGTGGTTAGATTTATCTAGTTCAGAGAGGGGGAGGTTGAGGTCCCCCACTAATATAGTTTTTCTGTCTATTTTTTCCTGTAACTCCCTGAACTTCTTCTCTAAGAATTTGGATGGCATACCATTTTGTACATATATGTTTAGTAATGTTATTACTTCATTGTCTCTGGTGCCTTTTAGCAGGATGTAGTATTCTTCCTTATCTCTTTTGATAAGATCTATTTTTGCTTTGGCTTTGTCTGAGATCAGGATTGCTACCCCTGCTTTTTTTACTTCAGCTGAAGCATAATATATTTTACTCCAGCCTTTTACCTTTACCCTGTATGTGTCCCTCTGTTTCAAATGTGTTTCCTGTAAACAACATATTGTAGGATTCTGATTTTTAATCCATTCTGCTATCTGCTTCCATTTTATGGGAGAGTTCATCTCATTCACATTCACTGTTATGCTTGCTATCTGTGTCTTTCTCTTCATCCTATGTCCCACCTGTTAATGCTTTTTTTTTCTCCTTTCTCCCTTTCCCTCCTCACTAGTGTTTTGCTTTTGAACACTGCCTCTCTCAGTCCCACCTCCCTTCTATTAGCCTCCTTCCTTTTCTTCCCCTTTATCCTTACTACTTCTTCCCTTCCTTCTATCCCCCCTCCCTTTTCTTTCCCCTTTTCCTCCTTTCCCCCCCTACTGCCTATAGGGCAAGTTAGATTTCTATACCTAACTGATTATGTTATTCCCTCCTTGAGCCAAATCTGATGAGAGTAAGATTCAAACAATGCTCATTTCCCTCCCTTCTTTCCCTCTGCTGTAATAGGTTTTTGTGCCTTTTCCTGTAATTTACCCTTGTCTGCCTCCTCCTTTCCTTTTCTCCCAGTATATTTCCTTAGTTAGATCAGGTTAATCTACTTACTTAGATCCATTTAACCTACTTGATTAGATTTTTTTTTATTATATCAAAGTCAACTTATACCCACCCCCTCTATGTATACCCCTTTAAAATGGTGTAAGAACAATGCAGTTCTCAAGAGTTACAAGTGTCATCTTCTCTTGTAGGGATGTAAACACTTTGCCCTTATTAATAACATGTTTTTTTTTTCTGTCCCATTTACCTATTTATGTCTCTCTTGAGTCTTGTATTTGAAGATCAAATTTTCTGTTGAACTCTGGTCTTTTTATCACATTCAAGTACATCTCCCCCGAAAGATTAAGCTCATTTTCACTGGGTAGTTGATCCTTGGTTGTAATCCAAGTTCCTTTGCCTTACAGAATATTGTATTCCACACCCTTTGGTCTTTTAATGTAGAAGCTGCAAGGTCCTGCATAATCCTGAACATGGTTCCATGATATTTAAATTGTTTCTTTCTGATTGCTTGCAGTATTTTCTCTTTGACCTGGTAATTTTGGAACTTGGCTACTATATTCCTTGGCGTTTTCAATTTGGGATCTCTTTCAGGAGGTGAGCGGTGGATTCTTTCTATGGCCATTTTACCTTCTGGTTCTAGGACCTGAGGGCAGTTTTCTTTGATGATTTCCTGAAAGATGCTGGGCAGGCTCTTTTTTTCATCATGATTTTCAGGTAGACCAATAACTTTTAAATTATCTCTCCTGGATCTATTTTCCAGGTCAGTTATTTTACCAATGAGGTATTTTACGTTTTCATCTATTTTTTCATTCTTTTGTTTCTGTTTGACTGACTCTCACTCTCTCATAGAGTCATTAGTTTTCATTTGCCCAATTCTAATTTTTAACAAATTGTTTTCTTCTGTTAGATTTTGTATCTCCTTTCCATTTGGCCCATTTTATTTTTTTAAGGAGTTCTTCTCCTCAGTGAGTTTTTGTGTCTCCTTTTCTGTTTGGCCAATTATGCTTTTTAAGGAGTTGTTTTCTTAAGTTAATTTTTGTCCTTCCTTTTCCAAGCCATTGACTTTCTCTTTCATACCTCTCACTTCTTTTCCCAGTTTTTCTCCTACCTCTCTGATTTGGCTTTTAAAGTCCTTCTTGAGCTCTTCCAACAAGGCTTTTTGGGCTTCAGACCAGTTCATATTCCCTTTTGAGGTTCCAGATGTGGGTTTGTTGACAATGTTGTCCTCTTCAGAATTTCTGCCTTGATCTTCACTGTTCCCATAATAAGAATCTATAGTATGTTTCTTTTTGCTCATAGTATTTGCTTATTTCCTGGTCTTTAAAAGGATTGATCCTTCCTGCTGGGGAGCAGGGGACACTAACCCAAGTTTCTTGTGTTAGGAGCCTGGGGCCTGGTCACTGGCTTTGAGTGCTGGGGCCTCAACTGCTGGCATTGGAGGCTGTACGGTTCTGGCAGCTTACCTGGTGTTGAGCTGGAATCAGCAACACTGGAACTCTAGGGGTAGGATTGGGTAGTTTGGCCCCTTTAGGTTGCCTGTTCACCCTTCCTTTCACTTTCCTTCACTCCTTTCAGGTGGATGTTTCCCTGCTGTGGGATGTTTCTCTGCCTGGGGCTTTCTCTCTTGGAGTGCTTTCTAGATTTTTGCTGAGGTACTGGGAGACTTGGCTGCCATAGAACACCAAGGCATATGGTGATTTTCTGATCCAGTTTCCACTAGCTTCCCTGACCATACTGAGGCACTCGGGGGTCCTGGTGTTGGTGTTTGCCTAGTCCACCACCTGGGGTTCAGGATCTCCCCTTCATATACTGAGGTGGGGCTTTCAGCTAGCTTGCTGGAGCATGTCCCGTTCTGTACTGCTCCCCTTCCCCCAGGGCAAGAGGGGCCTTTCCCATTAATCCCTCAAGCTACCTGGGCTACTGGACTGCTGCACCCCGTTTTTCTTCTGGTTCAGTTGTTCCAGGGTTTTTCCTTGGGCAATAAGAGATGATAAGAGCGACTTCTGGCATTTTACAAAGACACAAACACAAACAAAATGATGAGACAGATGCAAACAGACACAGATAGTTGTAACACCAGTTAAAATTAAAAACATAATTACAGTCCCAACTTTACTGGCTTTTAACAGAGGCACACAGTTACCAAGGCATGCCGTTTCAACTTTACAGAGGCATGCAGTTTAAAAAACAACAGAGGCACACAGAGGGCCCATTTAACAGAGGTGTGCAGTTTAAGAAAGGTTATACTCACCAGAGTGATCTGAAATGTACCGGGTCACTGGCAAGCTAAGAAGTGGGGAGCTTGGGGCATTGGAGCAGGGAGAAGGGCACAGGACTCACTAGTTGGGGGAGGGTTGGACTCTGAAGAAATACATCTCCAGTAGTGCCTAGTCTGTTCCCGCTGGCACCGTAGAGTCCAATGGCTCAGTTCCATGTCCAGTCCCACTTCTGGTACCTAATAAGATCAACTGGACTGAACCGGCCTCTACACTGTGGATGGCCAGAGCTGAACAGAGCAGGTTAGAGACAGGAGAGTCAGGAATCAAATAGAAGTTTAATTTCAAAGGAAGGAAAAGGCTTGCAAGCAAAGACACATGGGCCGGGGGTCTGCCCCCAGTGGGGGGACCTGAGGCCATGTGGGAAGATCTCAGCACTTATACCAGTGGCTACACAGTGAGCTGTGGCCCTGACAATGATGGGAACAGCAACAATGAGACAAGTTTGATTCATAGCAGCATTTCATGACGGGAACATGGGTGCTTGTCTGAGCTAGTGTCTGGTGCTTGTCTGAGCTCAGAGAACACCTGGTACTGATCAAAGCAATAAAATAATTATGTGATTTTTGCCAGAGGGTGAGTGCAAAGGATTGTTGTTATGCCAAGCTCAGGGCACAGCTTGCTTGCTGGCCCGTAGTTCCAGACAACAGGGTGTCTCATAATAGCCTTGACAGTATATTTCTTATCTTTCCTACCACAGTGTAAGTTCCTGGAAGGCATATACTGCCTTATTTACCCTTGTATCTTTCAATACCAGGTATAGGGCATTGTACTCAATAGATAGTAAATGCTTTTTTAATTAAATGTTTATTGAATTGAATTAGTGAGAATTTACTATATTTTTCATTCTATTCTCAATTTTTGAAGGCACGTAGGTCCCATGAAGCTCAATTTAGTGAATATTTTGTGAGCAATTACTCTGTGAATAAGCACGCTCAGTGTAAGGAGCATTAGAACAAAAATAAAAGATGTGAACCTTTTTGTTTGTTTGTTTCAAAGACCACAGGAGACCAGTTAGTCCAACTGCAATATCTTGAAAGATGTTAGAATATCTTGAAGTTTCTATACATATTGAAGAATTCAAGGAAACAGCACGAAGCATATAAAGTATACAATCTAATTTTAATTCCTTTCTTTTGTAGTGACAAGCCATGTAAATGCAAGAATTAGTGAATATAATAGATATGCTATATTAGCCGGTACTTTACCAATTAGAAAGATCTAAAAACTAGTTTTTCTGATATCTTCCAACAAATAAATTTGATACCTAGGATTGATGGCAAAAGAACAGTCATCTATGGCAGGCTTCCTAAGAGATTACTTCAGAAGATCCATGATTTCATTGATATGATTACTACCTTCACTAAGGCAGATTGTAGTCTCTTTGTGCCTTAGATATGCTTTTTTTTTTCTTTTTAGGGAATTGGGGTTAAGTGACTTGCCCAGGGTCACACAGCTAGTAAGTGTCAAGTGTTTGGTCTGAGGCCAGATTTGAACTTAGGTCCTCCTGACTTCAGGGCCAATACTCTATCCACTGTGCCATCTAGCTGTCCCAAGCCTTAGATATTCTTCATGAATTGGTTTATCCAAGCACAATTCCTTATCTGGGTGCCAATATTAGACTACAGGTAGCCAGACTAACCTTAAAATAGACACAGAATCTATTATCAGACATGAAAGTTTTTTGGTTGGGTAGGATAGGCCAGAGTCCTGTTATAACTTTTGAGAACCCAGAGGTCTGATTGCACCACAATGAAGCAATAGTTTAGCACATTTATGGAAGGTGAAAGGGTTATTGCTGAGTAAGATGGAATTTTTGCTAAACTGACATGGCATTATTTTCCATAAAATAAAATCATAGATTATAGATGACAAAGCTTTTTATTGTATGTGGAATGAGCTGAACTTTTGATACCAAACCCACACCTTAGTGGTTCTCAACAAAAACTAGAAAGAGAAACTATGATCAAATGGTGGTTTTGTTAAGGGATTTGACTGAGGAATAGTTATCAGTAACTCACCATTAGTTTGGGATAATATTTCAAGTGGTATCCCTAATGGCTTAATCCTGGGTTTTAAAAAAAAAATCTAACTAATGAAATTGATTAGGGCATGATACCTATTTGCCCAAATTTACAAGTTGAATCTTTTAATTGGGCAGTTTGCTTTGTTCTTGTCAGCTATAGCCATCTCAAGTTGGTATCGTCAGTCACTGTGGAACCAAGACAGAGGTTATGCTGTGCTAGCCAGGTCACCAGTATCACTAGCAGTCATCTGATTTTCATGCATGAAGGATAGAAGATTATTATCTTCAGTGATTCTAATGCAGCAATTTGAAATATGCTCATTAAATGTCCTGTTGTTGCTTAGTTATTTCAATTGTGTACAACTCTTTGTGACCCCTTCTAGGGTTTTCTTGGCAAAGATACTGGAGTGGCACACAAGTCATTGCTGTAAAAATCATGAGACAGAGATTCCTTCTGGACAGGGATCTTTGAACTATTCTGGAGAAGAGAAGAGATACTGTACAATTGGAAAAGGGCAGATGCTACCTTGATTTTCAAACACAGGAAGTCAATAGAGTTTACACATTGTGGGATAGTGAGCTTGACTTCTATTCCTAGAAAAATGCTAGAACCTGTTGTTAAAGGAAAAGTTTGTGAATGACTAGAAAAGGAAGGGGTGATCATAGGGAACTGTTACGGCTTCATCAATACCAGGTTATTTCATATTCACTGTATTTACATTTCTGATAGGGTACTGAACTGAGAGATCAGAAAAATCTCTGTGGTTTACCTAGATCTTAGAGAAGCATTTGACAAAATAGTTTGTAGTAGTCTTGTGGGGGTGGGGGGATGGAGAGCTATAGGGTGTAGGATAGTACAATTAGGGAGATTTAGAACTGTTTGAACAGTTAGATCCCACAAGTATAGTCATTAATAGTTCAGTGTCAACTTGAAAGGAAATCTGTGGTCAAGTGCCTCAGGGATCTCTGTGTGTCTCTGTGCTTTTTAACATTCTAACATTTGTGGAGTTATAGATGGTATGTTTATCAGATTTACAGATGACTGACAGATGATACAGTCAAGATGGAAAAAGATCTTGAAAGGGGAAAGGTTGAATAGGCTCTAATAAGACAGTCAATAGATATCAATGTAAAATCTAACATGTGGACCAAAAAAATCAACTTCACAAGTACAAGATGTGTAAGTACCTTGCACATAGTAGACATTTAACAAATGCTTGGTGACTGACTGACTGATTGGAAGAGTCTGGGCTAGGCAGCAACTAGCTTGAAAAAATTCCTAGGGGTTTTGGTGAACTGGAAGGTCAATATGTATGCATCAGTAGAATAAAAAGACAGGTAAAAACAAGTAGGGTCTTAGGCTGCATAGAGAAAGGCATAGTCTCCAGGATTAGGAAAGGGATAGTCCTTCTGTACTTTACTGTGGTCTGCCCACATCTGGAGTACTGGTTTCAGTTCTGGGTTCCATGTTTAAAGAAAAACATTGGCAAGATCAGCAGTCATTTTTCAGTTGTGTCCAATTCTTTGTGACCCCTTTTAGGGTTTTCTTGGCAAAGATACAGGAGTGGTTTACCATTTCCTCCTGCAGCTCATTTTACAGATGAGGAAACTGAGGTAAATAGAGTTAAATGACTTGCCCAGGGTCACACAGCTAGTAAATGTCTGAGGCAGGATATGAACTCAGGAAAATAAGTCTTCTTGACTTTGGGCCTGCCACTCTATCCACTGTGCCACATAGCTGCCCCACATTGGCAAGATAGAGAGTGTCTATTAAAAGGCCTGGAATATACACATATACATACATACATACACACACACATATATGTGTGTGTGTGTGCATGTGTGTGTGTGTATGTATATATATATATATATATACATATATACACACATATATATGTATGTACATATCATATGAGAATCAGTTAAAGGAACTGAGATTGTTTAGTCTGGAGAAGAGAAGGCTTAGGGGGCATATGATAGTTGTCCTCAGTTATTTGAGTGGCCCTCAGTTGAAAGAAGGATCAGATTTGTTCTCCTAGTCTCTTCAAATAGGCAAATTTAGGCTTAAAGGACAAACATCTTAATTAGTTTTGAGCCATGGAGTCCAAGCTACCCTACATTGGGTTCTGTTCCTCTGGACCATGTATCTATCTGCTTCTCCCCACAAACTCTCCAGTTTTACTCATCCAGCTGAAATGATCCCCAGAGTGTATGTTGGCACTTTAAAATGTTATAAGCATCTTACCTTTACTTTGAAAGAGGACTTCTCTTTCATCCTTCTGAGTTCTGAGAGGTTCAGGAAAAGGAAGCCTCTAAAGGCCAGGGCACCATTTTAAACATTTTACACTCCCAGGACTACCATATAAAAGTACTTCCAAACTTGAAGCTTCTTCATTTAGCCAGTGTAGAATTCCAAAAGTGTTCTAGGTGGAGTAGTGGATAGAGTACGAGGTCTGGAGTAAGGAAGACCTGAGTTAAAAATCTGGCCTCAAATACTTACTAGCTGTGTGACTCTGGGCAAATCATTTAACCTCTGTTTGCCTTGGTTTCCTTTTCTGTAAAATGGGGATAACAATAACACCCATCTGCCAGGGTTGTTAAGAGGATCAGATGAGTTAATAATTTTAAAGCATTTACAAATGTTAGCTCTTATTATTTCTATTAGGTAGGATTGAAACTCTTGAATTGTGTTTCCGAGTCAGTGATAGATCCTTGATTATAGATCCTTGGTTAGCTGCACTAAAGGAAGAGAGAAATGACTGAATTTTTTTCAAATGGCATATAATTTAAAAATCACAATGACACTAATGAGTAAGGTGAAAACCCAGCTTAGAAGAACTAGAAAGTTGTCTATTATTTCCATCCTGCCCCTTTATTCTGACTGTTTTCCTGCTTCTTTCACACATTGTAGATAGGTAACACCATCTCTCAGCTGCAAAGCAAATCACCAGTTTGAGGTGAGTTGTGTAATCTAGTGTGTCTAAGAACCAACCCAGAGCAGGTGGTTTTTAGCTTAGTTAAAGCAAAGTTTTATTTAATTTCTACTCAGGGAGCATTTCATCACAGAGAGAAGTGTTGAGGAGATTCTTCTTCTTCTTCTATTTTATTTTTTTGGCTAGGTAATGGGTTAAGTGACTTGCCCAGGGTCATGCAGCTGGTGTTACGTGTCTGAGGCCAGATTTGAACTCAGGTCCTTCTGAATTCAGAGCCAGTGCGTTATCCACTGCACCACCTAACTGCCCCTATTGAGGAGATTCTTGTCCAGTTGTGTGAGGCCAAACATTTTTAGTACTCTTTGAAGGAAACAACAACAACAACAACAACAAAAGATCTTAGATAAGATAAAATGGAGGTATACAGAGTTGAGAGCTTAATGGAGACATACAAAATGGAAAGCCTGGCCCAACAGCTGAGAATTGGCAGATTGTTGACATGGGTCAGAGAGAGAGGTAAAATATTAACAGAAAATTTTATTACAGCAAGTAGTATAAACACATTGTTTTGAAGAAAGAAAAGTTTGCCTTGGTAAACAAAATTTCCCTTACTCATAGTTTATTGAGGTTACCAATATTTAACTTACCTATAGGCCTTTGCAGTGATATCAAATTTTTTAGAAGTTCAACTGAAGGACAGGTATAATGTCCTAATTCGACAGGTTAGAAAGGGTGTTTAGACATTTTAGGTCAAAAGTTTTACTGCCATTCTTTAGGCTGGCTTGGGAAGGTAGAAAGTAAACAAGCTTTGGAGAATGATATCAACAAAAAGGGCTTTATCACAGTTCTGGAGATCTGGAAAGCAAGATTTGCTTCAGGTTGTCCACCTGAAGATAGTTGAGCTTTTTTAATACTAAGTTTTTGCTAACTTTTAAATAATGATATATAAAATAAATCTTGTGTATTTATAGTCCATCTCTATGCCGTAACGATGGTTCTATACCTGTGACTTTTTTTTCTGACTCCTATGAGCACAATGAAAATACTCGGAAGGACTCTGACTGTTTTAAAGGAGACTGTCAGAAGTGTCCTCAGTGGAGAGGAACCAGAACATGAGCCAAACCCATTGGGAGAAAAATTATATAACATACTTTTCTTGATAAATGTGGACCATCAGCCTAGAAAACATATGACCTCAAAAGCTCCTAAGACAGGTACCCCTACACCGTTTGCAAAAGGTCAAACCAACCAAGACAGTGCAGTTAATTTCTCTTTTGATGAATTACACGGGTCTAGGTATCCCCCATACACCTAGCTATCCAGCAGAGAGAAAGAGAGGGAAATAGAAACAGAGAGAGAGAGAAAGAGAGAGAGAAGAGAGAGAGAGAAGAGAGAGAGAGAGAGAGAGAGAGAGAGGAGAGAGGAGAGGAGGAGAGAGAGAGAGAGAGAGAGAGGAGGAGAAGGGAAGGAGGGAGAGGGAGGGAGGGAGGGAGGGAGAGAGGAGGGAGAGAGGAGGAGAGAGAGAGAGAGGAGAGAGAGAGAGAGAGAGAGAGAGAGAGAGAGAGTAACAAATATCTCTCATGTTTTAGATACAAAGGAATTTTGCATCAAAAAAGAACCATCCACTCCAGCTGTGGTATTAGCAATGGACCCAGATCTGGAAGAGGTGAAGCTGGTTCTAAAACTGACTATGAGGCTAGATATAAAAACCCTGGAGTTCAGAGGTGACAACAGTGATGATATCATCTGTGAAACATCTGAAGCCACTTCAGAAATCATTTGTGTCATTACCCAGGAAACTACTGGAACCAGATGAAAAATCAACTATGAAGCTAGTTATAACGCCATCTATGAAGATGAAACCACCTATGACAATAGCTATGAAATCAATTCTGGGGTCAGGCGGGCTGCTGGAGTTAAAACCACCTCTAGAACTAGTTATAAAACCAATAACTGTGAAACAAGCTCATGAGTTAAGTGTACAAATGACCGAGTACCCGCCTCTGGACAAAGCTCAGAAAGTGAGAATAGTGTAGAAATAGTTAACTCTGTTATTCAATTTAAACAAGTTTTAAGAGAACGACTTAAGATCATAGACACATTAACAGAGGATGACTCAAAGTCACTATCAAACTCTTCAGCAATAGGGAAATATAAAATATTGAAAGACCAATTACAGAATGAATATATGATTGAAGATCAAATATTGGAAAACATTTTAGAGACTAACTAAATGACAAACTATGTTCTTGTAATTGCTAAACAAATGCATGAATTCAAATGTAATATTGATTCTGCTAAAAAAAATCTAACCCCAAAACTTTTTTTTAGAAGCAAAAGAGAGATCACTTAAGAAATTGAATCACAGAAAATAAAACGAAGCTATGTTGACAAAAAATATTATAATGTTTATTAATTATTTATGTGATTACAGGTCAGAACTAACTTTATACTTAAATAATATTCCATCAGATATTCATGAAGGCTACTACTTCATTCAGCATTATGGAAGATATACTTTGTGAAAATAAACAAAGAAGAAAGACTATTAAGACATCATTAGAATATAATTTAAAAATGTTAAACATACTTGGTACTCTGTTACATTCATGACTAGGTTTTCAGTGACCTATTCATTCATTTCTAAGAGAAATAGTTAAATTTTATTTACTAAAATGTTATAAATAGATTTTGTATTATATATCTACCAACATTTATAATTTGTCATGTAACATAGGAGATTTTAAATAACTAAAACTTAGTAATTTAAATATAATTTGTTTTCAGTGATTTGTGATGTCATTTTAATTCTCTCCCAAGTTTGTTGACTTTTGTGTTTAAAATATTTCCTTAAGTTTATGCATTAATAAATTTGGTTAGTTTGAAATGTACATTAATCTAGGTTAATATTTTACAAATTTATTTTACAATAAAAGTATGTTTTGTGTGAATAGATGGATTCATATATATGGTGCTAAATAATTGCTCAGAGATGAACATTTTTAGGGCATAGTCTCTATTGCTGTCTGAGAAAGTCTATTTAAATTTTCTCTGACTTCTGTGCTTAGATATATATATCAGAAATATATTTGGTATATTTTGGCTCTTCTTGAGATGTAGATAATCTAATGAGAGCAATAGATAATCTTCTGTTCTTTAAATTATTAGGAGATGTTTGCAAGAAAGACTGAAATCATCAAAGCTAACTGTGTTATGTGTTCATTGTATGTTATTGTTATGTTACAGGGTATAAAACCTGTGTTATACCTCAACCCGTGTAATAATTAGCTATGGTATGACAAAGTTCAATTTGATTCACCAAGCATTTATTAAATGCCTGCTGTTTGTAAGGTACCAGGGATACAGAGACAAAAAAGAAATAGTTCCTGCCCTCAAGAAGCTTACAGTCTTCAAGGGGATATACTTTGTGAAGTGATTAAAAGGGGGTGTGAAGCACTAGGGGGCAGCTAGGTGGTGCCGTGGATAGAGAGGTGGGCCTGGAATCAGGAAGACTCGTTTTTCTGAGTTCCTCAGACACTTACTAGCTATGTGACCCTGGACAAGTCACTTAACCCTGTTTGCCTCAGTTTCCTCATCTATAAAATGACCTGGAGAAGGAAATGGCAAACCATTCCTCCAGTATCTTTACCAAGAAAACCCCAAATGAGGTCATTTAGAGTTGGACATAACTACAATGACTGAACAAAAACACAAAGCACTAATAACTGGAGAGATCAGGAAAAGTCTTGTGTAGAAGGTATTACCTTAGTTGAGCCTTGAAGGGAACTAGAGATTCTGAGAGGTGGAGATGAAGGGAGAGCATTTTAGGTGTGAGGAACTGCCTGTGCTGTAGGAGAGTTAACGTTATGTACAGGGAGCAAAGAAAGAGGCCAGTTTGTATGGGGCATTGAATATATTTGGGGATGTAACATAAAATACATCAGGAAAGGTGTCAGGTGTCATAAGGCCCCTTGAAACGTAGCTGCCACAATTCATTTCATAGTTGATGGTTTGCATGACCTTTTCTTATTCTGTATATGAGGTTATGCTTGCTCCTTAAAATTTTGTAATTACGTGTTCTATCATTTCTCGCCCTGGGGAATGAAGACAAATGAATTGATACTGCTTACTAGAAGACAGATGCATCCATGCACACATTTACATACAGATATAGTAATGATTAAGGCCTTTCTCCCCTTGAGATCTTTGTGGATTGGAAGCTTATTTCTCCTCTCCCAGGGAATCTGAGTTAGTATTCATATATAGAATCCCAAAGGGAAAAGAAAAAGACCCTGATCACTTCCCCAAGGTCTTCAATCCCCTCTCTGAGAGAATAGCCCCAGGTTATTCTCTTGGCACTCCTTCTGAATTTCCTGGGAAGATTCATGCCCATATCAGTCTAGCTGGCATCTATATTAACTGTTCCTTGATTTCTTTTGTCTTTACCCCTAAAACCAATTGAGGTTTTCCTTTTTCCTCAATTTTTCCTTTTTGGGGGTTGGGAGGAGGGAGGGCAATTAACACTTTCTAGGTAATTGTCCATCCATACTCAAATAGCTCCATGACACCTGCCATCAAATATGAGACTCTCAGGCCCCCTTGTTAGCTAATTTCCAGGAAATCGAACCTTTTTTTTTTTTGGAGGCAACTGGGGTTAAGTAACGTGCCCAGGGTCACACAGCTCATATGTGTCTGAGGCCAGATTTGAACTCAGGTTTGCCTTTCTCTAGGGCCAGTACTCTATCCACTGAGCCATCTAGCTGCCCTTTTGAATATCATGCTCTCATTCCTCTCTACTAATTACCATGTTCAAAGATCCTAAAGGTAGAAATAGCCAATAATACCTTGCCTCCCATTAGTTATCATCTTGGACTCCTCCTCCTCCATTCTCCACCACTCCCCACAACACACACATTATCCTCCATAACCTAAAGGGAGGAAGGGAGCATATTTCACTCACACACACACACACACACACACACACACACACACACACACACACACATATCAGAGACTGGGACTTTTCCTATTTAAAAAAAAAAAGGAAAGCTTGGAAGTCATCTCCACAGCTGCCACATTACTACCTCATCTTGAATGGACTTTTGGAAGACTGCAGCCTCCTCTTTCCATCTCCAGCTGACCATAAAGAATATCCTCTAATAAATCTTTTTGGACGCAGAAATCTTGAACATGAGTTTCCTTTCCCCCTTTCTAGTGCAGACACTGGGTTGATGAGTACATTACCACTCATTTGGAGAGGCCTTTGCTCCTAAAGGAAGGAATTGAAATGCCTTGGAGAAAACTCCCCATTTTTAAAGATTCTTGACTTCAGCCCTCATTTGAATTGCTACAATGGGTGGGTCTAGTTCAAGAGGGTAGAACCAGCACATGAAAGACCTAAATGTGTCTCTATTTTATTCTAGGGTCAATAGGGAATCACTGGTGCGTCTTTAATGGAGGGTGATTATTATTAGAGCTGTGCTTTAGGGAATAAAATTGTGAAACTACATGGAAAGTAGAGGGAAAAGACTTAAACATAGGAGACCAATTAGAAGGCTATTGCTGTAGTCCAAGTGAAAGGCAAGGAGGGCTGGGGCTACAATTGTGTCCATGTAAGTAGAAAAGAGACAGATGCTAGAGATGCTGTGAAGAAGAATTTGATGGGGGGGGGAGGGGAAAGAACAGTGAAGAATTGAGGGTGAATGAGATTGTAAACCAGGGAGTGCCCTCAACAAAAATAACAAAAAGAATAGTGGCTAGCATTTATATAGTGTTTTATGGTTTAGAAAATACTTTACAGCTACCTTACTTGATCTTTACAACTCCACAGGAGTTGGGTGCTGTATTCATCCCAATTTCACAAATGGAGAAATTGAGACAGACAGAGGTTAAGTGACTTGCTCAATGTCACATAGCTAGTAAGCAGCTAAGGTCAGATTTGAGCTCAGGTCTTGCCTCCAGGTCCAGTACTCTATTCTCCGCACCACCTGACTGGATAGCATCTCTATTTAATATCCAGTATCCATAGTCTTTTGTTCTGAATATCAAGAAGAGGTTAAATTCAATTTCCTGTGCTCTTTTTTTTTTTAGCCAAAGATAAGGTTTATTAGAACATGGATCGGGGGTAGATGAGATTTTAGAAATATGCTATATTGGCCAGATTTTTAAGGAATCTAAGCATTTGTATCACGAATCCTGTGCTCTTTATAAGCATTTTTCCAGTGTGTGCCAGCGATCGGAGAGCACTACAAAGGCATTTAGATTATGACCATGTGCCTTTTCCACTTTCCAATCTCAATCCTTCATACCAAGGTAACAATATATGTATTGTTGAAATGAATTATTTCATTTTGATGTAGAAGTATTCATTTTTCACTCTAATTTTTCTTTCTATTTTTAATTTTTTCTCTTATGATGGGAAACATATAATTCTTTTTTTTTTTGTGAGGCAATCAGGGTTAAGTTACTTGCCCAAGGTCACAGAGCTAGTAAGTGTCAAGTGTCTGAGGTTGGATTTGAACTCAAGTCCTCCTGATTCCAAGGCCAGAGCTTTATCCACTGAGCCACCTAGCTGCCCCAGAAACATACAATTCTTAAACTCACTGATGTGAGGTTTTGTTATCATTCATTTTGCCTCTCATGTCTTCCATGTCCTCTAGCAATGCCCTCTCTTCCTCCTTTATAGACCTTGTCTATAAGTTAGACGCTTATCAATATAGCAAAACCATGGGAATAGGAACCATCCAACCCCTTTTCGATTTCATAATCAAATCCCCTCCACTTTGTTTTCAGTATAGCAGTCTAGAAGATCTAGGTATTGTAGGCCTATAAAATACCTCTGACAGACTGTCCCAGTTTTGTGACTTAGCATATCCTCATGGATGGACATCTACCCTGTCACTTCCTGGAACTGTAAATATTTCGTGCTTGTATACCATATGCTTGCATATCATGTGCTTGTATGGCCCAGGTTAGATCCTTCTACCCTCACCCCAAGGCAGATAGCATTTAATGTAATGCCTACCCTGTGTGTGTGTGGGATATAATTCTCTAAATCAGGAGTGGGGAACCTGTGGCCTCGAGGTCACATGTGGCCCTCTAAGTCCTCAGGTACGGCCCTTTGACTGAATCTAAACTTCACAGAACAAACCCCCTTAATCAAAGGATTTGTTCTGTAAAACTTGGACGTAGTCCAAGGACCTAGAAAGCCACTTGTGGCCTAAAGGCCACAGTTTTCCCACCCCTGCTCTAAACCACTGATTAATGACTCTGACTGGCTTGTTTGTAACATGCCTTCATTTGAGATTCCTCATTAGAGAATGGTGCAGATTCAGTGATTAGAATGCCTTGTAATGCTTTGCTCAGTCATGCTAAAAGTCTTTATCATATAATGGTAAAAGATGATTGAGGATGGTTAGTTTTTCTGATTTGTGCTGATAAACACTGTAAAGTCTACAGATTCAACTTGTCCTTTGCAGCACCTCACCTTGGACAGGGGCTTCTCACACTATATATCAAAGCCAAAGAAGACTCCCTGACATACGCAGATTTCAGAGTTTAAAATAATAATTTTGTTGTTCAGTTGTTTTGGACTTCTTTTGTTTTTGTTTTTTAAGCAATTGGGGATAAGTGATTTGCTCAGGGTTACATAGCTAGTAAGTGTCAAGTGTTTGGTCTGAGGCTGGGTTTGAACTCAGGTCCTCCCAACTTCAGGGCTGGTGCTCTATCCACTGCGCCACCTAGCTGCCCCTGTTTTAGACTCTTTGTGACACCATTTGGGTTTTTCTTGGCAAAGATAGTGGAATGGTTTGCTGTTTCCTTCTCCAACTCATTTTACAGGTAAGAAAACAGGCAAACAAGGTCACATAGCTGGTAAGTGTTCGAGACTGGATTTGAGCACTGGGAGAGGAGTCTTCAAGCCCAGACCTCTATCCTCTGCACACCTAGCTGCCCTCAAAATAATAGCCATCGTGTATATAGCAGCACCTGCCATGTGCCAGACACCGTACTAAGCACTTTGCAAATGTCATCCCGGTTTAACATTCGCTGGAGAGCTATAACACTTCCTACAGATGTGACACCAGGTCCAGCCCGGCTGGATGGTCTGCCTAGGACAGACTGCTGGCCCCCAGTAGGAGTAGGTTATGCTGTACTACGTGGTATTCAGGAATCTGGGGGCCAGAGGTGGCTCTGGGTGAAGCACATGTGTTTTTATTGTGTGTCCTTGTCAAGAAAGAGCCTCAACCCACCATGTGGTGAGTCTTGTACACCTTTCCTCCCTCCTTGGCATGCCTGATGTGGTGAAGATGTGGTGTTACTGCTTCGATCAGACTAACACAAACGTTACCTGCAGCTCTAGCTCTGTGTATACCATTTCAGCAGATTGCCCATTTGTGGCAGAGAGATTAGGTTGGCACGCAACAGTGGAGTAAGTGGGAATGGTGGATCTGTTGGATGCCAGAGTAACAGTGACATTAGATTGAAGTTAACTGACACTTGAGGTGTTCTCACATACTGAGGAAATGTTTATTTCAAATGAATTCTTGGCTTTAAACATCTTCTTTCCCTCAAATGTCTTAAAAAATTTTTTTTAATGCTATTTTATACCTTACATATTTTCTTAAATGTTTGCAATAGTGGAGTCTTTTGTCTTGAGAGGAATAATGCTAATTATGTTAGGTGGGCTCAAGGGTTAGTGTACAGGGTGAGTAAATCAGGGGTAATGAGTTCAAATCTCACTGTCTGCAGAAAATTTTAAGCAATGTTTGCAATAAGAGATCTTTTTGTTTTAATAAGAATACTATTAATCATTAATATTTTATTAAAAACAAATAACTTTCAAGTGAAATTCTATTTTGAAGATTATATTGTTTGATATTTGCTTTGAGAATAGTTGTAGTACACAGATGAGATTGAAGTTCAATGATATTTTCAGACAGCATTTATGAGCATAGACTAATGTTTTAGTTAAATTCCAAACTCAAGCTGGAATTTAACCATAAGAAATATTTGAAAATGTTAAATCTTATTAAAAAACAATAATTTGCTCATGAGCAGTTCTTAAAGAAAAGTCACCTAAACAAAAAGTGCTAATAATTGCTGTTTTTTAATGGCGCTGATGTAGAGGCTAATGGTGTGATGAATTTCTCTTTGTTCTGACTCTGTAGTTAATAATATGATTACCTGCCATATGTTGTCAATTAGCCAGAGTTTTGATATTAGCAGTAACATATATTCCTACTAGCCAATGGAAATTCTAAATTTCAAATACTTGTACCTGCATGTACTCATTTAAATCATTGTCTCTTCAAAGAAAGAAAATTCTATTAAAAATTTATACTTGAGATGTTGTCTGATCACAAACTGAAGCATGCTATTTTTCACTTTCATTCATTTTTTTATTCAAATCTTCTTGTAAAAAATGACTAATAGGCAAATGTTTTACATGATTGGACATGTATAACTTATATCTGATTGCTTACCATCTCATGGAGGGGAGAGGGGAGGGAAGGAGGGGTGGAATTTGGAACTCCAAACTTTTTTAAAAAAATGTTAAAAAATTGTTTTAACATGTAATTGGGAAAAATAAAATGTTATGTATTTAAAAATTTTTAAAAATATATTGGATCAGCATAGTTCAAATTTTAATATGGATGAAAGCAAGACAAATCTCTTAGAATTAAGCAGAAAGCTAGAAAAATATTTTGTTTTTCAGTTTTTTTTAAAATTTGAGATGTTTACATTGTTGTAGGAACATCCCAGCTTCCATGTTTGAAATTTTTACTCTGATTTTTCCATTCTTGGTTTTTAACTTTTTTTATAGTGATCACTAGGACCTCATTAGCCCTGACACTTAATCATGTTGAGGAGTTTTGTGAGCTATGCCAGCATCATGCAAACTTTGGCTGGTCCTCCAAAGCTGGAAGGGCTGTAAATAGGCACATGGAAATGAACTCCATGTCTCTCATGCAAGTCCAGTGAGGTTGCTCATGAAGTTGGCAGGAGGATGATGGAGTGTTCAGCCACAGGAACTCTTGAAGGCAATCTACTGGGCATAGGGTATAGACTACGGATTGTGCTGATCTCTGTGGGTAGAAGGAGTATTTGTACCTCTACAAAATCACAGATCTTAAATAAATAAATAAAAATAAAAATCACAGATCTTTGAAGATTTAAAGTAAGGAATAATAGGAGAGATCATTTCTGAAAACACAAATGACTGTGAGCATATACCTTCAGAGTAGGCATTGACCTTCAGAGTAGGTGGCGACCTTCAGAGAATAAGAATCCCCACTGGAGTACCTCGTGAGAATGGCAGGAATATTTTGGGATGTCCTCATTTCAAATAATATGATGTCAAATATGATATCAAATAATATGATATGAGGACATCCTAAAATATGATATGAGGACATCCCAAAATATTCCTGCCATTCTCACCAGGCACTCCACTAGGGATTCTTATTTGGGGGGTGGGTGAAGCCATTGTTCCTTGTTAAAATATGAACATGGGTCACACATTAAACTGAGTCGTTAACACCATAAGTTAATTCATCAAGTCATTTCCACCATAATGGTTCTCTTGAGCACAGGTGCTCTGCTCAAATGGAATACAGAAGAGGTAAGTTTGAATGGAGGAGGGGGAGGGGAAGAGGAGAGAGGGAAGGAAAAAGGGAGACATGATGACTTTTTTCCAGTATTTTCAGGGCTATTATATGGTAGAGGGATTAAGGTAGTTTTGTTTGGCCTCTGAGAAAATGCAAACTTTAAATATAGAAGGGATACAAGAACATACATGTTTAATAATTTATTTAGACAGGTCTTGGACAGGTGCCTCCTTGGTGGGGTTAAGTCATTGACAGATTCTGGAATTTGTAGTTTTTCCAGCCCCCAAGATAGCCAGTCTGAGACCTGTCTGCATAGACTGTTACTTAAGAACATAAGAATATGGAGGTAGCTAGGTGGTGTAGTGGATAGAACACTGAGCTCAGAATACTGAGTTCAAATCTAGCTTCAAACACTGTGTGGTCCAGAGTGTTTCAGTTTCCTCACTTGGAAAATGGAGATCATAATAGGTCCTTCCCAGGACTGCTGTGAGGATAACACGAGTTAATATTTGTAAAGGACACTGTAACCTTCAAAGTACTGTATAAATACCAGCTATTATTATTAGAATTATCCAAAAGTCAAATGGCCAACTTTTGGAACTTAGTAAGTTCCTAACCATCAGAGGTCTTTAAACAGTGGGTAGGTAACCACTGGGTCAGCTAGGTGGCAAAGTGGATGGAGCACCTGGCATGGAGTCCTAACTTTGTTGACCAAGTGGAGATGGAACCTGCCAACTGACTGCTCTTGCAGGTACTACAGCCAAAGGTACTGAAGATCCAGAAAGGAAAGTTGTGGCCACCCAAGTCCTTGGCCCTGACAAATAGTTCAACATCAGAAACCGGTAAGATTTTATCTGTGGAAGTGACATCAAAGAAGAGGCATTACCTCTTCTTTGCCACTGTACCCTAAAGACCATGGAACCTTTCCATCTGACTTGCAGCTAAAATCTTCCCTCTGTGTTGTGTACCTCATTAAAAGTGAACTTTTTGAAAATAAGACCTTTTTTCTATTGGTATCCCTGCTTTAAACATAGTAACTGCTTAAGAAATGCTTTTCTATTCATTCATTCATTCATTCATACAATCTGCCTACTCTACTAATCCTAATCAAACAAGAAAATGAGATTAGCCTGGCAGGATTTGTTATTGAGCTAATTCTAGCTCTTTGCATCACTTCCTCCCTACTTAAGTACTCACAAAATCATTTTTTTATGGTGACACCTACACCATCCGACTAAGTGGATGCATTGGGTGCCTTTGTTTAACTGTTTTTTATTATGAAGGAAGGCTCATTAATATAAAAACAAGAAGCATCAATAAAATTAAAAAAACAACATAAGAAACAATTTGCTCTAGAATTTTACCAATGATCAAAGGCAAGTTCACCAGCCTCCTGTTAGAATCATTTGTCTTCTTTCTCATTTTGAAAATCAGAAAAGCAATTGTCTTTCTTTCTTATCAAGGGATCCCTCTGGTTTGTTTTTACTCCTCAAAGATCACCAGTAGTGGTCCAATGATGACATATATAGAGGGGTTTTTTCTTATCACTGCACAAACTGATAAAAGTTGCCAACCAATAATTACCGAGAGCAGAGGGAACTGAGAATGTAACTGCAAGTTATTAACTGTGACAGTGACAAGGAAAGTGGGGAGCTGACACCACCTTCTAACTACTAACAGAATAATAATAATTCACATTTTACATAGCACTTTTCTCACTATCCTGTGAGCAAGAGAGTGCAAGTCTTACTTTACAGATAAGGAAACAGTCTATGAAAGGTTAAATGATTTGCCCATCGTTACACAGCTGTTAAATATCTAAGACAGGATTTGAACCCAAGTGTCATAACTCCAAATCCTGTAGGATGCCTCTTAATTTGGCCCTACCTTTGGGTAGTATAATAGAGGGAAATGGAAGAATACTGGACTCCCACTATACACTCCTGAAGACCTGGGTTTGAAACCAGCTCTATCACTTATTAAGACAAATTACTTTACTAATGTCTCCATTTTCTCATCTACAGAGAGTAGATGGTCTAAGTTGAGCTCTAAAATCACTTCCTGCTGTGACACTCTTTGATTCTATTTTAGTTAAGGATTTAAATTAGAAGTCTTAAAAGGAGGAAGGACAAATGAAGGAAAATTGTATTCTTAATTCTTACCTAAATTGGGAAACCAGTTGCTGAGGTAGAAATGAAAGCAATTTTGGGGGGAAGAGACCACTTCATCTTAGAATTTGTGATACAAAAGAGAAAAGCCAGTAATACTCTGACATGCCCCCCTAAATAAATAGAGATTTCAAATGGATTGAAATCCTACAGGGAAAATCCACCCAGGAGAAAATGCTCAAGAGTAAAATTCTGAACCCATAAAGAGAAACCAATCAAGTGAGGAGGAAAAGTGAGATTTGTTTAGAGACTAATGTGGATGCACAGGGAATTCATTAATCAATTTAGATTTTAAAATGACAAATATAGGAGATGGAAGAAAGAGCAGGCAATAGAAGATGAATACAAAGCTGTGGTCCAGTCTTATAAAAATAGTGCCATGAATTCTAAAGCTCAGAATAAGCTAATGTTGACTAGGAAAGCAAAATGCAACAGATGTTGTATGCTTTATAAAAAGTTGTATTGAAGAAAAGAGAATCAAAGAAAGCAAATGATCTTTGTTTATGGTAGTTAGAATGATACTGATGACAAACGGAAGATATGCTTACCTCATTTTATTTCTTGATTCTCTGCCAAGTAAAATGATGCGGGAACTGCAGAGGACAAAACAAAAATGATTAATAGAGAGTTGATACTCAAAACAGAGTGTTAACAATAGTGAAATAACAAGAGAGCACCTAGCTGCTCTTGAAGTTACCTGTCCCAGATGAACCACAATTTACATTACAGTACTGAAAGAACTGGCAGGTGAGGGCAGTAATTACTGAAATATCATGAAGAATGAAGATAAACTGTAGGATTAGAGAAGGGAAAATGTCCAGATTTTTTTTTTTGGTGAGGCAATTGGGGTTAAGCATTTTTATTACATCTCATGCTATTCTGTATAAAATGAGAGATCTGGACAATAGTACATTTAATGGTTGGATGGTTGGGTCTAAAAAGTCATTATTTGCTTGAGGTCCCATAGCTAGCAAGTATCAAGTGTCCAAGGTTGGATTTGAACTCAGGTCCTCCTAAATCCAAGGCCAGTGTCCTATCTACTGCATCACATAGCTGCCCCTATAGATGTCCACATTTTTAAAGAAGGTAACAGCCTTCAAACTGTAGATCATTAGGACGTGACTTCAATTCCTGCCAAAATTCTTGAAAAGATGGTCACTAAATAGTCAACTCTTTTTTTTCAATTTTAACCAGTTTAATGGGAAAAGAGCCAAATCCCAATTCTGCTGCTTATTACCTATATGACCTTGGGTGAGTTGCTTAATCTGTCTGAACTGCAGTAAGCTTATCTGTAAAATAAAAGGCATGAACTTTATAAATTACCTCTACAGTCTCTTCTACCTCCAAATCTATGATCCTATGATTTAGAAAAGACCATAGTAATCCCCAGGAGCCACCATGGCTGTCAAGAAAAGGTCATGCCATCCCAAGTTTATTTCCTTTTTTTTGAAAGAGTTACTAAACTGGCAAATCAAGGGAACAGCATTAATACAAATTATCTAGATTTTAGCAAAGTGTTTTATTACATCTCATGCTATTCTGTGTAAAATGAGAGATCTGGACAATAGTACATTTACTGGTTGGATGGTTGGGTCTAAAAAGTCATTATTTGCTTGAGGTCAACTTGGAAGGAGAGCTTTACTGGAGGTCCTCAGGAAAATGGAGTTTGTCCTGTGCTAGTTAACATTTTTATCAGCGACTTATCTAAAGATAGAGGTAGTGTGCTTACTTATCAGATTTTCAGATGGCACAAAGTTGAGAATACTACAGTGGATGATAGAAGTAGGATTAAAAAGTATCTTGACAGGTTAGATTATTGATACCAAATTAATAAGACAAAATGTATTAGGGATAAAAGTAAAGTCTAGCAAAGATTCCAAGAACAACTTCAGAAGTATAAGATGGTGCATGCAATTTATATGAAACAGATCTGGAGACTTTAGTGGATTCAATATAATTCACCAATCTTCACCTGGAGTGTCATGTTCAATTCTAGATGATGCAATTTAGGAAGGGCATTCTTAAACTGAGAGCATTTAGGAGTGAGCAACTAGGATGGCGAGAAAATCTTTGTGTTGATGGCATGCAAGAATTGGTCATGCAAGAATCAGGGGAGAGAGGGAGTACATAATTATAGTTGTCTTCAAGAATTTGAAAGACTTTCACTTAGAAGAAGGACTAGACTTTTTATGTTTGACTCTAAAGGGCAGAATTAGAAGGAGTGGGCAAGAGGCAGCTAGGTGGCACAGTGGATAGAGCACTGGCCAGGAAGTCAGGAGGACCTCAGTTCAAATCCGACCTCAGTTCAAATCCGGCCTCAGACCAAACACTTGACACCTACTAGCTATGTGACCCCGGGCAAGTCACTTGACCCCAATTGCCTAAAAATTTTAAAAAAGAGTGGGTAAAAGCTGACGAAGCAAATATAGGCTTTAGCTAAGGAAAAACTGTCTAACAATTAAGAGTTCTCCCAAAGTAGAATGTACTGCCTTAGAGTTAATGGGTTCTTTCTCATTGCAAGACTTTGGGCAAAGGCCAGAAAATAACTTATCCAATATGCTGTGGACCATTTCTTCATAGGTTATACTTATGGCCACTCAATCTCTTCTGGCACTGATTGCCTATAAATAGGACACAAACTGTGGATTAATTAGAGCAATATGTAAGACCTACAATGCTTTTTTAGTGTCTGACAAATGTTGCTCCACTTTCCCTCAATTCCCAGTGCTGTGGTAATATGTGATGGCAATGTACAACCGTAATCTGAAGAAGTCTCATTCCAGGACTCTGACTGCGTTTCTAGTTTTGATCAAAATTCTAATTTAATGTGTCAGAATTTTTAATCCAAAATAACAGTTGAGGTAATTTTTAAAAATTTTATTAATTTATTTTGATTTATCAACAATCAATTCCACATGCTTTTGAGTTGAAAATTTTTCTCCACCTTCCTCCCCCCCATCCTCCCCAAGACAGAGCACAAGCTGACATAGGCTTTACATTTACATACCCTTTAACATATTTTCACATTAGTGAAGTTGTAAGTAAAAATTAAAACCAATAGGAGGAACCATCAGAAAGACAAAACAAAACTCAACAGAAGGTAAAAATAAGTGAGAGCGATTCGACTTCCATAGTTCTTTCTTTGGATGTGGACAGCATTTTCCATCCCAAGGCCTCTGGAGATGTCTTAGATCCTCGTAATGCTGAGAAGGGTTCAGTTTAACCATATTAGTCATCACATAACGTGGCTGTTACTGTGTACAAAGTCCTCTTGGTTCTGCTCACTTCACTCGGCATCAGACCATATAAGTCTTCCCAGGTTTTTCTGAAGTCAGCCTGTTCATCATTTCTTATAGCACAATAGTATTCCATTACATTCATATACCACAACTTGCTCAGCCATTCCCCAATTGATGGGCATCCTCTCAATTTCCAATTCTTTGCCACCACAAAAAGAGCTGCTATGAATATTTTTGTACATGTGGGTCCTTCTTCCATTTTTTTGATCTCTTTGGGATATAGCCCTAGAAGTACTATTGCTGGGTCAAAGGGTATGCACATTTTTATAGCCCTTTGGGCATAGTTCCAAATTATTCTCCAAAATGGTTGGATCATTTCATGACTCGGAGTCACCAACAATGCATTAGTGTTCCAATTTTCCCACATCCTCTCCAACATTTATCATTTTCCTGTTTTGTCATGTTGGCCAATCTGATAGGTGTGATGTGGTACCTCAGAGTTGTTTTGATTTGCATTTCTCTAATCAATAATGATTTAGAGCATTTTTTCATATGACTATAGATGGCTTTAATTTCTTCATCTGAGAACTGCCTGTTCATATCCTTTGACCATTTATCAATTGGGGAATGGCTTGTGTTCTTATAAATTTTTCTTAATTCAGTTGAGATAATTTATTATCTGTTACAAGATAATTTTCTCAATATTAAGAAAACAAGAAGGCTACACTCTAAAATAAATGTACATCAAAAGAACACAGTTTTGACTACTAAATAAACTATCCCCTCAAAATCATTAGAAACAATTTTAGGCAAAATTCTCAAGGCTATGTTAGTTTTTTAACAGCAAGAGTACACTTTTTCAGACTCTTATAGCATAGTTCAGTGTTTTTCATATTCTCAAATTACATATATTCTTCCTGAAAAGATTTATAATAGATTTTACCAGCACCAAAAGATACCACCTCTTTGAGACAGGTAAGATTATTCTCATCTTCCTACAATAGAAACATTATTTTGTAAATACCGGTTTTACCTAGATTCCCAGTCTTTTAAAATGCCCGTTTCCATGTTTTTCAGCAGTGTACTCATGATAAATAAACAGTGAAAGAGGTTTGTGACTATAATGTGCCCCTAAGAAATGGATTGAGGGTATCCTGATCATACTTCTTTGGACTTCCACTCACAAACAATGGAATGGATTTTAAATACATACACACACACACACACACACACACACACACACCCACTATGGAGTATTATTAAGATGTCATCAACAGATGGTGATCTCAGGAGCTCTTTTGAAATTCTTATTCAGCAAACAGAACCCTAATACAGGATAAGTGACTTGCACCAATAGCAAACCAGACTTTTTTCTCTTTTCTTAATATTCTGGTAATTCCATTTCAAAATGAACTGTTAGCTTTGAAAAACAGTAAGAACAAGAATTTCTCTTTCCTCAAAGAAGAACAAATCTTTTGAAAACTAAAAGGCAAGGTAAGTTTCATCCTACATAAGTAGCTTTGCTGGTATGGGGTAACTGTTTAGAATGACCACTTTATGAATTAGAAGAGGGTCTTATAGATATCAGTAGGTATAGTGATAAGAAAACTAACATGTAATTGAAATGTAAGAATATTATTAATTTGGTAAGTCTAATGATTTTTAACTTTGTATTCATGTGTTAAGATGAAAAATTTTGGAGTAGTGACAAAGATGTACATGCATAAATGGGGTAATATCTATCCACCTAGATACCACCATCTTTTCATGTAATTCAAACATACAGATTTTGAGAAAATTCAAGGATCAACCAGATTTTCATTAACCCTTTATTTATCCAGGAAAATCACCTGTTCCACACAAACGAATTTTCCAAATAACTTGAGTTTATCCTTTTAAATGCCAAAACTTGAGGTGGAAAGAAAAAAATCTTCCTAGAATATTTTAAATGTTTTGCTGCCTTCTTAACTAGAGGATACTGGATAGAATTTAACATTTTCTTAATGATTCAGGGATATGTTCACAATTCTTGGGGCACAAAGTAGGCACTTAATAAGTGCTTCTTGATTAGTTGGTTAATTATGATTCTCAGTGATTATTATTTGCTGAATTTAAAATGATGTCCTTAAGAACTATGTAGCTTAGGACTCTTTTCTTCTATGTTAAATTTTCACTGCTATTTTGTTTTTGAGTCTGGGTGTCTACTTTTTCTAGTTTTTCCATATCTTCTTGCCATTAAAAAAAATTAATGTGATTGAACCATAAGCATCAGGTCTGATAAAATCTTTTTGTTTAATGCTTTTGAAATGATAATCTAGGTATTTAGCTAAATGTGATTTATTCCTGTTTATGTAATTTATTTTAATTATTATTAAATTTAGGGGACCATATTCCTGTTTTTCCCTGTTATTGAGAAAATTATCTGTCTTCTCTTAATGCCACCTCACTTTGAAAAGAACTATATTCTGTCTTAACATCATTATGTTTTTCTGGATTTACCCTGATTCCCCCCTCCCACTCTGGCTTAGAGAGACTTCCTTTAGAACAAAGAAAAAGTTAAGCAAAACCAACCAATTCAGAAATCTTGGCATCACACAGTTTATACAATATTCCACATCTGTAGTCATCCATCTTTCCAAGAGAAAAAGGCTGTATATTTCTTCCTTCCTCCTCCAGGTCTAAGGTTGGCCATTGCAATTACACAGTTCAGTCCTTTGTTTTAGTGTGCTTTTTCACTGTTACTTTTCATCCATCTCACTAACCCTTCTTCCTGCTCTGACATCTCCCCACTCTCACCCACCTACCTCTTCAGTTTCCTGGCTCTAATGTGTCCTTGGCTGGAAGGCCAGATAACCAGCATGTTTGAATTCTGAATAATGAGATTTGAATAAACATCTTTGAGGCTTTCCTTTTTGTAAAAGTACATGATTTTATTTAGTATTAAACTTAGTCCCAGCTCTCTTGGCTAGCTAGAAATCCCCTTTTTTGACATCAGTAGCTGAGTAGACAAGGAAGACATTGAGAAAATCAAATTGATTCTGATTCCATTTTGAGTTTATTCTATTCTATATCACCACCACCATTTATTTATAACTACCTAAAGTCCCATTCCTTTGCCTTTACATTCAGTTCAGAAATCACAGGTTCAAAAGTTGTTTTCCTCTCTAAGTTTCATTGTTGTTGTTCAGTTGTTTCAGTTGTGTCTAACTCTTTGTGACCCCATTTGGGATTTTCTTGGAAAAGATACTGGAGTGGTTTGCTGTTTCCTTTTCCAGCTTCTTTTACAGATGAGGAACTGAGGCAAACAAAGTTAAGTGGCTTGCCCAGAGTCACATAGCTAATAAGTGTCTGAGGCCAGATTTGAACTTAGGAAAGTGAGTCTTCCTGACTCCAGGCCTGGAACTCTTATCAACTATACCCACTAGCTGCCTCAAGTTAAGTTTGAAAGTCTAGTTTCCCCATTAAAATAGTTTAATTAAAAGAAGCCTTCTATCTTAAGTTTAAGAGTTCAGTTTCCCTATAAGTTACTTCTAGTTGAAAGAAACCTGTGATTTCTACACCACTGACTGTCCTTAGATAATTAGTGGAAATTTGTTATCTCTTAGGTTCAGAAATTTAGCTTTCCTGTGAATCACTCCATGTCAAGGCAGTCTGTTATCTCTGTCCCACTAATAAGCAGATAAACTCATCTATCAACCTTTCCTAACAGCAGGATGAAAAGAGAGGTTGTTGCTAGCCCCAGATGTTTTGCCAGTCATACTGTTTTTGCTGCCTATGATGCTGCAGGCTTCATAACCAATTATATTTTTCCCCATCTATGAGGTTTCTGACTTAGTAACTAAACACTTAGTTTTTTCTGATTTTTGGTGGCTCCTCCTTTTGCTATAAAAATGATTTGTCAGGCCTCACTTGAGGTTTTTTAGCTTGCTGAGAAGCTGTAAGACCCATTTATTAGTAATTGCTAGTCTTACCGATAAGGGTAGTGAGGTGACTCTGTGGATAGAGTTCTGAATCTGGAGTCAGGAAGACCTGAGTTTAAATTTGGTCTCAAACACTTACTGGTTGTGTGAACCTAGGCAAATCACTAAACCCTATTTGCCTCAGTTTCCTTATCCATAAAATGAACTGGAGACGGAAATGGCACACCACTCCAATATCTTTGCCAAGAAAACCCCAAATGGGGTCACAAAGAGTCAGACATGACTGAATTGAATGAATAACAACAAAAGTCTTATCAATAAATTGATCATGCATGGAGCTTTGTGCCGCAGTCTACCTTATTTTCAATCATGACAATATCCAGAGTGAAGGAGATAATTCATCAAGTATGGTGAATTTTTATTTTTTCATAGAGAGTTTTTATATTAAGAACAGTGATAATAGATCACATTTATACAATATTTTAAGTGATTTCATCACTATCACTCTGGGAAAGAAGTAATGCATGTATTATTACCTTTACTTTGTAGAGTTAAAAATAATGGAGGTTTAGAGAGAGAGATTTTGTCTATGCTCACATGCCTTGTAAGTGCTGTATCTGAGATTCAAACCTTCATCTCCTGACTCTTCATTCAGGACTACATATGTAGTATATGTATTATATATATATTATATATATATATATATATATATATATATATATATATATATATATATATGTATATGTATATACACACACCTATATACATCTATATAACAATATATACATGCATGTGTATGTATGTATGGGCCTTTGTTGCCACATTTGAATATGTAGTTCTTCAAACTTCTGCAGTAGGAGCAGCGAGTTAGTGCAGTAGAGAGTTGGACTTAGAGTCAGGAAGACCTGAGTTCAAATCTCAGCCTTAGATACTCACTACAGTTATCTCTTCCACATTGCAAGTATAGGTGGTTGAGGGCATGGTGCCACCTAGTTCTGGAAAATCCATGTAAAATTTTTTGGCCCTCCATACCAGAGAAGAAATCTGATTTTCTTATTTTTCTTTTGTTGAGTGTTTACATTATTGTCAATTTTGGGTTGATATTATATAATACTATACATATATTTCATGCATTTCTGAGTTTCTAAACTTTTTTCTATGTCATCTGCTGGCCTTTGCATGTCATCTGTGGCTTCCTCAAAACTCCCCAAAAAGTTCCCATTTAATTTTTTATGCCTCCCCATGATATATCAAAACCACAATGGGAAAGGTTGTGATGGGGAAGGGATAACTGTGGTTGTGTGACCCTAGACAAGTCATTTAACCTGTGTCTTCCTCAATTTCCTCATCTGTAAAAAGACACTGATTACAATAGCACCTACCTCCCAGGGTTGTTGTGAGGATGAAATGAAATAATATCTGTAAAGCACTTTGTAAACATTAAAGCTTATACAATAATAGCAATAGCTATTATTAAAATTGGCAGCAATTTTGGCCATAGTTTTGAAATGAAGTATTTTTTAAAAAAAATGCATTTTATTTATTGACTCCTTTTGTCTGTTCAGATATCTTCTTTGCCTATTCCACATTTCTCTCTATTTGAAATAGTCGAAGTTGCCAGATAAGTAAACTTCAAGTGAAGTGTTGCTGTTAAAAAACAACAACCACAACCACAACAACTTGTAATAATTTCAGTAATTCTTGCAGTGAATTCGGCAAGGTATGGCAGTGAGGTGGATCAGTGGATAGAGTGCTAGGCCCAGAGTCAGGAAGACCTGAGTTCAAATCTGGCCTCAGATACTTACTAGCTGTGTGACTCTGGGCAAGTCACCTAACCCCACTTGTCTCAGTTTCTTCATCTGTTAAATGAGCTAGAGAAGGAAATGACAAACCACTCCAGTACCTTTGCCAAGAAAACCCCAGATGGGGCCATGAAGAGTTGGACGCGACTGAAATGACTGAACCACGACAAGGCAAGGTATAAAGGCATATTGAGCTTCCATGACGGGTCTGATGAGTCTGACATTTACATAGCTTTAGAATTTATAAAGCCTTATATGTTATAAATTTATAAAGCCTATATGTTATTGGAACCTTAAAACACATTTGTAAGGTCGGTGCGAGTATTCCATTTTACAAATTCAGAGACTGTGTGGTTTTAGAAAAGTTAAACCAGGATTACACAGCTGGTAAGTCTAGCTTACTGAGGTAAGATTCAAACTCAGGTCTTGTTGATTTTCGGTTAATTAGGTTATCAACTGAGTGCTGCTATGTGGGATTTGAACCTTTATCTCCTGACTCTTCATCGAGTACTACATATGTACCATATATACATATATGTGCTGAATATATACCAGATCAAATTTATAGATCATGCAAAGGATACGTGGCTCCTTGAATGCCAGAACCAAAATTCAAATAAAAACCCGATGAACTAGAACAATGGGCCCACACCAACCAGATTAAGTTTATCAGAATAAAGACTCATGTCCCATATTTAAGTCTAAAAGTCATTTTACAGAACTAGATAAGGGAGACATAGTTTTTGAACAGTTTGATAGAGGGATTTTGATTATAGTCAATGGTATGCCACGGTAACAAATCCTGCATGCACATGGGTGTACACAGCACACACACACACACACACACACACACACACACACACACACACCCCACAGTGTTAGACAGTATAAATAGAAGTTTAAGGGCCAGGGAGAGAATGGTCCCAATGTACTCTGCCCTGGTCAGACCACACCTGGAGCATTGTGTCTTTTTTGTATATATGCCACACTGAGAGGGATATCAGGAAACTTAGTGTGTCCAGGTAAGGGTCATTAGGTTGCTGAGGGTTCTGGTAACTGTTATAATATGAATTTTTTAGAAGAAAAATAGGGCTCCCTTTGGTGAATTCTTCCTAGAATCCCCACTTAGCCACACGTAAATCATCCCCTCCTAACCAGTCTTCCCACCTCCGTTTCAGCTCTTTGCCCTTTTGTATGTCATCTTTCCTTATTTGAATGTAAGCTCTCAGGGCAGGGATTGCCTATGTTTTGCTTAGCACTTAGAACAGTGTCTGCATGTAGTAAATTCTTAATGCATATAGTAAATTCTTAATAAATGCTTGCTGTTCACTGACTAGGATCTTGTCCAGGCAAGGGACACCAGGTTGGTGAAGGTCCTGGCAATTGTTATAATAAGAATTTTTCAGAAGAAAAATAGGGATAGGGAACCTGTGGCATCAGGGCCACACGTGGCCCTCTAGGTCCTCAAGTGAGGCCCTTTGACTGAATCCAAACTTCACAGAACAAATCCCTTCAATAAAAGGATTTGTTCTGTAAAACTTGGACTTAGTCAAAGGGCTACACCCGAGGACCTAGATGGCCACGCAGGTTCCCCACTCCTGCCCAGGTAGTTAGCTGAGGGAAAGAAAAGACAAAGAGAAGATGTGCTCTCCAAATATTTGAAAGGCTATCAGTCATGTGGAGGAGGGAGTAGATTTATTTTCTATGGTTCCAGAGGGCAGAACAAGGATCAATGGGTAGAAATAACTGGGAGGAAGGATTTTGGCTCAAAATAAGTTTAACAGAGCATTGGAGATGGATGTTCAGTGAGGAAATACTTATCATTTCTCTCCTTGGTTGGATGGAGAGCTGCCCACAATTTGTGACTGACTGGGGCTAGACTCACTGCAAGGCTGGCTTTGCCCCGATCACCATATCAGGACAGGTCCCTAGGCGATCAAGGAGGGAAAAGGTGATGATTCCTACCTTCCATTGGGCTACCCCTCCAGGATCCTCCAACATCAGAAAGACTTTTCTATTAACTAGAGCTGTTCAGTCATAGACTAAATGGCCTTTCTCATAAAGAAGTTAGCTTCCTATCATTGTGAGTATTCAAGCACAAGCTAGATTACCATTTCTCAAAGACGTTGTATGAGGGTTCTTTCTCTGGATGCAGATAGTATCTTCCTTTATTTGTCCTTTGTAGTTAATTTGGATATTTGTAATAGTCAAAATGACTTAGTCACTCAAAGTTGTTCTTTTTTTCCCATGAATTCTGTTTTTAAATTTAGTATTTTGATTTTCTTCAATTACATGTAAAAACACTTTTCAATATTTGTTTTTAAAATCGGGCTTCAAAAGAATGGTGATGGAAAGATTTATGGTGACCACAAATGGGATGCAGTCAATCAGCAGTGATGACTTGTGTAAACAGTACCATGAAATAACTTAGGAAGGACATGTATGACTAACAAATGGGGCAGGGGGAGATGGCTTATGTGGTGATAGCCTAAATCATATATTAATACCCTATGAATTGTCACAAAAATTAGAGGAAGATTTGTGTGGGATAGTGTGGAAAAATTTTGATTTTTCACATCAATTCATTTTGATTCAACAAATATTTATTCAATGCCTATTTGTCGAGAAGAGAAGCATTATGTTGGCACGGATTGAGAAAGTCCTGTTTTCAAGTGTGTCCCTGAACAAGTTTGCCAAATGAATAGGTATTTACCAAACACATACTTTTGTTGTTTAATCAAAAGAAATTTGAGCTCCAAATTCTCTCCCTCCCTCACCACACCCCTAATTGAGAAGGCAAGCTATTTGATTAAGGTTATGCATGTATAGTCATGCAGAACATATTTCTATAATAGTCACGTTGTAAAAGAAAACATAGGCTAAAAAAAAGCCAAGAAAAATAAAATAAAAAACATATACTTTGATCTGTATTCAGACTCCATCAGTTCTTTCTCTGAGGATGCATAGCATTTTTCATCATAAGTCCTTCAGAGTTTTCTTGGATCATTTTATTGATCAGAGTAGCTAAATCATTCACAGTTGATCATCTAACAATATTGCTGTTATGGTATACCATGTTCTCTTGGTTCTACCCATTTCACTTTGCATCAATTCACGTAAGTCTCTCCAGGTTTTTCCCAGAGCATCTAACTCATCATTTATTATAGCACAATAGTATTCCATCACAATCACATACCACAATTTGTTTAACTATTTACTAATTGATGGGTATCATTCTTCACCACCAGAAAAGAGCTACTATAAATATTTTTGTGCATATAAGTCCTTTTCCTTTTTGTTTTTCATCTCTTTTGGGATATACACCTAGCAGTGGTATTGTTAGGTCAAAAGGTACACATGGTTTTATAGGCCCTTGGGTACAGTTCCCAAATTATTCTACATAATGGTTCAATCAGTTCACAAGTCCATCAATGATGCATTAGTGTCTTATTTTTCCACATCCCCTCCAACATATATCATTTTCCTTTTCTGTTCTATTAGCCAAACTAATAGATGCAAAGTGGTACCTCATAATTGTTTTAATTTGCATTTTTCCAGTCAATAGTGACTTAGAACACTTTTCCACATGGCTATAGATAGCTTTGATTACTTTATCTGAAAACTGACTCTCTATATTTTTTTTTATCATTTATCACTTGGGGAATGGATCTTATTTTTACAAAATTGACTCATTTCTCTCTATATTTGAGATATGAGGCCTTTATCAGAGCAACTTGCTTCAAAAACTTTTCAGTTATGATTACTAACTTTATTTCCCTCCATCCTCTTCCTCAATCCCATTTGTTCTATTTCCTTTTACCCTGTCCCTCCTCACCCGTGTTTCCTTCTGACTACTGCCTCCCCCAATGTGCCCTCCCTTCTGTCAGTTTCCCACCCCCTTTATTTAATCTCCTCCCTTCCTACTTTCCTGTCAGGTAAGATAGATTTCTATACCTAATTGAATGTGTATGTTATTCCCTCTTTGAGCCAGTTCCAATGAGTGTAAAGTTCAAGTGTTCCCTCTCACCTTCCCCATCTTCCCCTCCACTGTAAAAGCTCCTTTCTGCCTCTTTTATGTGAGATCATTTACCCCATTCTACCTCTCCCTTTCTCCCAGTGCATTCTTCTTTCTTACCCTTTAATTTTATTTTTTTAGATGTCATCCCATCATATTTAACTCACACCTGTGCCCTTTGTCTATATATACTCCTTTTAACTGCCCTAGTAATGAGAAAAATCTTGTGAGTTATAAATAACATTTTTCCATGTAGGAATGTAAACTGTTCAACTTTATTAAGTCCCTTAGGATTTCCCTTTCCTGTTTACCTTTTTATGCTTCTCTTGAGTCTTGTATTTGAAAGTCAAATTTCCTATTCAACTCTGGTCTTTTTATCAAGAGTGCTTGAAATTCCTCTATTTCATTGAATATCTCTCTATTTTTTCCCCTGAAGAGTTATACTCAGTTTTGCTGGGTAGGTGATTCTTGATTGTAATCCTAGTTCCTTTGTCCTCCAGAATATCATATTCCAAGCCCCCTGACCCTTTGATGCAGAAGCTGCTACATCTTGTGTTATCCTGAGTGTGACTCTACAGTACTTGAATTATTTCTTTCTGGCTACTTGCAATATTTTCTCCTTGATTTGGGAGCTCTAGAATTTGGCTATAATATTCTTGAGAGTTTTCATTTTGGAATCTCTTTCAGGAGGTGATCAGTGGATTCTTTCAATTTCTATTTTGCCCTCTGATTCTAGATTATCAGGGCAGTTTTCCTTGATAATTTCTTCAAAGATGATGTCTAGGCTCTTATTTTTTTTTTTAATTGTAGCTTTCAGGAAGTCCAATAATTTTTAAATTATCTCTCCTGGATCTGTTTTCCAGGTCAGTTGTTTTTCCAATAAGACATTTCACACTGTCTTCTATTTTTTCATTCTTTTGGATTTACTTTGTTGTTCCTCGATGTCTCATAGAGTCATTAGCTTCTACTTGCTCAATTCTAATTTTTAAGGAATTATTTTCTTCAGTGAGCTTTTGTACTTCCTTTCCCATTTGGCCAATTCTGCTTTTTTAAGGAGTTCTTCTCTTCAGTGAATTTTTGTACAATTTTTACCATTTGACCTTTTCTGTTTTTTAAGATGTTATTTTCTTCAGTGTTTTTCTGTGCCTCCTTTACCGAGCTGCTGACTCTTTTTTCATGGTTTTCTTGTATCAGTCTCATTTCTTTTCCCAGTTTTTCCTCTACTTTTCTTATTGATTTTTAAAATCCTTTTTGAGCTTTTCTATGGCCTGAGACCAATTTATAGATATATTTTTTGAGGCTTTGAATGTTGGAATTTTGGCTTTATTGTCTTCTTCTGAGTGTATGTTTTGATCTTCTCTGTCACCATAGTAACTTACTATAGTCAGAATATTTTTCCAGTGTTTGCTCATTTTTTTAGCCTATTTCTTGACATTTAACTCTTTACTAAAGTGGGATTATTCTTCCAGAGTGGAGAGTATACTATCCCAAGCTTCAGGGGTTTTGTGCAGTTGTTTTCAAAGATACTTCTAGGGACCTGGAGAGATGTTTACTACTCTCCTGGTCTGTGCTCTGATCTGTGAGCAACCAGAAACACTCTTTTATGTCCTGGAACTTGTGACAAGGGTCCCTCCCTCCACTGTGGCCATAAACTCTGCTCTGCTAGTGCTCCTCCTTGTCCTGGGACTGCCACCCAGGACTGTGACCTGGATCTGAGTATGGGAAAAGTAACACAGTTCTGCTTTGGTGCTAGCTAAGAGACCTCTGTAATTTCCTTCTGATCAGTTGTTCAACCCCCTTACTCTTTGCAGGCTGAGAGCTCTGGGAAGCAGCCACTGCAGCTACTGATTCAGTCACTCCCAAGGCCTGATTTGCTCTGGTTGGGGCTGTGCTGCCATGACCTGCACTTGACTGTGCTCCACTCTCACCCAGGTGCAACTGACCTTTTCTGCCGACCTTTAAGTTGTCTTTGGCATCTGTGGGCTGAGAGGTCTGGAAAGCACCACTGTTGCCAGTGATTCAGTTACCCAGAGGCCTGCTCTTGGTTTGCTGTGGCCCTGTCTGTGCTGGTGCAGCCTGCCTGCATTGGACTCCACTCCTCTCTTAGCCAATAGACTTTTCTTGCTGACCTTCCAAGTTGCCTTGGGCTAGAAATTTGTTTCATTCCATCTTTTTCTGGGTTATACTGCACTAGAATTTGTTTAGAGTCATTTTTTAAAGTATTAGGAGGGGTTTGGGGAGAGCTCAGGTGAGTCCCTATCTTTACTCTTCCATCTTGGCTCTGCCTCCCCCCCCACCCAACAGATGTATTCTTCTAAGGAAAAAGGCAGGCCTACCCTTATTGGTTCTTCACCATATTTCACCTCCTGGTGTAAGGAGGAAACTTGGGAACATTAGGTCTGAAAAGGTTTAGTAGTATATTCTGAATCATGAAACCAAGGACTGCTCTTCTGGAGGAACCAGTCCCCCAGTCTCTGTGTCCCCAAGTGAGGTTAAATTTCAACAACCTGCCTAAAAGAGTAGGGAACTTGAAGTCAGCTGAACTGGGTTCTAGTCTGTCCTCTGACACTAATGATGGGTCTTGGCTTCCTCCTCTATAAAATGAGGGGGCTGGATCAGGAAAAAGAGGCTCTAAATTCTCTTCCAGTTCTAGCAGTCAGTCAGTTTAGCCTCAATTATACTTCTTAATCCATGGCCTTGGGGAAATAATTTTTCCCCTCTGCAAATATCCCTAGTTCCAGCACAGCAAATGAAAAAGAATTCTGTAAAGTTGTGTCAACAAGTGCATGGGTGTTTTATTAGGCCTTTATTACGTGCCAATGAACTTAAAGGTGCCATATGAAGGAGCCTGGATTTTATCCTAAAAGCAATAGGGAGCCGCTGAAGGTTTTTGAGCAGGTGAGTGACATAGTTGCATTTGTTCCTTAGGAAGATTATTTTGATAGCTCTATAGAGGATAGATTGGAGAAAGGAAAAAATGAAAACAGGGAGCCCAACTAAGTCCAGGAAGGAGGTAATGAATACTCGAGCATGGTAGTGGCCAGGTAAGTGGCCAGGAGAGGACAAATTCTTGCAATATGATAGAAGTGTAATCTATAAGACTAGGCAACTAACTGAATTAGGGGTGAGAGGTGGAAGAGTTAACAAGTCAAGGAGCATTGATTAGATGCTTGTTGTGTGACTATGAGATTGTATACTTGAGTGACTGGAAGGATGGTGTTGCCCTCAGCAGAAATAGGAAATTTAAGAGAAGGGATGAGTTTGGGGTAACACGTTATGAGTACATTTCAAATATGTTAAGTTTGAGATGATGATGGGACCTCTGGTGGATATGTCCAGCAGGTAGTTAGGGATGTTAGATGAGCTCTGAAAAGAGATGGGGGGGGGGGTTATAGATTGGGTAGTTATCTGCATAGAAATGATAACTCAGTCCCTGAAAGTATATGAGATTCCTAAGAGAGTGCATCAAGAAAAGAGAACGTAGGACACCATGGTGGATATCCATCGATCAACAAACATTTGTTAGAGACCTTTCATGGGTCCAGCACTGTGCTAGATGTTAGGGTTACAAATGCAAAAATAACACAGGTTCTGCCCTTACAGAATTCAACTAGAGGGGATACAACATGTTTATAGAGAAGTAAATACAGACTATTTAGAAAATAAATATACAGTGGTTGGGGGCATGGTATGTTTCGTGTTAGAAAGGGAGATACTAACAACTTGGCAAATCAGAAAAGGCCTCTTGAGAGAGGTGACACTAATTTATCTAAGCCTTAAAGTGACCTGGGGGTTCCAAGTGAGGAAGTACATTCCAGGAATGGAAGACATGTATTTATACAAAGGTTTAGTGTTAGCAGATGCAACATTATATACATGGAACAGCAAGGGGATGAGTTTGGTAGGATTATAGAATGGGAGAACATGGGAATTTGAATAACCTGAAATAAATCTGGGAAGATGGGCTAAGGCAAATTATTCCTTTTCTTATGTTTTTCGATGTCTTTCCAAAGACTATCCAATTAACCAATTAATCTAGGCATTGGGGACACAAATACAAAGAAAAAAGTCCCTACTCACAATTGGTTTATGTTCTAATAGGAGAGATAAGTACATATAAAAATATACATGTAGCATTAAAAAAGTTAATAAATTATAAAGTAGTAAGTACAAGGTAGTTTAGGAAGAACACACCTACATCTTCTTATATTTCATGTTTTTAACCACCTTCTCCATAAGCTATTGACAAATGGCGGACAATTCGAGGTTCCTTGGGGCTGATGCTGAAAGTGATAGAATCCTGTTGGGCAGATGAAAGCTATATTTACTTTGTCCTCTTCTGCCATGGGAATCTGATAAGACAAAATGGACAGATCCTATATTGAAAATCACTAGGACAAGTCACTTAACTCCAATTGCCTCAAAAAAAAAATCATTGGCTGCCTAGAAAAGAGTCTAGGGCATTTTGAAATCACAGTAAGCATATTCAGTCACTTTATTTCTCTTGTTCAGAATTCAGTAGTCCATATACAGCTGAATCTTTCCAGTCTTCCTCCACACTACAACTGTAGGTGAGACATATGAACTTTGGGATTCTGCAATGGTAGCACAGACTAACAAATCCTAGAATCGGTACCTGATGTCATAGGATTGTAGCTCTAGACCTAGAAGGGAACTTAGAGGCCATCTAGTCCAAAACTCCCTTGTTTTTACAGATGAGAAAATTGAGGACCAAGAAGCCCGAACAACTTGCCCAAGGTCACCTAGGTCTAAAGCTACAATCCTATGATCTCTCAAAGTTTAAGAGTTGTTGAGGTAGATTGTGCATACCTGTCATCCCACTCTATCCCAATCTTATTCATACTTCAAGAACATGCCAAACTTCTTTCCGAATTTCTTACTCAATGCATCTGTCCATTCTCCAGGCATGGGTGAGTACCCCCAAACCAACCCTCTGTGGATCCCTTTTGGTGGTGGAGAATTAGTAGCCTCCTTGATAGCCTTTGCTACTGTCACCTTCTATCTTATCCCAGGCATCTGCACTGGAGTCATAGGTTATCAGGGTATCCAGATATCAAGTTCCAAGTGTGCTGCCTGCAGGATTCTACTAGGCCTTGGAAAAGGAGTCAATGCCAATCAATATCAAGTATGTTTGCCAAGTCTGCACATGTCAGGGTTGTGTTGCTCACCTTCTTGCTGACAATGAATTTCAAGTTCACTCTGATATATAACCCAAACATGGGTAGTCCTCCTTACTGGGTCCACAGTCTTCACTCTCTGATCAGATAAAATCTTTTTGAAAATAACTGGAATACAATTTGGCACCTGGGAGACATTTATTTTCTAGCCCAGCAAGACAGTCCCCATCTTCAATCTTCACAAGTCACTAATGCACAAAGTTCTAGGAATTCAAGTGGAAAAAAAAGCCCAGGAAGAACTGTTGATAAGGCACTCAATAGGTATTGTATGGACAGTGACATCTATTGTAATTAGTGTCTAAGAGGGTTAAATGTGGTTAAGCCTTGGACTTGGAGTCAAGAGGCCTGATTTTAAATGCTGGCTCTGATGCTAGTTTTGTGGCCTTGGACAAATCATGTGATGACTCACATCTGCAGTTTCCTCATTAGCAAATCTGAGGTTAATAATACTTCTACTACTGACTTCATGGGGTTACTGTGAATAAAGTGTTTTGTAAACCTTAAAGGACTTTATGAATGTGATGGATTAATTTCTGACAATGAATTGCTAAGTTCCTCTTGAGTAATGTTACTGAAGTAGAAGGTTAAGAGTAGAGCATTTGGGAGGGAGGGCAATTGAGGATACTGCCCCCCAAAATATCTAAAGGTAAGGGAATATTTTAGAAGATTAATGTCTTTGCAAATATTTAGCGATGTTTGTTAGTCAAAGGAATGGAGTGACATAAAACTAGAGATAGAATGCAAAGAACACCCTACTGTGGGACAGCTCTAGCCTTGACTTTGCCACCAGGCCCTCAGTTTCTCTATCTGTAAAATAAGGAGGTTGGTTAAGTACCAGCTCCTCCATGAAGCCTTTTCTTACCAACTCACAATCCAAATCCCCATCTGAACTTGTTAAAGGCACTCTTTGGCTCTTGGCATCTCCTCCCTCATATTGTTAGCTTTTTGGTTTCATGTGGCTTGTCTCTCTCTACCTAAACAAGAAGTGCACATTTAGGGCTAGGGTTATATTCTGAAAATTTTAAAGAGTTGTGTTTGTCACGTTTGTTCACCAAAATAGGCATATCATCCATCTATAATTGCCCCATTCAATGAGGAGAATCTAACCAGGCAGCTGTATGGTCCATTGCTATCTTTGTCAGGCTATCAAGGATGGTGGGGCCAGCATGCACTGCTGGGGCCCCTCTGCCATGTCTACTCACAAAGTGACCCACAGGGTGCTGGCTTTGTCCCCAAATGCAGCTCCAACAACCTAGGGTGGAGATTCCACTGGCTTCTAGCCTTTATTATTGGAAATCAAATTGATTTCAGGCCTCCTAGGCACTGAATTCCTACAGATTTCTAGCCATCTTCTTATGGAGCTCTGGCCTGAAGAGAGGAATTTCATGGTAATTTCCTTTGGTTTTACTGTTATTACTTCATTGGAGTCTATATCCTTTCACCTGGACATCTTCATTAGAAGTCAGTTATCCAGGTCATGTAAGCAGCAAGATGGAGGACTAGATATTTTCCCTGATTCTCTTGACTTCTCAGGTCACTCCAAAACAGAAACTATTTGCCAAATATAAAGCAACTTCAGCTGTCTCCATGGTCTAGGTAACCCAGAATTCCAAAAGAATATTAAAAAAAAAAGTAAAACAAACCCAAGAATGGATACTCACTGACTCTGAGCTCACTTGACACCCCTTCCTCACCTCTCATGCTGCCATCAGCTAGGCTACACTAGCAGGCCCAAGGATAGTACAAAAAGGTTGGAGCTTGCAACAAAACCCAAGTCTCCATTCTAGGCCCTGTCCCTCTTTGTAATGCAGTGGAGAACCCAGATCCAGGCTGCAGAAGTTTGATTGGGCAGCAATAGCCAGTGTGGCAGGTGGTAACCTTTTAGAGGCAAAACCCTGCTTGGAGCCACAACCCTATAGTTCCAGCACAACAAATCTCTTAACTGCCAGTGCTGGGGAAGACAACCCCATAGAATCGGTGAGGCAAAGCTCTGAACTGCCAGTGATGGGATAGAGAACCTCAGAGCACTAGCACCTCAGTTCTGGTGGTGCGGGATGGACAACCCTGTAGCACCAGCCTGACATCTCTTTGGACTGCCCAGAGAGAATAGGACAGGATAGCTTCTCTCTCTGTCTCTCTCTGTCTCTCTCTCTGTCTCTCTCTCTCTCTCTGTGCGTGTGTGTGTGTGTGTGTGTGTGTGTGTGTGTGTGTGTGTGTGTGAAATAAAAGGGAGAACAATAGATTGGGAATGAGAAAACACAGAAGTGAAGGACTATCTAGAAGAAGAGAAACAAAAGACAAAAACATTTTTAAAAATATGGTCACTATGTAATCAAGACATCCCACATACTTATCCTGAGGACAGGATATGAAGAAACAGCCTAAGGATTTTAACTCTCCCAGAAGAACATAACTGGATAAAAGACGTTTTAACACCTTAATTCAGGAAATAATAAAAGAAAGCTGCCCAGAACTTCTGAATGTAGACAATGAAATACCAATTACAAGAATTCAGAGATCTCTTGTACAAAAACAAAAATATGGCTTCAAACTCCAAGGTACATAGTGGTTAAATTTAAAAATTCATTTCAGAACCAATTTCTGCAAAGGAGCAAAAGAAAGACTTTCAAATGCAAAGGAAAGGGAATTTGGATAACACAAGACTAATCTATAGCCACCAGAAAACTCAAGAGGAAATGGAATAATATGTTCCAAAGAGCAATGGAGCTCAGGAGTTGCTCAGGTTGATCTACCCTACAAATCTGAGTTTAATTATAAATGAAAATAGATGGAAGTTCAATAATGAAGGGGCGCTTGAAACTTACTTGGAAAGAAAACCAGAGCTAAAGAAATTATTTACTTCATGAATACCCTAAACAATAGAAATACAGGAGTTAATAAATGCACCTGCCAAGAACAGCAAAAACAGTAGCAACAGATTGATGGCAAAGAGACCAGTAAGAATTTTCTTTCTAATTGTACACAAGAAGACAAGGACCAGTTGAAAGGTCAAAGAAAAAGAGTAAATCTACTTCACTGAGAGGAGTAAAAGGAAGGAAGAATAATAAAACCTGATAAAATCAGGAGATAAACAGAAACTAATAAGCAAAATTCCAAAGTTAAAGGGGTAACAAAGGGGAGGGGATCATGGGAGAGGGGAAGAACTGAGCCACCTTAAAAAAGACTAAAGTAGCTGAAGAAATATAGTACTGAGTTTATATCAGAAGAGGAAAAATAAATCACAATTTGAAAAAAAAAACAATATTAGAGACAGAGGAAAATATAAACTTAATTCTTATCATTTTAAATTTTAATGGATTAAATAAGGCAATAAAATGAAGTGACAGATGGAAATTTTCTGGTTCCAGTATACCCCTGGCCCTTTGACCTGTGACATTTGATTTAAAAAAAGTGATCTCAGGGCTCTCCCTGTTGTGATTTTTAAATCACCTTAACTAAATCTATGTCTCACAAAAAGTGTTACACACTTTTTGACTGTACCAAGCCTTCTCTTTTTTCAAGTACCTTGCATCATCATCTCCCTGCTCTTTGTCTTCATCAGCAGAGGAACTCCCCCAAATGAAGTAATTTCTTGAGAATATTCTCTATCCTTACTCATTTAAATTATCTCAGCCTCATTCCCCCATCCTATTCCAGTTGACTTCAATGTCAAAGGATGAAGAGGCCCTTTTCCTGGGGCTGGTACCAAGCATCCTACCTGTACTTTTGAATCCAGCCTCTCCCATCTTCTCCAGAAACTTCACTTTTTTCATTTAGTATTTTATTTTTCCTGTTACATGTAAAAACAATTTTTAACATTCATTTTTAAAACTTTGAGTTCCAAATTCTCTCCTTTCCTTCTTCCCCCTACCCCCATTGAGAAGGCAAGCAATTCAGTATAGGTTATACATGTGTAGTCATGCAAAACATTTCCATAATAGTCATGTTATGAAAGAAAACATAGACCAAAAAACCTCAAGAAAAATAAGGAAAGTAAAAAAAAGTATGCTTCAATCTGTACTCAGGCACCATCAGATCTTTATCTGGGGATGGATAGCATCCTTCATCATAAGTCCTTCAGAGCTGTCTTGGATTGTATTGCTGAGAATAGCTAAATCGTTCATAGCTGATCATCTTACAGTATTGCTGTTCCTTTGTACACAGTACATTTCACTTTGCATTAGTTCACGTAAGTCTTTCCAGGTTAGAAACTTCACTTTCTTAACACATCTCCTCTCTCTTTCTAATTTTCAATCTTTCCTTACCCAAAGATTCTTTCTCTAATGTGTACAAACATACTTAGAATTATCCCATGCTTAAAAAACCTTCACTTGACCTTACTATCCTGTCAACCTGTCATCCCATATATCTCCTCACTTTTATAGATAAACTCTGAGAAAAAAAAAGCTGATTATACTCATCAACTCTTCAAGGCTCATCGTTCTAAACATCTCGATATTGTTTGATTCTGCTGATCATTCCCTTCCTTATGGATACACTTTTCTCCCTTGGTTTTTGTGATACTTCTGTTATGTTTTTCTTCCTAAATGTTGGACTGCTCATTTTCAGTTTCCATTAGCCATGTCCCACCCTCTATCAGTGTCCCTACCCCAGTGCTCTTTCCTGGCTCTATCTCTGTCTCTCTCTCTCTGTCTCTGTGTCTCTCTCTCTTTCTCTTTCCTTTTCCTTTCCTTTTGCTTTTCCTTTCTCTTCCTCTTCTCATCAGCTCTCGTGTATTCACTAATCATCTCTATGCATATGCCTCCAAATCTATAAGTCCAGCTCACCTTTCTCTTCTGAACTCTACTAGTCTGGTATCTCCAAATGCCTATCCCTTAGGGATCTTGAACTCAAAAGGACCAAAACAAATTCCATTATTTTTCCTGCTAAAGTCATTTCTGATTTCCCTGTTACTATCCAGGGCGCTATCATTCTTTCAGTCAGTCACCCAGGTTTCCATTCTAGGAGCTGTCTTTGACTCTTCACTTTGTCACAGTCTAATCTCCACTCCTTGAATCCCAACATACAATCAGTTGCCAAATCTGGTCACTTGTACTTCTTCAACTTCTCTTATAACTTTCTAGGTCTCTCTATTCAAATAGCCAGCACCTTTGTGTAGGCTTTCATCACCTTTTGCCTGAGTTACCAGGATAGCCTAATTGGTCCTAACTGGTCTGCCTGTCTCTATTCTCTCTTCTCTCTAATCCAGGGGTGGGGAACCTGCAGCCTCAAGGCCACATGTAGCCCTCTAGGTCCTCAAGTGCAGCTCTTTGACTGAATCCAAACTTCACAGAACAAATTTGGATTTTGGATTCAGTCAAAGGGCCTCACTTGAGGACCTAGCAGGCCACATGTGGCCTCAAGGCTGAATGTTCCCCCACCCCTGCCCCATCCTCCACAGAGCTACCAAATTGATATTCCTATAGCTTTGACTTTATTATTTCTTTGCTACAAAAGCTTCAGTGATTCCCTAATGCCTTTAGAATAAATCACAAACTTTTCTGCTTGGCATTTAAGGCCTTTTACAGTCTGGCTCCAGCCTATCTTTCCAGGCTCATTAATTGTTACCCACCTCCACCTAACACACACCTAACATACACACACACACACACACACAAAACATACTCATAAACACATACACACATATACACACTCTGTGGTTATGTTAAATTCACCTACTTGCTATTTCCCATATTTGACATCCCATTTCTCATCTCTATGCCTTCCATGAAATTGTCTTCCATATCTAGAAATACTCTCCCTCTTCAATTTGGTGAATTCCCTCCAAGGCTCAGCTCAAGTGGCAATACTTTCAACAGGCCTTTCCTGATCCCCCCCAAGTTGCTAATGCCTACTGCCCGAAGCGCTGTGTATTTATTTTGTATATTTCCTGTATTTACTCCTCTGTGAACATGCCCTATCTCTCTAGTCTACCTGTTCTTCACTTTTTTTGTGCCATGGATCCCTTTGGCATTTTGGTAATGCCTGTGGACCACCTTCTTAGAATAATGCTTTTAAATAATTGAGGGAAATATTAAATTTCAGTTAGAAGTTATTGAAATTAAAGATATATTCTTTTTTTCCATTGAAGTTCATGGACTACCTGAAATCTCTACATAGACCTCTTGGGGGCCGGGGGACTCCAAGGTAAGAATCTCTAATCAGGTAGAACAGAAATTCTTTGAGTGAAAGGACTGCCTCATCTTTGTACTTTTATTGCCACTTTCCAGCATGTAATAAACACTATATCTTTTTGATTGATGATTGAATTTTAGATTCCTGAAAGAGACCTTAGACATAGAAAATTGACACCCAAAAAAGTTAATGGGCTTGCACAGTGTAACACAGCTAACACTTGGCAAAGCTGGCAATTCCCCTCAATTCCCCTCCATGCTTTGTTCTCTTTGCCATGAAGTCTTTACCAGCTGAGCATGAATTAGATTATCTAATGGCTTTTTTTTTTAACAAAAAGGAGGAGGTTGCTGGGAATGGGGGCAATTAGATATCTGACCATGGGGCTAAGGGGAAGTGATTATGAAAAGAGGGAGAATGGCTCAAAAGGAAAAGAGGACTAAGGATACACAATGACTGCTGAATTCCATACTAAGTTCCTGGTAAGACTTTCGTTATGATTGAAATTAAAGTAAACTGAGGCAAAAGTTCCAAACACACTCAATTTATTGGTAAGGCCAGCAATTACCAATAAAAGGGGTCTTTAGCTCCTCAGCAAGTAAAAGGACCCTGAATGAAGGCAGACAGATCATTTTTGCAGACTAAAGGAAGAACATCCAAAATATCATGGAAGGCATGTCATGCTGGAAGCCAGCATCGTAGATGGGAAAACAACATGATTGGCCGGAAATTTGGAATGTAGGACTAGCAACAACCCCTCCTTCCATCTTGTTGCTATGGAAAGATCACTGGTACCATCTACCTGCATGGCTAGTGTCATAGCAACAGAATGGACTTTCTTAAAGGACAGCCAGTGTTACAGAAACAGACCAGACTTCCTGGCATCCACTGCATCCTTCAAAGATAGCAGATTCCTTTGATGCAAGAATAGAACATTGATTAGCAGGAAAACTGAACTTCTAAACTTAACTCAAAAGAAAAGCTGAAATTCTTTTTTTTTTTGCTGACCTTTATTTATTCGATTTATTTATTTATTTATTTGATTTTTAGGCAGTTGGAGTAAAATGACTTGCCCAGGGTCACACAGCTAGTAAGTGTCAAGTGTTTGGTCTGAGGTCAGATTTGAACTCAGGTCCTCCTGACTTCAGGGCTGGTGCTCTATCCACTGTGCCACCTACTGCCCCATATTTTACTTATTTTTAACATGAGTTTTTAAAACTTTGGGTTACAAATTTTCTCCCTCTCTCCCTCCCCATCCACCCTCATTGAAAAGGCAAGCATTTCAATACAGGTTATAGATGTGTAGTCATGCAAAACACTTCCATAGTAGTCATGTTGTGAAAAACTAAGTGTATTTCCCTTCATCATATCCTAACCCCCATTTATTCTAGTCTCTCTTTTCACCCTGTCCCTCTTAAGAAGTGTTTACTTCTGATTATCCTCTCCCCCAATCTGACCTCCCCTCTATCAATTCCCTGCTCTCTTGTCCCCTTCCCACTTTATTTTCCTGTAGGGTAAGATAGATTTCCATACCCCATTGTGTATGGTATTCCCTCCTTAAGCCAAATCTTATGAGAATAAGATTCATTTATTCCCTCTCACTTTCCCTCATTTCCGCTCCACTGTAAAAGCCTTTTCTTGTCTGTTTAATGTGAGATAATTTACCCCATTCTATTTCTACCTTTCTCCTTCTCCCAGTATAATCCTCTCTTACCTCTTAATTTTATTTTCCAGATATCACTCCTTCATCTTCAACTCACCCTGTGTCATCTATCTATCTATCTATCTATCTGTCTATCTATCTATCTATCTATCTATCTATCTATCTATCTATGCATACATACGTATAATTTTTTCCCTCCCACTACCCTAATACTGACAAAGGACTCATGAGTTACAAATCTTTCCATGCAGGAATGTAAACAGTTCAACCTTAATAAGTCTCTTATGATTTCTCTTTCCTGTTTACCTCTTCCATGTTCCATTTGAGTCTTGTATTTGAAAGTCAGTTTTTATATTCAGCTCTGGTCTTTTCCTCAGGAATGCTTGGAAGTCCCCTATTTCATTGAATGACCATTTTCCCCCCTGAAGAATTATACTCAGTTTTGCTGGGTAGGTGATTCTTGGTAGTAATCTTATCTCCTTTGCCCTCGGGAAATCATACTCCATGCCCTCCAGTCCCTTAATGTAGAAGCTGCTAAATCTTGTGTTATCCTGATTGTGTTTCCATAATGCTTTAATTGTTTCTTTCTGGCTGTCTGCAATATTTTCTCCTTGACCTGGGAATTCTGGAATTTGGCTACAATATTCCTAGGAGTTTTCTTTTGGGATCTCTTTCAGGAGGTGATTAGTAGATTCTTTCAATTTCTTTTTGCCCTCTGGTTCTAAAATATCAAGGCAGTTTTCCTTGATAATTTCCTGAAAGATGATTTCTAGGCTCAATTTTTGATCATGGCTTTCAGATAGTCCAATAATTTTTAAATTCTCTCTCCTGGATCAATTTCCAGGTCGGTTGTTTTTCCAATGAGATATTTCACATTCTCTTCTACTTTTTTCATTCTTTTGGATTAGTTTTACAGTGCCTTGATTTCTCATATAGGCACTAGTTTCAAATTGTTCTATTCTAATTTTTAAGGAAGTATTTTTTTAAATTTTTTTTTCATATGCTTTTGAGTTGAAATTTTTTTCTCCCTTTTTCTCCCCTCCCACCCTCCCCAAGATGGCACACAATCTGACATAGGCTTTACATTTACATACCCTTTAACATATTTTCACATTAGTGAAGTTGTAAGTAAAAATTAAAACCAATAGGAGGAACCATCAGAAAGATGAAACAAAACTCAACTGAAGGTAAAAATAAGTGAGAGCGATTCGACTTCCATAGTTCTTTCTTTGGATGTGGACAGCATTTTCCATCCCAAGGCCTCTGGAGATGTCTTAGATCCTCATAATGCTGAGAAGGGTTCAGTTTAACATTCTTAGTCATTGCATAACGTGGCTGTTATTGTATACAAAGTCCTCTTGGTTCTGCTCACTTCACTCAGCATCAGACCATATAAGTCTTCCCAGGTTTTTCTGAAGTCAACCTGTTCATCATTTCTTATAGCATAATAGTATTCCATTACATTCATATACCACAACTTGCTCAGCCATTCCCCAATTGATGGGCATCCTCTCAATTTCCAATTCTTTGCCACCACAAAAAGAGCTGCTATGAATATTTTTGTACATGTGGGTCCTTCTTCCATTTTTTTGATCTCTTTCAGATATAGCCCTAGAAGTGCTACTGCTGGATCAAAGAGTATGCACATTTTTGTAGCCCGTTGGGCATAGTTCCAAACTGCTCTCTGAAATGGTTGGATCATTTCACAACTCCACCAACAATGTATTAGTGTTCCAATTTTCCCACATCCTCTCCAACATTTATCATTTTCCTGTTTTGTCATGTTGGCCAATCTGATAGGTGTGATGTGGTACCTCAGAGTTGTTTTGATTTGCATTTCTCTAATCAATAATGATTTAGAGCATTTTTTCATATGACTATCGATGGCTTTAATTTCTTCATCTGAGAACTGCCTGTGCATATCCTTTGACCATTTATCAATTGGGGAATGGCTTGTGTTCTTATAAATTTGTCTTACTTCTCTATATATTTTAGAAATGAGGCCTTTATCAGAAAAACTGGTTGTAAAAATTCTTTCCCAATTTTCTACCTTCCTTCAAGGAAGTATTTTCTTCAGTAAGCTTTTGGACTTCCTTTTCAATTTGGCCAATTTTGCTTTTTAGGGCATTTTTCTCCTCATTGGCTTTTTGGACCTCTTTTGCCATTTGGGTCAGGCTATTTTTTAAGGTGTTACTTTCTTCAGTATTTTTTTTTCGATCTCCTTTAGCATCACTCTCAGTTTTTCCTCTACTTCTCTTACTTGCTTCTCAAAATCCTTTTTGAGCTTTTCCGTGGCCTGGGACTAATTCATATTTTTCTTGGAGGCTTTGGGTGTAGGAGCTTTGACTTCATTATCTTCTTCTGGTTCTATGTTTTGATCTTCTTTGTCACCAAAGTGAGATAATATAGTCTGACTCTTTGGGGGCTGTTTGCTCATGATCCCGGCCAATTGCTTGAGTTAAGGTAGGGGTCTTTGTTAAGGTAGGGGTCTGTTTCCAGTGTGGACAATGTATTGTCCCAAGCTTCAGAGGTTTTGTGCAGCTGTTTTCAGAGATAGTTCTAGGGACCTATAAATTTTCACTTCTTCCAAGGTGCTACTATGATCAAAGGTGAGGTGTGTACTCCTTTCCTGGCCTGTGCTCTGGTCTATGAGTGACCACAAGCACTCTTTTCTGTCTTGGAACTGTGAAGATTTACTCTGCATAGCCACTACAAGCTTCACCATGCCAGCACTCCTCCTAACCCCAGGACCACCACCCAGAACTGTGACCCAGATCCAAGCACGGGCAAAGCAAGAGAACCCTACACCAGCAGAGAGATTCCTGGGATCCCCCTCTGATCAGCCACTCAATTCCCCCTCAGTCTGTGGGCCAAAAGCTCAGGAGGCAGCAGCCGCCCTGAGGCCAACCTCAAGGAAAGGGGCTGGAACACCATGCTTCTCTCTCACCTCAGAAACAGACTTTTCCCACTGACCATCTAAGTTGTCTTTGTTGCTCATGGGTTGAGAAGTCTGGAACTGCCACAGCTGCCTGCGATTCAGTCCTCTGAGGCCTGCTCCAGGTTCACTGTGGCATGTGTGCCCATGCCAAACTGTGCTCCTCTCCCAGCCTTGTGTCATATGCCTTTTTGATCAACCATCCAGGTTGTCTTGGGCTGGAAATTTGTTTTGCTTTGTCTTTTTGTGGGTTCTTCTGCTTTATAATTTGTTTAGAGCCATTTTTATAGGTATTTGGAGGGGTTTGGGGGAGAGCTCAAGCAAGTCATTGTTTTTACTCTGCCATCTTGACTCTGCCCCCAAAAAGCTGAACTTCTGAACTTAACTCAGAGACAAAGAAGCATGACATAGGCAGTACACAAAAAGTTAGCAGTGACACAGAATAGAATCAATTACAACAATGGAGACAATATTAATTTTATTTTTCTCAATTCCCCTCTTTGATCAGTGGGAGACATGGTCTCCTATAAATCACTTATCTATAAGCTAATTCTATAAGATTTATAATATAGTCAATATCAGTATTGCCATGAACTTTTCTTGGGCTAGTCTATAATAGGCTTTAACACATCAACTAAGGCAAAGTCTGTGGAGAGTAGTAGGACAGAGGGCAATAATTTACCAAGGGTGGCTAATAGGTTATTTCCCTGCGGCCAAGTGAACCATGAAGAGGGATTCTATCAGAGGTCAGCTGGAATGAGTAGTTGTGTCTCTGCTATAACTTGTTGAATGTTATGAAGGCTGGTAACAATTTTCCCAATTGGTTAACATAAAAACAATGATTGAGTAATCATAGCACAAGCCATGGTATCTAAAACCATGGATTAATTTTTGAGAGCAGATTTACATGTCACCAAGGAAACCTAGAAAACTCAGCAAACATAGATACCATGAAACAAAAAGCAAAAGAAATACAATAATGATCATCAGTATTAACTGATATCAAATCTCTTTGTATTCTAGTAACCTACTACCAATGTCCATTTAAACAGGACATTTCATATTGAATCACAGATGTCCCATAGTCATCTTGTCCCTAGAAGAATCCTCTCTTGGACATTCTGAAATAGATCTTGTTCCCAGGGTAGCTCTGAAGGGAGAATCATCTTCACTAGATTTGTTTCTCTGATTCCAAGTTACTTGTAGAGATTCCTGAGTAATTCTGCTAAAATTTGACCATAGTAAGACTCTATATTAGTACAACCTTCAAAATTTGCTTTTCTAATAACTAGTTCACATGGAGAAAACCAGCTCAAACCTTATTGTTCTGATTTTATTAACAAAAAAGCTGTAAGAAGTAAATAAAATCAGGAACCTGTAATTCACCTGAAACTTCAGAGAATTTCAGTTTTTATATACTATTTGCTGCTTCTGTCTTTACCTAAACCTTGTACCTGATACAGAAACGGTCAAACAGAGTTAAGGAGGAAAGAATCTATGAAAGCCTGAATTGCAAAATGAGTTCTTCTTTCTCATAAAATTATCAGATAGATATTTCAAATAGTGAAATAATTTTACTGTCTTTACAATTATGAATGTGATTTTATGTGTAAAATCCTTAATTCACTATTGAAAACTTATTACTAAATTATACTCCATGCCTAAATTTCTCGTTAGAAATACTTGGAAGCCAATCATAAACATAAACAGACTGTTTTCTCAGAGTTTACTATTTTGATTAGAAAACTTTTGCACCCTTATCTTATTAAAATATTTTTGCTTCTTTGTTCTAATTCCCCCCTTAGGAGGATGTCATTCCCATATTACCCTGAAAGAATAAAAAAAAACCTTATTTATTAATAAAAGACCTTATTTAGTTGCTTAGGATACAGATTTGCCCACCAATTCATATTGAATGGTAGGCTCTTTCATACCAGCGTTCTATTATAGTAGTGCAGAGATGCTGGAGTATTGCAGCAGCAAGATTCATTATGTTAAAAAGAAATTTTAAGACTACCTGGTATGGTTAGTGAGATTTGCTATAAAGGAAGAAGCAGGGACTTGGTTGTAGCGATATCAGGACTAGTCCTCCAGGTCTATGCCTAAGGGCACAGAATGACTTAACAGGTATAAGAGGATACCACATCTTTAGTTCTGTTTGATTTCAGGTAAGAGTCATAGTTAACCTTTTGGAACAGGTCATCATGAAGCAAAGATTCACGTTATTTACAGGGTATCATAGCCAGGTTCAAGTCCTATTCAAAAAAGAAAATAACAATGGGGAAACTGAGTCAAGAAGTGCCTACTTTTAGCTTTGTGTTCCTCTCAACTTTTCCCAGACTCCATAATCTACCTGTATGGGGCAGCTAGGTGGTGCATTGGATGGAGCACTGCCCCTGGAGTCAGGAGGATGTAGGTTCAAATCTGGCAAGTCACTTAACTCCAATTGCCTCACAACAACAACAACAAAAAATAATAATCCACCTGTAGTAGTTCTCAGATTGAACTCCCTTAAAGAAACTTGTAGCTTTTCCTTAGATTGACTTAATGATACTTCAGACATTTATAACTGAATTCAAAACTCAAAACAAAATCAAATTCCAGTCCCAAGAGATTTTTACCTCCAACAGCAAGTTTCACGAATTGTAGCTTAGGACTAAATACAGTTATTATTGTTCACTCACTTTGTTGCAATACCCAGTTAGCAATAAAAAACTTTTATCATGCCTTACACACAAAAAAAATCATTCAACATCCTTTTCTTCTTCTTTTTCTTCAGTTTAAACTTATCCTGGCATAAAAATAATGATTAGGAATCAAGAAAAAAGTTACATTCTGGAATTCCACATAAATAATTAATAAATGATTGTTTACTCAAAAAAAAAAAACCAAAGCAATCAGAATAAAACTCCACTCACCATAGCATATTTCCAGACTAACAGATATTTATATCTTAAGGTACTGCATATTAATCCCTAAATCAAAAATAAATCATTGAGACTGGAATCCATTGAGACAAAGATGGCCCAAGACATAGCTTCCATACATACTATTCCAAGTATAACTTTACAATTTTCATAATCACAAATAATAATATAAATCACTTCTACACTCTAAACAAATTGGTAAACCCCCCCCCCCTTTGTTAAGGAATGTTAGTAATGGAAGAAGGGATCCTGTTTTCTCAGTAAACCAATTCACAAGTTCTTGTGATAAGATTTTATCACCTTACTCAAGTAGAAACCTTACAAGTTTACAAATAAGGAGATTATAAGGTCTCATTCTCTCTCTCTCTCTCTCTCTCTCTCTCTCTCTCCTCTCTCTCTCTCTCTCTTTCTCTCTCTCTTATTCCTCACAAAGTAATTATTATTATCAATAATTTCACAATATTCAGATTAAAAGTTAAAATTTTCTATGATAAAATCGCATTATCTTCTTAACAGTATTCCTTATACAATGGATTCCTAAAAATCACAATATAAGAAAATTTGGAGACACAATAACAACATGTATGATAGCATGAAACAAAACCTGATACCAGTGAGATGACATTAATTCAGTTGAGTGTATTTCCAAATTATCTTATACAAAAAACCATTTATTTTATTACCTTTAGCATTTTATACTAATTCCATTAAAAACCCAATATATAGTTACCCAGTACAGAGTGATTATATTCAGTTAAAGAAATAATAATAATAAACATTTACATGCTTACCATATGCCAATACTGTGTTAAGCATTTCACAATTATTTTATCATTTTGATCCATATAGCAACGATGGGAGGTAGCTCATCATTCTCTTTACAGATGAAAGAACTGAGGTAAACAGAGGTAAGGTAACTTGCTTAAAGTCACACAGCTAACAAATACCCAAGACCACATTTTGACATAGGTTTGTCTGAGCCATGAAATTACCTTTCTTCTTGCATTAAAAAGAAATAAATCTATCACCATCCAGGGATACAGTGGCAAGAGCTGTGTTGTTTTTCTAACTTTCACAATTCTATTCTCCTTTTCCCCCAAAATGAATTCTACAGAGAGTTACCTCAAAATTTACTAAAGCATTTCAACATTTATAAAAACATTAAAAACACATTTTGGAAATCCACGGCAGAAAAATTACATTTAAATCATAAATTTAGTCTCTAGTTATTTTATAATGCCATACATTTCTGCAAATTGGGAACAAAGGTTCCCTTTTATCTATGAGTCTTCCCTGTCTTCTAAATTGGGCAGAATTAAAAGACAGAGAGAGAAACTTTCTTTCTGAAAGATTTTTTTCTTTACTATTTCTTCTTCTCCTTCAGCTGACCAGGCCCTAGGAAAAATCTAGTTTGATTCATAAACATAAATAATATGACAGGACAAACACAAGAACATTTAAAAATCACTGTGCACAAGTAGAAGTCCCTTTTCAGGCCAAATTTATTGGTAAAGCTAGCGAGTCTTTATCTCCTCTGCAAGCAAAAAGACCCTGAATGAAGGCACACAGATCATTTTTTTATGACAAAAGTAGAAGCATCCAAAAGCTAAAAGGCAGCATCATAGATGTGAAAACTATATGACTGTCTGGAAGTTTGGAATGTAGGGCTAGCAACAACCCCTCCTCCATCTTGTTGCTATGGAAAACTCATGGCTAGTCAATGTCACAATGATGACAAATCAGACTTTCTTGAAGGCTAGTTAGTGTTGCAGAGATAACACAGCCGACTTCCTGGCATCCATCTGCATCCTTCAAGGATAAAAGATTTCCTTAACACAAGAATAGAACAATGATTAGTGGGAGAACTGGACCTCTAAACTTAGTTCAGAGAGGAAAGCTGAACTTGAGAACTTAACTCAGAGACAAAAAAACATGACTTAGTATACAAAATGTTGGTGGTGATACAGAACAGAATCAATTACAAAAATGGCGACAATATCAATTTAATTTTCTCACTTTTGAAACTTTTTTAGAGAAAGATCCTTGCCCTATATCAAAGTAATTATACTTCTGGCTGGTTTGTTTTAAATAGTAATTAGTAAATAATACTAGCAATGAAGATGATATTCCTTGTGGAATACATTAGGGGTTGAAGAAGATATCACCAAAGTAGGTCTACAATGATGTGATGTGAGGGTGGAGGGGGAAAATGAGAAGTAGAGTATAATAAAGGAAGCCCCAAATATCAGCTGGTTTCAGAAGCCAGCCCAGCCAAGCAAGTTGGGGAAGGAATGTGAAAAGGACAAGAAAAATTTAAGCTTCAAAAGAGAATCCTAGATCATAGCTTTAGAGCTGGAAGGGATGCTAGAGGTGGATTGTCAAGTCTAAACCTCTTGCATTACAGATAGAGTAGGACATGATTTGCCGTAGACAACATAGAGTATGGCAGAGCTTGTATTAGAATTGTTCCTTTGACTCAAAAACAGAACTTTCCTTAGACATTAAGCCAGGCAAGGATGATCTGTGGGTGCTTGGAGGAGTGGCATCAAAAGTAGGCCTTGCCTTTTAGAATTTTAAGCTGAAATCCTGGAATTTAAACCCAAGCCCTAACCATAGGGTTCAGGGAACTGAATGACCTGAGAATTCAGAGGGGTGCTATCAGCCTCTGAGAGGTGGTGCTTGATATTTGACCTAAATAGCAAAAAGACCAGAAGAAGGAAGGAAGAAAAACATTTCAGCTCACATAAGGGCTACACTGAATGCAGATCTGTGCTAGCAGGGGTATCTCCAGCATTGACTCAGGGCCAAAGCCAGGATAATTTCAGAGGCCTTGGGTAGAGTCCTTGAACCTTCCCCATCTACTAGCTGAATTTCAGCCAAGGAACAGACTTTTATTCCCTGAGCCCAGACCAGGCAAAATGCCCACTGGGATTGGAACTCTCAGTGTATATAAATAGTCTTTCCTGAGAAGAGATATTGGGATGGTGAGAAGGGACAGGCCACAAGCCATTTGGCCACTCCAGACTGGTGGTGATGGGGGCCAGTGGTAGAAAGGATATTCTAAAGTGGAGAAAAGGCCACCAGGGATGAACTTCACATTTTTTGAGAACAGTCTTCTCCAATGTGGGTCATGGAAGATAGTGTTGATTCTTTCCATTTCCCTGGTATAATGATAACTCAGGTTTATAAAGTACATCGAGATTTACAAAGCACTTTTCATACAACAACTCTGAAATAAGGAGGAAAGAAATTTTTCCCAGACTGTATTTTTTGTTTTGTTTTGCAGCAGATGAGGAAGCTAGGCCCAAGAGAGGTTAGGTGGCTTGCCCAAGATGTCAGAGCTAGTAAGTGTCAAAGCTAGGCCTCAAAGCCAGGGCCTCTGGGCTGGAATCCAATGAATCCTCCATCACCCCATCATATCTCACAACAATGACTCAAGTTTACATAGTGTTTCTAGTTTTCAGAATTGATTCGTCATGGCTCATTTTCTGAAGTGATTAGTATGATATGAAACCTCACTAAATTCCTAGATCTTTTCTTCCCTCCTAAAATTTTTGCTTTCAGAGTGGAAGTCAGCTCTTAGTTGGCCCAGAGTATGACTGGAGACCTAATTTCCACTAATTGTGATTAGGCACCAAGTTCTTAGTTTCCTCTGTTCAGCCCAAAGAACCTTGGAGCTCCCAAAGCTACTTTATGTAGGGCTGTTCAACTAATCAGTATTCTGCCCTCCATAATGCTTTAGCTCTGACATGGGTTTTATTGAAATACGTTACTATGTATTTATCAGTGTCATGTTGTAAAAAGAGGATGGGGACCTGGAGACCTGACGACCTTGGGTAAGTAACAATCACTCTGGGTTTCTACTTCCTTAGCTGTTAAAGGTGGTGATTGCTAAGATTCTCTCAAGATCAAACAGCCAATGATTCTGTTGCATGAAATTTAGACATCATTTTGACTAGCTAACACCACTAAACCAACACAATTCAGCACACGAGTTTTCTTACACTCAGAGTGTATGTGATATACTCCACTAGCTGGTGATAGGAGTATGGAACTTTCACAATTCAGCTAGTGGTATTTATACACTGAATGAAACAAAGAAAAAAAGATGACTGTTCATTATGCAAAGAAATAAAGTATACTTGTTAAGGAGAACGTATGTCATTAGCATCAGGAGATAGATAAGAGATGTGTCCTTGCTGGGATAGCTGATTTCACCAAATCAAAGAGATTGAATGTCTCTCTCTTTTTTTTTCTTTTACCAATTTAGTCTTTTTGTATTGATTAGAGGAGTGAAGAAAGCCACTGAAGAGAACCAGCTGTTCCAATTGGTCCTGCAATTCATGGAGGGGTTATACACAACAAAATGGTGACTATAGAACAAAATGGGGTCCATTATGTTCTCCCCAAAATTCACTTTTGACTAAGGTTAAGCCAGAAATTCTCTCATGACAACTTTAGATACAAAACAGTTGTTTCCTGATTTGGAATCAGAAGACCTGAGTTTGAATCCTATCTCAGACACTTATTAGTTGTATGATCTTGGGCAAGTCACTTAATTTTTCTCAGCCTCAGTTTCCTTACTTTACCTGTAAAATACATAGAATAAATAGGTCATTGTGAGTATTAAATGAGATGACATATAAACTGCTTTGCAAACTTTAAAGGGGTATATAAGTTATATATATATATATATATATATATATATATATATATAGTATATCATTATTATTATTATTATTTTCATTATTGTCATTATTATTTCTGTCACTTCTAAACCAGTGGCCTAGGAGCTGAGCTGAGCTGTCTTTGTTCTCTTATTTCTGGGATTGACCTTCCTGTGGCAACTGACTCCACTTCCTGGCCCTTCTAATGGCCCTTGATGTCACACTCTCCTTTAATTCTCTTCTTCCACGCCCCACGCCCACCACTTTGCTACCAAAGAGCAGCAGCTGCAGTTTGGGGTCTCCACAAGGTGAAAGGAGGGGCCAGAAGAAATTGGTGCCTGTCCCCATGTGTTTCTGATGACTGGAAAATAGGACAAACCAAAAAAATTCCTCCTGGCTCTAACTTTAATGGCTGGAGGTGACAGGGCATCATGTGTGATCCCTTTATCTTTCCTGCTTGGATGGGGCAGGGAAGGGAAAGGTTCTTCCCTGGGAGCATTGCTAAATAACAAAACCTTTATGCTGCCACTTTCTCTGTCCTATCAAAAAACAGGACTACCAGAAGAAGGAAGCACATAGGAATGCTGAAGATGGGGAAAAGTCACCTCATTCATTCTTATAAACCTCAAAAGGAGCCTGGTCCTGCCATCTGAGTTTCCCAACCATTGGCAATTGCCATTGCTACTAGATGGCATAGTGGATAGAGCCCTGGGTCAGGAATCAGCAAGACTGGAGTTCAAATTTAGCCTCAGATACTTACTAGCTGTGCGACCCTGAGCAATTCACTTGACATCTTTTTGCCTCAGCTTCCTCATCATTAAGATGGGGATCATAATAACACCTACCACTCAGGGTTCTTATGAGAACCCTGAGAGAAAATTGTACAGAGCTTAGCACGGTGTCTAGCACATTTTAAATGCTATATAAATGTTAGCTGCTACAGCTATTACTACTACTACTACAACTACTATGTAATAATAATGATAATAAATAACCAATAAATAATGATAATTAATAATAATCCATAATAGCGATAATAAATTATATAATAAGTGATGGTGAATAATGTCAATAATGGTAGTGATAAATAATAATAATAAATGATAACTAACATTTACATTGCATTTTAAGATTTATACAGTGGTTTACAAATATTATCTCATTTTATTCTTACCCCAGCTCTGGGAGATATGTATCCTTATTATCCCCATTTTACAAATGAGGAAACTGGGGTTAAGTGCCTTGTGCAGGATCATACAGCTAGTAAGTGCCTGGGGTAGGATCTGAACTCAAATCTTCCTGACGCTAGCTCCAATGCTCAATCTTCTGCCACCTAACTGCCAGTGATACTACAAGACATTTGGAAATGTCATAAGTGTCAAATGGACAGTGTAAATGCTAAGTACTATGAGAATTCAGAGGAGGGGGAAAGCTTAGTGGGTTCAGCTGGTCAGAAAAGTCTTATTGGAGGAGGTGGATATGATCCGGGCCCTGAAGAATGGAAGAGATGTTGATGCGAAGACATTCTAGGTAGAGCCAGCAAAATGAGCAAAGGCATGAAGGAAGAAGATTCTCAAGCTGGGCTTGGGGGATAGTGAAGAAAAGTCATTTTGGCTAACACAGTGAGCTTATATGGGAGAGTAAGGAAGTCACAGGGTGATATCTCTCAAGCTGAAGAGATCTTAGAGGCCATTTTATCCAATCTCATCATTGGAAAGAGGAAGAAACTGAGAAAAGTTGAATCAATCTGGTTCTCTGAACTTTTTTCCTATTGCTTTATTTTTAATTGGTCTCCCAAAGACATTTTAAGTCTCTTCAAAATGGGAACCATTTCTCCTATTCTTTCTATTTCTTCCAACATTGCCTACCACAGGTCTCTGTAGATAGGTCCCCAAATTAATGAGATAGGCTGAAGGACAACAGTTTCCGCCCTAAGTGACTGTCCAAGTACAAAGAGCAACAAGTAGAAGATTGGGGGCAGAGCCAAGATGGGGGAGTGAAAGCAGTGACTTGCTTGAGCTCTCCCCCAAACCCCTCCAAATACCTGTAAAAAAATGGCTCTAAACAAATTCTAAAGCTGCAGAACCCAGAAAAAGCCAGAGTGAAGCAAATTTCCAGCCCAAGACAACCTGGATGGTGGATCAGAAAGTTATATCTTGCTGGGCTAGGAGAGGAGCGTAGGCTGGCGTGGGTGCACAGGCCACAGCGAAGCTAGAGCAGGCCTCAGGGGACTGAATCGCGGGCAGCTGTGGCGGTTTCCAGACTTCTCAATCCACGAATGCCAAAGACAACTTAGAAGGTCAGTGGGAAAAGTCTGTTTCTGTCGGTGCTGAGACAGGAAGGTGGGGTTTCAGCTCCATTCCCCAAGAGCGTGGCCCGGGGGGGGCAGCTACTTCCCGAGCTTCCGGCCCATAGACTGAGGGGGAATCCGGTGGCTGATCAGAGAGGAACTGCAGGGATCTCTTTGCCAGTGCTGAGGCAGGAATCTATTGCTTTGCCCGTGTTTGGATCTGGGCCACAGTTCTGGGTGGCCGTGCTGGGGTGAGGAGGAGCACTGGCATGGTAGAGCTTGGAGTGGCTGTGGAAAGGAATCCTCCCTCACAGTTACAGGACAGAAAGGAATACTTGTGGTCACAGGCCAGGAAAGGAGTAAACACCTCGCCCCTTATCATACTACCTTGGAAGAACTGAAAATTTACAGGTCCCTACAAGTATCTCTGAAAACAGCCATACAAACCCTTGAAGCTTGGGACAATACATTCTCCACATTGGAAGCAGACTCTTACCTTAACAAAGAGTTTAAAACTCAAGTAATTGGCTGGGATCATGAGCAAGCAGCACAAAAAGAGTCAGACCATAGAATCTTACTTTGGTGAAAAAGAAGATCAAAATATACAACCAGAAGAAGACAACAAAGTCAAAGCTCCTACATCCAAAGCCTCCAAGAAAAATATGAATCAGTCCCAGGCCTTGGAAGAGCTCAAAAGGGATTTTGAGAAGCAAGTAAGGGAAGTAGAGGAAAAACTGGGAAGAGAAATGAGAGTGATGCAAGAAAATCATGAAAAACAAGTCAACAGCTTGCTAAAGGAGACCCAAAAAAATACTGAAGAAAATAACCTTAAAAAATAGCCTAACCCAAATGGCAAAAGAGGTCCAAAAAGCCAATGAGGAGAAGAATGCCCTAAAAAGCAAAATTGGCCAAATGGAAAAGGAAGTCCAAAAGCTTACTGAAGAAAATACTTCCTTAAAAATTAGAATAGAGCAATTGGAAGCTAGTGACTTTATGAGAAATCACGACACAGTAGAACAAATCCAAAAGAATGAAAAATTAGAAAACAATGTGAAATATCTCATTGGAAAAACAACTGACCTGGAAAATAGATCCAGGGAGAGAATTTAAAAATTATTGGACTATCTGAAAGCCATGATCAAAAAGAGAGCCTAGACATCATCTTTCAAGAAACTATCAAAGAAAACTGCCCTGGTATATTAGAACCAGAGGGCAAAATAGGAATTGAAAGAATCCACAGACCTCCTCCTGAAAGAGATCTCCAAAGGAAAACTCCTAGGAATATTATAGCCAAATTCCAGAGTTCCCAGGTCAAGGAGAAAATATTACAAGCTGCCAGAAGGAAACAGTTCAAGTACTGTGGAAACACAATCAGGATAACACAAGATTTAGCAGCTTCTACATTAAAGGACCACAGGGCATGGAATATAATATTCTGGAGGGCAAAGGAGATAGGATTACAACCAAGAATCACCTACCCAGCAAAACTGAGTATAATCCTTCAGGGCAAAAATGGTCATTCAGTGAAATAGAGGACTTTCAATCATTCTTGATGAAAAGACCAGAGCTGAATAGAAAATGGCTTTCAGATACAGGACTTAAGTGGAACATGAAGAGGTAAGCAGGAAAGAGAAATCATAAGAGACTTATTAAGATTGAACTGTTTACATTCCTGCATGGAAATATGATATTTATAACTCATGAGACCTTTGTCAGTATTAGGATAGTTCGAGGAAAAAAATTGTATGTATGTATATGTAGATAGATAGATAGAGGGCACAGGGTGAGTTGAAGATGAAGGGATCATATCTGGAGAATAAAATTAAGGGATGAGAGAGGATTATATTTGGAGAAGAAGAAAGGGAGAGGTAGAATGGGGTAAATTATCTCACAAAAAACAGAAAAGAAAAGGCTCTTACAGTGGAGGGGAAACAGGGGAAGGTGAGAGGGAATGAGTGAATCTTATTCTCATAGGATTTTGTTTAAGGAGGGAAAAACATAGACACTCACTTGGGTATGGAAATCTGTCTTACCTACAGGAAAAAGGGGGGAGAAGGGGACAAGAGAGCACGGGGATGACAGAGAGGAGGGCAGATTGGGAAAGGGGGTAATCAGAAGCAAATACTTCTCAGGAGGGACAGGGTCAAAATAATGAATAGAAGAAATGGGGGGGGCAGGATAGGATTAAAGGAAATAGTATAACCTCTCTCTGCCTCAGTTGCCTCAACTGCAAAATGAGGATAATAATAGCACCTAACTTTCAGGGTTCTGGGAGGATTAAGTGAGATGATATTTGTAAAGCACTTAGCACAAAGTACCTGGCACAGAGCAGGCACACTGTAAATGCTTATTCCCTTCCCTATCACCTCTGGGTGCAAGAGTGAATTCAAAGATGAATGAGACACAGCCAAACCCTTCAAAGAGCTTATAGCCTCATGGGGAGACATAGACAGATGCAAAAATTAAGTAACATTTTAAAAATCTAAATAATTATTCAAGGTAGCTATAAAACTAGAGACAGTGTTGTGAACTTGGTTATGGGAATTTCCTTGTTTTGCTCCATGGATGTTGTCCCAACATTCTAAAGAAACAGACTAAATTTCATCTCAGATGTTACTGCCTTTTAGAGGAAAACATATCTTCTTGACTCTTGGAGATTGTAAATTGGGGGAGGGAAGGGCAGCTGGAGGAGATGAGTGTTAGAACATGAATAAAATCATCAGAAAACATATCTGCAAATTCCTTTCCTTTTACATAGCAATGAAAACAATACCTTTCAAGCTTAGAGCATTTTTTCTTTTATCAAAAATACTTTACCTTATCTGCTCATACTCCCCTTGCATGCATAATTTCCTAAGAATTTCCTAAGAATTAGAACTGTCCAAAACTGGACTTACTCATGACTAAATTAAACTTTGTATCTCCCACAGTGCCTAGCATGATGCTATACAAATAGTAGATACTTAACTGGCACTTGCCAAATTAAATTGTTTTGCTATATTCTCTTCTTTTGCTATATTCTCACATGACCTCTGTGAGTGAAATGGGATGGAGACTATTATTCTTATTTACAGGTGAGGAAACTGAAGCCCAGAGATGTTGAATGTCCCATCGCCATTTAGGGGCAGAATCAGGGAATAGAACAAAAATCTCCTGACTTCTGATCCAGAGCTTTTGGTCTCTTCCCCCTTTCGTAGTGCCTGGAAGCCACTCTTACAACTGGAACTGGGGGTATTGTGGGTCACTGGCTGGGGATATGGACATTTCTCTTTGTGGACTCTCATGTAGGCAACTTGACCTTTAGAATCATCCTAGGGCAGTAACTCTTACCCTCTTTTGTAGGTCATGGATTCACTTGGTGAAAACTGGTGGTCTCTGAACTCCTCAAAATGTTTTTAAATTCACAAAATAAAAAAAAATAGAATTACAAAGGAAACCAATTATATTAAAATACAGTTATCAAAATATTTTATTTTTTAAAAAGGACATGATCTCAGGTTAAGACAGAGTCTGCAAGAGTCTCATACAAGGTCATACATGGAATTCAGTGTTTATTTGTGAGACCAAGATCTTTCTACCTAACAAGTACCATACTACTTCCTAACAAACACATGTTGTTGTATCCTAAGGTCCTCTCTGTTGACTCAAAACAATTCAATTTGGCAAGTGCCAGTTAAGTATCTACTATTTGTATAGCACCATGCTAGGCACTGTGAGAGATACAAAGTTTAATTAAGTCATGAGTAAGTCCAGTTTTGGACAGTTCTAATTCTTAGGAAATTCTTAGGAAATTATGCATGCAGGGTGGACTATGAGCAGATAAGGTAGAAGATACTCCTAAAAATTTGTAGTCCTACAAGCATAATTTTAAAAATTATATGCATCTTATTTTTACATCACATTTATTTCCAGGTATATACCTCCCTATTGCCCTATTCAACATGAAATGAAGAAGAAAAAAAAGAAAAAATCAATTCAACTGACCAATATATTAACCAAATCTGATAGTACATGTGATATTCCATACCCAAAGACCCCAGCTCCATAAATAAGCCCTATTTATCCCAGTTCTTTCAATTGTTAAAAGAAACTCTTTGTTTGGGCTTTTGCCCTCAATAATGAAACAAACCCAGGTAGAGAAAATTAAAAGTTTATCGTAGCACTCAAGGCAAAAGTACATTGAATGCAACCAGGAGACAAAACAATCCTGAAAGGTACATGTTTCTAAAAGGGGAGTAGCTCCTTCCTTAATACCACATCATAGAGAAATGAGACTTGAAATGAGGGGATGGGATGAAAGCACGTGGGCTTCCTGGGGACTAGTAGATATTATAGAGGACTAGGGATTGGATCAAAGTATGTGTGGCCCTTTCCTACACAGTGGCTGCTTCTACTCTAGAAGATAAGCAAGACTGGAAAAATAGAATAGCTCAGATTCCGAACAAATTTCATCACAACCTCTTCGAAAGCCTGCCTCTGTTTCTTGATACACTTATAGAATCTCTTGTAATCATTCAATTTGCTTATACTATTTGGGTAAAGGTCATGAGGCTCCGAGTCCTTTCTTCCAAGAGCCAATCTGCTTAGTAATAGAGTATACCTGCAGCTGGCCTAGGGCCTCCCACCAGGACCATCCAGCTGGGTGGGCTTAGTTAGGAGAGGGTCAGGGCAAAGAGTATGTGTGCATGGGTCTTTATGTCCATGAGAAAAGTTTGGTGGGGATGCGGGGGTGGAGAATAACAGGAAAGAGTAGAAAATTCCATGGTTCTGAGCCAACATAAATGTTTTGGTGTCATCTCTACTACATAATTATTTTTGCACTGGGGCCTTTCTCCTCTCTCTAAAGCCAGCAATGGAAGGGCCACTGAAGAATTGCCTTTTCCGTTAGGGAGACAGTGAGGCAGAGTGTTGGAGACAGCAGCCTTAGTTCAGATCCTCACCTCGTCCATCACTAGCTATGCGACCTTGGGGAAAATCTCTCCATCTCTCTTCAGGCTCCTCACCTGGACAAGGTGCTGAACAAACCAAGGGGGCCTCAAAGACCACTCCCTAAGTCAAGGAGCAGCAAAAGCTCAAACCTCAGTCTGGAAGAGCAAACCTGGACTGTGTCCCTCATTAGCACAGAGAATATAAGGAAGAAGATTTCGGGAAGTAAGCAGAGGAATCTGAAGACTGTGAGGGAACTCAAGCTGGGGGAACAAGAGGAGCAGTGGTGACAGACACAATTACAAATGGGGCCTCTTGAAAGGAAGAGCAAGTTGTGCATAGTATATTTGCAGCTTCATGTACAATCATCTTTTTTTTATTGTGCTGTGTAATGGAAATGCTCGTTTTATTCCATAAATTAAAAATAAAGTAAAATAAAAAAAGAAATGGGGCCTCTAAACTATACGTAAGGATCCTTGTAGGCATATATTGACTTAGGAACCCACATAGTAACATTATTGTTTATTTGTTTCAGTCCTGTCCAAATCTTTGTGACCTCAATTTTGGTGTTTTCTTTGCAAAAATACTGGAGTGGTTTACCATTTCCTTCTCCAGCTCATTTGACAAATAAAGAAACTGAGGCAAACAGGGTTAAGTGACTTGCCCAGGGTCATACAGCTAATAAGTGTCTGAGGCCAGATGTGAACTAAGGAAGATGAGTCTTCCTGACTCCAGGCCTGAAACGGTATCCACTGTGCCACCTAACATTATCTATGTTCTCCTGTAGTTTTATTTATTTTGTGAGTACTTCCCAATTACATTTTAATCTGATTCCTGATGTTGTCTAAGTAGAGGAACAAACTGGCATCTTGCTCTTCATTAGTACTGCCCTTGGAGTCAGGAAAACCCAGCCTCAAATCCTACCTACTTACTAGTCATGTGACCCTAGGCAAGTTATTTAACTTCTCTCAATCTCAGTCTCCTCATCTGTTAAATGTGGAAAATATTAGGAAAACCTCATGGGGTTGTTGTGAGGATCTAATAAGACTGTATGCATAAAGTACTTTGTAAACTTTAAACTGCCATCTAAATATCATTGATCACGATTATGATTATTAGAAGTTTATATACACTAACAGGTCTGGGGAAGTCAAAGCTAATAACACCAATCTTTCATCTTCTGGAGAAGCTTCAACCTTTGAGTAATACTATAAGTCTGGAGGACCATATAGATCTCTGGGGAGAAATAGGGTTCATTGGAAGGCAGCATGGTCAGTGTAAAAAGTTATAAGACATGTAGTTGATGGACCTGAGTTCAAATATGGCTCTGCTCCTTACTATCTGTATGACTCTGGGCAAATCACTTAACTTCTCTGGTACTTATTTTCTCCATCTTTAAAATGAGGAGGATGAAAAAAAAATAAATAGAGAAATAAATAAATAAATAAATAAATAGAGAAATAAAAATTTTAAAAAATGAGGTGGATGGACCTCAGATGACTTCTAAGATCCCTTCCAGCTCTAGCTTTGTGAGTCTATAAGGGAGAATTGCCTTAAAAATTCATGGGTTTGGCTGTGTGTCTTTTTGTGTTTTGCATTTCTGGCTGGCAAAATCAAGGCCATCCTGTATTTGATGCATTGTTAGCCTGAGTGCTTTCTTGGAAGCTAAGGACTTCTTTGTTTTCTTTAGAGAACTACATATGAACTCTGTTTGTCTATCTGTTTCTGTCTTTTTCTGTCTCTTTCAGTCTCTATCTCTTTCTCTCTCTGTCTCTATGTCTGTTTCTCTGCCTCTGTCTCTTGTCTGCCTCTCTCTATTTCCGTGTCTGTCTCTCTCTGTCTCTCCTCTCTGTCCCTGTCTCTCAATGAGATTTGGGCAACAGTTTACAGATGGGAAAAAAGATAAATGACCAGATGTCTTCCATCCCAATGAGAGTCCTCTTCCAACTCCATCTCCACTCCATCTCCACCCCATTCCCAAACAACAAACTGGACTTCTCTGGAAGCAGAAGCCAAGCCATTTCCTAGCCAGTAGATATCTAAAGAAAAGGAGGGTGTGTCAGTTGGCAAGAAAATTTGGTTCCTGAGATCAGCAGAACACCTTTCTTATTTGTCATAAAAATATACAAACTCACAGATATAATTTGGGCAGAGCTTAGTCCAGAGACAGAGAGAGAAAACGAGCATGGATACAAAACTGGGCCAGCCGGAACCAGAACCCATGGAGAGCAGAAAGTAAGTTAGATGCATGTTCTTTGATGCAGGTAAGCTAGGGATTTGGGGAAACCTGGTGAATGAGGAAAAGAGGAAATTTACCAAATGTATATGTGTTTGTGTGTGCATTTATGTATATATGTATGTATGTCCAGAATTAATCCTCAGAAAAATTTCAAAATTGTCAAACTCTTTCTTGAATACCTTCCTACTTCTCTTTCTAGTCCCTTTTGTGGCTCCTGATACCCAAAAGTCCACCCAGAAGAAGGGAAAGAACATGGAGTCATAAGACTTGGGTTGAATACTAGCTCTGTTACTTAGTACCTGTGTGGCCTTAGGCAAGTCACATTGCCTCTCTGGGTCTCCATTTTCTCTTTGTCAAATAAGGGGGTTGGACTTGATCTCTGAGATCCTCTCCAACTCTAGACCCCCACGACCCACCTTCTCTCACTGTATTCCCTTACCCAACATTACTTTTCCCTACTTCCCCATTCCCATCAAAACTCTCATATCCTCAGTGGAGGAAGATGTGATTTGACTAAAAACCCCTTTGTCACCTTAACCCTCTTGGTTTTTGTTGTTGTTGATTTTAATTTGGGGGGTTTGGGCATTCTGCAAGAGTGTAGCTGATTCAAAGGAATTATTCAAAGGAAAAATTGATAGAATGCCAGACATTATGATAGGGAGAAGTTAATAAAGAATTTCTAGAGAGCAATGAAGGAGAGATTTGGGGCCAAGGGGACTTCTTGACCCCTTAAATCATATCAAATAGGTAGGTCACTTACTCTATTTTACAGTTGGGAATCTGGTATGTGTGTGAAGGGGATGCAACTGGGTGCAACTGGGAACAATAAGGGCTTTGGCCCCTGGGCACTCTACCCCATGGACTAGTCTCTAGACTCCAGAGTGGCACTGCCAACTCTGGCTGCTCATTTTCTCCCATTATCTGTCAGAAGACCTGGAACTGAATTTCATCTCTACCACTCAGTTACCTGCGCAATCTTGAGCAAATCCCTCCACCCCTCTGAGTTTTAATTTCATCATCTATAAGATAAAGGAGGTTGAGCCAGGGGATAAGGACCACTGGATTTGGACCAAATTGAGGCTCTAGCACTTGTTATCTGGCTCTTCCTCTCTCTGGGCCATAGTCTGTAAAATAAAGATGGTTGAAGTAGATGACCTCTGAGATCCCTCCCAGCACTAGACAGAAGATCCTGGGGTCCCATAATCATTATAGACTACTTCCAGTTCTAAATTCTATAGTATAGTACTATGAAGAATGTTAGCAGTATCTGAAAAACTTCCTGGGATAATATTTTTATATTTTTATTTATTTCATTACATATTTCCCAACTACAAGTAGAAAAAATTTTTAACATTCATTTCAAAAAAATGAGTTCTAAATACTCTCCCTCCCACTCCTTTAGAAGGCAAGCAATATAATACTAATTATACATGTGAAGTCATGTAGAACATATTTCAGCATTGATGATATTGCAAAAGTAAACACACACACACATGCAAGAAAAATAAAATTTAGAAGTTTGCTTCAAGTTACACTCAGAATACATCTCTTCTCTCTCTGGAAGTGGATAGCATTTTTCATCATGGGTACTTCAGAGTTGTCTTGGATCACTGTCTTAATCAGAGTAACCAAGTCTTTCATAGTTGATCATCCTTACAATATTGCTGTTACTGTGTGCAGTGTTCTCTTGGTTCTGCTCACTTCCTTTTGCATAACTTCATTCAGTCTTCCCAGGTTTTTCTGAAACCATTTTGTTCACCATTTCTTGTAGCATAATAGTATTCTATCACAATCACACACCACAACTTGTTTAGCCATTCCATAGCTGATGGGTATATCCTCAATTTCCAATTCTTTGCTACCACAAAGAGTTGCTATAAATATCTTAGTACAAATAGGTTCTTTTCCCTTTTCTTTGATCTCTTTGGGATACAGATCTATTAGTGGTATTACTGGGTCAAAGGGTATGCACAGTTTTATAGCCCTTTGGGCATAGTTCCAAATTGTTCTCCAGAATGCTTGGACAACTTCACAATTCCACCAGCAGTGCTTTAGTGCCCCAATTTTCCACATCCGCTTCAGCATTTGTCATTTTACTTTTCTGTCATTTTAGCCAAACTGATAGATGTGAGGTGGTGTCTCCAAGTTGTTTTAATATACATTTCCCTAATAAATAGTGATTTCAAGCATTTTTTAATGTGACTATTGATAGCTTTGATTTTTTCTTCTGAAAACTGCCTGTTCATGGAAGGATGGTGGTGCCTCCAGTAGAAATTGGAAAGTTCAGAAGAAAGACGGGTTGGGGGTGAGAAGGACATGTTATATTTGAAATGCTTATGGCATATATCCTAGAAGTAGTTGGTGTTGCAAAATTGAAGTACATAAGACTGGGGCTGAATATATAGATCTGGGAGTCATCAGCATAAAGATGATAATTAAACTCATGGGGAATGTTGTGGTCACCAGATGAAAGTATGAAAAAAGAGAAGACCCAGGATATAACCTTGGGGACACCCATAGTTAAGCATGATATGAATGATGATCCACAGAGGAGCAATCAGAGAGGTAGGAGTAGAAACAAGAGAGAAGAAGATATCCATGAGGAGAGGGTGGTCAACAGTGTCAAAGGCTACCTGAAGAGGGATAAAGACTGAGAACAAGCTATTAGATATCTCTCTTTGGAGAGAGCAGCTTTGGTTGAGTGATTCGGTCAGAAAAAAAGTGAGTTAGAGGAAAGGAAGTGCAGGCAAAAATTATAGAAAACTTTCCCTAGAAATTTGGCTGTGAAAGAGAGGATGCTAACAACAATAACACAAGAGTAGGACCTAGTGAGGTTTTATTTAAAGTTGGTGGGATGGGGCATAAGAGGAGAACTTGAACATGTTTATAGGTAAAAGAGAAAGAAGCAATAGACAGGGAGAGATTAGGGAGAGAAGAAATAATTCTGGCAGAGAAAACATGAGGAGATGGGATCAAGAGTACACATGGAGGGGCAGCTAGGTGGCCCAGTGGATGAAGTGCTGGCCCTGGAGTCAGAAGGACCTGAGTTCAAATCTGGCCTCAGACACATGACACTTACTAGCTGTGTGACCCTAGGGAAGTCACTTAACCCCAATTGCCTCACAAAAAAAAAGAGTACATATGGAAAGGTTGGCTTCAGCAAGGAGAAAAGTCACCTTTGAACCAGAGATTGTAGCAAAGGAAAAAAGAATGGGGAATAATGTGAAGGGGTTTGGAGATCTAGACAGGAACAGGGAAAGAAGGAACTCATCTTGAATGGCCTCAATTTTCTCTCTGAAGTAAGAGACAATATCCACAGCTGAAGAGGATGGTGTGGGAAGCTTGGGGAGAGCAGAGAAGATTTAGAATGGCCTCTGTGGGGACTATGATAGAGTTAATTAAGGAAGAATGAAAGGATTGCTGTATTCTGGTGAGGGTCCAGCTGGGTTTACATAGCATGAATTTGCAGTGCACCTATGGTTGTATGACTTCTTCCAACTCCATTCCACATTACATGATTAATAGCTGTTTCTACTAGTAATTTTTTTTTTCTTTTTTAAGTGTTTCCTTGGGATATATTTCTGATAATAAGATTATTAGGTCAAAGGGTATGGCTATTTTTACTACCATTTATATTGCCAGATGGTTCAGGGTTTATAAGTCAGAAAGTCAATTTGTTTTTTTAAAATTGGTAGGAGTTATTTGACCTTTCTACCTTGTGAAAAATTATTTCTCTAAGTAATCTGTGTCTTGGAGACTCAGAGCTCCCCCCTGTACTCTTCTGTTCAAAGTTCTTCAGAAGGACATTTCTGATAATGAGATTGCATTGAATCTTCTTATCTTGGTCAAACTCCAAATCCAGGCCTGAATTGATTTTATCCTCCTCAGATTTGGGTAGGGACAGATTCCCAAGACTAGGGGTGGTATTTCTTTTGCCTGGATGGTGGGTGATAACAACTCTGTTGACCAAGATTGAGTGACCTGGGTCACATATTCAGAGACCCTCATTTTAATATAACCCCCACCCCTCAGTGTGGCGACCAATCATAGATGATTGGCACCCTTTAGAAACAACTACCCTTCAAAGGGCATAGAACTCTGTACCCCAAAATTCAAAATCAAGCCAGCTCTGAACTGGCCTCCTTAGGAGGGCCCAATTTTGAACTGAACTCCCATGCAATGCATGTCAAGCCAGCTTGAGAGAAATTAAACTGAGGACACATGCATCCTAATCTCATTTGTCTCTTTCTTAGAATAGACTATGTAATAAATTGGAGTTTGACAACCTCCTACCCTCTCCTAACTGAAAAAAAAAATAATCCCCCTATAACAAACATGTATAATCAAGCAAAATATAACACCATATTGGCCATGCCCAGTCATGCATGTTTTACTTTGGATGCCTAGTCTATCACCTTTCTACCAGGAGGTAGACAGCATTCTAACTCTGGAAGCATAGCTGACTATTGTGTCAATCAAAGTTCTTAAGACTTTCACAATTATTCATTTGTATAATGTTATTGTTACAGTAGATTTCCCCTCCTCTTGGTTCTTCTCACTTCACTGTGAATCATTCAAGGTGAGGTTCAAGTGATACATGTTACCCCTACCCCTTTTTCAATTGTATAGTCTTCTATTTGTACCCCTGATTATCTGAGATAAGTCCCAGTCCTCTCCCTTTCCCCCTTAATGTATCTTTTTTCCCCTCTCCCTTTCTTTTCTCTTTTTAAGATCATCAAAATATAACAAAAAATTACTCCAAGGCTCTCCATTTTATTTTACTCCCTCTGTGACCCCTGCTGACATCACCATTTTTAAAGGATGCTTGTATCGTCACTCCCCAATTAAAATGCAAAAACTTTATAATTGCAAAGTCTTTTCTGATTGCTCACTTTCATTTATCTTTTGTGTTTCTCTTTATTCCCATATTTGTATTTTAGTTTTATTAAATTCTAGTCTTTTCTTTAGAGGTGATTGAAAGTCTTCCACTTCATTAAAGATCCATTTTTGTCTCCTGTAAGATTGTATTTAGCTTTTCTGGATAATAATTCTTAATTGTATTCTTGATAGTAAGCCTGTATCTTTTGCCTTTTGGAATATTGTATTCCATGTTCTCTTCCTTTATAGTGGTAGCAACTAAATCTTGTGTGATCCTAATTATTGTTCTTTGCTACCTAGAATCTTTCCTTTAGGACTGTTGCAGTATTTTTTCTTTGACCTGCAACCTTTGGATTTTGGCCATTACATTTCCAGGAGTTTTCAATTTCTTTTAGGCAGTAGCTGGTAAACACTTCACATTGAAATTTTCTCTCTGGTTCTAAGAAATGTGAGCAGTTTTCTTTCATGATTTCTAGGCTTTTTTTTCAGACATCACTTTAAGTTAGTACAATGATTCTTAAATCATCTGTCTTTGATCTGTTTTTGGCATGGGACACCTTGGCTTTGTTTTAATATTTCTTTTTTCTTCCACATTGTCATTAATTCTGATTTTGTCCATTTTAATTTTCAGTGAGTCTATTACTTGGGTAAGGTTTTGTAACTCTTGTTCTAAGCTGTTAGTTCTCTTTCAGGTCTTTTCCCATAGTTCTAATTTCTTTTCCAATTCTTTTCAATTTTTCCTAGTAATTCTAATTGATCTTGTGGGCAACCTGGGTTTGCTTTTCTTGTGAGCATTTTGGAGTTTTCCTCTTCTTGGTTTATGTCTTGGGCATCCCTAATCTCATAATGGTTTTTTATCTTTTTTTTAGTCATTCTTCCAGTAATCAGCATTTCTGGGCTAGCTAAGAATTCTTTTGGATCTAAGTCTATGATCCCAAACCCTTTGGGAGATCCCTCCTGAGCTGCTGGCCCAGCTCCAAGATCAGTTGTGGGCATCTCTGTGCTATAGGCCTAGCTCGCAGTTCTGGGTAATGAGTCTGTAATCCCGGTCCAAACTGCCTCCATAATTTCTCCCTTGATCACTTGCAAATGGGCCAAATTTGTGATCTTGGGCTATAGACATGACCCACTATAATTTCTTCTTTGAAGTCCTGCTTAGTCTGGTGTTCTTTTTAGATCATTGTTGGAGTAGTTTTGGAGGGAGCTAGGCAGTACTATTTCCTCCTACTCTGACATCTTGGCTAGTCTCCCAGTCAATTTATTATCCCAGCAGTAATACTTGACCTGATGTCCAGCATTGGTATTCTGGAAAAACAGCTACCTCCCTGGAGGGGAAATTTCTTTATTTTTTTAGGGGACCAGATTACAGAGTAAGAGGCTTTTTGTCACGTATAGGATAAGTCTAACAAAGATGGCATGACCTGATCAAATGTCCTTATCCACCCAAACATTGTTTCTGTCTAAGGAACCAGTCACATAGAATTAGAGCCTCTCTCCCCAGTCAGTCCTGGAAATAGGCTGCAATTCAATAAGCATCTATTGTCTTCTATGTTCCAAGCACTTGGGAGGCTTAATAAATAATTAAAAAAAATCCCTGTCCTAAAAGAATTTGCAGTTGAGGGGATGGGAGAAGGGAATTCTATTGGAACTGGTCTGGAGAAAGGCCAGCTGCCATCTTCATATATATACATATATATATATATATATATATATATATATATATATACACACACACACACACACACACACACATATATATATATATATATATATGTGGGTGTGGGTGTATTTATATGTATATTTTATATGTATATTTGTATATATGTGTATTGCATATATGTATATTTGTATATGTGTATGTGCATGTGTATGTATATGTATGTATACATATATGTGTGTATACATATGTGTATATATACTTCTCAGGCATATATATATACACACAAGTATGTAAGCAGGTATGTATTCCACAGGGACCTTCATTTTTCTACATGTACTTATCATTACAGTGTTCCTCATCTTACCACCATGACCCTTAATTCATTTCAGCAACATTTCATGTCAGGCTACAGTCCCAAGATTGCAAATTATTTCCCACTGTTTCCATTTGAAGTTGTCTCTTTCCTGCCAACATAGAGAAAGAATATTAATCTTATCAGGAGATGCCTTCATTTCAATCATAGAATGATTTGCTTTGAGTGAGGTTTCCTGTAAATTGATAATCCTATATATAATTTGTTCAGTTTTTTGCTTGTCATAAGTCCCAGAGGATTGTTCTCCTGACTTTTTCTCTGGATTCTGGCATCTATTTTTACCAGGACCCTGTTACACTGGAGTCATAATATAAATGCTTTTGTATTTGAGGGGAGGTCTCTGGTATGCTATATAGGTCTAGGTGTGCAACAGTTCTAGTCCGAGGGATCTACTAAGGCATGGTGATAGGTACAATGGATCTGGAAGTGATAAAAAAAATTCAGAAGATCAGAAAGAATGAGCAAAATCAGTAATTGACACCAAAGGTAAGCTGTCTTCTCAGGACAGAAGCTATTTTCACTTAATTGGATTTCATATTTCTTGCTTAATTCAATGCTTGGTGCATAATAGGTGCTTAATAAAGAATCTTTTCTTTCCTTCCTTCCCTCCTTCCTTCCTTCCTTCCTTCCTTCCTTCCTTCCTTCCTTCCTTCCTTCCTTCCTTCCTTCCTTCCTTCCTTCCTTCCTTCCTTCCTTCCTTCCTTCCTTCCTTCCCTCCCTCCTTCCTTCCTTCCTTCTTTCCTTCCTTCCTTCCTTCCTTTATTTCTTCCTTCCTTCCTTCCTTCTAGCCCTGAGTCCACAAGTATTCATTGTAACCAGAAAGTCAAAGAGCAATGTCCAAGTCATAGGTTTCAAATGAAACCTGCCCCTAATTGGGGCAGGAGCAAAAGTACTTGGATCATTTGGGACCTTCTTTCTGGCTCCTGGTCCTCTTTCCATTGACAAGCCAGAAATTTCCCTTTGGTTCCTCAGTGCCATGAATGCTGATGATGATGCTAAGTGGCTGGAGTGGGTGTCACGCCAGTTTGAGACCATTGCTGGAGAAGACCGGGAAATTGACTTGCAAGAATTCAAGACAGCATTGAAAGTGAAAGAGGCAAGTGCTTATTCATAAGCCCAAGATGGAGCTTATATTCCACCCAAAGAAAAAGTAATAAAGGACTTAAGAAATGAAGGATTGGTCTGTTCACTGCTTCCAAGAAAGCTGAGGGCCCCACCAATGAAAATCTGGTGATCTTTTTTTCCTTTATGAAATGTTCCCCTTTAGGGAAGATAGATGGTGCAGTGGATAGAGTACTAGGCTTGGAGTCAGGAAGACCTGAGTTTAAATCCAGCCTCAGACACTTATCAGCTGTGTGACCCTGGGCAATCACCTCACTGCTGTCTGCCTCAGTTTCCTCAACTGTAAAATGGAGATAATAGTTGCACCTACCCCCCAGGGTGGTTGTGAGGATCAGATAAGAGTAATTTATAAAGCACTTAGTAAGCACTATATAAATGTTAGTTATTATTATTAGGTGGGAGCAGTACTAATATTCCACTTGCTTCACCTGGAAGTGTCAGGAATAGCTTGATCCTGACCTGATATATTCATCCACAGCTTTTTAGGGTAGGGAATCTGTGGCCTTGAGGCCACATGTGGCCTTCTAGGTCCTTGGTGCAGCTTGTTGACTGAGTCCAAGTTTTACAGGACAATCCTTTTATTAAGGGGATTTGTTCTGTGAAGTTTGGATTTAGTCAGAGGGCCACACGTGGCCTTGAGGCTGCAGGTTCCCCACCCCTGGTTTAGACCATGACTGGCTATGTTCCAAGTCTTTTCAATTCTTCTTTTCAACATTTTTGTTCAGCATTCCCTTCCTTCCATTCAAATTGCCTTAAGTACTTCCACATGCATTTCCTGTTTTTATCAGGCTTGATTCCTTGCTGGCTCAAGGCTTACCTAAAAAATGTCTCACATATAGAGAGTTCCTCCACAACAGTGTAATTGCTGTCACTAGTATATTACTTCTCTCCAGGCTACCATATTATCAGAAAGAACCAGAAGAAGAGATTAATTTTTTGCTGGTAACCATGTGATCAAAGTCAGTCCTGCTGGGCTTTCCATATATATTATTTGCTGTGGAGTTGCTGCAACTCGTCGGTATTAGGGGAACTTGACTTTGCATTCTGGAGAAATCCCTAGTATCTAGCAATGACCTTTTTAGGTAGTCATTTTGTGGTGGGTCACATGCAGAGATATGCTGAGCTAGCTCTAAACCTGCTACTTAAATTTTCAGTATGAGAATTTATTCCTCCAAATTCAGCAAGATAAATCAGGACTTGATTTTATTTTATTGATTGTCTAGACTTATGAAAGTGATGGAGAAAATATGAATAATGCAGATTAAACTCAAAAGTGTGTCCTGAGTACATTTTTTCAGAGCTGATTGTTAAATATTTACCAGCAGGCATGTCTCCTTAGTAGCCTATGTCACTGATCCTGAGTCTTAAACAGATTGTCCCAGTACTCTGTGTATATATATGTACATATATGTGCATATATGTGTGTACATATACATATGTATGTATAAGTATATACTCATATATATACTGTATATACTGTATGTTTTATATATATATATAAAATGTTCAGGCCTGTAAGGGCAGAATTCCCCCAAAGTCCAATAAATTATTTTCATTTATAAACAAGAGTGAGAGTCTCAGTTAGCCTTGATTCCCTAGGATGTGAGACAGTGATCTGATAAGATGTTTCTGAGGTGTCCACTGTTTTCCTTGAAATATATGCCTGGGCAAGTGAGCATTCTCTCACACAGGGATCTGAATTGAATTGAATTGAAAGGATATAATCCCAAAAATTCTGGCCAGCTGTGAGCAGAGCATCTCCACCCTGCTTATTCTAACATCTCCCTGCAGAAGGCAGGCATACCCAGTGAAAGGAAGAAAATAAAAATCAGTGTTGCCTGGGTCCTGATTGTGGACCTCACAGTTTGTTTCCTGAAGGGCTACCATATGAAACAGAGATAAAGTTTATTCTCTGTAGTTCCAGAAGACAGAGCTAGGCCTAAAATAGAAGCCACAGGGAGGCAAATTGCCTATGCTGAGAATTTTCTCATAATTGTACCTATTTCCTGTAGGAGTTGACCTCCCATTGATAGGAAGTATTCATTGATACAAGTATTCAAGCAGATTTTGACAATGGTCTAGGAGATTCTTGTATCAGTTAGGAGGACTAGGTGTTAGATAGTACAGTGGTTAGAGTACTGGCCTTGAAGTCCAGAGTTCAAATCTAGTCTCAGGCATTTACTAGCTATATGACCCTGGGAAAGTCACTTAACCACTTTCTGCTTCAGTTTCTTCATTAGTAAAATTGGGATAGCATCTATCTTCAAGTGTGTGGATAAAATTAGATAATATTTGTAATGCACTTTGCAAATGTTAAAATATTCTGTAAATGCTCACTTTAAAATGGCATGATAATGATGATGATGATGATGACGAAGATGATGTGACTTCTAAGGTTCTAACACTTTGTGATTCCCACAGTCCTTCTTTGCAGAGAGGTTTTTTGCCCTGTTTGACTCTGATGGAAGCGGCACCATCACCCTACAAGAGCTTCTGGGGGCTCTGAATCTACTCATCCACGGGAACACGACGGACAAACTCAAATTCCTCTTCCAGGTGTATGATTTGGATGGTAAGGGGCTGGCCACAGTGGCAGAATCTGATGACTACAATGGAATGATGGAAATTTTAGGGAAGAGGAAAGAAGGGTGAAATATTTTTCTCTCCCAAGGCTTTTTGTTGTTTTGTCATTTTCAGTCATTTCTGACTCTATGTAACCCCATTTGGGGTTTTCTTGCAAGTGAAGTGGTTTGCCATTTCCTTCTCCAACTCATTTGACAGATAAGGAAATGGAGGCAAACAGACTTGAGTGACTTGCCCAGGGTCACACAGCTAGTAAGTATTTGAGGTCGGATTTGAACTCAGGAAGACAGGTTTTTCTACTCTATCCACTTTGCCACTAGATCCCAGGCTACTTCCACTGTAAGCTCGATCTTTCTCTGGAGAATGAGTAACTTTGTCTTTTGGTAGAGGAATGTCAGGCAAGAGGGAGGTGGCTGGAGAATTTTGGGGCAAGTAGGGGGATTCTGTTTTCTGTGCCCTAGTACTTTTCCTTTGAGATTATTTTGTGTTGTTTGCATGTTGTCTCTCACCATTAAAGTGTGTAAGAATCACGTTTTTGCTTTTGTTTGTATTCGCAGCATCCGAGAAAGAGTAAGAACTTGATACTTGTTGACTGACTTACTGATGGTTACCTATTCTGCTTACCTATGACCAGCCCTGAGCTCCAAATGGGAGACCTTAGATGGCCACCAGGCACTTAGTAGAAGGTTCATCAAAATGCATAGGAAAGGGAGCTAATGGTGGGAGGACAGAGACCCTTCAAACAAATTTCATCTACTTCAGGATAGTCAGGAAATCTGGTCAAAATGGGTCAGGTCCACCCAGACCCCTAGGTGGAAATGGGTCCACAAAACCAGATATAGGATTCTTATTTGGGTCAAACAGGACCGCACATCATGAGGAGGGAGTGAGGAGCCTGAACCTGGGGACTGGGGCTGATTTATTCTAGTGGGGAGTAAAAGGGGGAGGAGAGGGGAGATTCCTGGGAATTGACAGGTAGTTGATATTCAAACTCTTCCATGGCAGGGAAAAGGGTTTTGAGCTGTTACTGCTAGTCTTATTCTGTCTGAGTGACTCAGGGGTTTTGAACTTCCCAAGGGCTTTATTCAGTGGTGTGAGGAGGCTAATGAGATCATTACAGATGCCCATTAGTTAACGGGAGCCAAGTCTAGCACTATCTAGAAGGCATATATACAAGTAGCAACCACTGGGCTATAAAAAGAGTCATAATTCTTATTATCTAATTATCTAATCTTAACCTCTACTGCCTCAGTTTCCTCAACTGTAATACTGGGAATAATCATAGTACTACCTCCCAGCATTGTTGTGAAGGTCAAGTGAGATACTATTTATAAAGCACTTAACACAGTGCCTGATACATAGTAGGCACTTAATAAATGTTCCCTTTGTACCCTTGTTCCCTTTTCCCCTAATTCCTGCTACCTCTTTGTGATTCTGTTTCATTAAGTGCTTTCTGTTTGACATTATGAGTCTACTGGCTTGGCCTGGGAAAATCATGGAGAAGTGAACTCAGAGCTATAATGTGAATAGGTGGCAGACCCTAACAGAACTGTGACTCTCCATACACACACTCCATACACCCAGTAAACTACTTAAGAGCAAAGTGCCATCAAAAAAAAATCTTTGTATCCTCAGCATCTAGCATAATACCTTGAACATTTTGTTGTTGAGTCATTCCAGTTGTTTCCAACTCTCTGTGACCCCTTTTGGGGTTTTCTTGGCAGAGATACTGGAGTGGTTTGCCATTTCCTTCTCCAGTTCATTTTACAGATGAGGAAACTGAAATAAACAGAGTTAAGTGATTTGCCTAGGGTCACATGGCTAGGAAGTGTCTAAGGTCAGATTTGACGTTACAAAGATGAGCCTTCCTGATTCCAAGACTGGGCTCTATCCTCTGTGCTATCTAGCTGCCCTACCTTAAACATAGTAGACATTTAATAAATGGTTGTTAAGTCGATGTTTTTTTATCAGAGAAGGTTACATGATGCCCTTTATCTGCACCTCATTCTATCAACTATCCCCTGGATAGATTATGGGATATCTATGGGAAAAGGAAGAGGGTGATAAACTTGGATTCAGGTAGAACTGGTGAATCCAGGTATAAATCAGCATTCTTCTCATTGTACCACTCTGTTCCCTTAGAAGGGAGTTGTGCCTGGCCATAGTCATTCATTTTCTTTTTGGAAGGACATCATCTAGGAAGCTGTGGGAATTTACATTGTGAGAAGCCTCCAAGTGTGAGGGTTTTAAAAATAGTGAGTACCTTGGGCACTCACTATCTATGTGACCCTGGCCAATTCCATTTTCTCATTTGTGAAATTATAATATTGGACTTGATAGACTCTTAAGAACCCTTCTGGATCTAAATTTATGTTTCTGTGGTGTCAAGAGGGACCACTCCTCCCCATGACAATTCCTACTTCTCCATGCCAGGCAGTGGGTCCATTGATCCAGATGAGCTTCGCACCGTGCTGCAGTCTTGTCTGAAGGAGAGCTCCATCTCCCTGCCAGAAGAGAAGCTGGATGACCTTACCCTGGCCCTTTTTGAATCAGCTGACAAAGACCATAATGGCTCTATCACCTTTGAGGAGCTCCGGGAGGAATTAGACAATTTTCCTGAGGTCATGGAAAATTTAACCATCAGGTACTATTGACTTCGAGCAGATGCATCCATGTTGGACCAACTGTCCGTCACCAAACGCCCTCACCCTAGCCTGAATTTGATGCTAACCCATCACTCACTGTCTACATTTCAGTTCAGTTACTATTTCTCTTTGGCTTTCTGTATATATTGTACTATGTTTATGCACGTCATTCTATCTTAGACCAATCAATCAAAAATCTCTTATTAGGCACTTAGCATGTGCCAAGCACTGTGCTAGGCACTAGGGATATTGATACAAAAGTAAGATAGCCCCTTCCCTTCAAGGAGCTTATACTCTACTGACTGGGGACCCAACAAGTAAATATGAGATACGTACAATATAAATACATAGTGACTACACAGTAGTCATACTAAGAACTGAGTCAGGAAAGGCCTTTTGAAGGAGGTCCTCATCTAGGAGTTTAGTTTAAGTGCTAAGCTTAGGGGAGGCTAATAGGGTCATTACAGAAGACCAGCAGTTAATTGGAACCAAGTCTAGCACTCCCTAAAAGGCACATGTGTAAGTGGTAGCCACTGGGCCATATAAACATCAGAATTCTTACTATCTGATGCTTATCTTAACTTCTATCCACCTCAGTTTCCTCGACTGTAAAATGGGAAGAAGAAAAATAGTGGCTACCTCCCAAGATTGTTGTGAGGATCAAATGAAATAATATTTGTAAAGCACTTAGCACAGTGCCCAGCACATAGTAGGCACTTAATAAATGTTTATTGACTGACTGATTAAGCTCCTTCACAGCAGGTACATCACACTTTAGACAGCTGTTGAACTATCAGGCCAAATACAATCAGGTTCGTAAATGAAGACTTCCTGACAATGGTGATGATCATGATCTATTCTCTTTGGATCCTCTCCCTTGGTATTTGGTAGATCATCCCTTTCATGGATTTGTGAGCTTTGTAGATTATCTGCCCCAACATTTACTAATCTTATAAATAATCTATTTTGTATTTTTCCCAATTTGTGGGTTATCTATTATGTAGACACAGTGGATAGAGTAATAACACTACAATCAGAAAGACCTGAGTTCAGATCTCACCTCAGACACTTACTGGTTGTGACCCTGAGCAAGTCACTTCACCTCTATTGCCTCAGTTTCTTCAACTGTAAAATTGAAATAATAATAACATCTATCTCCCAAGGTTGTTGTGAGGATCAAATGAAATAATATTTGTAAAGTTCTTGGCATATAATAGGATTTTAAAATATTCCCTTCATTTATTCCTTCCTTTCTTCCTTCAGCTTTTCCCTTACATGTAGACAATGCATTGTATAGATTATCCATTTTGCAGTTTACCCATTTTGTTGTTTGTTCACTTTGGTTGTTATTCATGGTATGCCAAGGTTTTCTTTCTCTTTCTCTCTTATTCCCTAAACTCACTTATCAGCCTTTCCCCCATAAGTAGGTGCCCTCTCCATTGAATGGAAACTACTTTTCCTTTTCACAGTGCAGCCAGTTGGCTAAAGCCTCCATCCTCCAAGAAAAGGCCACAGATGCCCCGCTTCCTGACCTCAGCATACTGGCATAACAACACTGGCAAGCTGGCCGTTCTGGCAGCCTACATTGGGGTCAACATCCTGCTCTTCACCCTGGCAGCCCTGAAGTACCAGGCCTCAGGAGCCAGTCTCATGGTGGCCAGAGGTGGTGGCCAATGTCTGAACTTCAACTGCAGTTTCATTGTGGTGAGGACTACGTGGACTTTCCTTCAGGGCATCATGGGAAGGTTAGATGGGAAGGAATGGAGAGGAAAGAAGAGGGAAGGTCTCAGATACAGCCTTAGAACTCCAGGATTGCTCAGCTCCCAGAGCTGAGGTCTTTTCCTTACTTTGGAGAAGTACACAGAGTCATTTACTCAAGGATGAAGGGCTGGGGATGGTAGAAAGTGAAGGGAAGATGGGGAAGTACCCCCCTAAATACAGATAATTCTCAATTATCTATGGTCACTAGAGACAGTAAATTAAGTTTTCAAAAAAATCTAACTTTAATTTGGTCAGTAGCCTCACCTCCTGTCTCAGGTATGTCTTCGTTTTGTTTATTTTTTAAAAAATTTTCCTTTGTTATTATTATGAATTTAACATGCATCAAGCAATGTTATTTCCTTATGTAATGTACAGAAAAAGAGGGTTGTATATGACACCATGAACCTGTATTATATGCAATTTTTTAACAAGTACATGTTAAATTTAACTTGATAATTCCATCACTGTCCTGCTTATCTATGTCCTCTTCTGAACTTCTTTCTATTCTTTTCTGGGTTTTTTAATGTTTCATTGATACTGTTCTGGGTTTTTTTCTTTTCTTCTCTTTTGTGCATCATTATTACTATCTACCCTCTCCCTAGGACTTCTTGTTGTTGTTCGATCATTTTGGTCAGGCCTGACCCTGTTTTGAGTTTCCTTGGCAAAAACACTGAAGGGGTTTGCCATATTTTTCTCTAGCTCATTTTACAGATGAGGAAACTGAGGCAAACAGGCTTGAGAGATTTGCCCAAGTTCAGAAAGCTAATAAATGTCTGAAAACTCAGAAAGATGTCTTCATGATTCCAGGCCCAGTGTTCTACCCACTGCTTCACCTAATTGCCTATCCCGACTAGGATTTTCCACCTCAAAACACACAAAAACAAAAAACCTCCCTTGTAACAAATAGGTATAGTCAACAAAACAAATTAACACACTGGCCACAATTGAGAAGCAAGCCTTGTTTTGTGCCTCTAGTTTTATCTCCTTTCAGCCAAGACAGTCTTCATTTTGGAAGGTGAGGTGAAATCAGGGGTAACCATATTATGGAAAAACTGTACTTCAGATGTTATAAAACAGGTTTGGGCCTGTTTCCATCTCTGCTACTTTCAGGATGACTTTGGGAAAGTCTCAAGGAATCAGTGTTCTCACCTGCAAATGAAGGGGTTGGACGAGTGGCCTCTGGGGTTCCTTATAGCTCTAAAGCTGTGATTATATGTGTGCATATTTGCAAGTTGCCTGATAACATGAATTTCTAAGATTCATATATCTTCTGAGTAAAATTTGAGTAGATGGAGAAGAGCCTTGGAAGGCATCCCAAGGAAGCAGGGTGACATGAGCAATGGTCCAAGTTGTCAGGCAGCAGTTAGGAGACCATCTTGGCTAGAATAGACATTTCATGTTGGAGAATAATGGGGTGGGGGGGGTATGGTTGGGAAGGTAGAGTGAGTTCATACCACCTGCATAGGATGAAGAAAAGCTAAGGAATTTTGAATGTCAAGCAGAATCATTTGAGTTTTATCTTGTAGATTCTGGAGACTTTGTGTCAGTCCCTGAGCAGGGGACAGAAGTAACAAAAAACAGTACTTTCAGAACCTGGCTGGCCTAGGAAGATGCAATAAGTCTATTTCCAGAGAGAATTGCAAATGGAACAGAAAGAGGCACAGGTGTGGAGCCGTCACTGATCCTTTTCTTTTTCTCTCCCCTCACCACCTCATGGCCTTCCTAGGTGCTGATGCTGCGGCGTTGTCTCACGTGGCTAAGGGCCACATGGTTGGCCCGAGTTTTCCCATTGGACCAGAACGTTGAGTTCCACCAGCTCGTAGGCTATGTGGTGTTTGGATTTACACTCATACACACCATTGCCCATGTGGTCAACTTTGGTAAGTTTCTGCTCCTAAGAACTCAACCCACCCAACCAAAACCACCCAGAATCTCATCATGAACCTCTCCTTCCCCCTCACTTTACTCTGTTTTTAAAATGAAGGTGTAACTACGTCACTGTTCCACTGAATAAACTTTGGGGCTCCTTGTTACCTCTAAGAGCAAATGTGAAGGCCTCTCTTTTGACATTTAAAACCCTTATGACCTGCTCCAAATCTGCTTCTTCAGCTTTATTACACATTATATCTACTCTGTGGTCCATTTGAACTGGCCTTATCAATATTCCCTATATACAACATTTGATTTCCTTTCTGTGTTCCTTTGCATTGGCTTTCCTCTATGCCTGAAATGAACTCACTCTGTCTTTCAGAATCCCTACTTTTCTTCAAGTGTACTTCCTTGTGAGGCTTTACTGATCTTCTCCCTTAGCTGTGCGAGCCATCCCCTCCCATCACCTTGTAGATATTCTGTACAGGCCTAAAGCCAAGTCTCACAATGACCAAGTGGGGTTTGGCTTGAGAGCAAGAGTGATTTTGATTTAAGTTATGTAAAAATGTAGCCTGGTCATTGTTTGGGCCCATATTGACTCAGAGTGAATGTAAATAAGAATTGTTTCTGTTTCCTCCAGAAACCCTCAGAATATTCCCCTCCCAGTTTGATTTTTCTTATTTTGGACTAGGTTAGAAAGGCCATTCTTTGCTTCATTTTTTTTAACCTAGCCTTAATCACTGAATGGGCATTGCCTCAGTCAAACTGAGAGCTGCTAAAGAACTTAGCTTTAAAAGGCCAAGGTCTTCCACTGCATCCTGATGTGTATCTGGTCACTGGACCCAGATGGCTCTGGAGAAGAAAGTGAGGCTAGTGACTTTGCACATCCCTCTCTCACTTCAATCCAATTCACTTGCAAGTTACGGCATCACCTCCCTGATGTCACGGTCCTCTTTGAGAAGGAAGGACAAATAATAACAAGGGGGTAGGTGATGAGCCATAGCGCATCTCCTAAGGGATGAGGCAGAGGGACTTTTCTGCATTTCTGTTATCATTATTCTTGAACAAGCTGACAGAATGCCCTGGCAGCACAATATAGCCTCAATGTAGGGTGGCATGGGCTGGGATATTTATGGAGGAGAAGAGTTATCACTGATTGCTAGCAGAGATCTCGATAGGGGTAGCCCACCCACCTTGGCTGACCTGCTTGGGAAGAAATCACAAAATTGTGACTTAGTCAAGTAAAAGTACAAAGATTAGCTGAAGGAACAGGAGAGTGATTAGCCTAGAGAAGATTGAGGAGAGAAAGGTGGATTTGGGGTGTCTTCAAGAGTGTGAAAGCTTATTATGTGGAAGCGGGGTTAATATGTTTCTGTTAGGTCCAGGGGGGTAGAACTAGGGGCAATGGGTTGATATGGCAGGGAGATTAAGCATTAAGTGTTTTTTAAAAAAAAAGCTTTGTAACAGTCAGATCTACCCAAAAATGAAATGGGCTTTATCAGAGGGGAGTGAATTCTCTAACACCGGAGGTTATCAAGGAAGTGATGACTGCTAGTCAGGGTTTTGAAGGAGGGGTGGGGGAGGGGGGTCCTGTTCAGCTGCAGGACAGACAAAATGGTTCCTGAAGTCTTTTCCAAATCTGAGACTCTATGAATCTAAGTCTGTTTTGATGCTGTCTGCCTCCCCTTTTTCTTTTGGTTGCCTTTCCTTCTGCTTTCATCTCTCATTTCCTCCCCAATGACTAGTGCCCCTGTGCTGCCCAAATCTACCCAGTCAAGATGCTAATGACTTCATGTATTCCCCTCCATTGAGGAAGGGGAGAGAATCATTTTAAAAAAGGAATCTAGAGATTGCAAGGTATTGCCAAACCCTGAAAGTGGTACAATGAAAACAGTGCTAGTTCTGGAGGCAGAGGATCGGGGTCCAAATCTAGCCTCAGACACTTATTGCCTGTTTGAACTGAGTAGTTCTTTTACCATACATACATACATACACACGTACATATATATACATATATATGTACGTATGTATGTATATATATGTGTGTGTATATAATTTCATTAAATACTGCCCAGTTACACATAAAATATTTTTTATTTTTTAATATTTTAATATTTCCCTCTGTCCCTTCCCTCCTCCATGCCCTGAGAAGGCAAGCAATAGGATATTGATTATACATTAGAAGTCATGCAAAACATACTTCCGTATTAGCTATGTTGCAAAAGAAAACACACACACACACACACACACACACACACACACACACACACACACACCCCAACACCAACACCAATACCAACAAGAAAAATTAAGAAAGTAAAAAAAAGCTTGCTACACATTGTGTGAGGATCAACTTTGATACACTTAGCTTTTCTCAGCAATATCATGATCTAAGACTATACCAAGACTCATGATGAAAAATACTGTCCACATCCAGAGAAAGAACTATGGAGTCTGAATGAAGATCAAAGCATACTATTTTCTCTCTCTCTCTCCCCCCCCCCTCTCTCTCTCTCTCTCTCTCTCTCTCTCTCTCTCTCACTCTCTTTCTTTTTCCTGTGGTTTTTCCCTTTTGTTCTGATTCTTCTTTACAACATGACTAACGCAGAAATATGTTTAATATGATTGTACATGTATAGCCTACATCAGATTGCATGCCATCTTGGGGGGGGGAAGGAGGGAGAAAAAAATTGGAACTCAAACTCTTACAAATGTGAATGTGAAAACTAAAAATAAATCTTAAAAAACATTAATTTTTTTTTTTAAAAAAAGCTTTCTTTACCCTGTACTCAGAGTTCATCACTTCTCTCTCTGGAGGTGGATAACACTTTTCATCATGAGTCCTTTGGAATTGTCTTGAATCATTATCTTGATCAGAATAGCTAAGTCTTTTACAGTTGATCATCCTTACAATATTGCTGTTTACTGTGTACAGTGTTCTCCTGGTTCTGCTCACTTCACTTTGCATCAGTCCATGTAAGCTTTCCCAGGTTTTCCTGAAACCATCCTGCTCATCATTTCTTATTGCACAATAGTGTTCTATCACAATCATGTGCCACACTTTGTTCAGCCATTCCAAAATTGAAGAACATATTCTCAAATTCTGGTTGTTTGCCAGTACAAAATGAGTAGTTATACATATTTTTGTACATGTAGGTCCTTTTCCTTTCCAAAGAGTGGTATCTTTGTACAGAGAGAGCATGTCCTTTGGTCATACCATTGAGGTGGCAACATCCTTTGCCTCTGGTCAAGGCTGGTTCAGCATCTACAGAACATTAAGAATTGTAGACGATAGACAGCCAAGGAGAACACGCGTCCTGCACATACAATGATATTTACCAGGAGGATTTGTCAACCCTTTCTGCAAGTTTCTCCTGCTTCCTCCAGCTTTAATGACATGAACTGTGTATAATCACATCTAGGATGTAGATTTTCAATAAACTTATCATCATTGTGAAGGCCTGTATTACTTTAGAAGGTGAGTCCTGTTGCTGGTAACTATATTGAGGCTCCAACAAGGGCGACCATATTTTAAAAATCTCTTTCCATTGCACTGATATGTAAGGATGCCAGCCCTGAGCTGTGCTGGAGAGAGAATGAGCCTGGACTCTGCCTTTCCCAATTTATAGGGATATTCTAGGGATTCTTGGGTGTGGTATAAACGGCCAGTGGCCACACATACTATTGGCCAAACAACCCTGCAGGTGAAAGTTAGTTTGTTTGTGTTTTCAATTCCATTTTTTTTGGCCTACAATTTCCTTTTAATCCTATTTTCTTGATAGGTTTTGCTTTTATACTACCTTCCTCTCTAAATATCTCTGTGAGATAGTGAGCTTTTCCTTGTAACAAAGAATGAAAAAGGAAGAGGTGGGAAAAATATTTCAGCAAAACTAACCAAGTCTCACACTTATTATAATACCCATGCCCGTAACATCTTCTGCAAAGAAAGGGGAGTAGCATGTTTTCTCAGCTCTTCACTGGAAGTGTGTGGTCATTATAATTATCCAATTAATTAATTAATTAATTAATTTCCATTTACATTGTTATAGCCATTGTATACATTCATAGACAATAGGATCTTAGATTTGGAGCTGAAGAGAACCTTAGAGACCATCAATGTCCTTATTTTACAAATTGGGAAACTGAGACCCAAGGAGATTACTTAAATGAGGTCATAGAGATATCAGAGGTAGAACTTGAGCCCTAGTCCTCAGATTCCAAATCCATTGTTCTTTCCACTATATCTTTCCACTAAATCTTAAAACTTTTTTATGTTGTGGGCCCTTTGGGCAGTCTGATGAAGCCTATGGATTCCTTGAAACAATGTTCTGAAATAATTGAAGGAAATGCTAAACTTCAGTCAGTCAAGAAATATTTGTTAAGTGCCTACTATGTGATAGGCACTGTACTGGGGACTTTTTTAAAAGAGTCAAAAGATGATGTCTTTGTCTTATAATCTAATGGGGTAGACAGCAAGCAAGCAAATATGTACAAACAAGCAACATACAGAATAAATTGGAAATAATTAACAGAGGGAAGGCACTAGAATTAAGAGGTTTGGGGAAAGGCTTCCTATAGAAGATGGAATTTTAAATGGAACTTAAAGGAATCCAAGGAAGCCAAGAGAGGGAAGGGAGTAGGAAAAGCATTCCACACACAGAGTACAGGGGTACAGAGAAAATGTTCAGCGCCTAGAGATGAAGTGTCTTATTCATGGAACAACCAGGAGACTAATGTCACTGGATCAAAGAGTACATGTTGGGGAATAAAATATAAGAAAACTGAAAGGTAGCAGGGAGCTGGGTTATGAAGAGCTTTGAATGTCAAACAGATTTTTGTGTTTGATCTTGAAAGAGATAGGAAGAGTTTACTGAGTTGGTGAATGACATGGTCAGATCTGCACTTTAGGAAAATCCCTTTGGTAGCTGAATAAAGGATGGGAAGAGATTTGAAGCAGGTTGATGGGAGAAAAAATATGTAATTTTTTCCCCATCCAAGTTCACATAGCCCTTAAAATCTGTTCAAGGACCTCAGGCTCAGAACCCTTGAAAACATGAAATATTTTGCTGGTTATGCTTCCCTTACTTGGTAACAATTCATATTGGCCTTCCCATGTGTCTCTTAATGTGTCAAGTTTGTCGTTTCTTATGGTGAAGTAATATTCCATCCCATTCACATACCACAAGTTGTTTGGCCATTCCCTCATTGATAGGCAATTTTTCTGTTTCCAGTCTTTTGCTACCACAGAAAGGTCCCATTATGAATATGATGGTGTAATACAGGATCTTCTTGTCTTTGACTTCTTTTGAATATATGCTTAGGAGTGGGATTATTGGCTCAAAAGATATGGACATTTTGGCACTTTTGTGTTTTAGCATAATTTGACCTAGCTTTCTGGAATGATGAGACTAATTTTCAGCCCCATCTATCTGCAGGCTTATTTTCAAAAGCAGAAAGGACAGTTGCTCATTACCGCTTGTCCCTTCTTACAGAGTTGCTGCCCCCTGCATCATGATTATTTGCTATAGTATTTTTTCTTCCAGCTCTGCTTAAAAGCAGCATTGTAGGCAGGGCCTGTAAAGAGCTAAGCACGATCAGAGTTCTTAAAAATCAGTGCTATCTAAACTGGGATGTCCCGGGCAATAGTACATTTGCCCTAATTGATGCTCTTCAAGCAGAAGCTGAACTCGGTGGGCATGTTATAATAGGAGTATGGATTCCAGTATAGATTGGACTTGCTCCAGCTATCACTCAGTGAAGATGCACTAAGAGCCTTCTTCTAAGAGGAAAACAGTGTGCTAGGCACTGGAGATACAAAGATAGCAACAGTAACAAAACAATCTTTACTCTAAAGTCGCTTACATCATATAGAGCAAGTCAACATGTACAATGTAATTATATACAAAACAAATGCATACAAAATTGTGTAGATCATTACATTCAGTTCTGGAAACCACAGGCCCCATGTGCCTTATAGGACATGCAATCAGGGCAGAAGTGAATAGCAAATCAACAGACTATGGTTACAGCCCACATTTCAAGTGAGTATGGTTTCATTCCTCCTTTTTGCCAGAGTAGTTCAGGGGCAGCAAGGTGGCACAGTGGATAGACTGTCAGGCCTAGAGTCAGAAAGATTCATCTTCTTGAGTTGAAATCTAGCTGTGTGACCCTGGGCAAGTCACTTAATCCTGTTTACCTCAATTTCCTCATCTGTCAAATAAGCTGGAGAAGAAAATGGCAAACCACTCCAGTACCTTTGCCAAGAAAACCCCAAATGGAGTCATGGAGACTCAGACATGTCAGAAAAATGACTGAACAACAAAAACACTCCTAATTCTGATAGGAAAGGCTTGGACAAAGTTTCTCTGCAGTACGGGTGGGAGGATTGAGAACTTCAACAAAGATGCCATCTGCCTGCTCAGGTTGGATCTCTTCAGCTTGCCATGGCTGGGATGCCTCCTCTTCCTGTCCTACTGTCCCCCAGATCACTCCGTGGCTGGCTGGACAGCCAAAATCCTTGCAGCTACTGGACTCTGCTACTGTAGACTTTCCATCCCTTGGGGCTGGCCTCTTTCTCCTTCCAAGCAACAGCTGCGCCATCAGCAACCAGCCTTGCAGAAAACAGAATTCTTACTCTCCTCCAATGAGCACTTGTACTCTGGGGTCCCATATCCTGAGAAATGTAGTTCTTTTTTCTCTTGGATATTACTGCTACATGTAGATAGGGAAACTGAGACTCAAGAGTTTATTCATCTTGCTCATGTTCACATAGCTATTATCAATTTTTTAATTAACTAATTTATTTAATTTTTGACTAGGTAAAGAGGCCATTCTCCAATTCAATTCTTATTAAGCCTCAGTCACTGAATGGACATTGCCTCAGTCAAATTGAGACCTGTTAAAGGTCTTAGCTTGAAAAGACCAAGGTCCCCCAGTGCATCCAGGGCCATCTCCAGTCATCCTGATCTATATCTTGCCGCTGGACCCGGATGGCTTGGGAGGAGAAAGTGTGGCTGGTGACTTTGCACAGCCTCCCTCACTTAAATCCAATTTACTTGCAAGTTATGGTATCACCTACCTGATGTCATGGTCTTCTTTCAGAACGAAAGACAGACAAGTCACATAGTTATCAAGTACCAGAGGTAAGATATGGCCTCATGCAGAAGCAATCATAGGATGAAGAGCACTGGTTAGTAGAGGTAGATGGTCTCAACCTGAGCAATGGACAGCATTCTACCAACATGCTTCTGATGTGCCCAACTGCGTTCTATGTTTTGTGAGGGATAGAAAAGAGAGCCATACTCTTTGCCCTTCAGGAGTTAGCATTCTAGTTGTGGAAATGATGTTAATACTTGTGGAACAATTAGAATATGGAAAGACAGTGCATAACGAGGTGCTAAATTAAATATAACTAAATGGAGAAGCATTTAAGTGCGTACTATGCATCAAGCACTTTGCTGAGCACTCAAGGTGCAATTGAGACAATCATTGCTCTATGTGGTCACATTCTAATTAGAGGAGATGACACAAAAAGGAAAGCTTGTGTTTATGTTCAGTTCATGGAAAATGGAAAAGTCAAGTAGAACTTAAGAAGGTTAAGTTGCAGAGCAGATAGCAAGGTCCAGATGATCTTGGAGGCAAATGGTTGTTTCACTACAGAAAGAATAGTGAGTCCCAGAGTGCTCTGGGTTATCTCTAGCACAAGTAGGGATGTAGGGGTCAGCTTCCAGTTGGCAGTGGGTGTCCTGCACCTAGCAGGAACTGGGCAGGAGGGCAGCGAGGGTTGTCTGGGGAAAGAAAAAGTCAGTGACTCCCTTCAGTGGCAGCAGGTATTGCTGGTCTTTCTTCTTGTCACCCATTGGTGGGATGGAGGCCAGGTTGGGAAACAAAATGACAACATTTTCAAGATATCCTTTTAAATATCTAAGGCAAGCCAATATATATGATAATTGGGTGATCTTGAGGAACTCGTCTTCTTCAGGTTTCCATTTTCTCACTGTAGGATTCAAGAGCATAGGCAAATGGAGGGCAGGAGGTGACCCTGTACATGCCTGAATGGTTCTTAATGGAAAAAATTCAACAAACATGTCTATAGTGTGCCAAGCTCTGAGCTGGATACTATGAGGGATAGAAGAGAGACACGTTCTAGACTACAAGATCTCCACAGTCCCTTTCCAATATTAGCATTCTATGACCAGGAATCTAAATGTTGTGTAGGAGGAAGAAAGCTCAGTGGTTTAGAAAACTGATGAGTCTACTGGTAGCTGCTGGCCCCCGGATTCCAGAAGAAACTACCTTAAGATTTTGCCTTTGATGTGCTATCCATAGTTGTCCTAGGTCCCCAGAGGGATCATCTATCTGTCTTTTTTCTCTATTCTGGGATTATTTTTTTTGTCTAGTGCGCCTTTCTCAATTGGAGGACAGCCCCTTCCAGTTCTGGGAATATCTCCTCACCACCCGGCCTGGCATTGGCTGGGTCCATGGCACAGCTTCCCTCACAGGCATTGTTCTGCAGCTTCTCATCCTCATCATGCTTGTATGTTCCTGCTCCTTTGTCCGGAGGAGAGGGCACTTTGAGGTATGACGTCCCTCTATAGCTTTCTTTCCCATTCCCCTGTAATTTACCTTCTCAGGACCATATCTGAGGCTATCTGCCTCCCCATCCCCATCCCATTCTATATCCTTTATTCTAGTTATCTCCCTTTTGCTCTTCTCTAGGGTTGTATTCCAGTGAACAAAAGACTCATGAGTATGTTTATGTGTTATTTACATGCAATTTGCATGTACTACTTTGAACAGCACTATTTTTGTGTTCAAGTAAAAATGCTTGGCTTTGGCTAGATTCTCAATTTTCTCAATCTCCCTCATCCACTCAAAATCACTGTCAGGTCCTTTCTACCTATGATAGGCAATAAAACCAAAAAAAGATTTGCAGGGCCCGAGAAGGAAAGGAAGGACAGTGAGGGTCTTTTTGGAGAGTCTCTGGTTACTTCCAGGTCAGGGCTCCCTTCTCTAGTCAGCCAGTACTATCCCCAAGAGGCCAGATAGTAGATAGGAACTGTTTCTACCCTACTGAGAAAGACAGATTGGATAGGGTCCCCAACAAGCCTTGAGCCCTCTGGCTCGTTGTGGGGATCCTCACCCTACTCCAGGCAACAAGTCAAAGAAACACTGTCTCTATTGCTACTCCTTTGGCTGAAATTATTGCTCCTAGTAATGAATGGCCCTACTGGCCATAGCTGTCCTGATTCTGGCAACCCATCAGCAAAAAGAAGTCATTGGCACTGAATAGCTGCCTGTCCAAGCTTCCCCAACCCCAACAGGGCAGTACAGGGCAGTTCATTGCTGAATTTGAAGCCAACTCCCAGTCACTATCTCTCTCTGTGTTCTTACAGGTGTTCTACTGGACCCACCTGTCCTACATCTGGGTCTGGGTGCTGCTCATTATACATGGGCCCCATTTCTGGAAGTGGCTGCTGGCCCCTGGTCTCTTATTCTTCCTGGAGAAAGTTGTAGGGTTGGTGTTGTCCCGCATGGCGACCCTATGCATTGTGGAAGTCAACCTCCTCTCCTCCAAGGTGGATTGGTCCTCCTCTGCTATACCTCTAGTCTTTTACGTACTACATCCCCACCCATCACCATAAAGATTTAAGGGAACAGAGGTTGGAAGAGGAAAGTTCAAGTGGGTTGGACTCAATGACCTCTAGGGTCTCTTCTAGCCCTAAATCTATGATATAATCATTCTATAAATAAGAGAAAGATATCGGTCATTACATAATTAAGTATTTGATTATAAGGCACAGACTACAAATGATACAGGGGTTCTCATAATACTAATAGTTTGCATTTGATAGACCTCTACAGAATTTGTGAAGTTTGTTACATACATTGTCATATCAGGTCCTCACAATAACTTGATGATGTAGCTGTTATTATTATCCCTATTTTATAGATGAAGAAACTGAGGCTCTGAGATTTCAGGGCCTTGCCCAGGGTTATGTAGCTAGAAAGTGTCTGGGAGCACATAGTAGGCACTTAACATATACCTGTTGATTATCCAGGGCAGGATTTGGATCTGAGTTTCCTGATGCCAGGTCCAACACTATCCACTTCACCATGCTCCTATCTAAGAAGAGAGAGATCAGCTCAAGCTATGGTAGTCAGAGTCTGGTTCACGAAGGAAGCATATGTTAAAAGATAGTGAAATAGTTTCAAGTCTTTCCTGAAAGGAAGTGAGATGGTGTTCTTTGTCACCATGCCCCACCTCAGTTTCTGCCCTGATCCCTTACTGTCCTTGCTCCCCATGTTTGCTTTCTCCCAGTTAATAGATTAGCATTCTCCATAACTAATATAGCACAATAGATAGAGCCTTAGATCTAGAATCAAGAAGACCTGAATTAAAATCTGGCCTTTGATACTTACTAGCTATGGGACCTTGGGCAAGTCATTTAACCTCTGTTTTCCTCAGTTTCCTCAACTGTAAAATGAAAGGATTGGGCTCAATGGCCTCTAACACCCCAAAAGTCTTCAATTAGAACACCCTCTCTACTTTCACTACTAGAAACCTCCCTTGCTTCTGTGGAATGCTTGTCTGACCTAATTTGTTTCCTCTATCCCCAGGTCACTCACCTCGTGATCAGTCGACCCTCTTTTTTCCACTACAAGCCTGGAGATTACATATACTTGAACATCCCAGCTATTGCCAAGTATGAATGGCATCCTTTCACCATCAGTAGTGCTCCAGAGCAGGAAGGTAGGACGGGGCTGTGTCAGGGACATTTGACCAGCCTGTCACCAGCAAGACTGAGACTATGCACACCAAACTTTTACCTTAAAACATTGGTGTGATTGTTTCCCTAATATGCTCACTCTGCCAATGGGAAGTTGTGAAAACAAAAAGCTTTCTTCCTTCTTAGTTGCCACTGCCTATAGAGCTTAGGGTTCCTTCTCATGGTGACCACTCTCCTCTTATCTTCCATCTCTCTTCTTCGGGCTAGCCATCTGGAGTGAGACCAGAACCACCTGATTATAGGCAGAGCCAGGTTCATGGGTAGACAGAACAGGCATCTGCCTATAGAAGGTGGTTTCAGGGACTCTGGGAAGACCTCTATGCTCTCCAGATATCTCACCTACCCATTGACTGATGTCTAAAATTAGAGCTTCATTCCTTCAACTTGAACCTAGTGGTTGTTCTCATGGAATCCTCCATTTGGGATCATAGGTATCACATACCTAGAACTTGTCCAATCTCCTCATTTATAAGCTGAGGCCCATGGAGGACTTGACTAATGTCACACAGATAATGTCAGAGGTGGTTTCTCCTAATCCAGAGCCATTGTTCATTCCATCCCATTTGGTCAGGATGCCATTTAAATTGCAAATGCCCTCTAAGAGAAGAAGCGCATTAGGCACTTAGGGCAGTGTCTAGTTCTCAAGTGCAGCCCTTTCACTGAATCCAAACTTCACAGAACAAATCCCCTTAATAAAAGGATTTGTTCTGTAAGACTTGGACTCAGTCAGAAGGCTGCACCCAAGGACCTAGAGGGCCACATGTGGCCTTGAGGCCACAGGTTCCCCACCTCTGGAACATAGTCAGTACTTAATGAATGTTTGTTGTTGTCATTCAGTCCAGCTCTTCAGTCATGTCCAACTCTACATGACCCCATGGTTTTCTTGGCAAAGATACTTCTCCAGTGTGTCCCCATTTTATAGATGAGGAATTGAGGCAAACAGGGATAAGTGACTTACCCAGGCTCATACAGCTGGTAAGTGTTGGAGGCTGAATTTGAGCTTGGATCTTCCTGACTCCAGGCCTAATGCACTATCCACTGTGCCACCTTGCTGTTCCAATGAATGCTAGTTGACTATTAATCAATATGGTAGGAAGAGGCAGACAAACCAAAATGAAGACCAGCTGTCTCCAACTACATTGTGAGGATTGAACTGGAAACAAATACTGGTCAGGATACAAATATTATGCATATAGGCAATCAGAAGGACACAGAGCAGGTTCGGCATACTATTTTGTAGACAACTCTTAATTAGCCGGCACTTAGAGATCTCTTGGTTCTAGGTCTCTCTATCTAGGTCAATTCTAGCCCAAATTCTTCCTTCCCTCGCTGTCTAAAATGTCACAGAATCACAATATTTGAGAGATAGAAGGGACCTCAGTGGCCACCTGATATAACCCATATGCCAAAGGATGCCCACTATAACTTACCTTACAAGGGGTCATCCAGCCTTTGCTTGAAGACCTCCAAAAAAGAAGACAAAACCCCTCGCAAGGCAGCCCTGTCTACTTTTGTTGTTATTGTTGTTGTTTGGTCATTTCAGTCACTTTGTGACCCCATTTGGGGTTTTCTTGGCAAAGATACTCAAGTGGTTTGCCATTTCCTTCTCCAGCTCATGTGACAGGTGAGGACACTGAGGCAAACAGGCTTAAATGACTTGCCCAGCTAGTAAGTGTCTTAGGCCATATTTGAGCTCAGAAAGATGAGTCTTCCTGACTCCAGGTTTGGTACTACCACCTGCCCCTGTCTACTTTTGGATAGTTCTAGTTGTTAGGAAGCTTTTTCCTGTCATCGAACTTAAATTGGCTTCTTTGTGACTTCTACCCATTACTCTTGGCTCTGTTCTAAGGGGCCAAACAGAAGAAGTTTAATTTCTCCAACATATAGCAGTCTTTCAAAAACTTGAAGACAGCTGTCAGTTATGTCCTCCTGGCGTCTTCTCCAGGCTAAACATGCCCAGTTCATTCAAATCATCCTTCAATGGCTTTCAGCCAATATAGCTCACCTCCTTTGGACTCTTTCCAGCTTGCCTATGCCCTTCTTAAATGGTGACATACTAAACTGATCACATTACTCCTGAGGAGGTCTGATGAGAGCAGAGTACGATGAGATGACATAACACTTCCCTATTCCTAAAAGTGAATAATGTCTGTTTTCTCTTTCTTGGTTGGGGAGCCCCTCGGATTTATTCTTCATACTTCAATATTTCAAGCATCCATGGTTTGATTGGAATTTGTTCCTCCCTTCAGTAATGCAGATCATCACTTCTCACATCTTACTAAGATGGTCCTTATGACTTGCTTTGGATGAAAATTTTCACTACCTGGCTTTTGGTGGTTGTCCTTGGACAGAAGACATTCATTCTATCTGTAGCTGTACTCAGAGCCTTTCTAGCCTGGTAGAACCTGCCAAGGCTTATGATCCATTAGAATAGCCTCAGACAAGCCCAGGCCACCTCCCCATCCTGATAAGACTTTAGAGTAGGACTTCAGTGACAACAATTTGTATTTCAATATAACTTTGTGACTTAAAAAAAAGACTTTTTCTTACAACAATCCTGTGAGGTGAGGAGAAAAGACAGTTTGAGCGAACCACTAAGATAGCTAGCTCCCTCTCTCCTTTCTCCATTTATCCTTGGTTTCCCAGCTGGATTCCCTCATTCACTCCTATTGGTACTGGAGCCTGGAATAATGATGATGATGATGATGATGATGATGATGATGATGATGATGATGATGCTGTTGATAACAGCTAATATAAATATAGTGCTTTAAGATTTTCAAAGTACTTTATGTGTATTATCTCACTCATTTTTCACAACAACTTTGTGAGGTGGGTGCTATTATTATCTCCATTTTATAGGTGCAAAAACAGATGTTAAGTAACATGCCCAGGTAAGGTAGAAAAAGCACTCACTCTGAAGTCGGGAAGACTTGAGTTCAAAACCTGCCTCAGACTCTAAACTGCTTAAATCATTGAATAGCTCTAAGCTTCAGTTTTTTCTATCCATAAAAAAATAGATAATGATGGGGTTTTTTTAAGTTCAATTTTATCGTGAGTCTTTTGGAATTGTGGTGGGTCATTGGGCTGATCAGTTACTAAGTCTTTCATAGTGAATTATCTTTATAATTTTTTGGTTACTGTGTAGATTGTTCTCCTAGTTCTGTTCACTTCATTTTGCATCATTTCGTATGTTTTCCCAGTTATTTCTGAAACCATATCCTTCATCATTTCATATAGCACAATAGTATTCCATCACATTTATATACCATGACTTTTTCAGCCATTCCCCAATTGATGGACATCCCCTCAGTTTCCAATTTTTGCCACCACAAAAAGAGCTACTATATTTTTGTACACATGAGCCCCTTTCCTTTGATTTCTTTAGGATATAGGACTAGTATTACAGGGTTAAAGGGTATGCATAGTTTAATAGTTTCTTGTTCATAGTTCCAAATTGTTTTCCAGGTTAGACTAGTTCACAACTCCACCAATAATGCATTAATATATCTGTTTTCTCAACTCCCCTCTAGCATTTTTAATTTTCCTTTTCTTCATCTTAGCCAATGTTATAGATGTGAGAGTACCTCAGAGTTATTTTAATTTTTGTTTCTCTATTAGTGACTTAGAGCATTTTTTCATATGATTATTGATAGTTTTTATTTCTTCCTCTGAAAGCTACCTGTTCATATCCCTTGACCATTTATCAACTGGGGAATGTTCTTATTCTCATAAATCTGACTCAGTTCCCTATATATTTGAGTAATCAGACCTTTATCAGGGAAAATTACTGCAAAGATTTTTCCCAGTTTTCTAATTTTCTTCTAATTTTAGCTGCATTTGTTTTGTTTGTGCATAAACTTTTAAATTTTGGGCAAACAAAATTATCCATTTTGCCTTCTGTGAATCTCTCTAACTCTTGTTTAATCATGAACTCATCCCTTATCCACAGATCTGACAGGCAATTTCTTATGTGCTTCACTAATTTACTTATGATGTTATCCTTTATGTCTATATCATGTACCCATCTTGACCTTATCTTGGTATACTGTGTGAGATGGTATATACCTAGTTTCCACTAGACTCCTTTCCAGGATTTTTTGTCAAATAGTGAGTTCTTGACCCAATAGCTGAGATCTTTTGGTTTATCTCAAACAGGGATAATAATAATATCTATATGACAGGGTTGTGGTAAGGGTGAACCAATACAGTATATAAAGGCAGGTAGATGATACAGTGGATATATTACTGAGCCTGGAGTCAGGAAAATCTGAGTTCAAATCCAGCCTCAAACACTTACTAGCTATTTGACTCTGGACAGGTCACTTAACATATTTTGCCTCAGTTTCCTCAATAGGGATAATAATAGCACTACCCCTCAGATTTGTTGTGAGGATCAAATAGATAATATTGTCAAATATTTAGCACAGTGCCTGACAAGTAGTAGACACTATATAAATTCTAGTTTATTACTATTATTATTGTATAAGGTGATTTACAAACCTGAAAGTACTATATAAATACTACTTATCATTATCAGTATCATCATTTTTATTATCTACAACATCAGATTATTTCTCAAGTTGCTGGAAATCCAACTGTCCTTTTTAACAGATATTGGAGGCCTATTTACCCATTACTAGAACAGTGACTTCAATCTAAATGGTACTAAATAGAAGTAGATTGAGGAATAATGCATGCATGCATGAAAGAGTGAATAGCCACTTAACATTTAGCACTAGGCACCATTTCTATAGTATATGGTAGTCTGACTAGCATCACCACACTGCCTTCCTACTCCCTGTCATACAGTGGGAAGCCATATAGTTATCCCTTCCACATCACATGGAATAGGGGCGCAGTGCCCCCATGATCTGGAAAATGCATGCAACATGTTTTGGTCTTCCCTGCATACCAGAGAAGAGGTCTGATTTTTTTTTCTTTTTCTTTTATGGGGTATTTACTGTACCTTCTTACAAATTTTGGTTTGATATTATATGATACTATACATATATTTTATGCATTTCTGAGTTTCTAACTTTTTCTGTGTCATCTGCTGGTCTTCACATGCTATCTGCAGCTTCCACAAAACTCCCCCCAAATTCCCATTTAATTTCTTATGCTGACCCACAATATATCAAAGCCATGATTGCAATGTGGAAGGAATTACTGTACTTTATAGTCACACTTTCAGGCCTGCCTACTTCCAGTCAATATGGTCAAAGATATTTGGGATAGTTAAAAGATGAGTTAAGGAAACTGAAGGATGGGCCAACGTGTAGTATTCCTTTGCAAAGCTGACTTTCTAGGAGTCATTGTGGTACCCAGAGTAACATCAAGATTGACCAGGGGGATAATGTAAGTTTCCTTATCTCTGTTCAGTCTCTGGACCTAGGTGAAATAAGTGACACACCTCATTTACCTCCCCAGGGCAAGAATCAGTTAGTCCACAATATGGATTGATCATGTGTTTTACGTAGAACCTTGGCCTGGGTTGAGAAATAAACATACAAAGAAGGGGAAAAAAAAACAGAGTCCACTCTGTTCTAAGGAAGGGAAACAGCTCCCAGTTTTAGGGCCCTTCTGGTCTTATTGGATAGAATCAAGAATAGGGCAGCCAAGAAAGTGAAGAGTGTTGAATCCATGTCATATGAAGATGGAATGAAGGAGTTAGATGTATTTAGCCTGGAGAAAAGAAAACTCAAGGGGCAGCTAAGTCAGGAGGACCTGAGTTCAAATCCGGCCTCAGGCCAAGCACTTGACACTTACTAGCTGTGTGACCCTGAGCAAGTCACTTAACACCAATTGCCTTAACAAAAAAAAAGAAAAAAAGAAAAGAACAATTAGGGGTAACATGACGGCTCTCTTCAAGTATTTGAAAGGCTGCTATATAGAGAAGGGATTAGATTTGTTCTTGGTTCCAGAGAATAGAACCAGGAGTAATGGGTGAATGTTGCAAAGAGACCAATTTAGGCTTGATGATATCATCATCATCATCATCAACATCATCAACAACAACAACAACAACAACAACAACAACAATGACAATAATGAGAACAACAACTTACTAACAATTAGAGCTGTCCCAAAATAGACTGGGCTATCTTGAGAGGTAGCGGTCCCTTTTTTATGATCTCTTTGAAATACAGACCTAGTAATGGTATTGCTGGGTCAAAGGGTATGCACAGTTTTATTGTCCTTTGGGCATAGCTCTAAATTATTCTCCAGAATGGTTGGACTAATTCAATCAGTAGTGATTTAGAGCATATTTTCAGGTGACTATAGATAGCTCTAATTTCTTCTTCTGAAAACTGCCTGCTCATATTCTTTGACCATTTGTCATCTGGGGAATGGCTTTTATTGTTATAAATTTATCTCAGTTCCCTATATATTCAAGAAATGAGACATTTATCAGAGCAACTTTCTGTAAATTTTTTCCTAGTTTCCTGGTTTCCTTCTAATTTTGTCTGCGTTGCTTTTGTTTATGTAAAACTTTTTTTTTCATTTGATGTAATCAAAATTATCCATTTTATATCTCATATGCTCTTTACTACTTGCTTGGTCATAAATTTTTCCCTTATTCATAAATCTGACACGTAAAATATTCCCTGGTTCTTTATTTATGATGTCACCCTTTATTTCTAAATTAGGTATCCATTTTGACCTTATTTTAGTATATAGTGTGAGGTGTTAATCTATACCAAGTTTCTGCCAAACTGCTTTCCAATTTTCCCAGAAATTTTTGTCAAATAGTGATTTATTCTACCACAATCTTGGATCTTTGTGTTTGTTAAACACTGGATTACTAGATATTGTGTACCTAATATATACATTGATCCACCACTCTATTTCTTAGCCAATACCAGGTTATTTTCATGATTACTGCTTTGCAATACTGCTTGAGATTTGGTATGGCTAGACCACCTTCCTTCACATTATTTTTCATTGATTCCCTTGATATTCTTGATCTTTTGTTCTTCCAGATGAATTTTGTTATCATTTTTTCTAGCCCTATAAAATAATTTTTTGGTGATTTGATTGGTGTGGCACTGAATATGTAAGTTGATTTAAGTAGAATTGTCATTTTTGTTATATTTGCTCCTCCTACACATGAGAAATTAATATTTCTCCAATTAGTTAGATCGGACTTTATTTGTGTGAAAAGTGTTTTTTTAACTGTATTCATATAGTTCCTGGGTTTGTCTTAGCAGGTAGACTTCCAGGTATTTCATATTGTCTGTAATTATTTTAAATGGAATTTCTCTTTCTATTTCTTGCTGCTAGACTATGTTGATAATATATAGAAATGCTAATGACTTATGTGAGTTTTTTTTATGTCCTGCAACTTTGCTGAAATTGTTAATTATTTCAACTAGTTTCTTTTTTTAGTTGATTCCCTAGGATTCTCTAAATATACCATAAAATCGTCTGCAAAGAGCAATGGTTTTATTTCTTCATTACCAATTTTTATTCCTCCAATTGTTTTTCTTGTCTTATTGCTATAGCTAGTATTTCTAGAACAATATTGAATAATAGTGGTAATAGTGGATATCCTTGCTTCATCCTGATCTTATTGGGAAGGCTTTTAGCTTATACCCATTACAGACAATGGTTGCTATTGGTTTCAAATAGATACTATTTATCATTTTAAGGAAGGCTCCATGTATTCCTATGCTTTCTAAATAGGAATGAGTGTTGCATTTTGTCAAAAAAAATTTTCTGCATCTATTGAGATAATATGATTTTTATTGGTTTCATTATTGATAAGGTTAATTATGCTGATAATTTTCCTAATATTGAACCAGCCCTGCATTAAATAATAAATCCCACCTGGTAATAGTGTATTTTCTTTGTGATATTGCTGTCATCTCCTGCTAGTATTTTATTTAAGATTTTTGCACTAATATTCATTAGGGAAATTGGTTCATAATTTTCTTTTTCTCTTTTTGCTCTCCCTGGTTTAGGTATTGGAACCATACTTGTGTTATAAAAGGAATTTGGTAGAACTCCTTTGCCTATCTTTCCAAATAATCTATATAATATTGGTATTAATTATTCTTTAAATGTTAAGTACAATTCACTTGTGAATCCATCTGGTCCTGGGGATTTTTTCTTAGTGAGCACATTTATGAGTTATTTGATTTCCTTTTCTAAGATAGAGTTATTTAAGTTTTTTATTTCTACTTCTGTTAATCTGGTTAGTTAATATTTTGTAAATATTCATCCACTTCACTTAGGTGGTATATAAATGGGCAAAATAATGCCTAATAATTGCTTTAATTTCATCTTCATCAGTGGCACATTCATTTTCATTTCATTTTATTTTAGGTGAGGCAATTGGGGTTAAGAGACTTGTGCAGGGTCACACAGCTAGCAAGTAAACTCAGGAGCTCCTGACTCCAGGGCTGGTGCTCTATCCACTGTACCACCTACCTGCCCAATACTATTTTCATTTTAGATACTGATAATTTTATTTTCTTCTTTCTTTTTAAAAATAAAATTAACCAATATTTTATGTATTTTTTCATAATAACAGCTCCTCATTTTATTTGTTAGTTTAGTGATTTTCTTACTTTCAATTTTATTTATCTCTACCTTCATTTTCAGGATTTTCAATTTGGTGCTTAATTGGGGTTTTTTAAATTTTTCCTTTTTCCAGTTTTTTTTTTAAATTGCATGCCCAATTCACTGATATGTTCATTTTCTATTTTATTGATGTAAGCATTTAACGATGTACATTTTCCCCTAAGTACTATTTTGGCTGCATCTCATAAGTTTTGGTATATTGTCTCATTGTTGTCATTCTCTTTAATGAAATTATTGATTGTTTCTGTGATTTGTTCTTTGACTCACTCATTCTTTAGGTTTAGATTATTTAGTTTCCAAATAATTTTTAATCTATGTTTTTATGGCCTTTTATTGAATATAATTTATTGTATTATGGTCTGAAAAGGATGCATTTAATATTTGGGTTTCTGCATTTGGTTGTAAGGTTTTTATTCCCTAATATATGGTCAATTTTGTGATGGTGTCTTTACAGCTCAGAAGAAGGTATACTCTTTTCTATTGCCATTCAGTTTTCTCCAGAAGTCGATCATATCTAACTTTTCTAAAATTTTATCCATCTCCTTAAATTCTTTCTTGTTTATTTTATGGTTAGACTTGTCTAGTTCTGAGAAGATAAAGTTGAGGTCCTCCACTAGTACAGATTTTGTTTTATTGTTTGTTTTTTGATGTCTCATGGAATTATTAGCTTCTATTTACCAATTCTAAATCTTCAGTGAGCTTTTGTGCCTCTTTTTCCATTTGGCCAATTCTGCTTTTTAAGGAGCTGTCTTCAGTGGATTTTTGTGCCTTTTAAAAAAAAACTATATGACTTTTTCTATTTTTTAAGATTTTATTTTCTTCACTATTTTTGTGCCCCTTTTACCAAACTGTTGACTTTCTTTTCATAATTTTCCTCATCACTCTCATTTCTTTTCCCAGTTTTCCCCCTACCTCTCTTATTTGATTTTTAAAATGTCTTTTTTAGCTCTTCCAGGAGTTCTTGTTAGGCTTGTATCCAATTTACATTTTTCTTTGAGGCTTTGCTTGTAGCCACTTTGATATTGTTATCTTTTTCTGGGTTTGTGTCTTGTTCTTCCTTGTCACCAGAGTAACTTTTTGTGGTTAGGTTCTTTTGTTGTTGTTGTTGTTGTTTGCTCACTTTTCTAGCCTTTTTCTGGACATTTAACTTTATGTTAAAATTGGGCTCTGCTCTCAGGGCGGAGACAGCATTGTTCTAAGCTTCAGGCCTTTCTTGCTGCTGTTTTCAGAGCTAGCTTTTGGTTTTTGGTGTTTCCAAGGTGGCATGATCTAGGGAGGTGTGATCACTGCTGTCCTGGCTTGTGCTATGGCTTTTACCCAGAAAGAGACCTTGTTCCTCTGTGGCTACCACTAGCATTCCTCCTGGCCTTGGGGCTGTTACCAGGCCCCTCACTCTCCTACAGCTTCAGTTGTTAGTGTTCCCTTCTGTCTTAGAACTGAGATCAGAGTCCCTACTCCCCCATAAGTAACCACAAGGACTCCTCTCCACCCTGGAACCATGACCCAGGGCCCTTCAACAGCTATAAGTCCTATTGTCCCTAGGACTGCAACCTGGAACTACATATGGGCAATACAATAGGGTCTTGAACTCAGTGCCAGTAAAGGGTTCCCTGAAATTTCCTTCCAACCAGTTGTCTGATCCCTTCACTGTCCATTGGCTGACAGCTCCTAAAGCTGCTGCTACCACCAATGCAGTCACCTCCAGAGAGCATCCTGAGCTGTGTGGTCTACCCTGAGCTCCAGGCCTGTCTGACCTCCCCTGGTGAGACAGAACTTTCCTGGTGACCTCCTAAGTTGTCTTGTGCTGGAAAATTGTTTCACTTGAACTTTTGTTAGTTCTGTTCATCCAGTATTTTGCTTGAGGCATTATCTCAGAGTTATTTTTAAGGGAATTTGGGGGAGCTCAGCTGAGTACTTCTCTACTCTGCCATCTTGGCTCCTTAAAATTTTCTATAGCATTTATCACAGTGCCTATCACAGAGAAAATCCTTAATAGATATGTGTTTATTTTATTTCTTCTTTTCTGTGACATTCAACTTGTCCTCTCTTCCCTACTGATTTCATTCCCTTCACAGGCACCATCTGGCTGCACATCAGATCTCAGGGACAGTGGACAAATAGGTTGTACAATTACTTCAAGGCTTCTGACCCTATTTGTTTTGGTGTCAAGAGGCTGACACAGAGCCTGAAGTTCAGAAGGAGTCAGAGAAAGCTCCAGGTAGGCGGCTGAAGGATAATGGAAGCTTTCCTCAAAAGCCATGGGTCCCATCCAGAAGTGTGCTGGTACCAGCTCTCTGGGCCAAAAAACAAATGAACTTATGAACACTTTCAGAATTTAATCTACATCATTAACACTTCCCATCACTTTCTTAAGCCCAGACAATCAACAAAACAATAAACCAAGCCCTGGTTTATAATGTTTGCAGATTTCCAAGGTATAAATGCTTACACTGAACATTTAAGGAGCAGGTTAGAGCTAACTCAGCACTCCTAGGCCTAGGGCAGTGACCTGAGTACTCCCGCTTCAGTCAGTTGATATCATTTGCTGAACAACAGAAGTCTGCACAGGTCTAGACTTATATAAGCTGCCTATGATGTGTGATTTCATTAGCGTTCAGAATATTCTTTGGATGATGTCTGAAATCCCATTGGTTAAAGCTTACCTCTTTGTATTAAGTCTTTATTCTCAGTTAGAAGGCAAATACCTGGGAAAGATAAGATAAACCGTTCTCAGACCCTGACACCTTAGAGGAAAGTGAAGGATCTGAAAGCATCTCCTGATGGTGAGGAGAGGAGGAAAAGAAATCATTAGGACATGGAAGGGGAGTAGTAAGAGGATGTGGAGGCCTAAGGCAGTGTGGCCCAGTGAAAAGCATGCTGGATTTGGGATCAGAGGAGCTGGGTTCAAATCCCAGCTCTGCCCCTTGGTATATGTATAACTATGGGGAAATCATGTAGCCTCTCTGGGCCTCAGTTTCCTCATCTGGTAAGTGAGGAGTTTGGGGAGGAGGACAATTCGTCTCTAAGGTCCCTTCCAATTCTTAAATCTGTGTTCCTCTGATCCTATGGCTTATGTATACAGAGGCTTATAAAATAACAGACAAAGGAGACCAGACCCTATTCCTGCCTCCCTGGGGAGTTTATAATGTTGTAACAGGGATCAGAGACATCCCATGGCCAATTCCATATCGATCATTCACACCTGAACAAATGCCCAGTAGCGTAAGATAAAACAACACCTTGTGGCTGAGGGGAAGGGGAAAGAAGGAACCAGAGCTGGACATGTCCAACCAGTCAAGGCAACCCAAAGGAGGTGACCTTCTAAGCAGGAAAGCAAATCAGAACATCCTATGCTGAAAACTCTTGTTTCCAGGAAACCAAGATCCATGTCTTGGGTGCTCATTCTGCTAATACAGCTCAAGGAGTAGTGGCCACTAGCACGGAGAACACCGTGCAACTGATGAACTACACATCTGAGAAACTGCCCCAGCAAAACAAGGAAGACCTTATTGACTATGGAAAGGAGAGAGAAGAAAAGGTTCAGCCAAGAAGTGTGAGGCTCTGGGACTTGGAGGAGGTTGGGGGGGTGGGGAGGAAGGAGACAGAGGGGCTAGGAGTAGAGAGTGATTACTTTTCTTTCCCTGGTGACTACATTCTTATACTGAGCTCTACTCCAGGAACCGCTAAGGGTCAGCTTCCTGCTAAATTGATATGCTTAAAAGTCCTCAAGATATAGGATGTAGTCCTTCATCCATTTATGGAGAAGAAGGGCATAATCCTGCCCTTTTTTTCAGCCAAGAATAAACATGGTATGGCATACCCAGGTGATAGTGAATGGGGAGGCCTGTCTATCTCGCAGGGGTAGAAGAAGAGTGGGCATCCATAGTGGAGATAAAAGTGTGTGTGTAATCCATATCACTCATGATGCAGCAAAAATCCATGTCCCCTTGTTCGTGCTAGCTTCCTGAAAAAGCGTTGCTCCCAAAGGGAATAGATGCAGTACCCCACAGCAACCCGAGTGTCCAGTGTTTGAATTTTAAAAAATCTGACCTTTTAAAAAAATACTGCTAGGACTACTCTAGCCTCCTCCCAAGTCTGCATTAGGAAAAGATTTGTGGTGGCCAAGAACAGGGAAAACAGCTAATGCGGCTCCCTGGACCAGCCCAACTTTCTGTTCCTTATAGGTCTTTCCTCAGTTAAATGAAAACCACCGATTCTGTAACATCAAGGTAAGAGACTCCAAGTGAAGAGGATATGGTGGGGAAGAGGGAGGTTGGGGAGAAGTCTTTAAAGAAGTGGTGAGCCATGTGCCCCAGGGAAGACCTACATTATCATTCTTTCCTTTTCTCTTTTCTTTGTTTCTTTCTTTCTTTTTTTGTGAGGCAATTGGGGTTAAGTGACTTGCCCAGGGTCACAATGCTAGTAAGTTTCAAGTGTCTGAGGCTGGATTTGAAGTCATGTCCCCCGACTCCAAGGCCAGAGCTCTATCTCCTGTGTCACCGAACTGCCCTCTTGTCCTTCTTTTCTAAGGATGGGGAAGACCAAAGCTATGATGGAGAGTCTATTTGGAAGGTTTGTCCCCATGGGTGAAGGAGCACTCGGTGGAGGATTAAAAGACTTGAGTTCGAATTTGAGCTCATCACTTACTCAACCTACGCAGTCTTGGGCAAGTAATAACCTCTCTGGGCCTCAGTTTCTTCATCAGAGTGAAACAGTAGAAAGATAGCTGGTTGTGAAGTCAGTAAACAGATCCAAATTCCACCTCGGTCACTTACTGTTTGTGTGACCTCAGGCTAGTCGTGTCTCTAGATATCCAGTGTCTCATCTGTGAAATGAAGGGGGTACACTGGATGATTTCTAAGGTCCCACCCAGCACTACATCTGTGATTTTATGACATTATGCCCCACTGACATTACAAATGGAAGCTGTCCATTAGGCCATGCTGCTGGATGACAGGATTATAGCTTGGAGGCATCTCAGCCCAATTTCCTCACTTTACAGATGAGGAAACCGACACCTAGAAAAATTGTGAATTTCCCAACCTCATAAGCTAGTAAATGGCAGAGCTCATATTGAAGCCAGTCCAATAATCTTTCTACTGTACTATGTATATACCCATCCGAGAGAATCCATTTTCTAGTCTCTACTTTGCCATGCATTTTAATAGTAGCTAATAGGAACTAACATTTATATAGCGCTACATAGCACCTCCTACATGCCAGGCACTGTTAGGTGCTTTACAGATATGCTCTCGTTTGATCCTTACAAAACCCTGAATAAGTGAAATTTTTATCCCCACTTTACAGTTGAAGAAACTGAGGCAAAGAGAGGTTAAATAAATGACTTGCTCAGGGTGACACAGAAAAGTGTCAGAGTCTGGCTTTGAACTCAGCCCTTCCTAATTCCAAGTCCGAAACCCTATCCACTGCATGACCTAGCTACCATAGACAAAGCACTCCCTAACTCTTAATCTGTATCTGTAAAGTGAGGGGGTTGGGCAAGGTGGATTCTCCCAGATCTAAGCTTCTGTGATACTGTGGTTGTATGACTTCTCCAAAGAGACCTTTTCTCCCCAGGAGAGTTTGGGGGGGTGGGTTTGGGGTAGGGCAGGGAAGAGGAGTCTCTGAGACCTAGGCCAGGGCTGCTCAGCAACCCAGAGGTTCAAATGTTCTCAGAGCCAGAAGAAGCATGAAATTCTACCCCTTCCCTCCTCTCATTCCAGTGCTACCTGGATGGTCCCTATGGAACTCCAACCCGACGGATCTTTGCTTCTGAACATGCAGTACTGATTGGGGCTGGTATTGGCATCACCCCTTTTGCCTCCATCCTGCAGAGCATTATGTACAGGTCAGTAGGGGATCTGTGACTGACTTGCCAGTGGGGGAATTGTGTGTACCAAATTGCTTCTGTCTTGTAAAACTGACTCTGTTTTATGACTTCAGCTTCACTTTCCTATAAATTCCACCTGCTTGCTAATCATGGAAACTGAATAACATCCTGTTTCATATCTGGCAAAGTCCACTTGCTCACTCTCCCCAGCCCAACTCCCCAAAACTCACTCATTCCTCTTCCAACTTGGAAATTCCTTAATCTCTCCTCCAATAGAAATCAGATTACTTAGTCTTGTATCCTGGTTTATATCCTGTTGACTGTTTTCTTTCAATGCATAAAAATCTGTTGCTCCCTATATTTGAGGTCCAATGCCAAGCAGAGGAGACTTGGTCCTGATTTGTTATACAATTGGCACACACTATTTAATAAATCAATATGCTCAGAAGCTTGAACCTTTGTTTCCTCAGTTATTTCAGATTTCACCCATCATACCAGACCCTGATCTGCTGAAGTCCAGAGAGAGTCTTGCCTGCTTCTCCTCTTTCTTTTTTCTTACTCCAAGCCAATCCTTGTTGGGGTTCCACTTCTGATGTTCTGGATCTCTCACTGCCTTAGGGGTCAAATAAACTTCCTGGTTAATTAAAACATATTCTAATATCCAAGGGGTACAAGTAGTTTCCAAGACAATTAAAAGCAGTTTAGGAAAATAAAAGTGGCAACAAGAAAATTAAAAGCAGAGAGCAAGGAGGTTCCCTAGGGTCTCAGGAGCTCATCGCCAAAGTCCTAAAAACTGATTTTGTGTGTACCCAAAGATTCCATAGCCAGTCCCAGGTCAAGTTACCTGGAGCCAAAGGTAACCCCAACCGTCCCAGGTCTGCCCGTTCTTCCTTGCTCATGATAGTTACAGCTGCCATTGTGGGAGTGTAGGGGGTTAACTTAAAACAACAACAACAGCTAATTCCTTCAGTATCTTGGTCCACTACACCCTCTTTCTTCCCTTCCCTTTTCTTCATTTCCCTTGTTACTCTTTCCTCCATTTTTCATACCCCGGTTTCCAATATCTCTCATTGGCCCTCTTTGTCTGATTTTACTCAGGCACCAAAAGAGAAAGCGAAGCTGCCCCAACTGCCATTACTCATGGTGTGAGAATGTCAAGGGTGATGAGATGAAGCTAAAGAAGGTAAGTGGTGGTTTTCTAAGGGTAGGGTGGCCGGGACCATATCGTTCTCTAATTATGTATAGCAACCCAAGAGACAATATCTTTCACAGAGGAAGGGGGACGAATAAGATGACTTTTTTACCTGGTGGAACCCTTGATTACTTTCCCACACCTTCCCCCAAAGCCTCTCCCAACCCTGCCTCCCCCATCCTCTTTTCCCAGATGCCCAATGTTCCATGCTGCCTTATCCCTGAGGACCTGCTCTCCCTGTCCTCTATTCCATCCACCCTTTCTGGGAGAGGATCTTCATTACCTATCAGGAAGAAACCATCTAATTAAATTAATCAAAATAGATGGGAAAGGCTGTCGTATGGAAGAAGGATCAGACTTATTCTGTATAGTTTCTGAGGGAAAAATTAGGACTGGCAGGTGTGTATGATTCGGGGAGGCAGAGAGGCAGATTTAGATTATGCATAGCAATTAGAGTTGTTATAAAACAAAATGAGGGCTTGGCTTTCACAGGATGAGTTCTCTGGCATGAGAAATATTTGAATCTTTGTCAAGGACACTGCAGAGAGGGTTCTTGCATTGAGTGAGAGGCTCTATTAGATTTCGAAGAGTCAATGATTCTAATGCCTCCTAAGTTTACATTTAAATAAAAAAATTATGTGTCTCATTTTGAAAGCTAGAAATTCATCAACATGAAGAAATGAATTTCTAGTAGGGAAAATGTGTCTAGTTCTGTGGGAGTAGGGATGGAGGGAAAGATAGTATTTCTTGGCCATTCAAATAACATTGAGTATGTGATCACCTACCCCATCTCCTTGGAGAGCAGGTCCTATTGGCTTTGGTGGTACTGGTAGGAATGCTATGGCTCCCATAATCTTTTTTGAAACTCCCTCTACTAGAGATTCTTTGGGAAGTCCATGTACTTGGATAGGAAAAAAAATTCCCCATTCTCACTAGTTTTTGGCCTTTTTTATATTTTATTTTATTTCATACCTTTAAAAACATTATTCCAAGAAGGAATCCATAGGCTTCACCAGACTTCCAAAGAGTCTGTGTCACCAAAAACGTTAAGAATCCTTGCTCTAATTCTTCCATTTTTGCAAAAGGGTTTATTCCACCACCACCCCTCACCCCTCCACATCTCTTTTGAAAAAGCCTGGACAGAGAGTATTCTTAAGTGCTGGGCTATGCCAAGGATGCAAGGTATATGGCCACGCTTTGAGCTGAGTGCAGAGGGTGGCAAGCCCAGAAGACTGGGAGCTTTGGGACATGGACAAGGACCTCCTCCAAAGTCACTCACTGCACCCACAGCAGTTTAAGATACCCTCTTTATTAAGCATCTAGGTCAGAAAGGAAACTGTATAGAGAGTTAGGAGAGACCTCATGGTGATGTGGTAAAGTTGCAGAGGTTGAAGTCAAAAGGCCTGAGTTTGAATCCTGATTCTGTCACCCACAGCCTCTCTGGGCCTCAGGTTTCTCATGTGTAGAATGAGGAGGTTCAACTTGATGGCTTTTAAAAGCCCCTTCTGGATGTAGATTTGTGACTTTTGACATTGGTTCCAGACTCAGTTCTGCTGCCAAACCAGCTGTGTGACCTTAGATAGGTTACTTCTCTTTGGGCCCTAGTTTCCTCCACTGCCAAATGAGAGGGTCCAACTACATGATTTCTGACTTTCAGAAGCCATGAATCCTATTTGCTGGCTCTGAAAGAGAATGGTCACTGACATGGCCCCATTCTACTAACAATAATAACAGCTTACATTTAGATAGCACTTTAAGATTCACAAAGCCCTTTCCTGACAACTTCTCAGTGGTTGCCAAGTATTATACTCCTGATTTTAATTCAATTTAATAAACATTTATTAAGAGCCTACTATGTGCTAGGCACTGTGCTAAGCCCTGGGGATACAAAAGGACAGCCCTGCCCTCAAGGAGCTTACAATCTAATAGGGGAGACAACCAGGCTTCCCACCCAGCTCTCCATAGTTCAAGTCTGGCACATAATACTACACCTGCAACAGATCAAATGGGCTGATCCTTACACAGAAAATCAGCCTGAGTTTCATGATGAAACAGGGCATCCAGTCCTAGATATTCCAAGGGAAGGGTGGAGAGCCAGGACATCCAGGTTTGTGTACTGGCTGTCTATTTAAGCTTGAACAAAGCACTTAATTTTCTCAACCTCACTTCGCTTATCTGCAAAATGAGCAGGTTGGGTTTGTTGATGTCCAAGGTCCTTTCTGGCTCAAAATATATGATTTTATGATCTTATGACTTATTTGGGTCTCTGTTTCTCATCTGAAAAATAAGCATAATAATCATAGATCAATGAATGTAAAGGAATCCTAGCATCTAGGTGCAGCACAGAAGCTGGAGTCAGGAAGACCTGAATTTACATTGGTCATCAGGCACTTACTAGCTGTGTAACCCTGGGCAACTCATTAGCCTCCCTTTGTCTTAGTTTCCTCAATTGTAAAATGAGGATACAAATACCTCTTGAGGTTGTGAGGATAAAATGAAATAATATTTGTAAAGCACTTTGCAAACCTTGAAGTGCTGTATAAATGCTAGCCAGCTAGCTAGATAGTAGTAGTAGCAGCAGCAGCAGCAGCAGCAGCAGCAGCAGCAGCAGTAGTAGTAGTAGGACAAGTCATAAGGAGAAAATGTGAGAATAAATGTGAAATTCTCTTCACCCAGAGCCTTGTGGGTAGTAGGTACTCAGATAATCAGCTGAACTGAAAGTACCTTAAAAAAGTTAATGAAAAAAGTTGATGGTATATTTACTAACTTGATGGATTAATATCACTAGGTGGACTTCATCTGGATCAACCGAGACCAGAGGTCATTTGAGTGGTTTGTGAGTTTGCTGACCAAGCTTGAGATGGATCAGGCGGAAGAGGAACCAGGAGGTAAGTTAAGTTGAGTCTCAGAGCTTCATATGGCCCACAAAGGAGGTAGCACTCATGTGTACCCTAATAAACAAAAATTGGGAATGGGGTAGGAACAGAAGAGGTCAAGGAAGGTACTAAGGGAATTGTGATCTGTTTTGGGGAATGCCCATACTTGTAAAACCATAAATATTTTCAAGTACTGAATTATAAGTTGATTAAATAAATTAATTTCAGAGCCTTTTCATCACTATCTGAAACCCTAGAAGGGGTAGAACTGGATCATGTCCTACCTCAGATGAACTGGACTCTCCTTAAAGTATTCTCTCTCTTCTCTTGCCCCCAGCCCATTTCCTGGAGTTGCACATGTACATGACTTCTGCCCTGGGCAAGAATGACATGAAAGCTATTGGCCTACAGATGGCACTTGATCTCCTGGCCAAGAAAGAAAATAAAGACTCCATCACTGGACTGAAGACAAGGACCCAGCCAGGGAGACCAGACTGGGGCAAAGTAAGGGCCTGGTGGCATCATAGAATTATAATACAGTTTAAAGTGATCAAACACATTAGTACTTTCATATTATCCTGTGGTTCTCCTTCCCATCTAGGAACTTACCCATAGAGCCACACCTCCTCTCTCCCAGGGAAAATAGGGATCATCCTTTCCATTTCTAAGATGGGGAAACTAAGGACCATGCATAGGACTCATAGCAAGCCTTTGGCTATAATTTAAGATCATGGGGAGAAACGCCATGGTCCCTATAAGCTCTACAGCACATGGTGGAGAAAGGAGACTATTCCAGTAGAGGAAGAAGGAGAAGACCCAGGGGTTAAAGTTATGTGCCTTGTTTGAGGGGCATGGAGTTAGTGACAGAGACTTGGTTTAATTTCTGTCTTCAACCAAGATTTCCTACCTATTTTAATCCACTTCACTTTTCTGGACCACAATTTCCTCATCTATAAAATGAGGAGGTTGAAGTAGATTATTTCTAAGTTCTCTTCACTCTAAATCTGTGACCAGTGTCCTCTGTCCCTTTCTCTTCTTTCTCCTCCTCTGCTTCAGGTGTTCGGAAAGGTGGCTGCTGAAAACAAGGGCAAAGTCCAGGTGTTCTTCTGTGGATCTCCAGCTCTGGCCAAGGTGCTGAAGAGTCACTGTGAACAGCTCAACTTCAGATTCTTCAAAGAGAATTTCTAATCCCAACTCTGTAAGCTCTTTCTTACTAGGATTTGGGAAACTGTTATTCTTGGAGGAGGAACTGAATGGTGATGTATTGTTGTTGTGAGATTTCAAAACCTGCCACCTGTGATCAAATTCTTAGTCACACAGGCTACCTGGAAGCACCAAGACAAGAGCAGAGGTATTAATGCTCATCTCCAAATTTTATCTTGTCCTGATGGAGCTGAAGAGACCAATACCAGATAGATTTCATTTGGAACACAATGTAGTAGAAAATATATTGTTGAATGTTTGTATTCTAGAACTTTGAAGGGCTGCCATATGTTTTTCAACCATCTCAGGCTGAAGGCTGACTGGGATGGGAAGGGTATATGACATATTGGTAAAAACAGTTGCAGGAAGAATCTCAGGTCAATTTTACCTTTTAAAGTAGTCTTCAGAGAGACCCTCCCCCCAAATCCTAAGTGTGTGCTTTCTAAATCTATGCTCTCTCAGAGACAGACAAGTGGAAAGATGTTTTTCAATTCGTGTGGAGAAAATCTCTCCACTTATCTGCATGTTGTTTGCTATCTTTTTCCTCTGCATCTTCCCATTTATTTCTTTCTGTCTCTGTCTCTCAATATCTTTGTATCTGTCTCTCTCCTCTTCTCTTTCTTGAGCGACAATATCATAGTGTGGGAAGCCTTTTGGACTTTCCGTCAGGAATACCTGGGTTTGAATCGCACTTTTGAAAAAGACTAGTGGTGTGACTCTGGGCAAGGAGAACAACCTAAGTCTCTGTCTCCTCATTGCAAAATGAGGAACCTCTCTTACAGGGCATTGTGAGGATCAAATGAGATATTGTATAGAAAGCCCTTTGCAAAACTTAAAACATTATATAGTCACTTCTCTTTGTCTCTCTTTCTCATTTTACTGATTGGGAAACTGAGTCCCAAAGGCTCAAAGTGACTAGCCCAAGGTCACACACCTAGTGAAATTCTGGGAATGTCCATGACCACAACATTCAGGAAAATACAAAGCAAAACTTGAAAAGCATTCTCAGAGGAGCAAATTCTGAGGGCTTTTTTTTCTGGAATTCTTTTTTTGGGGATTTTCAGATAGATGGAAGAGTCCCCAGGAAGAGTCTTAGCAGGAGAAGCTCCACCTACAGCATATCAGCACATGTGTGTACATACTTTTAAAAATCTTTTTCCTTTTTTGACAGGACCTGTGATTTAATTGGGAGTAGAGAGTTCCCCATAAGGTCCCCTACTAATGCAGTTCAGTAGCTGTTCTATAACCTAGAGTCTTAGAGGGCTACCTAGGGGCACTGAGTGATTTGCCTAAGGTCACATAGCCTATATGATTCTGAGGTGAGATTTGAACCCAGGTCTTCCTGGCTCCTTTGTAGCTCTCTCTTCACTATATCATGCTTTGTATGCCTAGATAGATAGATAGATAGATAGATAGATAGATAGATAGATAGATACATAGATAGAAAGATAGAAAGATATTTACTAGGGAGATTGAAAAGTTATTGCCTAATATTCTATCACATGTATCACAGTGTCCTTCATACATTAGATCTGAGTTCAGAACATGGGATGGAATCTGATAAAATAGCTCAAAGGGACAAAAAGACAAAAAGGCAATGGTATATAGAGAATAGAGCCTTGGATTCAGAGTAAGATGACCTGAGTTCTAGTCCTGGCTGCCATTCACTGGATATGTGTGACCTTGTGTGAGTCCTTTATCATCTCTCAGCTTTATCTGTTAATTGGTGATAATATTATGTGCCCTGCTTGCCTCACAAAGGGTTGTGAAGATCAGATGAGATACTCTATGTGAAAGTGCTTTGTAAACAATAAAGCTCTATATACGTAGGTAAAGGAAGAAAGAAAGAAAAGATGGAGGGAAGAAGGAAGGAAAAAGAAGGAAGGAGGAAAAAAGGAACAAAGGAAGGAGGAAAGAAGGAAGAAGGAAAAAAGAAGAAAAGAAGGAAGGAGAAAGGAAAGAAGGAAAGAAGGAAAATGATGCACATATCTAGGATGTGTTATATTGGGCATTTGTCAAGGTCTGTTGTAGTAAGGATTTCTTTTCTATGTGATTGGACTATATGACCACTGAGGTTCCTTCCAAACCTCAAATTCTGTGATTCTGTGGAAGCATTAAGGTTATCTCTTCTAGGCCAACACAGTGGTAGATAATGGGACTCTAGGAATTCCTAGGTCCATAGTCAGCAGTAAAAAAGATGGTTGAAATGTTGTAGTACTGATGAAAAACTAGAGAGGTAAACTCTGAGCCCAAATGGTTGAGGACCTTTCTCATCTGGAGACTAGAAAGGGACCTAAGAAAGAAACTTAGTTCAGGAGAGCAGATTATAGAGTGGGGATTGGGGGGGGGAGGTGAGTAGGAGGCTGATATCATAGGATCATGGAGAGAGCAGAAGGAATAGAGGTATTATCTAGTCCAACCTCTTCATATTACAAGTGAGGAAACTGAGGCACAGAAAGGTTAAGCAACTTATCTAGGATCACACACCAAGTAAGTGAGGTGGGTTTAGTTTTGCCTGTTTCCCAGTCCAGTGCCCTATCTATTATATTATACTTCCTTCTGGAGGGGACAGAAAAGAAAATCCTCCTGTAATAATTTATTTAGTCCCATCAGTGTAGCTATTGATTTCGTATTTTGTTGTTATATTTTTTTCCTGGTTGAGAAAAAAAACCACATTGATAATTCACTTCTTAATACTCTAAACCTACCCCCACCTCATTTAATCCTAGATTTCCATCTACAAGTTTAGCTGAAGTCCCTTCAGCTTTTAACATTGGCAGCACCAGTGTCATCTAGTGTTGGAAGGATGCAACTGCAGGCAGACGGTGTCCCAAAGATATGTGATGGAGCTGGATAGGCAATGATGCCCACTTTTCCACCTTCTGTTTTACAATGAGGTTCCCAGGAACATATTTCAGCAAAAATTAGAAAGCATCTGTCTTTGGGAACATGAAGCACCAGCTACAGTCGGCGGTGTTAGCCTGTGAGTGCTTGTAAGCTTGAGTTGAGCTAAGCTGACTAGCCAGTAAGAATGTCTATCAGTGGTCATTTTCAACTGTATGTAGCTTGTGCCCTGAAATTCCCTTACATTGTAATAAAACTTAACTGTGCTCCAAAGTCATTTATGTCTGCTAGACTACATTTGCCTACCTTCAGAGGAGAAGGGAAACTGTGTGGGTTAAAGATGCCAGAATCATGATGAAGCTTCTGTGACAGAAATCCACCTTTCTTACCTTATTGTTGAGTTTATTCTGGAGTGATCATGATGTCCAGTGGATGGTAACATGGAATGCTTCCCTTCTGGGAGCACCCTTCCATTTTTGTCCTAGCATCTGGCAGGCTTTTATTTGCTGAGTCTCAGAAATACAGGAATACTCCATTTTTTTGTGCAGGCTTATAATTTCATTGATATAGGAGATTCCCAGTACAGAAACACCCTTCCAATACAGACTAGTGATTGCTTTGTAGCTTATAGTCTTAGAGAGTGTCCTTGAGCCCTGAGGGGTACTGTCACAGACATATACATGCCTAGGGCCAATATGTCTCAGAGGGGGGACCTGAATCCAGGATATGGTGGCTCAGAGGCTGATCCTCTCTATTCCATCATGGTGCCTCTCTAAATGTTGTTGATTACTCATTTTTAAAAAATAAAGAAAAAAACAGAACTTTTGGTGAAAGAACATTGTAAGGGAGACTTGTTTCAAAGGAACTACAAATGGCAGATGTGTTCTTGGGTGGACAAAAGAGTCTTTAAAGAGACCTGAAGAAATAATGGGGAAACATGGGAATATGGCTGGGCTGGGCAGGTGCAATCATCCAGACTGCTATCAAGAGCTGAGACCAGACATAGGCAGAGACCAGAGACCCCAAGTTGGGCTTCTCACCCATTATTTAGCTCCAAATCCATTCTCCATCTGAAGTATTACACAATGTCTCACCAGTCCAAAAGCCTCATCTTACGTATGAGGAAACTGAAGTCCACAGAGGCAAAATGACTGAGATCACATGTGTAGTAATTAGCAGAGCTGCAATGAAGACAGACCCCTTTTACTCTAGCTTGGCATACAAATGAGTTTGAGTCAGAACAAGAACCAAGCAGAATAGGCTAGATCCTTGAGCTTCACTCTCCTGGCCTCCATCCTGCCTTTCTCATGTAAATCTGTCAGTAGCAAGACCAGCTGGCTTTGATGCTGGATTTTAGCCATCAGAAAACCTCATGGTCTCTCTAAGGCAGAGAGATTCTTAACCTTTTGTGTCGTCGACTCCTTTGGCAGACTGATGAAGCCTAAAGACCTAGCCACAGAATAATTTTTTGGTATCTGCTTACATTGAAGAAAATGCTAATTTTCAAATAGAGATTAGTGAAAATAAAGATGCATTTTCCTCCATCCAAGTTCATAGATCTGCTGAAATATATCCTCAGTGGTGGACTGCAGTTTAAGAACCTTTGCTCTAAAATAAATTTGGGTAGAATCATCACCAAATGAGGAACTGAGAACTGCGGAAAAGAGAATGGGGCAGGACACAGTGAGGTGGGGGTGGGATGGTTGTGCAGAACTCCCCTATGTCTGAAGGAAAGAACCCAACACCCATCTGGGTTCATTTCTGTCTGCCAAAGTCATTTGGGGCAGAAATACATGCTGTGAACTATGAACTGCTTAACATGGGAGGAGACTGAGATGCTTTGAGATCTAGCCCAGGGAAAACCACCATCAGAAAGAAGGGAGTCAGAAAAAGAGCAGTAGAGAAAAAACAAGAGGGAGAAGACTAAAATTACCAAAAACCTCATGAAGAAGAAAACTTAAAGACCAACAATGGTAACAGATAAATCAATAGGGAAAATATTAACTATAGAAGGAAATATGGCCTCCAGATCTAACAGATGAGTTCAGGCATCTATGAATAAATACTGAAAAACAAAAGAAAACAATCTGACACTTGATGAGACAGAGGAACTTGTTGAATTTGAAGATAACATGGAACTACTACAATGTGTTCCTTAGTGGTTTAAAAGAGAAATGAGAATTTTGAGGGCAAAATGTATGATCTCACAGCAAAAATAAGTGACAGAATAGAAAAACTTGAATCTGTGATGGCGAATCTCACTAAAGAAACAAAAAAAGGGGAGGGGAACAATTGATTGGAAATGCAAATATCCAGAAGTAAAGGACAATCTATAAGAACAGAAGCAAAAAAAAAAACATTAATAGAAAATAAGCTCTCTGTTGAATTAAAACACCCTTATATCAAAGACAGGATGCATAGAGACAACCCAAGAATTAGCAATCTCCCAGAAGAACATAAATCAAAAAACCTGAAAACAACAAAGCAAAAAATAATACAAGAAAACTTTCCAGAACTTCTGAATGTAGAAAATGAAATACTAATTGGAAGAAAGTCTAGATTGTCTCTAGTGGAAAAAAGTAAGACTGCAAAAAAAAAAAACAACAACAAAAGAAAAAAGTAAGACTGTGAACTCTAAAACATATAGTGGTTAAATTTAACAATTCAATTCAGAAGCAAGAATTTCTACAAACAAGTAGAAGAAAGACCTGTGAATACAAAGGAAAGAAAATTCATACAACATAAGACTATTCTGCACCCACCAGAAAATGTAGGAGGGAATGGAATAATGTATTCTGAAGATCAGCAAAGCTCAGAATATAGTCCAGGGTGACCTGACAGTTTGAAATTAATCATAAATGAAAAAAGATGGACATTCAATAACAAAAAGGTATTTGAAACATTCTTATAAAGAAAAACAGATCTGATGAGATTTTTTATTTCTTAAACACCCCAAATAAACAAAAATGCAGGGGGGAGTGAATAAATGCAGCATCCAAGGACAGCAACAATAATAGAGGGGCAACAGAGAGAACAGTAAGAGACTTCTTTCTAAATGTACACAATGAGACAGGGGTGAAAGCAGAAATCAGGGTAAGGTGACAGTGGAGAGGTAGGCCTGGGGCAATATAGACAGAATCTTATGACATCTTGACTGTAGGTGAATCAATGTTTTTTGTGGGACTATATTACAAAATGTGAGGATACATGAAAGTGGGGATTGGATCAGGAAAACAGAGAAGAGTATGTGATGTGCCCAAGTCAAATTAAGGGCTAGCAATGAGGGGGAAATGACCCTCTGTGGTCTCAAAAAAAGAAAAGTCTACAGGGAGTAAGGAGGTGGGAGGATTAGAAAGGGGTGTAGGAGGAGAAGGAGGTCTTCTTTGGTTGTAGAAGGGAAGGTGATGAATGTTCCTATAGAAAAAGAGAGGTGTTCTATGAAGGGAGATGGGGATCCTGTGCTGGATATTGTCAGGGGAATTTTTGATACTTGAAAAGGCCACTTCTCTTACGTTGGGGTGAAGATGGGAGTTGGAGCTCCTGGGGGTAACTGGCACCTTGGGGAATGGGAAAGCATAGATCTAGGGAGAAGATTTTAAGGCAAATGGGGAAAGATCACCAGGGGTAGGGTATAGATCAGTGGTGGTCTGCATAATCAGGGCTATGGAGCACGAAATATCCTACCATATGGCAGTATCCTCTCTGTCACCTACAGGAATTGGCATTGTTTTGGGATTAAGGCACAATTGTAAAGGGGAATCTGTAGGGCAAGCTCTACTAGGCAGTAACAGAAACTGCCGAGAGAGAAGAAAGCTCAAAATGGATACCTTGGAAGTTCTGACTACATGAGGAATACAGAGAATAGAGAGTGACCAGACAATTATGGAGGTCATGAACCAGAGAATGAGGATCTGGAATAGACAGAAAGAAAGGTTAGATAATGAAGAGAATAAGAGAAATCCTCTCAGTAAATGGATGCAAAAGATGGAATTAAAAACAACTAATGAACAAGACTTGAGTTGAAGGGAAAGAGAAGTGGGAATCTACTTGACTGAGGGAAAAAAGAGGGAGAAAATTAATAAACAGATAAAATCAGGAAAGAAGGAATTAATGATCAAAACTCCAAAGAGAAAGGGATGACAAATGGGAGGGAGTTTGGGGGGTAAGGGGAAGAGAGCCAATAGGAATAGGGCCACCTTAAAAAAAAAGATTAAAATAAGGTCACTGAAGGAATCATGGAAGAGAAGGGAAAGGATAACTTGAAAAAAACAACATTAGAGACAAATAAAGAAAATATAAATCTCTCAGAACTTTAGATATGAATGGGTTGAATAATCTAATAAAATAAAAAAGAGTGACAGATTGGCTAAGAAAACAAAACCCTACAATCTGTTTCTTATAAGAAACATTTAAAAAAATGAAGACATAAAATAAATCTGAGGGGATAGATTTTTTTTACTATATTCTAAATGAATCCAAAAAAGCAGGATTTGCAATCATGCTATTTCACAAAACTAAAACAAACATTCAAAAAATAAAAAGGGATAAACAAAGAAACCATATTATATCAAAAGGAGCCATAGACAAGAAACAAATATCAATAATAAACTTAAACACTCTAAATAACTTAGCATCCAAATTCATAAAGAAAATATTATATGAGCCACAAGAAGACATAAACAGTAACCCAATAGTGAGAGAAGACTTTAATATGCTTCTCTCAGTTTCATATAAGTTTGACAGAAAGATAAACAAAAGGGAAAGTATAGAAATGAACAAATTGATGGAGAAACTAGGTCTAAAAGACTTGTGATATCTCCTAAATGGACTGCAAAAGAACACACATTTCTTAGAAGCACATGGAACTTTTGCAAAAATTGACCATGTATTAGGGCAGAGATACTGCAAACAAATGTAAAAGGTCAGAGATAGTAAATACATCCTTTACAAACTATAAAGCAATAAAATATAGTCATTGGTTCATGGACCACAAACAAAAGACACAGACCCAAATGGAGACTTAACAATGAAATCTTAAATAATGAGTGGGTCAAAGAACAAATAATAGAAACAATGAATGATTATGTAAAAGAAAATGATATGATGAAACAATATACCAAAATTTCTGGGATATAGCTAAAGCAGTTCTCAGGGGAAAATCACATCCCTACAGTTATACATTAACTAAATAGAAAAAGAGAGGATTGATGTACTAAATGTGTATTTTTAAAAATTAGAAAGCAAACAAATAAGCAAGCACAAATAAACACAAAAGATGAAATATTACAAATTAGGAGAGAATTGCATAAATTGGAAACAAAATACCCTCAGAAATGATAAATAAAACTAAAATCTGTTTTTTGACTAATTTAGCTATTTTGATTAAAAATAAAAGGGCAGACAAATAAAAAATAGCAAATGAGCAAGGTGAAATAACAACAAAACTGGAAGAAATAAAAAGAATAAGGACATATTATATACAATTATATGCTAAGAAAACAGAGAACATCAAAGAAATAGCAGAATACCTTCAAAAATACAAAATTCCCAAATTATCAGAAGACCAAGTAGAGATTTTAGATGGCCTAAACTCAGAGAAGGAAATAGATCTAGCTATAAAGGAACTACCAAAGGGAGAAAAAACTCCATGTTTTGATGGATTCACAGGAAAATTCTACCAAGCTTTAAAAAAATAATTTCTATCTATACTTTACAAATTATTGTCAAAAACTGAGAAAGAAAGCACTCTACCAGAATCATTTTGTGAGACAAATATAATCCTAATACTTAAACCAGGAAAAGATAAAACACAGTAGGAAAACTATTAGACAATATCACTAATGAATATTAACTCAAAAATTATAAACAAAGTCTTGTTAAATAAGCTATAATGATTTATTAAAATAATTCATTCATCACATTCACATGAAATGTATACCAGAGCTGCAATGAAGGTTCAACATTAAGAAATCAATCAACATAATCAATCATATTAAAAACCAAAACATCAGTTCTCAGATGAAGAAATTAAAGCCATCTATAGTCATATGAAAAAATGTTCTAAATCACTATTGATTAGAGAAATGCAAATCAAAACAACTCTGAGGTACCACATCACACCTATCAGATTGGCCAACATGACAAAACAGGAAAATGGTAAATGTTGGAGAAGATGTGGAAAAATTGGAACACTAATGCATTGTTGGTGGAGTTGTGAAATGATCCAACCATTTCAGAGAGCAGTTTGGAACTATGCCCAAAAGGCTATAAAAATGTACATAACCTTTGACCCAGCAATAGCACTTCTAGGGCTATATCCCAAAGAGATCCTACAAATGGGAAAAGGACCCACATGTACAAAAATACTCATAGCAACTCTTTTTGTGGTGGCAAAGAATTGGAAATTGAGAGGATGCCCATCAATTGGGGAATGGCTGAGCAAGTTGTGGTATATGAATGTAATAGAATACTATTGTGCTATAAGGAATGATGAACAGACTGACTTTAGAAAAACCTGGAAAGACTTGTATGGTCTGATGCTGAGTGAAGTGAGCAGAACCAAGAGAAGATTGTACACAGTAACAGCTACGTTGTGTGATGACTAATATTGGTAAATTTAACCTTTCCCAGCAATACAAGGATCTAAGAGATCTCCAAAGGCCCTATGATGGAAAATGCTATCCATATCCAAAGAAAGAACTATGGAATTTGAATGCAGATCGAAGCATAGTATTTGCTATTTTTTTTCCTCTTCTGTTGAGTTTTGTTTCCTCTTTCTGGTGATTCCCCCTACTGGTTCTAATTTTTACTTATAACGTCACTAATGTGAAAATATGTTTAGTAAGAATGTGTATGTATATATATATATATATATATATATATATATATATATACACACACACATATATATATATATATATAGCCTATATCAGATTATGCACCTTCTTGGGGAAGGTGGTGAGGAGGAAGAGGGAGAAAATTTTAAACTCAAAAGCATTTGGAAGTGATTGTTGATCAACCAATCAGTCAACTGTAGGATTATATCAATAGATGTAGAAAAAGCCTTTGACAAAATACAACAATCATTCATGCTAAAAATAAAACAAAACAAAACTACAAAGTATAGGCATAGAGGGGCCTTTTTAATGTCATAAAAATCATTTATCTAATACCAAAAGCAAGTGGCATATGCAGGGATGATACACTAGAGCCTTTTCCAATAAATAGTGAAGGAAGAAAGGATGGTCACTCTCCCCACTATCGTTCGATTTAGTTTTGGAAATGCTAGTAACAGAAATAACACAAGAGAAAGAAATTAAAGATATAAAAATGGGTGGGTAAAGAAGAGATAAAGTTGTTCCTATTGGCTGGTGATATGAAGGTATACTTGGAAAATCCTACAGAATCATCAATGATACTAATTGAGACAATTATTAGCTTCCACAAAGTTTCAGGCTTATAATATAAACCTTCAAAAATCAACAGCATTTCTATATAATAATAACAAAACACAAAAAGCAATAATAGAAAGGGAAATCCCATTCCAAATAGCTATAAAATGCATAAAACATCAGAGGATTGACCTACCAAACCACACAAAAATCTTGTATAGATTTAATTATAAAATACCCCCTTTAAAAAGTAAAGAACAGCTTAAATAGCTAGAGGAATGTTCAGTGTTCATGGCTACACCATGACAATATAATAAAAATGACAATATTTTGAAAGTTCATTTATACTTTTAGTGTTATATTAACCAAATTGCCAAGAGAACACTTTATAAAACTTGATAAAATAAAAACAAAATTCACTTAGAAAAACAAAATATCTAGAATATCAAAGGAAATGATGAAAAGAAATAGGGGTGGAAGGGGACTAACACTTCTAAACCTCAAACTATATTATAAAGCAGCAGTCACCAAAACATCTGATTTTTTTTTAGAGAAGAGAGAGATCAATGGAACAGATTAGACAAGGGAGAATCAGAAACCTTGAAGCTCAATAAAACAGTATTCAATAAATCAGAAAATAGGAATTATTTAGGGAAGAACAGTTTCAAAAGAAAAAACTGAAAAGTATTCACAATCACATGAAAGAATGCTCCAAATCACTAATAACAAAAGGAATGCAAATCAAAACAATCTTGAAGACCCACCTCACCCTGCAAATTGGCAAAGATGACAAAAAAAATAATAGTCAATGTTGGTTGTAGAATAGACCACTAATACGTTGTTGGTGGAGCTGTGAAATGGTACAGCCATTTTGAAAAGCAATTTGGATTTATGCAAATGAAATGACTAGGATGCTTCTATCTTTTGAACCAGAGACTCCATTACTGGACTTACATCCTCAAGGAAACCATTTTTGTTTGTCCTTTGTTTTCAAAGAGGACATCACAAAGGTGATGTTTTGATTTGTGTGTGAATTGGATTTAAGAGAGGCAGAGTTGTGCAATGTCATCAACCTCACTCTCCTTTCTGAGTCATGAAATCCAGTGGCAGGACAAAAGTCAAGATGACTGGAAATGGCCCAGGCTGCAGTGGATGACCTTGATGTCTTTGATACCTGACCAAGCTCTAAGCACCTCACAAACTCAACTTTAGCCACCTTCATGACCATTGGAATAGATTGTTCTCATCTGCCCATTCTACTAGGGGAAGTCTTCACATGTTTGGGATTGACATCCCCCTAACTCACTGATATGTTTGAAGCCTGTTGGTTACCCTCAACCTTGTTTAGCCCATCTGCCAAAATAGTTTACTGGTGTGGCTGCTGTGTGTGTAATACCTCCTTGGAGTCATAGGTGAGAGTTGGGTGAAGATGGACACCAAAGGTGGATGAGCAGCCCTGAAAAGAGCTCAACAAGCCCTCCTACCAGAGATGCTAGTCCTCCCTGAGCACCTCATACACCCCAAGGAAGCTATTGATAAGAAGAGAATCCCCATAAACACCAAAATATTTACAGCAGCACTTTTTGTGATAGCAGAGAATTGGAAACAAAGTAAATACCCATTGATCAGGAAACAGATAAATTTGGTACATAAACATGATAGAATATTACTGTGCTGTAAGAAATTATAGGTGTGAATGCAGAGAAGCATGGAAAGACCTACATGAACTGATGCAGTGAAGTAAGAAGAGTCAAGAAAATAATATAGACAATGACTACAATGGTGTAAATTGAAAGAACAACCACATACAAAAAAAATCGAGTGAATGTAATACAATTTTAAAGATCAAACATGATAGGAATGAGAAGGTATTAGAGGACACCTTCATGGAGGTAAGGAAGTAGGTAGAAGGTGTTCCACATTGCAAACATTTTCAACATTTTTCAATGTATTTATCAGTTTGTTATGCTTTCTCCTCCTCCTATTCCTCCTCCTCTTTCTTCTTCTTCTTCTTCTCTTCTTCTTCTTCTTCTTCTTCTCTGTCTCTCTCTCTCTCTCTCATTTAAAAAAAATACTATTTGTTATATGGATTGGCTCCCTTGGAGGAACAGGAGGAGGGATCTTGGGGATAATTAAGATGATATAAAAAAGGAAGACATCAATAAAAACTTTTTTTAAGAGTTTACTATATGCCGGACTTCGTGCAAATACTAAGAATACAAGTAGAAGCAGAAAGACAGTACCTGCCCTTAAGGAGTTTACATTCTAATTTGGAAAACAAGTTCACAGATATTTATTACAAGCTTACTATGTGCTTAACACTGTGAATACATATACAAACAGAAAGACAAACAGTATGCACCTTCAAGACATTTACATTCTCGTGGGGGAAGACAACATATAAGAAGAAGCTAAAAAGGATGTAAAAGGTACCAGCACAGGGCCATAGTGGACAAAGTCTGGAGATTCAGAAATGGAACAAGGAGAGGCCGGTAAGCGGTGCCATAGATGGAGCACGGAGCTGAAACCAGGAATATCTCAGTTCAAAACCAGCCTCTGACACTACCTGCACCACCCTGGACAAGTCACTAAACCTTAGTTTCTTTATCTGTAAAAGGATAATCTTTAGCATTTATCTCCTAGTGTTTTGAGGATAAAATGAGATAGTATTGATAAAGCATTATGCAAAACATGTAATGCCATAATGTTAGCTATTGTTTATCATAAAGAATTGGCCTGGATACTTCCCTTCAGATGGAGGTTCTGGGAGAACTATCAGTTACAGAAGGGGGCTACAAAGATGGAATATACTTGAATGTGAGAAAGTCAAAAGTGATGGAACTTCCAGGTTGAGATGGCTAGTGTAACATAGTAGATGTAGTAGGAGTAGAGCTGAGTGTATACAAAATATATACAAAATGAATACAAAATTAGATTTGAAAGGGAGTACACTAGCAGCGAGGCACAGTGGAGAGAGCACCTGACCTGGAGTCAGGTAGGCCTGAGTTCAAAATCACATACTAACTGCCTGACCCTGGACAAATCAACGTAACCTTGTTTGCTTCAGTTTCCTCATCTGTAAAATGAGCTGGAGAGGGAAATGGCAAACCACTCCAGTGTCTTTGCCAAGAAAACTCCAAGTGGGGTCACAAAGAGTCAGACACGACTGAAAAATAACTAAACAGCAACACTAGCAGCTGGAGGACCTGGAAAAGCCTCATATGTAGCATTCTTCCTAAGGGAAGAATGGGACAGTACCCTGACATGGAGGGGTTGACAGTGGTACTCTCTCTCATTCATTCGTGCTCTGCTGATTTTGGCTTTAAAAGTCTATCATTCTCAATGCTTTGCTGTCTTCCAAGTGGCTGGAAAGCATCTAATAAACCAATCTCAATGAAATACTAGTATTAGTTAATAACGGAATCATATATTTAGAACTGGAAGGGACCTCAAAGGTCATCTTACACAATCCCTTCTTTTATATATGAAGAAACTGAGGCTCAGAGGTTAAGTGACTTGCTCAGGGTCACACAGCTATTAAATACCCAAGGTAGGATTTGAACTCTGACGGCATATTTTATACTCTTTCCACCAGAGCCCAGAATTACCCCTCCCGAAGAGTGTTTATGTTTGTAACGGGATAATACCTTATTCAGTCCTCAATAATGAAGCTCTAATGATGGATAATCAAATACTGGGAAAGAGTATGTAATAATCAACTGGTATTTACCAATACCTACCTTGCAGGGTGGTTGTGAGGGTAAAATGAGAAAATATTTGTCAAGCGCTTTGAAAACTTTAAGGAGCTATGTAAACGCTAGTTATTATTACCTTGTAAAATCAGAGGTTGGACTCTGATATCCAGAGCCCCTTCTGGCTCCGAATCTTTGATTCCATGATTAGATAGTCTTCCAAAAACAATTTTAGGATTTTCCGTTTTCATCATGGTACTAAGCTGCTTGCTCACTAGAGGGCGGAGTAGACTAAGTAATGATTCTAAAGCCTGGCACATTAGACGTGGCTGCCAATGACCCATCAATAACATCAACTCAAGTAGAGACTGCAGAGGAATCCCTGGGAGCTGAGAGCAAAGGACCAGAGTCATTCCTCCTCTCATGCAACCTTGCCCGGGAAGGGGACAGACAGAACCCTGGGCCATCAGAAAGATTCCATGATGGGAGTGATCCAATGAAAAGGACACTGACTCTTGAATCAGAGGACCTGAGTTTAATTCTGCTTCTAATACTTCCTACCTGTATGGCCTTGGGCTCTCTGGACCTCAATTTCTTCATCTAAAATATCTTAGATGAGGTGGCCTATAAGGTCTGGCTAGTTGGCATGGTGGATAGAGCACTGGGCCTGGAGTCAGGAAGACCTGAGTGGAAATCTGGCCTTCTGAGTCCATACTTACTAGGTGTGTGACCCTGGCTGAGTCACTTAACTTTGTTTGCCTCAGTTTCCTCATCTGCAAGATTAGTTGGAGAAGGAAATAGAAAATCACACCAGTATCTTTGCCAAGAAAACCCCAAATGGGGACACAACTGAACAACAACCACAAAGGTCCTTTCCAGGTCTAGATCTCTGACCCTGTGAATGAGCATGATGCCTCAGGCTGTCCCTGATAAAATTGGGAAGTTGGCCAAGTTCTTAATGGGCCCATCCAGCTTTCCTCTTCCATTCCCTTTTTTTCATTCCTTCACTAACCTCATTCCCTCTCTGGTATCCAGTGTCCTCATGCTGGGCCACGTTACTCTCTTTATCATCCCCTAACTAAAGTTCTATTCAACCAATCAACACCTATTTACTAAGGGTGGATTGTGTATGGAACACGGTGCTAGGCATTGGGAATACAAAAACAAAAAGAGAAGTACAAAAAATACCCCAAACCAAAACAAAAAACCCATTGAACAATCCCCACTCTCAAGCTGATAATCTGTGGAGGAGACAACATAATGAGAGCCAGCTTGGTGTGATGAATAGAGCACCCACCTTGGAGTTAGGTTTTAGTCCTGTCTTAAACACCAGCTGTGTGACCTTGGTCAAGTCACTTAACCAGGAATGGAAGTTCTGGGAGAAGCGTCCATTTAGACCTCAATTTCCTTACCTACAAAATAAAAGTTTTGGATTCAATGACCTGTAAAGTCCCTTATAGTTCTAAATCTATGATTCTATGGCCCTACATACATATATAAGTGCATATATTGTGTATATTGTATATATGTATATACATATATGTGTGCATGTGTGTATTGAGTAAACACAAAAATAAATACATGGCAGTTATGGAGAAAGGGCACCAGCAGTGGAAGAGATCAAGATAGCTTTGCATAGATGTTGATGCGTGAGCTGTGTCTTAAAGAGAGAGATTCTTCATAGCAAAGGTGGGGAGGAAGGGAATTCCAGCCAGTGTGAAGAACAGAGAGGGAAGACAAAGAGTCCCCAGTCCTGAGGAACAGAGAGGAGGCCAGTTTGTTTGGACCACAAAGTTTGAGAGCTTTAAAAGCCAAAGATATTTCTCTTTTATCCTAGAAGCAATAGGGAGCCACAGTGGACTTTATTGATAAAGATAAATGAGTTGCCCTGGGAGCTGCCCTTAAGGAAAATCACTTTGGCAACTACTCAAAGACTGAATAAGAGAGGAAAGAACTTGAGGCAGGGAAATAAAACTTCCCACAAGGATAGAAAAGACATAATGAACTCATTCACATTAAAGCTTTATAACCAAGAAGGCTTAGTACATCCTGCCTCTCCCAGGATGGATTTTCATTTGAATAGGGGAAAGTATTTCTGTCCAAGAAATGACACTCTAATGGCAGGACTTCAGGCATTGTGTCCAGGTGGATAATTTCTTCTTTTTTTTTTCAGGTGGATAATTTCAGATAGAATTCTCTAGCTTCTTCTACACACAACACAGAGGCAGATGCCTCCTCTGCTTCCTCAAAATAAGGCTGACCCATTTTATCCCTGTTGACTACCATTTGCTGTTGTACCCCAGAATCTGAACCTGAGGCCCATCAGAAAACCAACCAAATCATCAGAAAGTCTTTAGAGCATGTTCGTAAGGCTGGCCTAGCCTTCTCTGAGAAAGTACTAACCAGCCCTACTTCCTACCCTCTGGGACCACACCATCTGGGCTGAAAGAGAAAAATTTGGTCAGTTGTCTGGATATTTCCCAAATATCCAGATGTTTGGTGTCCTGCAGGCAAATAAAAACATCTGGCTGGACTTCATTTTTCACTTTGCATTCAGATGTTAGCTATCCTGTGGACACATCTGAGCCTAAGTCAACAACGCTGTGGCACGTCTAAAGAAAACAGATGGTGAAAGATCATTTGGGAAAACTACAAATCATGGCTAGATGAGATCCAGTCTTTATGGAACATGGGAGATGGTGTAGTTTAATAGAGAAAGAGCTGGCCTTGAACCTGGATTTAAGTTCAACTCTAACTCATTCTGGCTGTGTGATCCTGAACAAGTAGCTTAGTACTCTCTGCAAGCCTTTGTGGATATAGGTTTCAAAGAAGCTGTCAACCTGCATTGACAAAGTTACCTGGGAGTTCCCTGTGCTGATGAAATCCTAGACCTAGATCTAAGCCCTATCCTATACCATCTACTGTTGTAAGTATTGTGGAAGACAGGGAGCTTAGGCAGACAATACTCATATATGTGAAACAATTAGAGGTTAGTATAAGGTTATAGAAAATTAGGCATAAAATTGTGTGGCATAGCTTGTAATGGTCATGAGAGTTCAGAAGGGAGAATGACGACTATATGCTGGAATGGTCAGGGGAGGCTTCATGGAGGAAGTGCTACTTATAAATACTTCTCAAATTCAAAGGATGCTGAAGTGAGAAAGAACCTCAAAGATCATTTAGTTCAGGGGTGGGGAACCTGCAGCCTCAAGGCTACATTAAGGGCTGTACTTGAGGATCTAGAGGGCCATGTTTGGCCTTGAGGCTGCAGGCTCCCCTCCTTTGTCCGTCCATCAGATGGGGAAACTGAGGTCCAGAATGGGACTTATCCCATGCCTTTCACTGTACCCATAAAATTGTGAGGCAGTAATTGCATTGCAGCTAGCTGCAGAGGCAACTAGGCACCACAGTGGTTATAGAGATGGGCCTGGAGTGAAGAAAATCTGAGTTTTTGAATCCATCCCCAGACTAGCTGTATGACTCTGGGCAAGTCACTTAACTGCTGTTTGCCTCAGTTTCCTCAACTGTAAAATGGGGAGAATAAGAGCCCCTACTTCCCACAGTTGTTGTGAGGATAAAGTAATATTCGTAAAATGCTTAGCACAGTGCCTGGAACATAGTAGGTGTTTAATAAATGTTTCCCTCTTTCCTAATTGGCCGGCTGTATGCATTGCCTTTTATTCAGGGGGCCTAACTGATGACTTCAGCATAGACAGCTGGAGCTCTGTTGTAGCAGGGCTGCACCTGTTCCTTTACCTGCTTCTTCTGCTCATTTGTGCTGTTTTCCCTGCTGTGCTAACACCAAGATGAATACAAGTCAGTGTATAGTCAAGTGCCAAAATGATTATAATCAATAGCCCTGTGAATGTCATAGAAAGGGTTCAGAGAAAGAAAGAGACTGGCGTTGATTTAAAATGGTTGGAGACAGTTTCATGGAAGAAGCAATACTTTAGGTGATTTCTGAAGCAGGATTTGGATAAGTGGAAAGGAGAGGGTCTGGGACGGGTATGGTACCTGAAGGGAAATAAAGGCAGGGAGGCAGGAATGAGCCTGTCCAAAGCACAGGGAGGATATAGGCCTGAATATAAGAAGCTGTTTGGCGAGCTGTGGGTGGTGAGCTTCTACCATCTGAAACAGAATCAATATTGTTATTCTTTGTTTTTACATCACATTCATCAGAGATCACATCCTTGAGCAGGGGTCTTTAACCTGGAATCTGTGAATATTTTTTTTTAAATATTTTGATAACTATATTTTATTATCATTGGTTTCCTTTATAATCTTATTTATCTTATTTGATGCAATTAAAAAGGCTATTTTGAGAAGGGAGCCAGAGGCTGAATCAGATTGCCTTAGACACAGAAAAGGTAAGAACTCCAGCTGGCATATGGGAACTTTTGCCCCAGGGCCCTTGCTCTCCTGATGATAATTATCTCTCCTAGAACACTATTTCAGGAAAGCTCTTGTTCCTTCCTCTCCAGCCACCTCCTCCTTAGTCTGCTTCTCAGAACCCTTGAGTTCTTGAACCCTGAACCATAGTCAATCAACTCTGCCTTTGTTACTGGATGGATTGTATCAGGCTACTCCCCCAAGGCTCCACACTCATCATCCCTTAAGTTTTTTGGATCAAAGTATTCTTCCCTGTCCACCATTGGCCTATTTGTTTCTCTATCCTTAGAATATAAGCTCCTTGAGGACAGGCCTGGGCAAGTCACCTCTGTGTGCCTCAATTTCCTCAACTTTAGGAATAATAATAGCACTTCCTTCCCAGAGTTGATGTAAGGATCAAATGAGACATTTATAAACTGATTAATACATAGTAAGTGCTCAACAAATACTTCCTTCTTGTTTGCCTTGAGATCTATGCCCACTGCCAAAGACCAATAAAGAAAGAAGGGGGAAAAGCATTTCCTAGGCAACACATAACAAAAGTTTGACTACACATAGAATCTTCTACCTCTACCTCTTCAAAGAAGGGAGGGAGGGAGAACCTCTTCAAGAGGTCATGCTTAGTCATTTTTCCCAGACCCTCCTCATTCAGCTGGTCTCCTCTGCAGGGAGAAGATGACATTGGTCTTTTCATCATTCATCTTTGTTCCCTGGGCAGCGAGGTGGCACAGCAGAATGCTGGCCCTAGAGTCAGAAAGACTCATCTTTATAAGTCCAAATCTGGCCTTAGAAAAACTTCCTAGCTGTGTGACCCTGGGCAAGTCACATCATCCCATTTACCTCAGTTTCCTCATCTGTCAAATGAGCTGGAGAAGGAAATGGCAAACCATTCCACTATCTTTGCCAAGAAAACCCCAAATGGGGTCATGAAGAGTCAGACATCACTGAAAAAAACTGAATAAATAATTTGCCAAAACCTTTTCTAGAGGTTCAACAAGATGAGCAAAAGAGACTCCACCCCCAACCTCTGTCTTAATCACTTCTCCTCCTTTACAGGGAGTATAGGTTGGAGTAGATGATGATGATGATGATGAAAATGATGATAATTAGAATTTATGTACATACACACGTCAGTGTGCAAAGGGCTTTTCATGTGTCATCTCCTCTCATTTGATGTTATCTCCTCTCTCTAGAGTCAGTAAACCCAAACCCAAGAGCCAAGCCACGGGGTGGAAGGGGCCAAGAGATGAGGTGATTTCTGTTTCCAGCTCCTAGGAATCCTTCCCCAGATTCTCTCTCTTTCCTTCTCATCATTGGATGGGGCTTGGCAGCTGAGATTTTGATTTTTCCCCACGGACCCTGGCTCTAGAATAGAGAGCCCAGATTCTCTCAGCCCCTACATACATTGCCTGCCAGCCAAAGAACTCTATAAATTGCCATGCATGCTGTGTGTGTGTATGTGTGTGTGTATGTGTGTGTGTGTATGTGTGTGTGTATGTGTGTGTGTGTGTGTGTGTGTGTGTGTTGTGTGTGTGTGTGTGTGTGTTAGATTTTTTTTTTAAGCATTGCTGAGTGATTGATTGGGCCCCCGCAAACACTTGGTTCTGGAGTGCTGCTTTGAATAATAACTGTGAAAATTGCTCTCTTTTTTCCTTGTTCCTCTTTCTCAATTTCAGATCCGTCTGTGTCTTTAGGCAGCTACCAACATCATTCTAACCCTTGAGTGCTCTGTCAGGAGTGGGAGGTATGTAGGCTGGGGGTAGGGGCTGGGCTCTTTCTTCTTTGGTTATAGACAGAATGCAGTTGGACTCTCCCTATCTCTGCTGTCTTCTGGGATAAGAAATGTCCTCATAAATGAGAGGTAGCTAGGTGTCCGCCTATAGTGGGGAGAGTGTTGGGCCTGGGGTCAGGAAGACCTGGATTATAATTCTGCCTCAAATACTAGTTGCCTGGCAATGGGCAGGCCCCTTAAGTTTTCCGAACCTCAGTTTCCCCATGTAAAATGGGGATCATAACAGCACCTGCCTCACAGGATCGGTGTGAAGATCAAATAAGACAATTTATATGAGACACTTTGTAAACTTTGAAATTCTATCTAAATGTCACTTGTTGTGAGAGAGGGCAAGAACTAATCTGTTTCCCATCCAAAGAAAACTGAATCCTGGGGACTGAGTAAGGACAACTTTTGGTGCTCCTAGAAATTGTAGAACATGCAAATGAATACAATGAACACCTGGATGGTGAAATGTTTCCTTTATTTCTGCACTGGAAAGGCCCCCTAAACAATGCCTTTCAGATGATACCTATATTTTAAATCCTCACAAAGGGATAGAATCCATCTACAACCCTTGGACCTAGAGACTAGTTCTAGGGGATCCTTCAGGAGCTTACCCCAAGCCCAGACCTTTCCAGCCTCAGGGACCAAGATCAAAGCATTCTTTCATTTTTTTTAACACATATTTATTTTGTTAAATATTTCCCAATTACAAGTTAAAAATTTTCAACATTCATTTTATAAAATTTTGAGTTCTAAATTCTCTGCCTCCCTCCTCCTCCCCTGTCCTTGAAAAGAAGGAAAGCAACTTGATATTAATAAGGCAGGGAAGTCATGCAAAACATTTCCATATTAACCATGTTATGAAAGAAAGCACAAAGAAACACACACAAAAATAAAGAAAGTAAACAAAATATGTTTCAGTTTGCATTCAAGAGTTCATCAGTTGTCTCTCTCCAGAGGTGGATAACACTTTTCATCACAGGTCTCCTTTGGAATTGTCTTGATCAGAGTAGCTAAGTCTTTCACAGTTGATCTTCCTTACAATACTGTTGTTGCTGTGTAGTGTTCTAGTTCTGCTAACTTTACTTTGCATGAGTTCCCAGCATTCTCCTCGGGTTTTTCTGAAATCATCCTGCTTGTCATTTCTTATGGCATAATATTGAACCAGCCCTGCATTCCTAGTATAAATCCCACCTGGTCATAGTGTATGATTTTTGTGATATGTAATCTCCTTGCTAGTATTTTATTTAAAATTTTGGCATTAATAGCCATTACAAAAATTGGTCTATGATTTTATTTCTCTGTTTTTGCTCTGTCTGGTCCTGGTATCAAAACCACATCTGTGTCATAAAAAGAATTTGCTAGGACTCTTTTTACCTATTTTTTCAAATAGTTTATATAGTATTGGAATTAATTGTTTCTTAAATGTTTTGTAGAATTCACTTATAAATCCCTCTGGTCCTGGGGATTTCTTTTTTCTCAGGGAGCTCATTTATGGCTTATTCAATTTCTTTTTCTAAGACAGAGTTAGTTAAGTATTCTATTTCCTCTTCTGTTAATCTGGACAGCTTATATTTTTGTAAATATTCCTCCATTTCACTTAGGTTTTCAGCTTTACCAGCATATAATTGGACAAAAAAAACACCTAATAAATACTTTAATTTCATCTTCATTGGTGGTACATACACCCTTTTCATTTTTGTTATTGGTAATTTGATTTTCCTTTTTTTTTTGTCAAATTAACCAATGTCCATATTATTTTTTTCCCAATAAAAACAACTCTCAGTTTTATTTATTAGTTTAATGGGTTTTTTTTAACTTTCAATTTTACTAATCTCTCCTTTGATTTTCGGATTTTCTGTATTGGCATTTGAGAATTTTTAATTTGTTCTTTTCCTAGTTTTTTTAAAATTGCATACCCAATTCATTGATATGCTTTTTCTCTCTTTTAATGATTTTTTTAGAGATATAAAATTTCCCCCAAATACTGCTTTCAATGCAGGCTGCAAATTTTAGAATGTTGTCTTATTTTTGTCCATCTCTGTAATGAAATTATTGATTGTTTCTATTATTTGTTCTTTGACTCTCTCATTCTTTAGGATTAGATTATTTAGTTTCCAATTAATTTTTAATATATCTTTCCACCACCCTTTATTGAATTTAGTTTTTATTTCATTATTGTCTGAATAGTATATATTTTATATTTCTGCTTTTCTGAATTTGGTTGGGAGTTTTTATGCCCTAAAACATGGTCAGTTTTTGTGAAGGGGCTACATACAGCTGAGAGAAAGGTGCATTCCTTTCTATTCCCATTGAGTTTTTTTCCAGAGGTCTATCATATCCAACTTTTCTAAGATTCTACTCTCCTTAAATTATTCTAATTTATTTTATGGTTAGATTTATCTAGCTCTGATATGGGAAAATTAAGGTCTCCCACTAGTATAGTTTTATTTTCTATTTCCTTCTGTAATTCATTTAACTTTTCCTTTAAGAATTTGGAAACTGGGGCAGCTAGGTGGCACAGTGGATAGAGCACTGGCCTCTGAAGTCAGGAGGACCTGAGTTTAAATACAGCCTCAGACCAAACCCTTGACACTAGCTGTGTGACCCTGGGCAAGTCACTTAACCCCAATTGCCTTAAAAACAAAAAAAAAGAGTTTGGAAATTATGCCATTTAGATGTATGCTTAGTATTGGTATTGATATTACTTGATATTAATATTACTTCATTGTCTATGGTGCCTTTTAGCAAGATGTAGTTTCCACGCTTATCCGATTTTAATTAGGTCTATTTTTGCTTTTGCTTTATCTGAGATCATGACTGCTACCCTTCTATCTACTTTACCACCTACCTTTATAACCAGTATCTAGACTTAAGTCCTTTGACACCAAAGCCAGGGATTTTCCTTTAGACAGCATGGAACACAATTGTTAGGATGAAAGACCTGGAGTTAGGAAGGCATCAGTTAAAATCTTGCCTCTGATACTTAAAACCCAAATGGACCTGGGCAAGTCACTTAATCTTGGTGAGCCTCAGTTTCCTCATTTATTTTTAAAAAAAGGTAATAATATCTGTAGTATCTATATCATAGGGTTGTTATGAGGTCTGAATGAGATTTATTTAAGTGCTTTATAAACTTTAATGTGCCATATAAATGTCAGTTATTATTCTTCTACTATACTATGCTATACCTCACCGGGCAGAGAATCAGGGGTGGAAAAGGAATATTCCCACCTGGTAACATTCAGGAGTATGTGTCCACTGAGGACATCCTAGGGACCAGTCAGCCAAATTAAAGTGTTGTTGGTGGTATGGCAAGACAGGGCATAGCATTGGGCATTCATTAAGTGCCTGCTCTGTGCCAGGCACTGTGCTAAGCGCTTAAGAAACAAATACAAGCAAAAAGACAGTTCTTGCCTCCAATGAGCTTACATTCCAATGGGAGGAAAACACCATACAAAAAAGAGCTGAAAAGAGGGCATGAGGAGTTGAAGGTTGGTGAAGGTACCCATTCAGGGGAATGGTACTGAAACGAGGAGGGACATGACATTTGGCTGGCCTGGGTCTCTTTCAAAAATGGAGACCCTGGGAGGAACCAATAGGAAAAGGGGGAAGGGATCGAACATAACACAGGAAGATTTTGGGACGAGAAGTCTTCAGAACATGATTTCAGGGTAAGGAGGTCTTAAACATTGAAGAAGGTTCCAGGGTAAGATCACAGATTAGGCATGGTATTGAAGTCTGGACAGTTAGAGATGAAACCAAGAAGGAAATCAAAGAGCCAGTAAAAGGTTCCAAACACTCCTCTAGATAGGGTTAACTGAGTGGCATAGGTGTTGGAGCTCAGATCCACCGGGAGAGGTTTCTTCCTTTGATAATATCTCTCAGGAGTGTGCATGTAAATTTTTAACCACCAGCTCTCAAAAAAATAAAATGTATTCACAACATACTTTTAAGTCTAATATGCATTATCATTTCCTCTTTATCACTTATCTAATCATTATCACTTTCTTAAGTCTAGACAATGAAGATCTTTCTTTCTTCCCTTCCCTCAGTCCACATAGGGTATCATATCCTTACCAGAGGGTGGGTGCTTTGCCCAAAGGAATGTAAATTTTGATGGAAGAAACTTCTTTTTTTCCTGGCTCTCATTGATTGGCCAACAATAGGTCCCTGGCCAAGCCCCACTTGGTTATTGTTTGGGCCCCAATTGGCTCAGAGTGAACGTAAATAGCAATTATTTCTGTTTTGGCCAGAAACCCTGAGGGTCTTCCCCTCCCAGATTGATTTTTTTTTAATTAGGTAAAAGGGCCTTTCTCTGCCTCATCTCTTACTTAGCTTTAATCACTGAAAGGGCAAAGACCTTAGCTTAAAAAGGCCGAGGTCTCCCACTGCATCAGGGGCCATCTCCAGTCCTTCTGATCTATATGTCACCACTGGATGCAGATGGCTCCAGAGGAGAAAGTGAGGCTGGTGACTTTGCACAGCTCTGCCTCATTTAAATCCAATCCACTTGCAAGTCATGGCATCACCTTCCTGATGTCATGGTCCTCTTCAAGAATGAAGGACAAACAATAACAGATAATCAAGAAAACGATAAATCAAACCCTGATTTATAGCAATATCTGAGGTCTAAATGCTCACACTGAAAATTTAACAACCTTTCTAGCATTCCCCTGGCTGTATAGGAAATGCTTCCCCTCCTTTTTTCAGTTTAATTTCATTAGCCTCTCTAAAACACCGCCACAGAGAGGGTGCAATCAGAATCTGATGCAATCAGAAATAGTCCCAGAAGGCAGGCCAACATTCATCTTTGTAAATGTTCCTCTCCCACTTTTTTTTCTCCTTTTATGAAAATGAAGGACTGCAATGGAGTCAGGGTGAGACAGTATACAGAATGTGGTGGACAGAACCCTATTCCCAGACTTGACCCTATGTGAGGTGGAGAGGGGAGAAGCCTGGGACCTTTTCCACCAATCATTTGGGGATCAGAAAAGGTGATATTTTAAGAGTCTCTCCATCAGTTAGTATTTAGGATCCAAAACAAATTAGCCAGTCAATCAAAAAGAAACCAGACCTAGAGTTCCAAGAAAATGAATAATAATAATAGCTAATATTTATGTAGGGCTTACTATGTGCCAAGCATGTTCTAAGTGCTTTACAATTATTATTTCATTTGATCCTTACAACAACCCTGGGAGATAGGCATTATAATTATTCCTAATTTACAGATGAGGAAACTGAGGCAAATAGAGGCTGAATAACTTGCCAGGAGCACATAGCTAGGAAGTGTCTGGGGCTGGATTTGAACTCAGGTCATCCTGACTCAAAGCCCAACAGCTTATCTACTTTGCCATCCAGCAGATTCTATGACAAGTCTAGAACATCTCATCTCTCCTTCTGGGTTTCTGTTGGCAAAGTTTCTGTGGAACTTCATCTTGTCTTAGCCTGGACCCTCCATCCCCCTTCCCCATTCTCCACCATTCCTCAAACACACACTAATGGTTGCCTCAGTTATTTACTATATAGAAACCGAACTCTGGCCATTCTTTACTTCACTCCCTGCTTTTCAGAAACTAAGCCTCAGAGGATTTTATCCCCTGAACCCAGCCCAGAAGACTCAATATCCCAACCTCCCTACTTTCTCTTTCTTTCATACACACACACACACACACACACACACACACACTATTTCCTGTTCTGGAACCATAATCAATTGTGTCACTGATCCTGGAAAAGGTGTGTCAGTCTACTCCCTGGCAGTTCTACTCACCATTCTTGTAACTCTCCAAAACAAAATATCCCCTTCCTGGCCATGTCTCCCCTTTATTTGTTGTCTTCTCCATTAAATTGTATGATCCTTGAGGGCAAGAACTATTTTCCTTTTTGAATTTGTGTCCTCAGCATATAACACAGTGCTTGGCACATGGCAGATGCTTTATAAACACTTTTTTATTCATTATTCCATTCATTCATCCATTTCTGAGGCAATTGGTTGCAGATAACTCTGAATGGGTTGATTTGTTTTTGGAAAATTATAAAGGAGTTTGGATTCAGGAAGTCCAAACTCTCTCTCTCTCTCTCTCTCTCTCTCTCTCTCTCTCTCTCTCTCTCTCTCTCTTCCTTTCTTTCTTTCGGCAATGGAGTTAAGTGACTTGCCCAGGGTCACACAACCAATAAGTGTCTGAGGTGTGATTTGAACTCAGGTCTTCCTGAAACCAGGACCAATGCTCAAACTCTCTTTTTCTGGGTGATTTCCCTACTATTGTCACGACCTCTCTGTTGCGTCCCCTTCCATATTCCCCTCCCACCCCCACCACTTAATAAGGTCAGAAGATTAAATACTCTTTCATTTTTTGTCTTTGCACTACCATCTGTCTACCATAGTGTCTTGCATTTAATAAGTATTTAACAAATACTTGTCTGTTATTGAATTTCAGGCACTCAGCACTTTCCATTTGTAGTTTTTCCACACTCTACCTCCTCTCAGGAAAGACTTTATATCAGTTATTTACACTTCAGTATGAATTCAAAGCCACTGTGCTTCCCTCTTCCTAAGCCTTGATCTTTCATTGTCTGAGGCTCTAATTGTAGGGTTCTTGCCTCCTTGGAGTATGTAAGGGCTCCTCTCTAATGCCCAGCTAGAAATTCTGCCTCCTATTCCCGTTACCAATAAGCTAATGAGACAAAATTAAGAAATGCCTGCTTTTATTCCCATTTTTCTGACTAACCATCAGTGGGCATTCTACAGGGTCAGTTTTCTTGTTGCCTGAGGCTTTCTTCTTGTGTTGAATTCATCATTAGACAAGAGGGCAAGGAGGTAGATATGTATCTTTATCTCCATCATTGGCAGGCTGAGCTACCAAGCAGCATCAAGACAGATACAACAGCCAATCAAAACCAGCCAGCTTTATGTTGCTTGACAGTTTAGTTGATATTGGTGACCCCTATAGCTATATATTTATTTTATGGAGTTTAATGAATATACAGTTCCTACATTCAATTGTATTTGGGTGCTCTGCCAAAGATTTCAGACATTAGCTGGAAGGTAGAGGCTCCTGAAATCCTACCAGGTAGGCAGCTGCCTGCTTTGCCTATGGGTGAGGCATGAATTATTTACAGGCAGTTGACAGAGTGAATTCTAGGTGGGGAGCAGTAGGCAGTGGGAATGATTAGGAGGAGAGGAGAGAAGTAGGTGGCAAAGATGGCTAGCATAGGAGATGTTTCTACAGCTGGAGATTTGGGAACCTGCTCTCTGAGCTTGTCTAAAGGCATTTTTAAGTATGTACTTACATGCACTTATACACACACACACAGAGTGTATTGTTATAAGATCTGAGATCTGCTAGGTGGCACAGAGGATAAAGTACTGGGCCTAGAGTCAAGAAGATTCATCTTTTTGAGTTCAAATCTGGCCTCAGATACATTCTAGCCATGTGACCCTGGGCAAGTCACTTAACCCTGTTTGCCTCAGTTTCTTCATTTGCAAAATTATTTGAGGAAAGAAATAGTAAACCACTCCAGTATCTTCCAAGAAAACCCCAAATGGCATCAGAGAAAGTTGGACATGACTGAAAACAACTGAACAACAACAACACACAAAATGTAAAGCTCTTGTTTAATGGCTGGGGATTGGGTTGTTTTGATTAAGAGAATATTCTGGTTAATAGAGAGTTACCACCAATATATACATGAATGAATGAAAGAAAAACATATATACCTACTATGTGCAAAGCGCTATTCAAAACACTGGATACAAATAGAAAAGTAAGACAGTCTTTGTTCTCAAAAAGCTCACATTCTAATAGAGGAAAATAATATGTATAGGAGGTTTCAGCTGTAGATCATATGGAAGGTGGTCCTTAGGGTACGGGGCAAAGCTCATGCCCATGCATCAAATTTAGTGTCATTTGCATTAATAAAATCATATCCATATCTTACGTTGGATCCATTTGATGGTGCCAAAGACTTTGCTGTCAAGAGAGCTTTCTTTTTTGATTATTCATTAGCTGAGGATGCTGAGGAGGTAAGGGCTGGGGCACCTACAAAGACTACATTCCAGCAGGGTGGCTTCCCTGGATGACAGCTATAGGACTGCAGCTGGACAGAAGTAGGGCACATCCTTAGAGTCAAGAATGTATTTAATCCTAAAACTAAACTAAGTGCAAATGAATCTTGCTTTGATGATTCATAGGGCCCATAAGGTCTTGGAGCCTGGGTACTGGCCAAGAATCTTCCATATCTGGTAATGTGGATGAAGATGTGATAGGTATAAGTAACTGTTTGGGTTGAATATGCCCAGGGTAGGCCACACAAGTGCTTTTTCTGACACAATCCCTGATTTCCACTTGGTTTCTTATCACTAAACTCTTTCTCATGAAGACAGGGTTTCTGTACCTTGAGTTTTCTAAATTTGCTGAGTTCCAGATAAGTGGGAGTTTACTATGTAAACACATACATATACCCTCAGTAGCCCCGAGGGCCTATATATATATATATATATTTTAACTTATACTGGAAAACACACATTTGGGGCTTTTTTTCTTCCAGGCTAGTAATTTACTCTCCTCTGTTTTCATTTCAGCAAGTCTTATTCCCACTCCTACTCCAAAAGAGGTGTAAGATATGACCCAGTTTGTCCTTGGATGGGAATCAGCATAGCCCATTCATTGTTGGTGAATGTATGCATGAAGATAGGAAGTGAAGTTTTCCAGTCTGATTCCAACCAAGTCCCCAACAACCCCATTGCAAGTGGTTTGTGCGATTTTTTTTTTTACCCCCGGGATAGATTTCACCATAAAATAAATGTCTTGTCTGAATTAATCTTATTTTTAAAAGGATAGAGTCATCATATTGTAAAGGCAGGTCATAAAAAGACACATCAATCTGTCAGGAATGGCTGTTTAATATGAGTATTTGTTTGGCATAGTCAATGCTCCCTTGAGCCTAATGCCTGAATAGGCCTCAGACTTCTCACTCTCCTAAGTATTCCAACCAGCTGAATATAACGGCTTCTAGGGAACCTTTTCCCCTTCCTCCCTTTATTTTCATTATACTCATTGTACCCTCCACTGGGGTCATGTCATTTTGACAGTGATACTGGTTGTTTTCTGCTGGCAGCTTTAGGAACTGATCTTCAATTCCCTGAGATTACTGAGTTCAGCAGTGTATAGAAGGAATCCTGGGCTGGGCGAAAGGGGGAGACCCACCTGGGTTCGTGTCAGTGTGAACGTGGAAGATCAACACACCTTGACATCTGCCTCTGAGAGGTGGTCATGTGATAACAGCCACGTGAGAATTACAAGCCCAGAGACTGAGAGCCGAAAGGGACCTCAAAGGTCACCTAGTCTGATCTCCTGCTCATTTTGTAGGTAATACTCAGTACTCACCACACAGAGTGAAAGGGACCCTAGCAGTTGTCCCACCTTTGATGATTAGTAACTGTGGGACCTTGGGCACTCTGGTCCTTCAAGTTCACTGAGCTGCTGTTTTTTCATTTGCAAAATTGGGACAATAATATCTGTAGCACCTACCTGCCAGGCTTGTGGTGACTCCCCAGTGAGATACTTTATCTAATGTACTTTTCAAACATTAGAGCACTACACAAATCTTCTTCTCCTCCTCCTCCTTCTCCTCCTCCTTCTCTTTCTCTTTCTCCTCCTCTTTCTCTTTCTCCTTTCCTTTTCTTCCTCCTTCTCCCTCCTCTTCCTCCTCCTTCTTATTATTACTATTACTACTACTATTACTACTATTACTATTATCCAGCTCAGCCCAATTCTTTACAAATAAGAAAACCAAGACCCAAGAAAAGAAGCAGATAAGCTCCAGGTCACACAGCCATATAATACCAAAGCTGGGACTAGAGCCTAGGTCTCCAAATCCCAAGTTCAAGGATCTTTCTACTCTGTCATTTTCACAAAATCCCTCCCCCCCCAAGCCCCCCCCAAGGATCTTTTATGTTGCTATATCTAAGCAAAGGAGAGCGAATGAATTCTCCAAACTCAAGCTGTCTCCCATAGACCCATTCCATCTCCATCATTCATTCTCTTAACCTGGGATTTATCAATTACATATAAATATGCTGACCCACTTGTGTCTTTCAATAATCAGTAAATGAGAGGTTACCATCACCATATCTTCCATGCACAGTCACCACCCTAAAGCCACTACAACCAGGATTCCATTGCTGAGGCTCCCTTCCCTTTCTGCTCCTCCCTTCCACCGTTTTAACAAGGTATGACTTCTCAGGGAGACAGGCTATCAGAGTCTCACCCAGAGCAACTGGACCAGTGGGCAGACTTTCTTCTCTGTCACTGCCACATCTTTCCACCAAATTTATTTTTTCCTGGGTATAATAATTCCTAACCATGGCTCTGTTCCAGCCCTTAGAACAATATATGGTACATAGTAGGCACTTAATAAATACTTATTGATTGAATAAGTGCTTAAGGGTTCTTGGAAAATAGAGGAAGTCCAACTGTCTCAATTTGGGATCCTTAGAGATGTTCTCCCCTATCTGTGTATGTGCTTCTGAGTTCTGCTAGGATGCCTTCCCTCTCTGAAAAGGGTAACTAGCAGGATGTGGACCATCTGTGTCTCCTTGGCAAGTCATACACATCTGTTGCTGCATTTGTTCAATTGTCTGGAGGTCCCCGTACCGCCAGCAGCCTGGGGAGTGGTCTGTGATGAGTTATGCATTCAGGTTCAGCATAAGCTATGCACTTGATCAATGCCTTCTGAGATCACTCCTGTTCAAGTAGAGGCTAGTGTAGGATACTCTTAATTGTTAGATTCGTTTGCCTTTTCTCCTTAACTAAGCTCCTGAAATTCAATGCCTATGCTTCAATATCTCCAGTACCTATGACCTTCCCTGTTATCCTCCCTAGACCAACACTTCTGCTCTGGTTTCACTCATTGCCTTCACAGTCTTGACCTTGTGGTTTATCAGTTCTTCTCTAACTATATATATAGAATATGTAGATGATGGGGGTTTTATCCCAATTCCCATACTACTAAAAGTTGGATCCCCAGAATAAGGCAGGGGAGTAGCCTTGAGAGACAGGAGGTTGTTTATCTGATATTATGGTCCAGGAGCCTCCACCGATACACATCCCACCATGATGATCAGTTGATATCAGTTATGAATGCATAACTCAGACTTAAGAAAGGAATATTTACTAAGATGGTCTGGTTAAGGTAGCTACTCAATAGCCCCATTTTACAGTTGAGGAAACTGAAGCAGAGGTTAATTGACTTGTCCAGGGTTATACAGCTAATACGTGTCTGGTCAGATTTGAATTCAGGTCTTCCTGAGCTCTAGGCCCAGCACCGACTCTAAGTTCCATGCTGTATCCACAATACCACCTGGCTTATGGACTCTCACTGTTGTTCAGTCATTTTCAGTCCTGTCCCACTCCTCATGACCCCATTTGAGATTTTCTTGGCGAAGATGCTGGAGTGGTTTGCCATTTCCTTCTCCATATGGACTCTCAGACTCTTTTAAGTACTATTCATGGCCCTAGACCAAAGAGGTAGCTACCATGTTATGAGAAAATAGCCCATTGGAACCCTAGATAGAAGGCTTCCCAATGATTGCCAACGTCCCCTACTACTACCTACCCCCAAAGTTTCAGTTTCAGTTTCTCTTACAGAGATGAAAGCCTTAAAATCACACCTCACAACACACATCTCCTAGAGTGAGAGACTACTTTACAATGTCAGTAAATCTCAGGATACAAACTGTAATATGCTGGGCAAATTACAGGTATATAATTTCATTACTCAATTCCAGTTGATTTAAGTTAACATAATGGGTTTTTTAGCCAGCTCGAGGTTTAGGAGGAAAGGTAGAGTTCTCCATCGCTATTGTTACTGCTCCTCCGATATAACTTACACATCTGTGCCTCTCCTGTAGCACGACTTTCTCATCCTGGTACAGTTTTCCTCTTCCCTGTGAAATCATCATATTAACATTATTTCATTCTTTTTTTTTTTTTAAAAGCCTGTGTTGATAAATAAATTGCATCACGCAAACACCAGGTGGCACTGATGAACAAAGTAAGTTGAGCTATCAATCATCCACTGAGCTAGGGGACCGACTGAGCATGCTCACACAACTTGCTTCCCCTCCCTTCTAGAGGGCGACAGCTTCGCTCCAGCCACTCTCCCTCAGGGGCTTTTCTTTCCCTTTCAAGATCAGCAAGGTTTTCAGGGCAAAGGGGGGAAATGGTTGTAACTTTACTGCTTACCCACTTCTGTGGCCAGGCTCAATGTGCCAGGAGCGTCTGGTCCCAAGAGCTGTTCTCTTTGTCTCGCAAATAAGTGCTTGGCTCCTTGACCCGCTGCCAGAATTCTTGCTCCGCCAACGCTAACATATTTTATAGAAATAAATCCCAATGGGTTTTCTCTCTCCATATCCAACTCGGGAAAACACAACTGCCATGGACAAGATAGGTATCTTTTTAAAAGCAGATAGGAAGCAAGCATTCCTTAGCAGGAATTCCCTGTTCCAATTAAATCACAGATGGTATATTTTTTTAAATGAAAAAAAGAGAGTAATTGGCTCCCAAAAACCCTGCCAGGATTATACCCATTTCACAGATGAGAACACTGAAGCTCAAAGGCTGAATTTGAAACCAGGTTGCCTGACTCTAGGTCAGTGGTTTCCAAAGTTGGGGCTGGGGGACTCAGGAATACAGCCTGACTCCAAAGGATGGAATTAACTAATCAGAGAATAAAAAGATGAGTCTACTAACTCTCCTAGTAATAACCTCTTGGAGTTTGACTCCAGCACAACCACACCTGTCTTTATGCTTCAGTAACTCCTTTTCTCCAACACCATCCTCTCAAACGTCTCCCTTTCTGAGTCTCACATTGGCCCTTATAACCAAATCTCTACCTGGATACTGCACAGGTGACATCAGAAATCCCCCAAACACGCACTCATACCCAACCCTGGCCCCCTAGATCAGTGGTTATAGCAGGCATTCTTCAGAGAGGGACTCTACATTCAGGAGAGTGACCATTGAGTAAGAAACCTCTTGATTTCCAATGAGACAGAGTGAGACACATAGAATGAGCAGGCATGAATGATGCACAATAGTTTGAAGTGTTCAACATGTTATCTTTCCCCCAAACCCTCCTCTCTTTCAAATTTCCCTATTATTGTCAAGGGCACTGCTATCCCCTCAGTTGCCCTTGGGTCACGGTTTTGGTATTATCTTGGACGCCTTAATCTCCCTCACCCTATATACCCGATGAATTGCCAGAGTTCGTTGTTTCTACCTCCACATCTTTCACTTAGATCTCCCCTTCTCTCCACTTACATGTAATCTGAAAGCCTCCTGATTGGTCTTCCTCCCTTTAATCCTCAGGGTCTTCCCTCAAGTTCCTAACCTGGGGTCTGTGAATATAGATATGTATGTGTGTGTGTGTGTGTGTGTGTGTGTGTGTGTGTGTGTGTGTGTGTATATATATATATATATATATATATATATATATATAATATATATTCTGATAATATATAGGGTGCCCCCAAAATTTTAGTGCAATTTTAAATTTTAGTTGGCTTTAAAAAACTGCACCAAGACTTTTGAGACACCATGTATTTAAATATAATTGATATCATTAGGAGAAGGTTTCACCAGACTGCCAAAGGGGCTATAAGTCACAAACAAGCTTAAGAACTACTCAAGTATCTTTCCAGTCTCTAATCCATCCTCCACACAGCTGTCAAAATGATTTCCTCAAATGTAGGTCTGACCATGTCATTCTTTCACCTAATAAACTCAAGTAACTCCCTATTGATTCTAGGACCTGTTCTGGGAGAAGTCATCTCCTCCTTGAGTTCATGTGGTAGGTAACTACTGCTGCATTAATATACCGCAACAAAGAAATCATAATGGCTGAAAACCTAGGTTTTATCATGTTTAAGCACATGTTCAGGATGCAGAAAAATAGCTCTGAACAAAGGTTGGAGTTTCTGACAAGTCTTTCTAGAGAAAATTTTATCAGAGAATTTTTTAAAAAACATATAACAATAACAAGGTCACACTGGCCTGGTCAAACAGGTTCATCATCTCATGCTCCTTTCAATTAAGGTTGAACACACTACTTAGACTAAGTTACAGATTTAAACACTGAGTCTGCAAAATCATATATTTACCAAAAAAAATTATAAAGCCGCATTTTAAAGAAGCCACAATGGGTTAATTGACAAAGAAAGATGCACATGTCACAAAGGTAACCAAAAGCTTGGTGTCAGGGAAATTCTTCCGCAAATACAGTCTTTTTAGAAGGTTTTAAAGATGTTGTATTCTCTTCTTTCTCTAGTTTGTTTTTTTTTATCTCAAGTACAACAAAAGTGTTCCCTTAACACTATCATTCCATGAGTCACATTTGATTTTTTTTAGCCAGATGAAGTTAATATTAACAGAAAACAGGCTTAAATTAACCAAAATGTTCCAGGAGAAATGGCATAAGAAAATTGAATAAAAGGAAAGTGAAAGATTTCCGTCATAGACCAAATATTTTTTCATCCCTTTAAATGTCTCTTTTGTATAAGTTTTATAATACACATACTAATTAGAAGAGAAGTACATCAATAATTTATATTTAAGAAATATACAGCTATTGGTCAGGCACACGTTCAGACATTTTTCCTGATGGGATGCATGACTGACCCTTCCTCTGAGTGATCCCTTAGACCACACAGGACTGAGAGGGACATGAGGATCTAGGGACCGTTCTGAAATCCTGGGCATTTTTCTCTTTGTGGACTGCCCTTCCAATTCCAGTAAAGACTTACGGGTAAGATAACCTCCCAGTAGGGTCTTCCTTCCCCTACACTAGTCCTGAGCATGTCTGGCCCTTTGCCTTATGCTGGATTTGAGATGCTATTCAGCCAAGCTCTGAATCCTTTCACATCAGGGGGGCTCCATTCTCATTGGCTCCTTTACCACTTCCCCCCATCACTGCTGACCACCAAGCATCTCAGCATCACTGAGCTCTTGGGATGCATCGTCTTGAGTTGCATCGCCCAGCCAGCCAGCAGGTTGCTGGAATTGTCTCGTGTGTTTACATGAGCAGAATTACCTTATTTATTCTAAGAAGCCTTCGTTTGAGCTTCCCCTCCTTCTGTTCCTTTTCAAACACCAGCTAATCCTTTGATGCAAGAGTCAGGAGGAGATCAACTCAGAGCTCCTCCAGCTCATTAGCTGCTGCATTGTGAATACAAGGGATAATGCGTGTTCTTTTCTCTCCTGATTGCCTCTAAAATCTCCTGTGTTTATCAATCTGTGCTGGGCTACATCAGCCTCCGTTCTAATTCTCCTCTTCCCCAGAAGAAGAAAAAATAAATACGATTTGGGGAGATTTTAAAGCTCTAGTGGCATAGAGAAGAATGCCAACTTCCTTGTTTTTCTCCATTGGATTGTAAACTCAAGGGCAGGGACTGTCTTTCTTCTTAATACTTGTATCACGGCATTTAGTACAGTGCCTGGCACATAGTAGGTACTTAATAAATGTTTATTGACTGACTGATTCCACTGATGCTTTTTTGCCTTTCTCAGAGCTCACCCTGGCCTCACCCTTGACTTACAGAGTTATAGATTTAGAGCTGGATCTTGTCATTTTACAGGGAAAGAAGCTGAGGTTCGAAGAGGTTAAGAGACTTGTCAAGGTCACACAGGTAATTAGAAAAGCTGCAATTCAAATCCCAGAACTTTAATACCCTGCACAAATTGTATAATACATTTGGATTGATGCCCCTCCAGCCAGAGAAAGAGACCTCTGGCTCAGCTGCCCTTGCTCTCAAACCCTGGGCAGCTGTTTCAACTTCTGCTAAATGACTTCACCAGCCTCTTTCTTATCCCATTAATCCTGGACACTGTCCTTCACAAATGTGCTGAGCTGACCCTGGCTCTAGTGAATGGGCTAGGACCTCCATTTGTTAGCCAGGCAAGGTCTCTTTCATTTTGGGAAAATGACCCATTTCATGGGGCACCTATTTTGTTTAGATTCCATTTTGAGTTGGGTTTTCTTTTTTTCTGTTAAGGAAAACAGTAATACTTTGTTAGTCCTTTGGGAAGATCTCTGTTTAGGCTCACACCCTTTAAACACTGTATCATCCAAATGTGCCTTCATCTTTGTGATTCTAGATGGAAAGACTGGCCTGGAGGAAGGAAGGACCTCCTGTCCTTTTTCTCACCTAACTCTGGCCAGGCCATTGCCCAGCTTGAGAAGCTTCAGGGAATCCCTGATGCCTCTAAGGAGGCATATAAATGCTATTCAGTCTTTAAAGTCTTTCACTACCTGTCTCCAACTTATCTTCCTAAGCTGATTGTGCATTACTTTCCTTCACACACCTTACATTCTAGCCAAACTGGTCTATAGTATTTGCTATTCCTGCTTCACAATATTCCACCTCCTTCCTCCTTATACCTTGTACAAGCAGTCCCCCATGACTAGAATACTTTCCCTCTCCCCTGCCCACAGCTCTCTTCAAGGCTCAGCTCCAATGCTACTATCTCCAAGAGCAGGCCTTTCTTGATCCTCCTCTTCCTCCTCCTCCCCCCTCCCCAAGCCAGATTACTTTGTAATGTAAGCCCCTTCAAAGCAGGGACCTGTTTCCCTTTTTTGTCTGTGAATCCTCTACAACTGAGTATAATACCGGAACAGAATAAGCATTCAACAAATGGATATTGGCTGATTGATGTAGGCTATATTTACATATTATTTCTCTATCTCTAGGTTTTTAAAGGACAGATACTGTTTCCTTTTTGTCTTATCCCCAGCACCTAGCACACTGCCAGGTACCTAATAGGTATTTAAGAAGCCCTGCATGAATTACATTGAATCTCCTGACTCCAAATCCATCATTATTCCTATTTTACCACACTGAGAGGAGAGACTATTGTACTTCTGGGAAAATGAGAAAATCTAAGGGCCAAGAAGTCAAGGCTGACATTTATGTGTTAGGAGTAGAATGTAAAAAAGGAAAAGTACCTATATGTACAAAAATATTTGTAGTACCTCTTTTTGTGGTGGCAAAGAATTGGAAATTGAGGGGATGTCCATCAATTGGGGAATGGCTGAATAAGCTGTGGTATATGATTGTGATGGAATACTATTGTGCTATAATTTCAGAAAACATGGCAAGACCTTTATAAACTAATGTAAAATGAAGTGAGAAGCACCAGAAGATGATTGCACACAGTAACAACAATGTTGTAATGATGATCATCTGTGAAAGACTTGGCTATTCTGATCAATACAATGATCTAAGACAGTTCCAAAGGACTCATGATGAAAAATGTCCTCCACCTCCAGAGAGACAACTGATGAACTCTGAGTGCAAATTGAAGTATAATTTTCTTACTGTCCTTATTTTTCTTGCTTTTTTCCCATTCGAAATTTAGCTAGTATGGAAATATGTTATGCATGATTTCACATGTATAATTTATATCATACTGCTTGCCTTCTCAGTGGGTGGGGGAGGGGCTGGATGGAGGGAGAAAATATGAACTCAGAATTTTTTTTAAATGCTATACAAATAAATAATAAATTAGAATTTCTTTAAAGGAGTAGAATATAAATCCCTTCAGGACAGGACAGACTGACTCATTTTGCATTTGTATCCTAGTCAGTTAATAAATACTGGATTGAGTATGATTTGAAGGGCCTTAAGACAGACTTCTTAAATTCATCCCAGATATCAGTAGAAACCTAAAATTCTACCGTTAGAGATTTATTCCTTTAGATCAAGTATTGCTCTCCCCATCTGGGTCCTAGTTTTAAATGTAGCTCCTCCCAGCAAGGTATAAGCTTAATGAGAATGATTTTATGTGATCACTTTAATTGTACCCCTCCCCAACCCCTGCAAAGGATAACTTAAGAGCCTAAAGCAGTGGCAGGGAAGTGGCCTCAAGGCCACAAGTGCCCCTCTAGGTCCTCTGGTGCTGCCCTTCGAATGAATCCAAACTGGATGTTAGAAGTTTGAAGGGTTTACCTGAATCATCTCAGTCAATAATGCTTCCCTCCCTCCTCTGTTCTCTCTCCTTGCATAATATTTGGCTTATACCTCCTTTATGCACCAATCATGTATTTGTATTATTATTATTATATACATGTGTATATTCATAATATTATAGACATGACAGATACATGTTATATACAATGTTATATGATGCATACATAACATATGCAATGTGTATATATGTATACGTTATATCATACATGTATCATATTTGCCTACTGAACTAGAAGCTTCGTATGGGTAGCATCTGTGCTGTTTCTTTGTAATTTCTCCAGTACCTAGCACAGTATTCTGAATGTACCAGGTGCTCCATGTTTGTTGCAGTTGATTTGGGCATTTAGGAGGAGAAGGGGATGAGGGAGGGTAGAGAAAGGGGCCAAGTTACCTTTTTTTCCCAGGGCTGACCCCAAGTACCTCCCCTTTTATCTGTGTGGTATCCACTGACTACCTTAAAAGCAGTTGTCCTCAGAATGGCCCCACAGACTCACGTAGGGAATCTCCAGTGACAGAAGTCTTTGCTTGTAGAGTCTGGAACGGCAGACAAAAGTATAGGCTGTGGAGCTAAGAGGCACCTTTGAGATCATCTGGTCCAATTCCTTCATTTTACAGAGGAAGGAACTGAGTCCTTGATCAGTAAAGCGATTTTCCTAAGGTCCCGTGAATAGTAGCAGAGCCAGGACTCCAATGCAAGTCTCCTGATGAGCCCAGTGTTCTTTTCATTCTACCAAACCATCTCCCTCCAACTGACTGGACTTGCCTACTGCCCTGATCCTTGCGCTGCGGATCAAATGCGTCCCCTCCTCAGGTTATGGCTTCCTTTTATAGAAGGAAGACTGCAGAACATAATAGCTAACATAATAATTAACATTTATGTAGCCCTTACTATGTACCAGGCATAGTGCTAAACACTTTACCATCATTATCTCATTTGATCCTCACAACAACCCTAGGAGGTAGATACTATTATTCTCCCCATTTTGCAGAAGAGGAAACTGAGATAAACAGAGGTTAAGTTACTTGCCTAGAGTCACATAGCTAGTAACTGAGCTCAAATTTGAACTCAGATCCTCCCGATTCCTGGCCCAGCTCTCTAACCACTATAGCACCTAGCTACCAAGAAAGAGAAATAGTGTGGTATAATACAAGAGGGCACTTCTACATTTTGAATCAGTTAGTCAGTCAATTCACATCTATTAAGCACCTACTATGTGCCAGCACTGTGATAAGCACTGGGTACAAATATGAAAAAGAAAGGCAGTGCCTGCCCTCAAGGAGCTTATAATCTAGTGGTAGAGGACAAGCCAATGAGAAAAAAAAGCTGAAAAGGTGGTTGGGGATAGGTGGGAAGGAAAAGTCCCCTGCCAACACAGCATGATGAAGAAGTCAAGGGGAGTGTAGCCAGTAGGAAATGAAGAGATGGCTGGCGTGGGCACCCTCCTGAATGGGATCTTGGAAGAGCTTTTTCTCCACATTCCAAACAGAGAGGCAGGAGCTTCTACTAAGGTGTGAGTACCAAGGATGGTGTGACCTTGTCGGATGATGGGGATCTGAGTTTGACTTTGGGCTCTGCTACCTATGTGACCTTGGGAAATTCACTTTACTTTTCAAGGCCTCAGTTTCTTCCTATGTAAAATGAAGAAATTGGACAGAAAAGCCTGACTATCTACCTCGTTGGGTTGTATCAGGAAAAGACTTTGTAAACACTAAAGAAGAATATGAGTTGTTATTGTTATTATTATTATACTCACTTGTACCAGGAAGTCTTCCCTCATTGCACCACCTCCATCCATGCCTTCACTTAGTAATTATACGTAATATATAAATTATGATTTATACATATATATAGTTATCCCTCCAACATCATAGGGGTTAGGAATGTGGCACCCCTATGATCTGGAAAATCCTCATAAAGATTTTTGACTCTCCCTTTGTACCAGAGAAGAAGTCTGACTTTTTTCTTTTTCTTTTATGGGGTATTTATGGTACTTTATTGTAAAATTCGGGTGAAGTATTTAGTCAAAGGCTCAGTGTTGTCTGTGGTTTCCACAAAACTCCCAAAAACCTCCCATTTGATTTCTTATGCCAACCTGCGATATATTGAAACCGTGATGGAAAAGTCACAATGTGAAAGGGACAACTGTGTATATGTATGTATGTGTATGTATGTATGTATGATGTATGTGTATGTATGTATGTATTTGTGTGGGTGCATAATTTTTACCTGGGAGCATAGGATCATAGATTTAGAGTTGGAAGGGACTTTAGTGGTCATCAAATCCAACTCCCTCATTTCCCAAATGAGGAAATTGTAGCCCAAAGAATAAAAGTGACTTGCCCAAGGTTACCAAGAAGTGGCCAAGCTAGGATTCAAACCTAGGTTGTCTGACTACAGAGCTAGCACTTCTTCCACTGAAGTACCCTTAGCAATATGTGACTAGGTAAGGTTCTTGTCACTGTGCCTGTCTCCACAGGAACCTAGGTCATCTGTTTGACTAGACCCATATAAGTGCCTTCTATTTCTTCAGGGTCTTCAATACATTCTTGACTGACTGATTGACTAACTGACCTGGGAGTGTGTATGATAGAAGCTGTTTTACTGCCCATTAATCTAATTGTTTTATGTTGATAACTGCCTGTGTGTCCTCTAAATGATTGTTCCTGTCAGAATCTGTTTAAGACTGTGTCCTAGTCCTTAACAGAAGTTGTGGGACTAAGAGAGTATTTCCAAAAAAGGATCAGACAGACCAGTAATACATAAAGCAATAGGTTTTTGTTAAAGCACATTTTAGCTTACGTGTGGGAATATTGAAGATCTAAAACAAAGTATCTTTGAAGAAGAACATGGGGAAATAGGAACAACGAGGGAAGGATGCAAACAGATCATTTGCCATGATTTCCGTTGCTCTAGTCTCTAGGCCATGATAGAATGGAAGGAGATCAGTGATGGTCACTTAAGCCAAAGGCCTCAGACCTGACACAGCCAGCTCCACTGAGCCTTTAAGCACTTCCTCTTGGTTGGCATATAGGAGATTTGAGTCACAATCACATTTACTCTAGGGCAGCTTCTTGAAACCAGTGGAAGGCTGGAGGTTTTATAGCAAGGGAACACAGTTTTGCTTAGGCAACTGGGCCTACTTTCCTATCTCTCATGTCACACTAATGGAGATGTTAGGTATTGGCTAATGTGAGAAGCCTTACTGAATCAAATAGGGGGTTCATGTCTGGGTGGTGAAAGTTTTCAGAAAATGGCAGAAATAAGAGTCATGCCCAGGAGACTCATAAATAGCCATTTTGGCTCCTGAAGCAACTTCACAAAACATACTAGGGCAAGCAGTATCCAACATGTCTTCAGATCAACTTTTAAAGACAAATATAGTTTAGAGAGAGACCTTAGCACTCAGGGTCCTATTGGGGTACTATTTCACAGCAAGAAGACAAAGATCCACCTTGGCCCTATTGAAGAGACCTCAGTAGAAGGGGTAGGGAATAGGGCATGCCCTGTCCAGGATCTAGTTTGCCTAGAATGGGGATGGATGCCCCTTTCCCTCCTACTTCTGATTTTCCATATTGTCCTAACCCTAGTGTTTTTGGTCAATTGACTCTTGAGGCTATTGAATTCCTTTGATAGAAGAAAGAATATGAATAAGCCAATGTGTTATACAGTAGTGCAAAGAGCATTAACTATGGAGATAGAAGACTCTACCTGGAGTGTAGCTAAGGAGGAAGTGAGTCACCTGGCAACTTCCTATTTCAATTAATTATTCTAGGAAAAGAGGCAAACTAGGAGCTAAGCTCATTTGTTTCTAAGCTTCTGACAGAATTAAGGACTCTCAGCAACTTGTAAAGGTCAGCGCTCTGGGGGAAATCCCAAACCCCTCTCTCCCCCCACAACTCCCTATCCCCACCCAACTTATGGCTCAGATGCCTGGTGTCCAGAGCAGAGGCAGCTTGCCTCTTGGACTACCACAGACTCCAAGAGGTATGGCTGGGACTGTATGTTGGAACTTACCAATGCCCTGCCCGCAGACTCTGTACAAGTATGTTTTGGTCCAGAGCTGATTTCGTTGGCATAGGGAGAGCCTTGCTGATGGAAACTCCCTTGGCTGATATAGATCAGCCATTGCTCTAGAATGCATAGCCTTAGCCTTCTGGGGGCAAGGAGAGGTTAAATGACTTTCCCAGGGTGACATAGTCAATATGATTCTGGGGTGAAAGTTGAGCCCAGGTCAACAAGCTGATTCTTGTGAAATTATAACATTTCTTAGATTTATGAATTCCTAAGTTTCCAAGATTCCAAATGCATGGATACACTTCCAAGTCCAAGGGGGAGAGGGCCACCCTTGAAACTGTAAGAATATAGGTTTAGGGAAGATAAAAGGAAGCCCCACTTTACGTAGTTAGCAATAGCTACATAGATAGACAGACAGATAGATAAATGTATTTAACCCAGTTCCTCCACAGGTGGTGAAGGCTGAATGTGTGTGTGTGTGTGTGTGTGTGTGTGTGTGTATGTGTATGTGTGTGTGTGTGTGTGTGTGTGTGTGTATGTGTATGTGTGTTTATTTGGCCTGTGCATGTTACACACACACATTCAAAAGACTTAGCTTCAAATCATAATTCCAGCTCCTAAGAGCTGTCTGATATTAGAGAAATCTTTTAACTTCCATGAGCCTTAGATTACTTACCTACAAAATGGAGATGATAATTATTGTTGTTATAATGAACACACTCTCTAAACTATAAAGTGACATCTAAATGTACGCTAATGATTGCTATGCTAGAACCTGATAGGGAATAAGGTAAAAGGAGCTGGGTTCTAAAGAAAAGGGAAGATCCCTGGTTAAGTAAAGAGAAAAGGAGACAGTATCCAAGGCAGGGCATGGCACCAACAAAGATTCAGAGGTGGCACTGCCTTAGCATTTTCAAGTCAATGCCCTCTTCCACAAACCCTCCCTCAGACTCAATGCCACTTAATTCCTCAAGGCAAGACAACAAATATTTACTACAGTACCAAGCGCTCTGCTAGAGACTGACGATACAAAGGCAGAAGTGAAATAATCCCTGCCCTCAAGGAGATTATATTCTGCTGGAGGAAAACAACAGGGACACAGGTAAATATAGCGCAACGATTCCCAAACTTTTTGGTCTCAGGATCCATTTACACTGTAAAATTATGAAGGACCATCCCAAAGAGTTTTAAAAAATTCCAACAATGGTAGGGGGGCATTATCTATCAATATCTATCATATTAGAAATTAAAACATTATTATAAAAATATCTTTGACCTCATGGACTCCCCAAAAGGTATTGAGGATCCCCAGAGAAGCCCCAGGCCACACTTTGAAAATTGTTGATGTAGACTAGAGAAGGGTCACTAACAAAGGCAAGAATCAGAAAGGATCTTTGGTTGGATGGACTATGAAAATGATGATGGATGGGGTCTAGATCTGAGGCTTCTTCTCCTCTCCTCTCCTCTCCTCTCCTCTCCTCTCCTCTCCTCTCCTCTCCTCTCCTCTCCTCTCCTCTCCTCTCCTCTCCTCTCCTCTCCTCTCCTCTCTTCTCCTTTCCTCTTCTTTTCTTCTTTTGCCCTCTTCTCTCTTCTCCTCCCCTCTCTTTGCCTTTCCTCTTCTTCTCCTCTCTTCCCCTCTTCTCTCCTCTCCTCCTCCGGTCCTGTCCTCTCTTTTTCTTTCTTTTCCTCTTTTTAAAGACCATATTAAGGTTTCTTGATAATGGCAGTGGGAATGAGCTCAGTCGGAGCATCAGAGTTTTCTGTGCCCTGTGCCCCCTTCTCAGAGGAAGGGAACCAAGTATGAAATATACCTTCCAAGGGAGGTCTTCAAAGCCCCATCAAACATCAGGAAAGGAGGGCATACAAAGAGCCAGACAAACTTCAAATGATTTCCAGGCCATATGGCTGCAGTCCTACATTAGCCATGATGTGAGCTATTAACCTGCTAATTACTAACTAATTAGCTCAGTTCTTGGCTGCCTCTTCAGCTTTTTATGTCTCTGCTATTCACCAGTTAACATAAAGGATGTACCTACAATCACGTTTCCACCTGCCATCCAGGCCCCCCTCAGAAACTGCCATTAAGAGAAGACATAAAAAAAGGTCCCTGCTGCACATTAACTATCACCAGAGGGGTTTTTTGCAGAGCACCTTGCCCATGGCAGTGGGGGTCTAATGGTACATCATACAGCAAGGGCTGCCACAGGCAGCAGTATTTTGTGTCTTGTGTCCTAGGAGGGCTCTGGGCTCTGTTGCTAGCAGGCTATATTTTACCAAAGGGAATGAAGAAGACAGTAGCTGTGAAGCAAAGCTTAAATGAGATAAAAATGAGTTGCAGACTCTAAAGTGTTATATAAATTCCAGTTATTATTATTACTCAACTATACTGGCTCTCCATAGTCTGCCTTAATCCCTTTGGCCAGTATGACATTCCTTTGGGGACTCCAGAGAGTCCTTTCTTGTGTACCTCTTTTATTTAAGTATTTATATTTTAATTAACAAGCATTTATTTTTTTCCTCCTACCCTTCTCCCCCCACCCCTGACTGAAAGTAAGAAAGAGGGGGAAAAAAACCTGAGGCTCAAATAGCATCTTGTCTCCCTTCCTCAGTCCCCCATTACCCCTTTCTATCTCCTAATTCAAGAACTCTCCTTTGAATGAGAAGCAACCATAGTCCAGTATAAAGAGCACTGGATTTGGAGTCAGAAGTCCTGGGTTCAAATCCCTGGACAAGTCCCTTTGTCTCTCTTGGCCTCAGTTTCCTCAATTGTAAAATGAAGTGATTGGGCTAAACAGCTGATCCCTAAGGTTCTTTCTAGCTCCAAAATTGTGAATAGTCATAAAGACTACCTCTAAGACTTGTAAACAGTAAATGAAGAGGGATGAATGGCGTATGGCTGCAGAACTCAGTTTTTTCATCTGGAACATCAGGAGGTTGGTCTATATAATCAGTAAGATAATTTCCAGCCCTTGATTTTATGATTGCATTGATTCTGTGTGTATGTGTGTGTATATACACACTGTATACACACATACATGTATGTATGTAGGTGCATACACATATATAAATATATCATATATATGATCCTATAATCCATTAGATTGTAAGCTCCTTGGGGACAGGAACTATCTTTTGCCTCTTTTTATATCCCTAGGACTAAGCATAATGTCTGGCTCATAGCTTGTACTTAAGAAATGTTTATTGACTGCCTGACTGACCTAATAAATCCTCACTGCCTGGTGGGCTAGCTAACATATCAAGAATCATTTGGAAGATTAAAACTTCAGGTTTCCCTAATTCAATTTCTCCTAGCCCTTTCCAGTCTGGTCTCTCTGGTTCAGCTTGTTATCATAAGAAAAGGGCACATATATTTTTATGTAAGTCTGCTGTAGAGACAAGAGGAGGAAGAGAAATACCCACATGCCTACTCCTCTGATCTTCCCTTTCCTGGTCCTAAGCCAGCTGACTCTGTAACCAACTTAACCAGAGACAAGAAAGGGGTAGAATCAGTGAAAGGAATAGCTTTTAGGTTTGCATAGGCTCTCTATAAAAGGATCCACAAGAATTCATTTATTTATCAAGCTTTTATTAAGCCCCAACCGTGTTCCATTCCCTAGGAATGCAAGGGCTTTCTTTACTCAAGACTGGTAGTGGGAGTGAAGCTAAGGGCACGGTCTACAGAGGGAGGATAATACAATGACCCCACTTGCTGGGAGCTTCTAAGTCTCTGGTGAGAGAGATAGAGAGCAGGCCCCTAGGAAATTTCTAGTGAGCTCGTAACAAACAGAAGGGTGGAAAGGGAAGAAGTCTGGATGTGGCATCAAAAGGCTTAAGTCTGAATCCAGGCTTGGATATTTCTGTCTTTGCACCCTTGGCAAATCACTTAACTTTCTTAGACCTCAGCTCCATTATCCATAAAATTGGAATCCTAATTCCTTCCCTGCCTCATCAATTCAACAAATATTGATTAAGTGCTTACTAGGTATGATTCTAATCCTAATTTCATAGGATTGTTGTAATGATGAAATGAAAAAAAAGTTCATGAATGTGTTCTATAAATGTGGATTATTATTTTGGGAAAGAAAAAGAAAGACAACATGAGTTCTATCATGAACATGAGTCAGATACCTGAGGCTTACAAAATGTTTGTTGACTTGAAATGAAATAGATATCCTGACATCATTTGTTCATTCAAGAACATTGATTGAACACTTACTATAAGATGAACAAAATAGAAACATCTAAAGCAGATCAAGTAAATAAATATTTATTTAGTGTTAACTATTTTCCAAGCACTGTGTAAGTCCAGAAAACAAAAATACAAGCAAAAAGAAAAATATCCTGACCTTAAGGAGAAGCTTTACATTCTAAAGAAGGAAGACAACACATGAAAAGGAACTGGAAGGAGAAGATGGTATGTTAGGGAAAGTCCTAAGGAGATGAGTCAGCAGTGCAGCCTGGAAAGGAATGAAAATATGGGCCGGCCTGGGCCTCCTCCTTAAAATAGAGGTTCTTGAAGCAATCAGGCAATCAGAAGGAGAGTCCCCAGGGGTAGAATCAGGAATGCACTGGAGCCGGCTCCAGCAAGAGCAGATTGTTAAATATTTTTGTTGTTGGTGTTCAGTCATGTCCAATTCTTCATGATCCCATTTGAGGTTTTTCTTGGCAGAGATGCTGAAGTGGTTTGTCATTTCCTTTTCCAGCTCATTTTACAGATAAGGAAACTGAGGTAAACAGGGTTAAGTGATTTACCCAGGGTTGCATGGCTAGTAAATGTCTGAGACTAGATGTGAACGTAGGTCTTCCTTATTCTAGGCCTGGCATTCTGTCTACTATACCACCTAGCTGCCCATTTACACCAGAAGTTGGCAAACACTACAAACCAGGGTTTGATTTATTGTTTTGTTGTTTGTCTAGATTTAAGAAAGTGATAGACGAAATGTTAATAATGCAGATTGAACCTACGTGCTTTTTTAAAATCTGATTTTTAAACACTTATCATCATACCACTGGATGGAGAGTACTTCTAATATGAGAAATAATGTAGGGGGCTTCCAGAGTGAAAAGGTTACTAGGGCATGGTAAAGAAAGCTCTATGGGGAAGAATCAGCAGTATAGCCTGGAGAGGAGTTTATCTTTCAGTCAGATGTTAGCTGTGCGGAGCCATGTTGGAGGGTCTTGTCCCATACAGGATGCTGTGTATGGGAAGGTGGGGATGGGAGGGGAAAAGTGATCGAGACTATTGCTGATTTTGAGCAGCAGTATGAACATAAAACTATGTGCAAATTCAGTTATATTTTAATGGCAGGGAACGAAATGCTATAAGCTGCTCCTTGCCACCTTCTAAGTCTTTTCTTAGGTCCGATTTAGTTGTTCTCAAGCATTTTCTTTTCATGTTTCAATTTTTAGTTCCTTACTCTCTTCTACCCTGCCTTCTGAAATGCCCTTTCTCCTTCCTCTTTACTAATCTGTGCTTTCCCTCCACTCCTATCTGACAGAAAATTGTTAATATAATGACAGAAATTGTTAATACCAAACGTAGATACCTGCCATTCCCTGAATGATCCCAGCAATGGCGGAATGGCAGTAGCATTCCCAACAAGATAATATTGATTAGGTTGTGCTGAGTCAGACTTTCAGTCCCATTCTGAGTTCTTACCTTGTTGGGGAGCCTGACTCAAGCTGGATCTAAGCCTCTGATGTCTTTGCCCCTTTCTGTTGGGATTCACGGCACGAAGGGCAAAACAGCCAGAATGAAGTGGTTTTCCTTGCCCAGATTGCTGAGGGTGGCTAGGATCTCACGACCAGGCCTTGCTGTCTCACATTACCTCCTCTCTTTCTTCTCCTAAAGGTATAAGATGCTTTTGCATGAGTCTTAGAGTTGGGAAAATCCACTGGACGTTCCCGAGGATGGCAAGTTTGCTACCCTGTTATCTCAAGACACTTTCTTCCTCAACTCATGGCTTTGATTTATTTCAGGACTTGACATATCAAAACCTCCTCTTTCATGAAGCCTTCGTTGATTCACCTGCTCTTTCATTCAGTTTCCTCTAAACTCAGACACACTATGTTATATTTGTGTCCTCACACTTGAAAAAATGTTTCTAAGGCAAATGTTTCTTTTTTGTGTTGCTACTATTTCTCCAGCTAAGAGGCAATATTATATAGTAATAAAGTACTAGACTTGTCAGCGAGAACCAAGCTTTAATCCTACTTTTGGTACTTATTATCTAACTGATAATATCTAACTGATAATTGTGACCGTGGGCAAGTCATAACCTTTCTGAGACTCAAGTTCTTCATCTATAAAATGGGGCTAATAATAGCATCTTCTTTACAGGTGTGTTGGTAGGATCAAATCATATGCCCTATGCCAGGTGTTATATAAATGTGAATGATTATTAAGTTGAAAGATCTTAAGGACAGGGAGCAAGTCTTCTTGATCTTCTGTATTTTCCTTGGGTCCCCCTCCAGATCTCCTACACAGAGTAAATGCAGTACAATTTTTTTAATTGGGGCTGACATTTTACAGGGTCAATTTCGATGGGAGGTGTGAGATTAGAATTTCTAATGGTTCCAAAACTTTTCCTTGCCCTGAATTCTTCATACCTTGCTCTCTCACAACCCACTTGCTTATTCCTCAAATTCTTGTGACCTGGTTTCCATACTAGGTCTCAAAGTGCTTCCTCAAAGGTTGCCAATGACTTATAACCACTAAAATCTTACAGTCTTTATTTTTTTCTTTTCAGTCCTCATCCTTCTTGACCTTTTGGCAGTTTTTGACACTGTTGAGCAGTCCTGCCTCCCTCTAGATATCATCTCTTCCTTTGGCTTCCACGGTCTTACTCTCTCTTGGGTCTTGTCCTACCTACTGGACCATTATTTCTTAGACTTTTTTTCTTTTTCCTGTCCATTAAGTGTGTGGCCCCCAAATCTCTGTCCTAGGTATCTTTTCTTGTTTTTCCAAATACTTCTTTGGTGATCTTATTTGCTCCCATAGAGAATTCAATTATTTCTTCTATGTAGAAGATTCACAAATCAATGCATTCAGGCCTAATCTCTGTCCAGAACTACTGTAGAGTCTTCCACTCTTAGTGGGGAGTTGCCATCCTGCGTCTCTCGCCTTTAGTTCTCTCTGACTCAGTGTCCTGCTAGCGTCTCAAACTCAACAAATTCAAAATTAAACAAACTCATGGTCTTTCTGACTCAAAATACATGCAACACATATAGATACTACTCTATAACAAGCATTTGTAAAGTAGTAGAAGCACATGAATCTTAGAAACACATTATAAAGCTATGTGCAAGTACCCATATACTTGTCGTTCAGTCCTTTTAGTCATCTCTATGATCCCATTGACAAAGATATGCAAGTGGTTTCTGGCTTTCATTGAATGCCCAATAACAGCCCCTAGTCAAGCCTCTGCGGCTCATTGTGGAGGTTTCAATGGCTTAGAATGAGTATAAATAGCAATTATTCTCTATTTTGGCCAGAAACTCTGAAGGTCTTTCTCTTCCTAGATGGATATTTTCGTGATGGCAAATTAGGCCATCTTTTGTCTCAATTCTTATCTAGCCCTTAGTCATTGAATGGGCCTTGCTAGAGACAAACTGAGATCTGGGAAAGACCTTAATTTAGAGAAGCCAAGGTTATCCATGCATCCTGGGCCATCACCAGTCATCTTGACTTTTGTCTTGCCACTGGACTTCAATGATTCTGGAGGAGAGAGTGAGGCTGATGACTTTGCACAGCTCTACCTCACTTAAATCCAATTCACAGACAAGTTAAGATGTCACTCGTCCTCTTCGAAAACAAAGGACAAACAACAACAACAGCCATAGCAGTTTGCCGTTTCCTTCTCCAGCTCATTTTACAGATGAGGAAACTGAGGCAAACAAGGTTATATGATTTGCCCAGTAAGTGCTAGTAAGTGTCTGAAGCTAGATTTGAATTTATGAAGATGAGTCTTCCTGATTCCAAGCCCAGGGCTCTACCCATTGTACCTCCTAGCTGCCCACATATATCCTAACCCAGTACAAATACAGTCTAAGTAAAAATCTTAGAATGAAGTAACCACTTAATAGGAATGGGATAGATTATGGATGACTTTTGGAAGCTACAGGTCTTGATGGAGGAGGGGCCGTGGATTCGTAGAGAAGAAAGTCTGCAGACATTTCAGAGGCCTCCTCTTGATTTCCTATTCTTGCTCAGGTACCACCATCTTCCCAGTTACCCAGACTCCAAAACTTTGGCTCACTTGACTTTTCTGTCTTTCAGTCCAATTAGTTACCAAGTCCAATCAACCTCTATAATATCTCTCACACTCTTCCCTCAGCCTAATAGCTCCCCAGTTTAGGATCTCTTGCCTGAACTCTTCTAATAGCCTTTTGATTGGTCTCCCTAATTCCACCCCTTGACTCACTCCTTAAAGAGACCTGTTCACTGAATAGGAGTTACCTCATTCAAAGTGAGAATCTGAAAAGACCTTAGCTTAAAAGAGCCAAGGTCTTCCATTGCATCCCGGGCCATCTCCAGTCGTCCTGGTGAATATCCAGCCACTGGACCCAAACGGCTATGGAGGAGAAAGTGAGGCTGGTGAGCTTGCACAGCCCTCCCTCACTCAAATCAAAGTCAATTGCAAGTCATGTCATCATCTCCCTGATATCATGTTCCTCTTCGAGAAGAAAGGACAAACACAACAACAACCTGGGTTCTGATGGCTCAGAGTAAGTGTAAATAGCAATTGTTTCTGTTCTGGCCAGAAACTGAGGGTCTTCCCCTCCCATCAAGCTAGTCCATCTTTTGCCTCAATTCTTACCTAGCTCTTAATTACTGAATAGGCATTGACTCAGACAAACTGAGACCAGGGAAAGACCTCAGCTGACAAAAGCCAGGATTTCCCACTGCATCTGAGGCCATTGCAAGTTGTCTTGACCTATGCCTTGCCTCTAGACTACGGTGAATCTGGGGGAGAGAGTGAGGTTTATGACTCTGCACAGCTCTGCCTCACTTAAATCCAATTCAATTGCAAGTCAAAACGTCACCCTCGTCATTGGTCCTCTTCAAGAAGGAAAGAGCAACAATGACAATTGTCTCCAGGGTTAAACACAAACTCCTTAGCCTGACAACTAAGATCTGCCACAATCTGGTTTTATCTGGCCTTATTTCACCCCACTCCCCTTCATAAATTTTACATTTCGGTCAAACTGGCCTACTATCAGTTCTCCCCAATCCACTCCCCAATCCCCGCTCACATGCATTTGATCAGGTGATTCATCATCCCTGAAATGTATTCCTTCCTCTCCTGTACCTTTTAGATCCTTTTTTGCCTTCAAGACTGAGCTGAGGTGCCACCCCTTCTATGAAGCCTTCCCTAATTTCCAAGGGCTGAAAATGCTCTCTCCCTCCCCAAATTTTTCTAGACATTTTGTCTAGATCTTTTCTTCGGCCCTATCTACTCTACCTTGTATCATATTTTTCAGTATGCCCTTATATAATCCCCAAGAACCTCCTTTATAGTAGCGAATATTTCGTGTATTAATATTTGTGTCCCTAGTGCCTAGTAGGGCCTTGTATATAGCAGGTTCTTTTTAACTTTTCTTTTTTTTTAATTTTCAAGGAATAAATGGTTTTTTTAAATTAATTTTGTCTTTCACTAACCCCCCCTCCCATTAAGTATTTTTTAAAGATCCTTCAGTGCAGATCTACATGGTTTGATGAGACAAATTCCCACATTAGCCATGTCCACATGTGTGTGCTGAAGACAGAAATGGTAAGCCACTCCAGTATTTCTGCCAAGAAAACCTCACAAGAAGTCATGAAAAGTCAGACACAACTGAAATGAATGAACAACAATAACAACAAAAACAAAAAAAGTATGTCTCTTTCTGCATTTTAAATTCATCCTGTTCTCTGTCAGGATGTGAGTGACATATTTCACCTTCATTGGTTTTTGGACTCATGGTTTATCATTGCATGATAACACAATGAGTTGTAAAGGATAGGGTCTAAGGTCTTTCAATATTCTTGTTTTCTATAAGGTTATTATTAAATAAATTGTTCTAATTCTGTTCACTTTTCTCTGCAATTTCATTATTTCTTACGGCATAATATCTCATTCAATTCATATGCCAATATCTGCTAAAAAGAGGATGGGCCTTCATTTTGCAATTTTTGTTTGCCGTAAAGGAGCTGCTATAAATATTTTTGTATGTGTAGATCCTTTTCCTATTTTTTTTCCATTTCTTTTGGGTAGAAGCCTAGCAGTGGCATAAAAAGGTGAGAAGATATGCACAGTTCAGTAACTTTCTGGGCATAGTTCCAAATTTCTTTCTAGAATGGCTAGACCAATTCATACCTCTACCAACAGCATGACAATGCATCTGTCTTCCCACTGCCCCTCCAACATTTGTCATTTTCCTCTTTTGTCATCTTTGCCAATCTGGTAGGTACAAAGCAGAACATCACCGTTTCTTTAATTTGCATTTTTCTAGTTATTAGTGTTGTACAGCATTTTTTTTCATATGATTATTGATAGCTCAGGATCTTAATAAACAGAGAGATAGTATGATCTAGTCCAGTGATGTCAAACTCAAAGAGAAACAGATTCCTGAAGGCCTTATATTGTCTTTAAAAACCATAAATTAGCATTATCTGTGCTTTATTTTCATTTATTTTGTTAAACTTTTCTTAATTATCTTTTAATTTGATTTAGGGGGGCACTCAGAGGAGTTTTGGCAACATCAAGTTTGATACTTCTGGTCTAGTGAATAGGGCAGGGACCAGGAGTCAGGAAGGCTTTAAGTCACACCTCAGTACAAAGAATGAAACAATCCTTACATGCAACGAGCTTACGTTCCAAAGGAGAAGCAACAGTCTAAAAATGAGAGAGTTAGATTCAATGGCCTTTTGCAGTCCTTTCAGTTCCAAATCTACGATCCTATAAAATGTTTGTGGAATGAATTGGAGTCCAGGCTATAAGATTTAGAGCTGAAAGGACCTTAGAAATCATTTAATCTCGCTCCCTCCTTTTACAGATGAGAAAATGGAGGCCCAGAGAGGGAAAGCAATTGGCACAAAGTCACACAGGTACTAACTAAGCTAGAATTCTATCCTAATAGTTTAATTCCAAATACAGTGTTTCTTTCCAGCTCCGCTTATTAAATAGGATAGGGAGAAGGACTGTACCTAGACATTCATTTGTCTATGGAGCTCTCAGCTGAGGAAACTCTCTCTACCAATTCAGATTGGTACCTTCTCTGCAAATTATAGTCTTAGAGAGCATAGAGAGGTTAAGTGACTTGCTCAGGGTCACACAGACAGAGGCAGGATCTGAATCCAGGGCTTTCTGATTCCAAGCCATCATTCAATGGGATAGAGAGGTTTTTTAATACACACACACACACACACACACACACACACACACACCCTGGAATACTTGAAGTTTTGGCTTAGTTCAAGAACACTGGGCTGGGAGTCAGGAGACCTGGGTTCTAATCCTAGTTCAACTACTATGTGATTTCAGACAAGGACTTCATTTCTGTGAATCTGGATTCCTGACCTATAAAATGGAGGGGAGGGGCCTCTCAAATGACCTCTAACATTTCTTCTAGGTCTAACATATTTTGGTTTCCATGCTAATATGTGAAAATCACAGAAATTTCAGAGTTAAAAAGGACCTTAGATATATCTAGTCCTTATAATATGAAGGAAATATGGCCCAGAGAAATGAGGTGATTGGGGGGGGGGAAATTATAACTCAGGTCTCCATATTCTTAGTTTATTTCTCTTTGTACTATATTCCATAATTAAAAAAAAACGATTTAAATGTTTACTGGGCCCGGTCCAGGGCCATTTTTAATTTATTAAGCTCTGTTTATCCCTCTCTATCTCTTTTGAGCATAGTTCCCTTTTTAAGGAAGTCTGTTCCTGGAAAGCAAGGTAGGAAAACAGATTGGTGCATCAACTGTGTGTGGGCCAGTGATTTATTTTTAATGTGACTAAAGAAGACACACACCTGTCTGTTGAAATGTAATCACAGAATCATCAGGGACTCAGATGCCAGTTTCCACAAGATGTTATTGGGATGACAATATCTATCCATCTATTTATCTGAGGTTTGGGAGAGATGAGAGGGGGGAAAAAGCAGGGATGGGGTGGGGGGATGATTATGTTTGCAAAATGTTATCTCTACACAAAATAGGCTTTTGCATGCATGATGTAACTTCAGGGACGTGTGGAAGTTATTCAACTTCTGCCTCCCCCAGCCCAACCATATTCTCTCTCCCATCCAGTCTACTGATGCCAGAGATTTCATAATTAAAGCTTCATTTAGAGTCAACAAAACAAGGCCATGTCTCTCATTAAAATGCAGGTCCCCTAGGGAGAGGTAACACATTAAATCTCATCAGTCATTTGCATCTCAATAAGAGCAAATTTACTCTGGTACCCCAATGGGTCTATGATTTCATCAGTGAGGGTGCTCCCAGATCACAATCCATCCATGTCTGCCAATCTGGTACAACTCCTGTCCATGTTGTCCTGTAAATCCTCTATGGTGGGTCCATCCAATATGATAAACGTTCTCTTAACATATACATGGGTACCAATGAAATAATCAGCATCTATCTGTTAGGCCCCATTCCTTATAAGACTGGTCCATCTTTTTTCTAGTCATTCATTGCTGTGATGACCATCCTTTACATCTCTTTGTCTGTGTAATTCTTCTTTTATGATGTGTTGCAACCTGTTCACTTCCACCAGCTATTCTTACATTTCCTTTTGGGTAATTCTTACCTTCAATTCTTTGGAGACTATAATGTTTCATGATTCTCAGACACGCATATTCACTGGAACATCATTTTTAGAATTCAAAAGATGGGCTTTTGTTCCTGGAAGAAGCTTGGGTTCATTAAAAGAACTATGCAATTTCCCAAAAGATGAGCTTTATGGGTCACTCATCCAATTACATATCTGGGTAATTGACATTCTTCATCCATTTTGTTATTCCTTTATGGATAATTAGGCCAAATGAGTTTATGGAATCCTTTTCTGAGACCAGGTTTGGAAAAGGAAAGTTGAAAGCCACTAGGCCTTGGACCAAAGAAAGAAAACTAATGAGGGACCAGAAAGTATGGAAATAGAAGTCTGGGATCTCTGAAGATTTTATATTATGGTTGGCCTTTTCTTTCTTTCTTTCTTTCTTTCTTTCTTTCTTTCTTTCTTTCTTTCTTCTTTCTTTCTTTCTTTCTTTCTTTCTTTCTTTCTTTCTTTCTCCAGTATACAGCATAGTTCCTGGCACCTAGTGAGCACTTAATAAATGCTTCCTGACTGATTGTTCATATATAATACATTGCAGCAGTTTTATGAATTAATGTCAAAAGCTTACTAATCTCAACCATCTTTTTTTGATTTCTAAACTTGTCTCATCCTCACTCTAATTTCTCCATTCCTAGTACCTGGTAGCATTCAAAAGAAAACAAAGTAGAGTTAAGGCCAAAAGATAACTAAGGAAAAGAAGCTTTTTTTTTCCTAAGAGCTTCTTCATTTTTTCAAATATTCCTCTAAGACTGCTAATTTCTGTCTTTTTCTATATACATTTAGTTTTTTAAATAACATTTTATTTTCTCCCAATTACGTATAAGAACAGTTTTGAACATTTAAAAAAAATGTTAAATTCTATCTCTCCCTTCCTCCCCTCCCCCCTCCCTGTGATAAGAAGCAATCTGATATAGGCTATACATGTGCAATTATGTAAACATTTCCATCAATACACATTTGTTTATAGCACCTGGATCCCTCTTTTCATGTGAGCTCCAGAAGGTCACATCAAGTTCAAGGCATTCTGTGAGTCAGAACCAACTCACTATCATAACTCATAAACCTCTACCAATGTGCTTGCTTGTATCAGCCAACCAGGGTGTGTATTAGTTCAAAGCAAAGATATTTAGTCAAACAGCATAGCAGAGAGAGAGAGAGAGAGAGAGAGAGGGAGGGAGAGAGAAGACCCATGTGTACATTTTCCCACAGGTTACCAAACCACTAATGGGAATGGCATAGATGAAGAGAACATCTGATATGGAAACATGTAATAAAGTAATACATATGGGCATTATGTATAGGAAAAACATGTGGCAAGGGTATATATGTAGAGGGATGTATGTAACCAGCAAAAATTTATAACACTTCAGATATCCAATGACGTTATCACACTGTTCTCTGTTGGGTTCTACATCTGTGCTCTGTGTCCTGTCATTTCATCCCCACTACCTGATCCTTTTTCCTACCATATCCTGGAGTGTAGTGCCTAGAAAGCCTCTCCCTGACAGGAGGAGCTATAGCTCTTTTAATGCAAAGCTAAGGATTATAAGCCATCATACCCAGACAAGCAGCCCACATGACTATTGTGAGGTTGAAATACAAAAATGAATGTCTCAGCCTAAGATTGTCTATTATTTTAACCATCTTTTTTTTCTTTGTTTGTTTATATAAGGTTCTTGGTCTCAGGCGATTATATGATTTGCAGCCAGAAAATTCCTTCTTAAGTGCTGTTAAACCTCTGATTATAAGTCTACATATCCAAAAGTCATTTTGTTGACTAACCCCCCCCAAAAAAAACCTTACAAGACTGCGATGATAAGGCTCCTAGGACTCCCAAGATCTTTGATTTATACACAAATAGATTTGGGTCAAGAAAAAAAAGTCATGTTCATCAATCTCCATTCCTATTTCATACTTTTAAAAAATGCGTATATACCAAAAATAAAGTTTGTGGTCTCTTGAGCTTCATTCAGATTACTATGAAGCTTCCTGATCTCCTTAAATATCCATTCACCAAACATTAAAAGTACCTGCTATGTGTCAAGCAATAAGCAAAATGCTTGGAAGAGATGCAAAATCTAGACAACACCTATCTCCATGGGGATAGGGATGATCCTACACAGGACCTATCCCTGTGGAGCCCACTGTCTAGTAAGCACGCAACAAGAAGAGCTGGTGTCTATACAGTGCTTTAAGGTTTGAAAAGTTTGAGTCTCGCATTATCACCATTTTATATATGGGAGAGTAAGGCTTAGAGATGTTAAGTGACTTGCCCATAATCTCACAGCCAATAATTAGCATAGGCAGGATTTGAACCCAGATCTTCCTGAGTCCAGCATCCTACCCACAATGCCACACAGTTAGGACACTAACCCAGATAATTTGAAAACACTCTATTATGTGGTCTGTGTATCATGTTTTCAAAAGATAGGAAGCTAATAGAGAATTTCTGGCCATGGCAGTAACTGGATGGTGAAAAGCAGCTGGTGAAAAGACAAGTGACATGACTGTCTTCCCTATGCCCTGAGAACACATTCTTACTTGTCCTCTGTAAGTGGCCAAGTGCCTATTTCCGAGATCAGCCAGGGTGCCTTCATAACTTGGCCGGAACCCTAATGGAAGACTCTTTTTTTCTTCTCCATTTTCCCTCCTCTCTCCATGTTCTTTTTGAAAGCTACACAGCTCTTCATATCACAAATACAAATGCAGCTAACAGACAGTGCCATGGAGATGAGAGCGGCAAAGTATTTAAGGTTTAGAAAAGAAGCTTTGTCCAAATGTCAACACCATTGCTCATTTTCCTTCAAACCAGAATGTTAAAGAGCCCTCTGCCTTTTTCAGCTCAACTAGCAATGACATCAAAACCTCTCAATAGAGCCTCATCTCAAGAAGAGGGGGGGGAAAGCAAGAGGCAGAGGATGTCACCCAGGAGAACAGACAGGGTCCAGTGACGGACATTTCCCTCAAAGCTAAATCAGCCAGGTCTTGGTGGGAAAGAGAACCTCAAAGGTTAGGGGGGTATTTATCAGGGCTGTCTACCTTCTTTCCGTGGGATTTCCCACTGTTCCAACTGGGTTGTCTTTTTTCAACTGGCCTTTAAAGCTAGACACATAAAGTTAGAGAAAGCTTGAAGCCTTGGAAAATGTTGTTTGTTGTTTTTAAAAATAGGAATGAGGTGAGGGCTGAGTCAAGGCAATAAGAATATACACAAGACATTTTTAGTGCCCTTTACCAATGGAAAAGTCAGGAGCAAAACCAAATTATATTACGGATAATTCAGTTGGCTCATAAAATTAGCATGCTGGAATAGTTTCAAATTTGAAAGCTTAAGTTTTTTAAATGGGAAAAAAATCAGGGAGACACTGACTAGGGGAGCAAAAGGCAGAGAGCAAGCAAAAAAGAAAGGGTCCGGACATAGTCATTTCTCTTAAATCTATGTCACTCAAATCTTGATGGGGGTGGAAACTTGAAAGGCCAAAGGATAGAGGATGGGGGAGCTGAGAATTATTTTCTGAATTTTACTGTTGGGTTTGTATTTTTCTCACAAGTTTATCTCTAACCAGGTTGTAAGCAGCAGCTTGGATTTCAGGTTTGGATCAAAGGAGTTGTTCAGCTTTAGGCTCTTATCCTATTAACTCCCCAACCCTTGGCCCCTGGGGCTGAGTTACTGACATAATGTGCTGTAACAGAACTCTGGGCTTTATGCCCTGCTCTTCCAGTTTCAAGCCAAGTCCTGAGGCTGCCTCACAGACAAGAAGCTCCAGGTAGGTAGTGTATGTGAGACAGACTAGCAATGAGGGTAATGGGCATTATGTCATATTCCCTGAAGATCCGTAAGAGTTGTCTAAATAAAAATCCTCAGTGGATAGCAGACTCTGAAAGGACCTGAGGCAGTCAAAGTCTGAGCTCCACAAGGTCCTAATATTCCTTTCCCACTTTTCCAGCTGAACCCTCAGGGCAAGATTTATGAGGGACAATAACTAAAGACTGAGTTGTCTGCAAGCTTCTTGTTGAGGCAGAGCTTTGAGCCAAAGGCTCAACTAGCTTTTACTTTGATGCTGCTCACAAAGACAAAACTCTTGTGTGCTTTGGGTTGGGGTTTGGGAGATTATTTCCTCCATCCTCTTGCCCAGGAATGCCTATAAAGCAAAATCACGAAAGGCAAAAAAGAAGGTATTTTCTCAGTCTCCCCATTCACCAGCATGAGGCCTCCAAGCCTGGGAAGAGCATATATGAGGTAGAATAAAGACAGCAAAAGTCTCAGATTGCCCAAGGTTTCCTGATCAATCCCAAAACAGTTTTGTAGGCAACTGGAATTAGTGACATGAAGACCTGACTTTAAATTCTGCTGTGGATACTAGCTGTGTGACTACAGGGTAAAGCAATTGACTTCTTTCAGTCTATTTCCTTGTCTGTAAAATGGGGATGATAATAAAAGTTAGCTTGCTGGGGTGTGTCTCCAGAACCACCTGGAAAGTTAAAGTTTATTAGCATCCCCATTTTATGTAAAATATACATATATAGAAACTATATAATATACACATATAGCATTTTGCAAACCTTAAAGTGCCATTCGAAGTTATTGCTATTATTACTATTATTATTATGAATTATTGTAGCTATGAGCCTATGGGGGGAAATTAGATAGGAGTAATAAATAATAGAATATTTAGAGAAGTACATCACTTTTCCAAAAAGTCTCAAGTCATATGCTAAGGTCCATATGGTCGGTAAGAAAGGCAGTTTGGAGGGAATACACTGTATACTCCCCAGGTTAGATGGAATCTTTGGGATCATCTAGTCTGGTGATCTCCAGGGGTACGTGTGTGTGTGTAAATCCCAATCATCTTTTTTATTTTTTATTTTTAGGCAATTGGGGTTAAGTGACCTGCCCAGGGTCACACAGCTAATAAGTGTCAAGTGTCTGAGGCTGGATTTGAACTCAGGTCTCCTGACTTCAGGGCTGGTGCTCTATCCACTGCACCACCTCGCTGCCCCATAAATCCCAATCATTAAAAAATATTTGTGCCTCCCTAACAGGGACTACATAGAACATAGAATCAGATTCAGAGCTGGAAAGGCCCTCAGAGATCATCTAGTCCAAACTCTTTTACAGATGAGGAAATGGAAACCAAGAGCAGTTAAATGACTTGATCACGGTCATTATCTTCAGTAAGGGTCAAAGGTGGGATCTCAACTCACATTTTCTGGGTCTGGAGCCAGGGTTCTTTTGCCTGTACTACCTGATTCTCTTAACCTAAGCACATAAAGTAGTATGTAGGGCATCGCAGTCCAGTTCCACCTAGCCCACTGTGGGCTGGCTCACTCCCATAGACCAATATTTCCTATCTCTAAGTGCTATACTGGGGAGGTGTGGGTAGGAATGGAAATTGGAAGAGAGATGAAAATGCTGAATATAGGTCTCAAAACAAGGGCCAGTCATGGGTAGGTAAAAATAATCTTCTTTCCTATTTATTAAGGGGCCCTGGTAAGAGAGTTAACTAACCCAGACCATACAGAATGACTAAGTGCCCAAGTGAGTAGGGCATCAGAGTAGCTCAAAAGTCTTTCTCCTTATATCCTAGAGATGCCCCAGTTTCTGAGTATGCTCAGTCCCCCTACTAGTTATCAAGGAATTATGATATTACCTTCTACTTTTCCCAGTTTTTGCAACTACTGGGAGTATCAGTGTGACATATAACCATCTGATACAAGACCAAGTGAAAGTATCAGTGTCCATTTACATAGTAAATATTAATAAAACAATGTAGTTTTACAATTTTAGATTAAAAATGAAGAGAAACAGAAGCTTTAATATTTCCTTCTTTCACCTCTTATATCACCATTTACATGGTACTGGGGTACATGTACTGCACTTTGGAGACAACTGGACTTGTATATCCCCTGCCTCTTGGCAAGATTGCCTCCAAACATTAGTAATAATAACTCACATTCATGATTCCCTCAAAATAATTCCCATGAAACAGGTAGGGCAGGTAGCACTATTCCTACTAAATAGACAAAGAAGTTGAGGCTCATTTAGGTGACTTGTCCAAGACCATATATCTAACTAAGTGTTAGAGTTAGGATTTGAATCCAGATTCTGACTCCTGAGTCCTGTATTCCTTCCATGCCCTCATGCTGTCTTCCCACGACAGGCCAGTAAGTGCTACCTTTTTCTCAAATCTCCCAGGTCTGTCTGTGAGAAACCACTGTGGCTGGATAGATCTTTTCTCACCTATATTCCCTCCTCTTTCTCTCTTGCAACTAGCAAAGTGGCAGAGGTAGGGAAAGGAGTAGTTTAGCTTCCTACTGCTTTTCTTATTACTTCTCTGTCCCCATTTTCCCAGCTTCTTACATACTAAGATAGCTAAGCAGAAAATAGGGCACTGGGCTGCCCCCAAAGCTTTGATCCCTGAGAGCTCTGCCCTACCAACAAAATGAGGTCACCCAGTCAAGAAAGAAAGAGTGGCCAAACTCAGTCAGCTGCAGGTGAGAGGGATAAGCAAAAGGAAAACACCAGAATGGATGAGGGGGAGCTTTGACATTATTCAAGGAAATGAGATGGCCTGAAATTTGGGGAAAAAAATGAAAGGTACTTCCCCCAGTAATTGTTCATTCACTCATTTGGTATGCATCTACTTATGTGACAAGTTACTGTGTGCTTTAGTCTGCAGGGCATCATAGGGTGCCTAGGACATGGTCTCTGATATCAGAAGAAGGAAGAAGGGTTCAAATCCCACCTTTGCTACTCAATAGCTATGTGACCATGGGCAAATCAATTTCGTCATCTGAAAAACAGGGACATTGATAACTATAGTACTTGCTTCTTTAACAGGGTTATTGTGAGGCTCGAGTGAGGTAAAAGCTATAATCCTAACAAAGTCCCCTCAATATGGGTGGTAGAGGGGGTGGGGGGTAGAGTTCCCAGAAGGGAAATTACTATTCTTACTCTCAGGGCTCTAGGGGTCACCTTGGAGGGATATGTTTCTAGTACTTTAGCTCCTGAACTCCCACAACTATGTTCTGCATCAACAATTGGCCAATAGCCTCAACTAGATTTTGGAGAAGACATTTACAAAGAAGGCATAGTAACAACAGTTGGTACAAAATAGCATTTCTCCCCACCCACCCAAGGCATTCTCCCCACAAAGAAATATAGGGTTTGTGGGGGAGAGTCCATGGGAACAAACACAGTATAATGGTAGTGAGATGCATGTATAAAGATCACATGTGGCAAAAGGGTAGCTCACAAATCCTGCATTAGAAGTAGAATCCTCAGGAAGTTGCCCTTAGGTATAATTACTCTTTGATGGACTCCAAGGGTCAGCGGCTTTTTGGATCTATAGCACACATTCCTCTCTGTTATGAGGGGTTATGTTCCTTGAAGCTTCCTTTCCTCTGGTGACCATTGCCCCATGTCCATTTGTCTTTTGTGTGTCTTTCCACTTCCAATGAAGACACTTCTGCCATCAGCCTTAGCCACTCCAGTAGACACTGCCACCGCTGCTGCCATTTAGCTCCTACTACCGATAGGAACTCTCATGGTACTTCTGTTCCTTCCAATCTTATCAAGTCGCCTGGACACTTATATACTGGAATAATCATTCACTTACTGTCAGGAAAGAATAAAAACGGAAAGACAGAGGTGTTAATGTGCTCATGACTACTATGGCTGAGGGAGAGAGAGGGCAACCAATTTTCCTCTCTCCCACCCCACTCTTGGAAGCAGTTCAAATTAGTCCCACTTCTTACAGCCACAAAGGAAAAAGGGCCAGGATTAAAATGGCTGCTTTGGAAACATAAGGGATAGACTGGATATGAATGATCTTATGAAGGAAGAATTAACAAGACTTTATGACTGAGTGTTGGACAAGAACAAGAAGAAGGAGGAACCAAAGATGACTCAAATTCCAAGCCTTTGTCACTGCAATAATGGTGATGTGGTTAATGGAAATATGGAAATCAGGAGGGGTGGCTGTCTAGGGAGGAATTTAATTTTCAATTTAATTCAAGGGATATTTATTAAGTGCCTACTATGTGTTAGTCACTGTGCTAAGTGCTGGGGATACAAATAAGAAAAAGAAAGACAGTTTCTGTCCTCAGGGAGCTTATGATCTAATGGGGAAAGGCAACACACAAGAGGAAGCTGAAAATCAAGGGTTGGAATGGGTGAGAGTGAATGAGAGGGAAGGGCACTTTGGAGTTCAAATCAAGCAGACCTGCAAATGGAAAGTGAAGAGTGAGCTGGAAAGTCCAAATCTCTGTCCTCTAAAAAGGAAAGCTTTGGGAGTTTTGTGCTCCACCCTCCAGCCCTCCAATCAGAAGGAAGAGGAAGAGAATGAATTTAATTTTAGATATGAAATACAAAGGGCAATAGGATTTTCTGAAGAATTCCCAGAAAGGACTTTTCCCTTGACTCAAAGTTATAAAATGGAGTTTTAAGAATTGAGAACTGGGACTGTGATTTTTTTTTCAAGATCAATGACAGAAGAGCTAGGGAGAAGCAATTCTTATGAATTTGTTCTTCAGAGGCTCCTGTCTAAGAAGAGCCAAGGAAATGGGAGGGACAGGGGGCTCACATGGAGTAGAACCCAGACTCTAGAATCAAGATCCACTGTGATGCCATAAGGCAAGGAGTCCTCAGATCCTTTCTGCCCAATGGCACTGACTCTGGGACCTGAAGTTTCTTCCATTAGAATCATTCCTTTAATTTAAAATCCACTTCAAGGGAAAAATATTATCTGAGAGCCACTATCAATCAGCCTACAACATCTTAATTAAATTAGTTTATCAGATTTGCTTGTCACTAAGCATAACCCTGAGAGAATGGAACATGTATGTAACCCAGGTACATTTAGAAGACAGATGTGAAAAAGGAAAAATCCAGAGCAAGAATCTGGTAGGGTAAGGGTGGGAAGTATAAAGACAAGCTCAGTTAAGTTGCGTTAGCTTGGGATTCCTAGGGAATCCCACTAGACACTAGATTCCTAGAGGAGGAGGTTGCGATGCTTAAAAAGTGAAGGGGAATGCTTAAATGGGATGTATAGGTGTCAAAGATAAGTGCAGAGTACTCGTTAGAGTTGGAAGCGATCTCATAGAGCACCTAGTCCAATCCTACATTTTACAGATGAGAAATCAGAGCCTTGGAGAAGTAAAGGCTGAAGGCTGACCAGTGTAACACAGTTGATATGGCTTAGATAAGAACCCAGGTCTCCTGACTGATCTAGCTTTCTTTCCACCACCATACTGGTGCAAACTTGTCCAACAATAAGTAGCGTTACTCAGTTCAAGATGGGGCTGAGTTACTGTGCGCACTCCCTCTCCACCAAAGGATCTGCATGCTCTGGATCCAAGTATGTCACCACTAGGGACCAGATTGGGTTCAGGCCTATAATGAGAGACATTAGGCTCCTTTTTTTTTTTTGTCATATTCTTCATCTCATTACATCCTCACCCTGCCCGGTATGGATGATTTAATTAAATCTAATTTTGGGCTCATGCCAAGGTTCCCCCCAAAAGGAAAAAATTGAAAGGTATTCAATGTAAAGTCTGAATCAGGTGCAAGACAGGTATTTACTTCCTATGCACAAAAGAAATATTAAAAACAAAGTAAAAAGACCAAAAATAAATAAAATAATTTTAGATATCTCATAGCAAAAAATAACCAACCCAGAAAATTGGTTGAGGTACAATGTAAGAATCACTGGACTACTGAAAATATAAGCCCCTAAAGAGCCCAAACATCACATTTTTAAAAGTCATGAAAGAAAACTTTCCAGATCTTTTTAAAAGCAGAGGACAAAGTAAAAATAGAAATGAAAGAAAAAACCTACTGATCACCTCCTGAAAGAAACCTCAAAATGAAAACTCCGAGGAACATGATAGCCAAATCTAGAGCTGCTGGGTCAAAGGGGGGAAAAAAAGACCATAAGCAGCCAGAAGAATGAATTTAAGTATGGAAGAACCATAGTCAGTATCATACAAGATTTAGTAGTCACCACTATAAAGAAAGAAAGAGTTTGGAATACAATACTCCAAAAGACAAAAGATATAGGCTTTACAACCAATAATAACTCACCCAGCAAAACAGTATAATCCTATGGGGGGGGGAATGGATCTTTAAAGAAATAGAGGAATTCCAAGCATTTCTGTTGAAAAGATCAGAGCTAAAACTTGAAAGACATTTCCAGTTAATTCATGAAAGTGCCCATATGCAAAATCCAATATCCTCAGGCCACATTAGATCTGGCGCAGGATATCTCACATACATATACATTGCTATTGCTTCCAGGATAAAATAGGAATTCCTCCAAGGGATGTGTTCATAAATAATCAACAACCAGCTCTCCAGGGGAAAAAATATATTCACGACATACTTTTAAGTTTAATTTATATTAATAACACTTTCTGAACTGGTTTGAGCTGGATCCAGCATACTCTTGACTCATCTATTTGGCTTTTAAAGCTAATTGCAAATTAGCTCTAGCATATCTTTCCAGCTTTATTAGACACTACCCTCATTCTTGTGCTTGATGGTCCACCCAAAACGGCTCTCGTGCTGTTCTTCTCACCTAGCATTCCATCTCCCACTGTCCCCCATACCTGGCATGCGTTCCTTCTTCATCTTTGCCTCACAAAGTAACTTACTCCCATCAAGAAACAAATTAAGCACCACCTTCTAAATGAAGCCTTCATAGACTCTTCAAATGCTAGTGCCCTCCTTCCCCAATTACCTTGCCCTCAATGTCCCTGTACTTACTTTGTATTTATTCACACACATGTATATATGTTAATATAGACATTTATGTACAAATGCACATATAAATATATATGTGTGTGCCTATTATGTGTGTGCATATAGTTTATATGTTTTATGTGTATATATATATATATATATATATCACATACACATATATAAACAACATATAAGCATATACATTGTCTCCCTTAGCAAGAATGTAAGCTCTTTGATCCTAGAGACTGACTGTCTCACTTTTGTATCTGTATCTCTAGAGTCTATCCCCGTTCTTGCTGTTTAATAAATGCTTATGGATTACGTCTATGCCCTGCCACCTTAGAGACTGTATGCTTCATTACTTGTTATTGGCCCTCTCATGAATTTTAAGATAGGTAGGTTACGTCTCCAACAAGGGCCAGGTCAGAAGGAAGTAGCCAGTATGGCAGAAAGAGGCAGGTGGAGAAAGCTCTTCATTTTCTCTAGCTTTTAATACGATAATAACAGCCACAAAAAGAACAATTTATACTTTTATGGTGCTTTAAAGTTTTCAAAGCTGTGCAGAAAGCAGCATGGATATGGAGTCAGACAGCTTGGTTTTGAAACTCAGTTCTCATACTCAGTATCACAGGAGAATAGATTTAGAGGTAAAGGGACCAGAAAGGCCATCTAGTTCAATCCCTGAATTTTACTGATGAAAAAACTCAGGCCCAGGGAAATTAAGTGACTGTCACCCAGATGGTGTCAGATCTGAGATTCAGACTCAGTTCCTCTGACTCCACAATCTGAATCTCTGAATTTGGAGAGTCTTTCTATTACTTTCTGTTATTATTACTATTACTATTAAAAGTAATATCTAGCCTTAAAGTTTGCAAAGCACCTTACATAAGTAATCTGATTTAGTCCTGACAACAACCTAGGTACTATTATTCTCCCCATTTTACAGAGGAGGAACTAAGGCCGAGAAAGATTAAGTGATTTGACCAGGGCAATACAATTACAAAACATCTGAAGCAGTATTTGAACTCAGGTCTTCTAGATCCCAAAATCAGCACTCTATCCACTGCACCACTTACTACTAGCTGTGTTACCTCAAGCATGTCACAACCATTCTGGATTTCAGTTTCTTCATCCAAAAAATGACATAGTTAGAGTAGAAAGACTCTTTGGATCTTTGTAGCTCTAAATCCCATGAGCCTAAAGGCCTCTACATATAGCATATCATTTAATCTTCTCAATAACCCTATGGAGCTGGGAATTACAAATATTATTACCCCCATTATACAGATAAAGATCGGAGAGTTTCAGTAATTTGTCCAAGGTCACACAGCTAACTATTAAAGAATAGAACCAGGACTCTGACCTAGGTCCTCTGATTCCGGAGATATGGTGATAAATGCTTAAAAACTAGGTCTCAAAAAAAAAAAACGATACTGACACACTTTTAAGTTTAATCTGAATTAATACTATTGTCTCTAGCACTTTCCTATGTCTAGACAACGAACAAAAATAAAATAAATCAAGCCCTAAGTTATAGTAGTTGCTGATTTCTGAGATGTCAATAATCACACTAAAAACTTGGCTCCTGAGAGCCCATACTTGCTGCCTCCAGCACGTCTGCTTCCCAAGGCCAGCATTCTTTCCATTGAATGGGGCTCCTCACCTCAAGAAAACAGAAAGTGCTTTTATATTCTCCATTTATATTTATATTCTCCACATCTGGCTGTTTACCACCTGGATTAACTCTGCCAGATCACAGGGTTTTAATAATGTTTGCAAACTCCTTGTGAATGGAAACATTTTCCCTTCAACCTAGCACAAATTTTAATTTCACTGTGATCTTGGAAATTATGAGGGCTGGGAACCCACGTGTCTACTACCCGTGACCAGAGCAATGCCATCAACAGTCAAACTTTTGTTGGTACTCCACATGCTAGTTCTCCAGCGAAGTTTAACTAGGATATCTGGGAACAGTTCACTTCCAGCTTTTCCAAGAGACAGCCAAGATTAACAGCAAAGGGTTGAACAGAAAATAAAAATGACTTTGAAAATAAGTTGAACAAGAAGCAGAAAATTTCTTCTGTGATGAAATGTGCTGCATTTATTGTCCAGACTTAAGAAAGTGTTGGAGAAAATGTTATTGGTGCAGATTAAACTTTAAAGTGTGTCATTAGTACCTTTTTTTTTTCAAGAGCCAGTTGTTAAGAATTTCTCAGCACATCCTTAGAAGCAGACGACCTAGGTCAGAGTTCTTTAGTAGTTAGTTGTGTGACCTTGAGTAAATTATTGAAACTCTCTGATCTTTATCTGTAAATTGGGGATAATAATATGTGTGATCCCCACCCCATAGGGCTATTGAGAGGATTAAATTATATACTATATATAGAAGGCTTTAGGATCATGGTAGAGCTGTAACTAAGGCAGAGTGACTGAAGCTTTTTCCCAGAGTGCCAATATTTAGAGGGGGATATTTCCTTCCCAGCCTCCCTGCCCTCATCCATAGCACCATCTTTTTTGTCCTTTGCCTTAGGCCCAGGTTGCCACCCCCTGGATAGCCTCTATGGTACAGCTAAACTGTCTTTCCTGCTATTCTTCACAGATAGTGTGTCATCTCCCTTTTCTGATTCTTTTTACTGACTGTCTCCCATAGCTGGAATGCACTTCTTTCTCACCTCTAATTCACAGATCTTGTCTCTTCTTCAAAATTGAACTCCAGGGGCAGCTAGGTAGCACAGTGGATAGAGCACCAGCCCTGGAGTCAGGGGGACCTAAGTTCAAATCCGACCTCAGACACTTGACACTTACTAGCTGTGTGACCCTGGGCAAGTCATTTAACCCCATTGCCTAGCCAAAAAAAAAAATTGAACTCAAGCACCATCTTCTACATGAAACCTTTCCTGATCCTCCCCCACCCCACAAATGCTAGTTCCCTCTCTCCCCAAACTATCTTGTGTTTACATTGCATATACTGACTGATGTGTGCGCTATCTCCCCTCCATAAACTGTGAGCTTCTTGAGAACAGGGGATTTTCTTTATGTCTTTGTTGTCACACATCTTCCCCAAGCTCCATCCCCTGCCCACTATTCCCCCTCACCCCACTGCATCTGACTGGCTCCCAAGAATGCTTATGGTCTCAGGCTCAGAATCAGGCTCAGACAAATATCCTGTCTCCTACATGCAGCATAGTCAGGGTCTCAGAGCATTGACTTGGGCTACCTAGCCTCTTGTCTCATATCAGTCCTTGGGTCACCCTTAGAAAAGTCCACCATATTCTCAAGTTTTCATTGGTTTTCTATTTCACAACCTCTTTACAAGTCTTTTCTCTACCGGGGAACGTCTTGCTTTTTAGCAATATAATTCTCAAGAGCTATATTTGAATGACCTCCTAAAATCAAGACTTGTTGGAAAAGAGACTAAACTGTGTTTTGTGATAGAAAAAAAAAGCAAAGCAAAGCAAAAATAAACAAAATAAAAACCACTGGAAACAAAATAGGTGATTGGAAAATTGTGGTATGTAAATGTAGACTAGGGGGCAACTAGGATAGAGCACCAGACACAGAGTCAGGAAAATCTGAGTTCAAATTTAGCCTCAAATGCTTGCTAGCTGTGTGATGCTGTGTGCGTCACTTAACCTCTATTTGCCTCATCTGTAAAATGGGGACACATTGGAGAAGGAAATGGCAAGCCACTCCTGTATCTTTGCCAAGAAAACCCCAAAACGCCATGTAGGGGATTTATTATTTTAATGAGTAAATAAATATCTTTAAAATGTATCAGTAATAAATGATTAAATGATAAATTTTAAAAATTATCAGATGAGGAAAATGAGGCCCAATAAATATCAATAGATATAGCTCATATATTAAAAAAGCTCTTTGGGGATTCTTAGTAATTTTTAAGAGTGTAAAGGGGTCCTGAGACCAAAAAGTTTGAGAAGCTCTACTGTATTAAATCAGGTTAACACCTTCTCTGAAACTTATGGTCATTGAGAGCTTCCCGCAGCAGTGAGAGTTTGAATGACTCCTCCTAGGTCACATAGCCAGGAAGTGTCAGAGGCAGGAATTAAATGACGGTCTTCCTGGCTCCAGAGGCCAATTCTCTATCCACTAAGATATGTTGCCTCTTACATTATGAATGCAATAAAGTACTACTGTGCCCTAAGAAACTATCACGGGCTCTTAGATTTAGAGCTGGGAGAGAAATTGAAGGTCACCAGATTCAAGGCCTCTACCTTACAGATGAAGAAACTACAGCCCAGAGAAAGGAAAGTGACTCCTAAAGCCATCCAGGTAGTAAGTAGTAGGGCTAGAATTTGAACCCAGGTCCTCTGACTCCCAATCTAATACCCTTTTCAGTACACCCCACCATCTGCAGGATGGAGAGGGGGAATATCTATATGAACTAACACAGAATAAAGAAAGCAGAAGCAGGAGGACAATATTCCCAATGACTTTAATAATATAAATGAATGCAGCATTAAAAGATACCAGAATTTAGATTATACATCATGTTTGATATTGATCACAGAGAACTGAGAATGAAATACACTTTCCTCCTTTTGGAAGAAAGGTGGTGAGCTGTGCATAGTCACTTGGTCTGCTTTGTGTAATTGGTTTTTATTAGTTATTAGATAGGATTCTACTGCGGGAGTGAGAGCTTATTGGGAAACAGTGTAAAAATTTTAAAAATCAATAAAATGTGAAAACAAAAAGAAAAAAGGTCAAACCACTCCTTACCCCATTTCTAAGCACACATCCTTCAAAGTGTTGTTTTCATAGTAAGTGACCAATGGGAGAAAAGGTGGATTGGCGGTTTTTAAAGGCAGCTATGAGACAATGTTCTGTTGTTACCTACCCTTGGGAGGGAGGGTAGATAAGTTGGGAGGTAAGATTCAAAGACCAAGGGGAAGAAGAAATGGCTCAATCAGAAGGATGATTTGAAATGTTCCAGGAGAGCTACTTGAGTAATTGTATCTGTAAGTGGAGGGAGAAGATATAGGGAGGGCAAGAGAAGAGAGTGGGGAAGTCTCTGAAAATAAATGATGAATGGAGCTGACTGGAGAGGCAGTATGGTATGGAGAAGAGAGTCCAGGACTTAGAGTCCCCATTTTACAGATGAGGCAAGTAGGGGTTAAGTGACTTATACAGCATCACACAGCTAGTAAGTGTTTGAGGCTAAATTTGAACTCAGATTTTCCTGATCTGGGTTTGAATCCCACCCTGGTCATTTATTAGCTGTGTGAATATGAAAAAAATCACTTGGGAACTCAGTTTCCTTATTCATAAAATGAGGGGGTTAGTTACCTATCTGTAAGACACCTTCCAGACTTCAGTTTATGATTTTCTGGGTGTACGGAAGGGGAAGGACAAAACTTTGCCTCAAAAAAATTTGCCTCAGCTAGTTTCAGAGTGAGACCACCTTGCTTTCTTTAGGCCACAAGGGGCTTGGCTGATACCGTTAGCTTATTATCAATTGCCTTGATCCAATGATCAATCGCCTTTGTTTACTGGAGGCAGTTAGATTATACAGAGGTTAGAATACAGGACATGGAGTCTGGAAGGCCTGGGATCAAATCCTGCCTCAGACAATAGGTGGCTGTGTGATTGTAGATAAGTCACTTAACCTCAGTCTGCCTCAGTTTCCTCATCTGTAAAATGAAGATAACAATAGCTCCTACCTCACAGGGTTGTTATGAGGACCAAATGAGATAAAATATGGAAAGTGTTTTGCAAATCTTGAAGTGCTATATAAATGCTAGCTATTATTATTATTAATTATTCAATGTCCTATTTCAGTGTTCAAATGGGTCACTCAAAAGTCTGGAAAGGATACACACCATTACAGCAAATTGTCTCTGTTACTTTCATCAAAGGTGAGGGGAGAGAGGGTGAGGAGAGGAAGGAGCAGAACTCAGCTGATCGATCCCTACCACAAATGTTGATCAAGCACTTTGAAAACTTGAAAACAAATGAACTATTGTTATTATGGTGAGCAGAGAAGAGGAAAAGGAAGGAAAGAGGTATTTGTATGGTATCTACTATGGGCCAAGAAGAGCAGGACAATGGTCTTCAAACATTTCATAAGATCTAGGATTTGAGGGGAGTTTTGAGATCACTCAGCACCAGACAGGTGAGGAAACAGCCTAGAGAGAATGTGACTTGCCCAAAGTCACACGAGTAGCATGGAGAAGAGCTGGGATTCAGACCTAGGACTTCTAATGCTGCATCCACTACACAGCGAGAGGGTTCTTATGGGGAAGAATGGTGAGGTATATTTTCTTATCCTCAGACAGTGGCGGAAGCACAAATGGGTGGAGGTGACAAGGAGGCTGATGACTTTGTCTCAGAAAAAGGAAAAGCTTCTAACAATGAGAACTGTCCGTGTATGGAATCTGTTGCCACAGGACCTGATGAGCCTCCTTTCACTGGTGATGTTTAGTGGAGGCCTGGATGACTTCTTGTCACAGAGCTGTAAAGGCTATTCATGTTTCTTGTATGGGTTGGACCCCTGGGGTTCTTTTTAACCAGGGGTATGTTGTTAAATGTTTATATCCAGGCAAACATTTATACAATATATGTGTACATAGAGTGTGTGTGTGTGTTTATATACATATAGCATATATATTGTATATATTGCATATATACAATATATGCAAAATATATTATGGTATAAATATATTGACAAAAGTATAAATGTATATAAATACAATAATTAAGTAAAACATATAAATAAATCTATATTTATAAAATATAAAAGATATAATTATAAATTACAAACATACAATAAAGCTATAAATACATAAATATCTGAATATATTATGCATGTATAGATCTAAATATATAGATAAATGAATAAAATATTGAAAATATATAATAAAGATAAAAATATATAAATATGCAATATATAAAGATAATGTATGTAAAATATAAAATAAAACATGTACAAATATACAAACAAAAATATTGAATATTTCATGAATCTACATGCCATCCTTGCACAGAAGCAATGTAAATTTTCTCTTAGTACATGTGCTGTTAAAGCACATTGTATATTTGTATAATTGTATATTTGTGATTATACCTTTTGAAGTAAATAATTCTATGTAAAAGCTTAAAAAATCTTATTACATCTTCTGTGCCTTTATCACTTTCATTTCCAAACATATCCATCCTCTTTCCCTACTCATCAAGTTATCCTATAATAATAGTAATAATAATGATAATAATAATAACGATAACAATAATAACAAATATTTATAAAGTACTTTAAGGTTTGCCAAGTACTTTGCATATGGTAGCTCACTGGATCCTCACAACAACCCTGGGAGGTAGAGGCTATTATTATCTCCATGACAAGGAAACTGAGGCACAGAGCATTAAGTGACTTACAGAGGGGGGTGTCACTCTACTAAGGAGAGTTTGAGGAAGTTTTGAGAATTTGCATTTGAGAGTTTTGATTTTAACTTGGGTCTTCCTGACTCCAAGTCAAACACTCTACCAACTGCCCCACATAGCTGTCCTTTATAACAAAGAATTAAAAACCAGGTTAGCAAATTATGTTTATTTTTCAGAAGAACCTAGAGAGGCCAATGCTCTAATATAAAGGAATTAATTTCTAATGTTGGAATTTCAGGCACCACAGCATCTGGGTGGGGGAGATTCTATGGGCTCTAAGAGCCTGTTCGCTGGACTGGTGGTTGAGACCTGATTTGAGGCTCCCCTATTAATTAGCTGTGTGTCCTTGGGTGAGTCACTTAAACTCTTTGAGATTCAGATTCCTCATTTGCAAAATAAGGATGGTAATATTTACATTACCCCATCCCAAGGATGTTGCAAGGAGCCAACGAAGCAATGGATGTAAGGACTTTTGTGACCATAGAGTGCTAGATAAACGTTTGTTGTTATTATTGCTGATAATTATATCAATGATCGTGCCACCTAGGTATTAATGGAAGAAGTTTCCTGGATCACTTAGATGATTCTGCTTCAGATCTGAGCTAAAAGATGGCAAATGGTACACCTGCCCCTTAGGAACCAGTCGATAACCCCTACCTTTGCATCACCTCTGGTTCCAGGTAGCTTATATGTCCTAGACAGAGAAACAGGAAGATATGGCGGTGAGGGGCGAGGGAGAAGAGGTTCATTCTCACCTCTCTAGTGTTTCACCTTTGGAACACAGCACATCACAGTGAAAAGAGCTCTGGATTTGGAATCTAAATCCAGGACAAGGCTTCAAATCCTTAAACTCTCTGGACCATGGTTTCCTCAAGTATAAGATGAAGGATTTGGGTTTCCATCTCTAAATCTATGATCTTAAAAGTACATAAAGCATTGCAATCATTTCTTCATTCTATACATTATTCTTAATATATGAGATTTGTTAGTGTGTTGTTATAAAAATACTAATAAATTCTCAGTTTTATTTGCATAAAATAATTATGTTATTTCCCTAGATTGTTTTGTAAAAAGTGAGGAGGAAATGCAAATTTTTTTTGGTTTTTTAATGAATTTTTTCCAATTAATAAGCATTTATTTTCTTTCCCTCTCACTTCCCCCACCCCTTTACTGAGAAAAGAAACAAAATTTTAGTGACAACTTTTTGAGCAACCAAGTAAAATAAATTCCCACCTTTTTTTAAAATTCCCTCCTTTTTTGTTCAGTTGTTTCAGTCATGTCTGATTCTTCATGACCCTATTTGGGATTTTCCTGGAGAAGCTATTGGAGTGGTGTACCATTTCCTTCTCCAACTCATTTTACAGGTGAGCAAACACAGTAAATGACTTGCTCAGAGTCACACAGCTAGTAAGCGTCCGAGGCAAGATTTGAACTCAGGAAGATGAATCTTCTGACTCCAGACTTGGCATTCTATCCATTGCACCACCTAGATGCCCCGATTCTCACAATGACCATGTACAAAAATGTGTGTCTTGTTCTGCAAATGTGATCCATTCCCTCTCTGTCAGGGAGGTGAGCAGCATGCTTCATCTTTGGTCCCTTGGAACTGAGGTTGGTCATTCTATTGATCAGAGTTTTAAGTTTCTTGAAGTTGTTCATTTTTAAGACATTATTATTGTAGAAATTGTTCTTGTGGTTCTGATCACTTCACCCTGCATCCGTTCATGCAAGGTTTCCCAGGTTTCTCTAAAGCTATCCCTTTCATCATTTCTTACAGTCCAATAATATTCCATCTCATTCATATACCATATTTTGTTCAGCCATTTCCCAGTTGTTGGGCACCCCCTTGGTTTCAGCTCTTGCCATCACAAAGGAGTCGCTATAAATAGTTTTGTACATATAGGGCCTTCCTCTTTGTCTTTGATCTCTCCAGGGTATAGGCCAAGTTGTGGTATTATTGGGTCAAAAGATGTGTGCACAGTTTAACAACTTTTTTAATATTTTTAGTAAAAGAAAAGGGTGGGAGAAAAGCTTCGCTGCATCAAATTCTGCAGCCAGTGTTTGGAGGTCTCAGCCTGTCTCTAATGTACTTTGGCCCTAGCCAGCTACACATATCAAACTCAGTGAGTCCCAAGGTAGAGATGCTTAGCCCTCAGGCCTAGTCCCTGGGGCCCTCATCAACACTCAGACTGGAGTGAAATGAAGATATCAAGGCTGCCTATAAGGAAAGATAGAGGGTGGGCCTGGAGTTGGGACCAAATTCCCACTTTTAATCTTGATATTTTCTTTATTTCTCTTTCCCAAGCCCAGCAATTGCTTTTCTTGTGTAGAAATGCCCTAGGGCTTAGCATTGGCATCAAAGGAACACCAAAGAGACACAAAATGTAAAGCAGCAGGAGCCACTGAAGATGAAAAAAATTCCCTCTGGTTAGGCCTGGATGCAAAGGCTGGCAATGAACCAGAAGCTGCTCAGAGTGGGTCACGGTGGGCCTGGGAAGGTGTTGAGCTGTAAATAGATGAAGGCATAGACAGAGGTACAAATATGTTAAAATGCACATACACATATACACGCACACAAACACGCATATATGTAATGCATACACATTCGGGGTGCATACATGTATGTATGTGCACATGCATCACACATGCATGAGCATGTGCCCATATATATATAATTACACTGCATCACTTAGCTGCTTGTGCATATACACAGGTAAGTTAACATATACTTATACCGACAACCATATTCATACCCATGCCTATACCTATACCTATACTTATACCATGAATTCACAAGTCCAATCCCTATCCTTTTTATATACATGCATATGTGTGTTTGTATGCATGTGTATGTATATATATGTCTACATGTGTGTACATATACAGATACACACATGTACAGATATACAGATACATGCATGCGTGTGTGTGTGTGTACACATACATGCCACTCAATTTACCGATCATTTGTCAGGAACCAAGGATGTCCAAATCCCAGTGTCAGATGGTCCTGGAGCTATAGAATAAGCAGTAAGGTGTGTAATAAAAAGACCCATATACTTTATGCTGGAACACCTGAGAAGAAGACTTTGGTTTGAACCTTGGCTTTACCACTTACGCAATTACTGTATAATCTTGGACAAGTCACTTGACACTCCTCTTGGTCTTTCCCCTGTGCAAGATGGGGGAGGGGTATGGGTGTGTGTTAGACCAGCTAATCTCTAAGGTAGTGGTGTCAAACTCAAATAAAAACTGAGGGTCACTAAACCCTGCAAGCTGCATATTGACTGTTTTATTGTATTTTTAATTTATTTTTTATAAACATTTCTTAATTCTATTTCAATCTGAGGGTGCTGGGAGGGGTGAACCATGCAGCCTAGGGCAAAGTGTTTGACACCTCTGTTCTAAGGTCTCCTCGAAGCTTTATTATTCTATGACGTAGAGCCTGGATGGATGGGGGTGGGGGAGATAAATCATACATAAACTCATAGTATGAAGAGTAAAGAATTTAGCAAACATTAGGCCAAGGGTTCTTATCCTTTTTGTGTCAAGGACCCCTTTGGCAGTCTGGTGATATATATGGGCCCTTTCTCAGATTAAACTTTTTTCTTCAGTAAGTTTTTGTACCTCTTTTGCCATCTGAGAATTCTGCTTTTCAAGGAATAATTTTCTTTAGTATCTTTTGTACCTCTTTAACCAAGCTATTAATTCTCTTTTCATAATTTTCTTCCATGGCTCTTATTTCTTTTCCCAACTTACCCTCTATCATTTCATCATCATCTATCATCATATTTGATTTTTCAGATATTTTTCTTTCTCTTTGAAAAAAAAATCGTTTCCCTTCTAGGAATTCTTGTTGGGCTTGTATCCAATCTCCATTTTCCTTTGAAGTTTTGCTTGTGGATGTTTTCAGTCATCTTCTTTTTCTGTGCTTGTGTCTTGAGCTTCCTTGTCACCATGGTAGATTTTATGGTCAGGCTCTCTTTTTGTTTGTTCATTTTTCCAGCCTCCTTCTTGACTTTGGACTATATATTAGTACTGGGTACTCACTTTTGGTGGGAGTGTCTGGCCTGAGCCATTCTGGTCTTTTATATCCTTCTGCTGTTTTCTTAGCTCAGTCAGGTGGCCTATAAGTAGTGTTACCAAAGTGCTTTTACCTGACAGAGGTCTGTTCACCTTTTGCTCTGTGCTCTACAAATTCCTGATTCATTTTGGGTCTGTTGGCTTGTGTGTGATTAACTTTATACAGACTGCTGCTGGACTCAGTTACTGTTAGCTGACTGGGAGGTTCTGCAGGTTCAGGTTCTGTTGCCCCCTTGGTTCTGGTCTCCTGTCCTGGCTTATTTCACTGCAGCTTTATATGCAAGACCAAAAGTTAGAACTGAGTCTCCTTCGATCTGCTCTTAGGCTCAGAGCCTCACAGCTCTGTCTCTGAAACTTATTCTTTGCTGCTTATGTGGGTAGAGCCCCTTCTCCCTCATGATTGCAACTATTTCTCTCTACCCTGGAACTGTGACCAGGAACTGGGTAATGGGTGACAGAGCTGCCAGATGGCACGTATTCCTGCTCCCAGTGCTAGTGCAGGGATCCCCTAGGATCTCTTTCATCCCAGGTGTTCAGTACCTTTACCATCTCTGGGAGCTTGGCTGCTCTGATACAGACCTCTGCTGCTTCATCTGCTGTGATGCTGCTACTGCTGCTCCCTCTGCACTTCTAACCAGCCCCAACCCCAATGTCCGCAGACCTTTCTGTCTATCTTCTGAAGTTCCCCTGGGCTGGAAAAAAAAATGGCTCACTGTGACTTTTCCTTGGCTTTCCCGATCAGAATTCCGTCTGGCACTTTTCTGGGTTTTTCTAAAGGGGGTGTGTTGGGAGGGCTAGACAAAAATGCTGACTTTCACTCCACCATCTTGACTCCCTCCCCCCACTCCCCAGCAGAATGATGTTTTTTTTTAAGACGCCAAATAAAATGCATAGGACTACAAAGGACCCAATTAAATTGAAATACAGTTTTTAGAATATTAAAAGAACAAGTTCACGGACCCAAGATTAAAAGCCTCCGATCTAATCAAATCCAACTCATATCATAGAGATGGGAGCTGAGGTCCAAAGACACAAAGGCATTTGCCCACCACCACTCTGAGTGGCTAGTAGCATAACTGACTCCAAGTGCTCTGACTCCAAAGGTAACATTCTGCCATGACATGATGCTTCCTTTTCCAGCTCCCCTTCTGCCCCATTCTCTCTTTCCTTCCCCCCTCCTCACGGTCCCAGCTCATTTGGTTTTCAGGTTAGCACTGACACTTCAGAGTCCACAAATGCTATAAATCAGGGCTTGATTTATTATTTTGTTGATTATATAGAGCAGAGGCGACAAACAGCTGCCCAGTGCAGCAAGAAACTCCCTAGAACCAGATTATAATTGGGAAATATTTAACAGAATAAGTAAAAAATACAATACAATATGGATAATGTTAATATGTGATTTTCTAAAGTCTGAAGGGGTCATTATGTACAGCATAGTGGCCCCATTTCTATTTCAGTTTGACACTACTGGTCTGGAATCTGGACAATCATCCATCTAAACTGTCTGAAGTCTAGACTTTAGATTTAAGAAAATGGTGGGGCAAATGTTAATAATGCAAATTAAACTTACAAGTGTGTCTTGCGTACCTTTTCCCCTCAGAGCAACAGCTATTAAACACTTAACAGCACATATGTGTGCACACATACATATACGTGTATTCATATATTCACGTATTTAGATCCATTTACCCACCTGCATTAAGGTAGCCACATGCACAAAGAGGTGCCTTTTGAAGAAAAAGAATTTGCTCTCTGAAATGCCTAGTTATGTGAAAGCCTCAAGCCCAGGATGAGGGAAGTGAGGGAGGGGAGAAGGAGGGAAAAACCAACCTTAGATTTTTAGATGTCAGAGGAGAAAAGAAAGACTTTATCCTGAGGCAATGCTGCCAGTATATAACATCTTCCAATAAGTGCCCAGCTTGTAGTTGTTGCCATCCAGGGGGCTGCCCAGAGCAAAGAGAAACATGGCCCCTGCCCCCTAGATGCTTACAGTGGGACAGTTTCATTGCCTTGGAACGGAAATGCATGATAATAATCTGTAATTTTTCAAGGCCTTTTTCCATTCAGGTAGAATGGATGGATATCAGTAATTGAGAAGGAAAGGAAAGGTATTACATAAAGATCCTTGGCTCTGGAGTGAGAAAACCCAAGTTTAAATCCTGCTGTCTCTGATGGTTGTTATCTGGGTAATACTAAAAAAAAAAATCACTGAACTTCTCTGAGCCTCAGTTTCCTCATTTGTAAAATGAGAGGATCAGACTAGATTGTCTCTGAGATTCCTTTCAGTTTTAGAAGGGTGATCCTCTGAAACAAATGAGTCATGATGAGTTTGAGGTGTTGGTAGGCTAGGTCTGTGTAACAGGAGGATTGGCCCTATAAGGGCCCAGAACCGAGGAGCCGCTGCTAACCCTGAGGGCTCTTCAGATGAAGCTCATAAGATCTTTATGACTCAAATCCCCTTGTCCTTAAAAATGTGAAAGAATAAACACAACAGAGACAGAAGCAATAGCAGGGCCATGTGTTGTTCCTAACCTTCATGGTGGCAGCCTGGGTGGTGAGGGTCCCCACCAGGAGTCCCACGGCAATTCTTGCCTCGATCACCACCAGGGAAGGAAGCTATCAATTTGGCCCCAGTTCGTGTCTTTTGGGGGCATTCTTAGTTCCAGTTCAGTAGCCAATGAAAAAGCATTTCCTTATCTTGCAGTAAGTGAATGGGAAACAGCAATAGAATACCTATATATGCTCTGAATCAGAGCACATACTCTCCATTCGATGTCGTCACACAATTCCAGAAGTCAACTCACCCCTTTACACATGTTTCCAGAACTCAGAAAAAAGGTCAGGAATACACACACGCACATACACACATGTATATGCATGTGTATGCATGTATATATGCATGTATGCAGGTGTATAACATGTGTGCTCGTGTATATGCATGTTTGTATATGTGTGTAGAATGTGTATGTATATGTGTATATAATGTTCTATGCCTATATGTATACTGTGTATGTATATGTATACATAATTGTGTGTGTAAATTTTATTGATATCTTTTGTTTTTATGTCTCTTATTTCTGAATAGATCTCTTCTACCTGGGAAGCTAGGTGGCACAGTGGATAGAGGACTGGAATTGGAGTCGAGAAGACCTGAATTCAAATCTAACCTCAAATACTTACTAGCTGTGTGACCCTGGGCAAGTTACCTAACTCTGTTTGCCTCAGTTTCCTCATCTGCAAAATGAGCTGGAGAAGGAAATGGCAAACCATTCCAGTATCTTTGTCAAGAAAACCCCAAATGGGGTCACAAAGAGTCAGACACAACTGAAACCAGTGAATAATAATAAAAACCTCCCTTACCCATCAAGCCATCCCTTGTTACAAAAGAATAAAAAGGAGAGAAGGCAAAAAAGCAAAATTAAACAACATATCAACTAAATCTGACATCCTATGCAATGTTCCACACCCATAGCCTACTACCTCTTCGAAGAATAAAAAAAAAAACAACTCCATTTTCCCTGCCTCCAAAAGGTAGGTTTGTAGGTCATCTTCGTAGAGGTACGAACCAGGAGTGAAAAGATTGCCAAAGATGAAAATGTAGGGGAAAAAAAATAGGAATGCTGAGAACAGAGCTTTGAGAAACAGTCATGTTAAGGAGAAGGCACAGAAAGTGATAGGATAGAAGACTTTGTTGTTTCTAAAGCCAAGGGAGGAGAGAGTGTATAGCTCTAAGGAGAGGTCAACAGAGCCAAAAACTACAAAAAGGTAAAGGTACGAAGTCTGAAAACAAAGGCAATGGATATGTTGATTAGGAGGTACGTGGCAACGTTTAAGAAAGAAGTTTCAATAGGATGGTGAAGGTAGAAGCCCAACTGGAAAAGACAATGAGGAAGTGGAAGCATTATGTGCAGACAAGTTTTTCAAGAAATTGGATAATGAAGTAATTTTCTCTGGGGACACTCAATAGCCCTAGAGCAGAGGGGTAACACAAGACTTTATTTTTTAGAATGTGAGAGACTCAAGCATATTTGTAGTCATATGGGAAACAGAGGTAGAGCTAAAGACAAATGAGAGAGAGAGAGAGAGAGAGAGAGAGAGAAGAAAAAAGAAAAAGGAGAAACAATGATGACAAATAAGAAGACAAAAAAGACAAAGAAGACGAAGATGAAATCGAAGACGAAGAAGAAGAAGAAGAAGAAGAAGAAGAAGAAAAAGAAGAAGAAGAAGAAGAAAAAAGAAGAAGAAGAAGAAGAAGAGAAGAAGAAGAAGAAGAAGAAGAAGAAGAAGAAGAAGAAGAAGAAGAAGAAGAAGAAGAAATGCCCAGACTGCTAGGGTAATAGTACAAGAAGACTGATGAGACTTAGGGAAGAGTAGGGATACCTAATCTTTTGTGAATGAAGGGGAGAAAGTGGGCTGAGAAGAGGAGATAGGCTGAGGAAGTTCAAGTTGGATGGCTTCATCCTCTTAGTAAAATGGAGAGCTAAGTCATCAGTCATAAGTGTGGGTGGGTTGGAGTTAGTGGGGACAGAAGACAAGAAATGGCTTAGAACAGACACTTAACAGAATTAGATAATAAATAAAGATAGAATAGTATTGTCAAGTAGCAGCAAAACCCTAACTGAAGATATATAGCAGATGTATACTAGATGAAGTCAGCTTAATTCTGTAATTTTCTCCAATGATGCTCAGTAGCCCTTGAGGAAGAACAGGGAAATTATATAATGAAAACTCCCCAGGAATGAGGATTAAGATTTCAAGAATTTAGGAATGTCAGGGGACAAGGGAGTCTAGAGTGGCAGTTAATAAAATATTAAAGTGGCTCCCCATGAGGACAAGGGAGGCCATCTAACATTTTGGCCAATTATTCTTGCTAACAAGCTTCAATGCTCAGTCATTTCTAGGCCTCTGAGTACATTGTCAGTGCCCCCCCAAATTTCAGTGCTAGGGATAAAGCCTTTTGCCATGCCTTCATTACATTTCTATTGGTACAGCTTTCCACCCGTATTTTCCTAGTATAAACTGTGGGTCACTAGGAGAAAAATCATTAGACTTAGAGGAAAGAGAACTGGGTTTGACTTGTGACTTTAGCACTAACTCACTTCACAATCATAGACAAGTCACAACCTTTTGAGAGCCTCAGTTTCCTTATCTGTAAAATGATACTACAGAGGCTGGTTGCTATAAAAACATCAAAACAATGTGAAATTAGTTATTCTTATTAATAATAGTCACTGACTAGTGTCCTCATGGGTTGCTGTTAGCATAGTATCAACATGAAGAGGCAGATAAGAAAGTGCTTTGGGAATAAACAAGCTTTTGTTCAGTTATTTCAGCCATGTCTGATTCTTCATGATCCCATTTGGGGTTTTCTTGGCAAAGATATTGGAGTGGTTTATTATTTCCTTCTCTGGCTCATTTTGCAGATGAGGAAACCGAGGTAACCAGGGTTGAGTGACTTGCTTGAGGTTACACACCTAGGAAGTATCTGACACCAGATTTGACATCAGGTCTTCCTGATTCCAGGCCCAGCACTCTATTCATTGTGCCAACTTAGCTGCCCATAAACATGCTAGAGAAATTATTATCTCAGATCAGGGCTAGTCTTGAACACATGCAAAAAAAATATAAAGTTTTGTGTGACAGCAAATCTGTCCTCTAAATCTTTCTCATCCACTATAACTCCCCCCACTACTCCTAGCCACCATGCAGCTTACTAACACCTGGAGATAAGTGAGATGTACCCTGAAGCTGAACAAAATCCAGTGTGAGCACCTGCATCTGTGCTAACATCATTTCCTGGAGGCAGTTGACAGAGCGTGAGTCTGACTCCAGGGTCCTGGGTGATCGATGGAGCTGCTGATGACCTGGCCTGGGCCCAGCATGTGAGTGACAGATGATGGATGGGGATGGAGCTGAGAGTGCCAAGTCACTTGGCCAATACTAAGGCTATAGTGAGACCTTCGGAGCCAAGAGCTAATTTAAAGAAGGACAGGGAAAAAGCCCTCAGAGGCTGATATAGTTTCCTTGGCTGATCAATTAGCAGAGAGATCCGTTGGATACTAGAGCTTAAAAAAAAAGTCATTGGAGTTGTAAAAAGAAAAAAAGTCCCTTCAATCATATCAGTCTTCAAGGCTGCATGAGGATTGTGGCAAAGATAATTATACCTGTCCATTAGCTAATGCTATTAAATCCCTAATGCCCCTCCCCCCAAGGCCATGACCAAAGGAGAGCCAGTTGAGGAATCTCAGCTTTGATTGCTCCTAAGATGAATGGACTGAGGCTGGAATTGTGGTGATAAAGGTTAAGAAAGCAAAGAACGAAAGGAAACACCAAAATCACCAAGAGGGTGGAGAGCGTGAGTGGAGATTTGCGCTCTTAACGCTGGAACCTCAGATCAAGGACGTTCCTTGAAGCATGGTGAATGAGTTTTTAAGACAGATAAAGAAAAGTCATGATTGTACTCTGAAGTAAACATATGGTTCTCATTCCCTTCTGAGGCTGTACAGATTGAAAATATAAACAAACGTAGGAAGGGTTTGGATCAAATTCTGGGGAATGGGAAAACTAGACAATGTTTGAGGGAATATCCCTGACTTATGTGGAGGAGTGGAAAAAGGGTAGTTCTCAGAGTCAGAACTAATCTTGAGTATTGGTTCTGACGTGGAGTGTATGACTGTGGATAAGTTACTTAACTTCTCTCTGAACTTCAATTTCCTCTTTTGTAAAACAGGCTCATACTACTTACCATTCGAGGTTATTGTGAGAATGTCATTATAAACCTCCAAGTCCTGTAGCAATGTGCGGTATTATGCTTGGAAACTACAATCACTCAGACCTTGATAACCAACTCGGCCTCTAAACATCACCTGGCTCCTGCCCTCTTTCAATGCCTATGAATGACGTCTCTAAGAACTAAAGAATCATAATGGCCAATTTGCTCAAAAGATGCCAGCTGCCTCTCAGAAGAGAGGCAATAAACTCTAAACCCAGAATGTGCCACGCATTGTCAGACATGGTGAAGGCATTGATAGGTTTTTAAGTTAATGGTACTTCTTTGTTTCAAGTGAGGGTTCTATTAGGGTGGAGGAACGAGTCATTGGGAAGTAACAGAAATATTAAGAAAAACAGCATCAATTTTTAAAAGTGATGAAAAAAAAGATGCATCTCTCTTATCTTGAATACTATAGTCCCTGAGCTCCTAGACCAGGGGTAGGGAACCTGTGGCCTTCTAGGTCCTTAAGTGTGGCCTTTTGACTGAATCCAAATTTTACAGAACAAATCTTTTTAATAAAATGAATAAAAATATTTAATAAATTTAATTAAAAATTTAAATTAAATTTAAAATTATAATTAAAATATAATAAATAAAATAATAATAAATTAAGTAAAAATAAAATAAATTAAAATTTAAAAATATATAATAAATAAAATAAAAGGCCTGAAAGCCACAGGTTTCCCACCCCTGTTAGGGTCCTTAAGTGCAGCCTTTTGAAGGAATCCAAATTTTACAGAACAAATCCTTTTGAACTTGTTAAGTGAGGCCTTTTGACTGAATCCAAAGAACTAGCTGTGTGACCCTGGGCAAGTCACTTAAGCCCAATTGCCTAAGAAAGAAAGAAAGGAAGAAAGAAAGAAAGAAAGAAAGAAAGGAAGGAAGGAAGGGAGGAAGGAAGGAAGGAAGGAAGGAAGGAAGGAAGGAAGGAAGGAAGGAAGGAAGGAAGGAAGGAAGGAAGGAAGAAAGAAAAAGAAAGAAAGAAAGAAAAAAGAAAGAAAGAAAGAAGAAAGAAAGAAAGAAAGAAGAAAGAAGAAAGAAAGAAAAGAAAGAAAGAAGAAGGAAGGAAGGAAGGAAGGAAGGAAGGAAGGAAGGAAGGAAGGAAGGAAGGAAGGAAGGAGGAAGGAAGGAAGAAGAAAGAAAAAAGGAAGGAAGGAAGGAAGGAAGGAAGGAAGGAAGGAAAGAAAGAAAGAAAGAAAGAAAGAAAGAAAGAAGGAAGGAAGGAAGGAAGGAAGGAAGGAAGGAAGGAAGGAAGGAAGGAAGGAAGGAAGGAAGGAAGGAAGGAAGGGAGGAAGGAAGGAAGGGAGGAAGGAAGGGAGGAAGGAAGGAAGAGAGAAAGAAAAGGCCACTCTTAAGGATCTTGAAGGCCATGGGTTCCCCACCCCTGTCCTAGGCATAGTCAGCACCCCATAGCTGCTCAAAGACCCCAGAGCGGCCTGCAGTGCGTGTGCTTGTCCACCTGTCTATGCTTGTCTCCCAGAACTGTAACTAGAAATGTTTGCGCCCAAGTAGTCCAAAGCACAAGTAGGAGACCCGCCCTCAGCTGTGGTGGGGAGATGAAGATGTTGGGATGCTAATGGTGCAAAGTTACTGCTGGGAAGACTGCCTCTCAGACAAAGGGGAACAGGGCAGGGCAGAAGCAAGCTGGCCCCAAGGCCCATGTGGCAGCTTTCCTGTTTTAAGTGATTATTCTTGTTGACTAGGTGCTAAGTAAGCTCTGTTGTTTCTGTGCTTCTGGAGGACTGCAAATGCTATCAACCCTGTCTGAATCCAGCACCCTCCAAATCTGGCCCTCCGGAGCAAAGCCCCTGTTGCCTTGACCTAGTTACAGCTCTGACATCTCCACAGACTGCCGGACTTCTTTCTTTCTCCTTGCTGATGCAGAGAAGGCAAAAGACTAAAGAGAAGTCTTCAAATCCATCCTCTAGTCTGCCAATGGAGACAGACTGCTGATGCAGAGGAACTCCCTGGGCTGATGCAAACGTGCATTTTTGAGATGATTCAACATACTACAGCTTTATGTTCTCCCCTCTTCCACAATGTCTTTTAGTGTGTAATGAATGCTTTTAAAGCGTCATCTCTTTCATTTCTTACACTAAGGAAGGGAGGGAATGACATGATCCATGGCTAGGAGAAACACAGTCAGCTTAATCCTGAACAGACAAAAGTGAAACCCAACAGCTTTCCATCTTTAGTCATATTTCCCTATTCTCTCTATGTGGCCCACCAATTTTAAACAGTATGAATCATTGTGCTTACGCTGATCACCATCTTCACTTTGTGTCCCTGCTGAATCTCCGGGTACTAAAGGGCATAATTGAAATGCTCTACAACTTGAGCTCCAAGAAGAGGGATTTACCTTCTTTTGAACATCCCGGCACACCAGAGCACTCTGGAGCCTGACAAGTAGGATGTAGAGGCTGACCGAGGCAAGTCCTGCAAAGGAGCCAGTTTATCCCCAGACAAGTGCCTATCATCAGCCCTCACCCAGGCAATATTTTATTTCTCTATTTTAACCTCTTCTTTAACCCTTTCTTTTCCTCTTCATAGAGAACTTGTTTTCTTTTTTTCTTCTCTGCTGCATCAGCCAGGAGTCTATTCAAAGAAACAGAAGTTATAGAATCCCAGAACCTCAGAGTTGGGAAGGCTCACAGAGATCACCTACCAGAGGTGTCAGACTTGGGCCTCTAGGTCATAAATGCTGGCAAAACTCCCAAGTTTGGCCCAGACCAGATTAGAATGTAACTGGGAAATGTTTAGCAAAATAAATAAAAATATAATACAACATAGATAATGTTAACTTGTGGTTTTCTAAGTCAAAGTAGGGCCTGCAAGGATTCTATTGATACCAATGATCTAGACCATCCATACAGGACTCCTCTCTACCTCATCCCTGACAAGTGGTCCTCTAGCCTGAGCTTAAGAGCTCGCTGCCAGTCATTAGGGCCTGAAAGTTTGTGAGAAGAGGTGCTGGCCTGACACACTCTCCGATAAGAAACCTAGACTTATCCAAAGACAGATTGAAGCATTCCCCTCACACTCTTCTGTCCAGATGTGGGACTCCCTTATTTCTCCCTCTCTACCCCACTGATGACACATGCTAGCACCAAAGTCTTAATACACACCAATCATGGCCATTAGATTATGAGCTCCTTGAGGATATGGACTGTCTTTTGCCTCTTATGGTATTCCCAGAGCTCAGCAGAATTCCTGGCACATAGTAGTTGCTTAATATTGATTGATGGATAAATGATCAGTAAGAGGAGCAGAGTATTTTGGGGGACAATCCTAAGCAACAATAACAACAACAATAACAAAATATAGGATTTACCACCATAAGGCAGCCATAGAAGAATTTCCCTGATCAAAAAGGAGGAAGAAGACTGACAGATATTCTCAGACTGAGTGATAAATAGGCTAAAAACTTGAAAGAAATACATCTTCTATTAGACTGTGAGCTTCTTGGGGGCAGACACTGTTTTTGCCTTTCTTTGTATCCCCAGTGCTCAGGATAGCGCCAGTTAAATAGACGATTAAAAAATGATATATTTTATTAATAGACGGTTAAAACAAAAACAAGTGCTCCACTTTGTGGACCAACAGGAAAGGCTGACAATAGGTACACAGGATTGAGCTTATCCGTTGTAACTGATTCTGGTTTACCTCCAAATGGAGCCTATGAATTGGCTAAGATTCAAATGCAAAACCAAGCCAGGAATGGTGGCTCCTGTCTATAATCTCTGCTTCTGGGGAGGCTGAGTCTGGAGGATTGCGTGATCTTGGTAATTCCAAGCTGCAGGTAGGGCTAAAGCCAATCCGGTGTCCACACTAAGTCTGGCACAAATATGGTGAGCCCTCTGGGAGCAAGGGGTTACCAGGCTGCCTAAGGAAAGGAGGACCAGCCCAAATGGGAAGCAGAATAGGTCAAACCGAGGGGGGATAAGGAAAAGTATCCGTTAGCTCTGTTGTCTTGCCTCATAGTGGAGTTGTCCCAGATGCTTTTGATGAGTTTTACAGATGAGCTTACATACCAAGGCTTTCGTTCAATTACAAAAATCAGTTATTTATTCTACCTGTGCAATAGTTCACCGAAGAGTAACATAAAAGAACAATCATAGGATAGGATCATTTCTATCTGCTTCCTTTCTTTCCAGCCTGCACTCCTGATTCTTCAGACTTCTTCTACCATGACACATCCTCACCCTGGAAGTTCACTTCACCCTTGGACCTCCCACAATGGAAGTGCCCTCTGCCTCTTCATCCCCTCTCCCTGGGTTGGCAGGCTTCTCCCAGAACCTGAATTTTAATGAGATAATCCAGCCGGGCTAGCTATGTCTCCGTTCTTTTCCAGTCTGTGCTCCTGAGTCTCCAGGCTTTTTTCTTCACTCTCCTGAGCAGGTACCTTCATCCCTTTCCAGCTCCCTTTTGCCCCTCATTCCCCCTCATTAGAATGTCAGCTCCTTGATTACAGAGATCGCTTCATTCTTTGTACTTGTATCCCCAGTGCCCAGCAGAGTACTGGCACATAATAGGAGCTTAATAACTATTTGTTCATTGGTTGACTAAGGATACATAACTATTATCAATGGCAAGATTCAAACCCAGGTCTCTCCTGACACTATAACTAGTTAGCGTTCTTTCTACTATATCACACAGTCTTGAATAGAGCTTACTTGACACAGAAGGCAGACTTGCAATCCCAGTCCTGACTGAGCCATAAGCTCTTTGACGTCAGGTAACTGGCACAGGGTTCAGGATATAGTCGCTGCCTTGTTTCCCTTATTAGAGCCAGGGCAGTGTCTGAAGCTTTGTTTAATACCATTTCAGTGGGTCTTTCATGGTCACATCGATTTACAGATTCTGTCCACAAGCCTAGAAATGCATGTTTATGTTCCCACAGACCTCTGATCCCTGAGTGATGTAGGACTCCTCTCATCCAGCCCTCTGTGGGAAAACAGAATGGACAGCAGTAGCCTGGGCCTCTAGGAAAGCTCTCTCCACCCTGGCTTCCTTGAGAATGGGTTTGGTCTTTTCAAGGGAAGGTGTTCTATATCACATTCAACAGCCTTAGTAAGATTTGGAAGCAAAGATACATCCTTGCAGTGTTTCTGCCTGTCTGAGACTCTGTGCAATGTGCCCAAGTTCCATGGCCTGTGCCATGGGCCAGGGTGTGGTGTGCCTGGCAGGAGATGCCTTTGGCACTGTAAACTCTCAGACTGACTGGTACTCACCTCCACAAAGAGGTGAGTGTTACCAATAGCCTAATACTGAACAGATGGCAGAAAAGAGCTCTCAGAGGAGGGATGTAAGCAGCAGCAAGGTCACTGCAGACATGCTGAATACTAAGCTGCTCACAGCCTGGGCTATGGCAATGAAAAATTAACACATTTCTTCCTCTTCAATATTAGTTGCCATATTCTCCACCTCTCAGGTTTGTCATATGTGTCTATTTGAAGCTGAGAATCAAAATGCAAAAGGTTTTCCTTCTTTCTCCTTTTTTCCTCCATAATACACACATACACATGCATATATATATATATTTATTTAATATAATATAAATGCATATATCTGTATGTTTGTCTTTCCTTTTCTCTCCTCTCCCCCTTCTCCTGTCCTCTAATATTTTTCTTCCTCTCCACTCTCCCTATTGTTTTCTCTTTTCTTCCTTGCCCCTTCCCTCCTTCTTCCTTTCTTGTCTCCCTCTCATCATTTCTCTCTCCCTCTCTTTCTCTGTTTCTTTGTCTCTGTCTCTCTCTTCTCTCTCTCTCCCTCCCTCCCTCTCTCTCTCTCTCTCTCTCTCTCTCTCTCTCTCTCTCTCCTTTCCCTCTCCCTCCCTCCCCTTTCTCTCTCCCCCCTCCCCTCTTCCCTTTCTTTCAATATCACAGTGAGCTATTCTGCAGTTTCCCCAGCATGAAGTATTCTAAAGAAGAGAAGAGAAGGCAGAGCTAGAACCCCAAAGCAGACTTTCTCATCACCAAGACAACAGTGTTTAATGCAACACTCAGGTGCTTTTCAGAGGGCCCATGATGTTTATTCACTGTTGATGGCCTTTTCTCAGGTCTCATATTGACCCCTCTGCAGCATCTGACATTGCTGATCACTCTTCTCTTGGCTACCCCCTCTTGGGTTTTCATAACATGCTGGTCATTTTCCATGTTGCTTCTCTAGAGACCACACCAGGAGAGATTCTCAGCTCCAAACTCCCTGGGACCTTATGTTACCCATTTTTTTTTTTTTGGTCCTGGTCTGTTCCATAGCATAGAACCTCCACTGCCCTCCCTCACACTTTCTCCCTTCTTGTTTTAAGAGCTGTAATCAAATCAAACTGCTAAAGCCTCTAGAAAAGGCATATTAATGGAATGCCCTATTGTGCCCCTTGCTTCCCAAACCACCCAAATGATCCTTCCCTGGCCACCACTCCCTGATGCGCGTTATCTCCACCATCAGATTGTAAGCCCCTTGATGGCAGGGACAACCTCAATTTTGCAATAGTATCCCATTCTCAGCTTGGTGTTTGGCACAGAGTAAGCACTCAATAAATGCTACTTCATTTGTGCATTGATCATCTGTGCCCTGCCTCTTCTGTGTCGGTGTAACCTGGGTTTTTCTGGATCCTCTCCTCATCTCTGTCTCTACTCTTGGTAATTTCGTAAGCTCTCAGAGATTCAACTGTCATTTCTGTGTGGTTGTTTCCCAAACCTACATATCTCTCATCTCTCTCCTGAGTGACAGGCCCTCATCCCCAGCTGCCTGTTCTATTTATCAAATTTATCACATTCAGCACATCCAAAACACACCTCAGCTCTTTCTCTTTCCCCTTAAATCCACCCCCTCTGAGTAACTGCTTTATTCCTATAGAGAATACCTTCATTCTTCCATTTGCCCTGGTTCACAATCTGGGAGTGAATCATCCTCACCTCTTCACTCTCACTTACTACCCTCCCCCATATCCAATCAGTTGCCAAATCCTATCAATTTTAGTTCTACACATCTCTCACATACATCTTTTTTTCCCACTTATATTTCCCTTGCCCTAGATCAAATGCCTGGATTGTCACAATAGCTTTTTAAAGTTTTTTAAAAAATTTTTTGTGCTTTTTACATCACCACAGTATCCCATGTATCCCTCTCCCTTCCGCTCCCAGAGAGCCATCCCATATGATAAATAGTATTTTTTGGCGAGGAAAAAAAAAATCAACATTAACTAATAGATACATTGAAAAAGTGTGAAAACATGTACAATGTGTACCATCTGTAGACCTCCCACCTCCACAAAGGGGGAGGTTGGGAGTGTCTTCTTATATCTCTTCATTCAAGACCCATTTGATCTTCATAATTTTGTTACTTTTTTTGGTATGTCATTATTCTATACATTTACATAATTATAGCTATTGTGTATATTGTTTTGTTGGCTCTGCTAACTTCACTTTGTCAATTCATACAGAGCCTTCCATGTTTCTCTCCAATAGCCTCTTAATCTATTTCCTTGCATCTAGCATCTTCCCTCTCTGATCTGTCTTCCATGCAGCTGCCAAAATAATATTCCTTAAGTATAGGTTTTATCATGTCACTCCCATGCTCAAGAAACTTCAAGGACTCCCTATTGCATCAAGGGTAAAGTACAAATTCCTCTGTTTGGCATGTAAAACCATCTGCAGTCTGGCTCTAGTCTTGCTTTCTAGGAGGATGAAATATTACTCTTCCTCATACATGGTATTCCAAACAAATCAGTCTACTTAGTGTTTCCCAAACATAACATTCTGTCTCTTGCCACTTTACCTTTGCAAAAGCAATACTTCATGCCTAAAACTCTCTCCTTCCTCATTTCTGATTCTTGGAATCCCTAGCTCCCTTCCAGACTGAGCTTAAATGCCATCTTCCTTAAGTCAAATCAAGTCAAGTTAACAAGCATTTATTGAGTGCCCATAGTGGGGCTAAGCACTGGATACAAAAAAAGGCAAAAAGGAGAAAGAAAAAGGAAGAAGAATCACCCCAAATAAAACAAAAACCAGCCTCTGTTCTCAAGGAGCTCACAATCTAATGGGGGTCTTTCCCAATTTCCCGCGGTTGTTAGTGCCCTTCTTCCCAAGAATCCGCTTGTTTTGTACATATCCCATACTTACCTGTAAGCATGTAACACCCCCTTTTCCCTTTTCTCCATATCCCCTATATATGTTTCTTGAGGACAGAAATTGTTTGCATCCTTAGTACCTGACATAATGCCTGGCATACAGTAGGCACTCAATAAAACCTTGTTGATTAATTCACACTCTATATGTAGAGTATAGAGAGACTATCATATCCCTCATTCTTTAACATTCTTTAACAGTATACTGCTAATGCTTCTAAACCCAGCATCACATTAGCTATTTTTGGAAGTTACATCATGCTACTGAGTCATGTTGAGCTTCAGTCCATTAAAATCCCTAGGATTTTTTCACATGACCTGTTAGCTAACTGTGTCTCCCTATTTTGTCCTTGTGCAGCTACATTTTTCCTCTAATTTAAGTTCAGGACTTTAAATTTATTTTTGTTAAGTTTCATCATAACAGATTTGGCCCATCATCCCAGCCATCTTTTTAAACCCTAATTCTGTCATCCTAGCGTAATAACTGTCCTTCCTGATTTCTTGCCATTTGTGAATTTGCTGAGCATGCCATCCATGTCTTCTTTCATGCTATTGACAAAAACATTGAATAGTATTGGGTCAGTCTAGAAACTCTGTCCAAACCAATGGAAACCTTGGTTACATTTTTTTTACCCCAATGAACCCATGCTAGTTCTGGGTAATCACTGCTTCCTTTTCCACATGCAAAGAAACCATGTTTAGTTATTCCATTAGGAAATTTTTACAGCTCATAGTTTGAAGAATCTACTTTATTCTTAAAAACAAACAAACAAACAAACAAACAGAATTACCTACCCATTTTCAGCCCTGGGCCCATTCTTTCGTTCTCCATCATTCTTTAGAGATTACTGTCAGTAGCTTGAGAATTGTAGGCACAAATTCTTATAGCACCTTAAGATTTAATTCATCTGGGTGAATTCATCAGGTGATCATGTGTGACAAAATTGTGCTCTCTGATTATCTCCTCACTGACCTTCGGTTTAAATTTCTTCACTGTTGTTAGTTAAGCTAAGAAGAGGAAATAAGACATGAAAGATGATAGATGAGACAGATGATGGAGAGGAAAGAGGATGGACTTGTCAGAAGGTGGAGGGAGGCAGATGATAGACTCAAAGGGTCAGAGAATTTTAGAATCTGATGGAACTGCAGAAATAATCTAGTACAATCTTTCCCTGAAAATAGATCTTTTCTGCACACACTCCATCAAGTAGTCATCCATCCTTTGCTTGAGCATCTTCAGTGATGGAGAATTTATTCTGTTCCAAGAAAGCTCATACTACATTTGGTAGCTCTAATTGTTCTCCTTAATATTGTGCTCCCTACAACCCCTACTCATTGGTCCTCCTTTTTTCTTCTGGAGTCAAGCAAATTATTCCAATTAACTCTAGTCTTTCTTTCATATGGCAATCTTTCAGTCACATTTGGAACTCTCAAGCTCTTCCCAAGGTTGGGAGGGCAATGTCCAGATTGATGGAGGGAGCTTATCACTCACTGTCTCAGAAAGGCCTCGGCAGAATTTACTTGGTACTAAAAAACTGGTGCTATCCAATGAGGCAGCACTAATTGTAGCCTCAGTATTCATGACACCCAAGCACCCAGAGGTGAAAAGCACTGATATTCACTGCTTCTTGGGACCTCTTCTCAGAGCCAGGGAAGACATACAATAGCACAACCATGGATAAGGTCTACTGAGAAGCCCCAAAATGTGACCATGCTCTTCCCCAAACCCGAGACTTGCCAGAGTCTGATCTGCCTTCCCAAGGCAGCCAAGAGGACAATGAGGCTCCATATTAACATTCATTCTCAACTCTCTAGGCAGCTAGAAGGCACAATGGATAAAGTGCTGGGCTGGGAATCAAGAAGCCCTGAGTCTGAATCCTACCATAGACATTCACTAGCTGTGTGACCTTGGGGAAGTCACTTAGCCTCTCTCAGCCTCAGTTTCTTCATCTGTAAAATGGGGAGAATAACACCTACCTCACAGGATTGTGGTGAGGAACAAATGAGGTGCTATATATAAAACATTTTGTGAACCCTAAAGCACTGCATAATTATTAGTTATCATATATATATATATGTACATATGTATATATGTGTGTGTGCACACATGTATGTGTATGTGTATATGTATATGTATATGCATATGAAAGGCTCACTCTGCTCTTCCTCCTCAAATCCTCTGACATATATCACCCCCATACATGGTGGAAGAAATGTGGCTAAGTTGTAGGTGATTCCAGCTGTTCTATTTAAAGCCTGACTAGTTTACAGTATCCCCTCAGCTTCTATCCTGGCAATAACAACATTCTGTTCCTCTCTGTGTTCTTCCCTCCCCTCCAGGAGAAGGTGGCTGAGCTGCATCTGGCTGCTTTTGATGAAACAACCTAACCAGGGAAAGGGCATGAACAAACTCCATGAACTCTGAGGTATAACCCTCCTGGCTGTATCAATCATATCAATTATATAGTGCCACTGCCCTTTTTTTCTGCTGTGAGTCCAGGATCTTTCATATCTTTCATGCATTCTTTGAACCTAGGTGCCCACGGGAATGGCAACCGTACCGCTGTTGTGATGATTCAGGGGGCACGCACTGGATTGCATGTGACACTTGAGACACTGGACAGACCTTCCAGACCCAGGGGAAATGACCCCTGTCACTGAGTTCAGTCATTGGATCATTATTCAGGGTAAACTGAATATCTGTGGTTCAGTGTCTGGAAGGTTGCACAGATTAGGAGGTGAATGTGGTCTAGACAAATCCAGTCTCCAGGCTCCCTTAGTGGGGTTCTTGATCTTTGTCAGCATTACTTACCATTATATCTGATCTTGTGCCCACCTTGATGCCCAAGAGGCAAGAGGTCTCTTCTTTAGGCATTGTTTACATTGCATCAAGGCTAGCATCTTCTGACCTTCTCATATATCTAGCAGATACACCCAACGGGCAAAATCCAGAAATTATCTGAGATCAGAAGATCCTGAGGATGGAGTATATTGTGTTGTTTTGGGCAAATCCTTGTGCAAAAGTGCTGTATACCAATACAAACATTATTTGATGTCTTAATTTGCTTGTTCCGCATGTCCATTACCCCAGAGGTGATAAACCACAGTCAGCAAATACCTTGACTGTTTTAAAAATATCTCTAGAACCTCACGGTAACCAAAATAAACTAATTGGGAAGCCCTGAAGGCAGATTACTTCCATCAAAAGGCACCATTTGATTTGAAGGGTTAAAGGTAGCCTGGGACATAAAATCAGGTAAGAAGATGGCAGATTTAGAGTTGAAAACACCTTAGGTGCCATCTACTCTAATTCTTTCATCTTATAGATGAAGGAACTGAGGCCTAGAGAAGATATATGACTTTCCCAAGGTCATGTAAATCATAAATGGCAGAACTAGGATTTGAATTCAGGTCCCTTAACCCCAAATCCAGTACAATTTCCATGCTGCCTATTAATACATCCAAGAGTGGTCCACAGCTATGGGAATGAAAGTGATCACTTAAGAATGGCTCACCTAAGAGTAACTGTGTAATGCAGCAGACAGAGAACCAGTCTTGAAATCAGGAGGACCTGAGTTCAAATCTGATCTCAAACACTTATTAGCTGTGTGACCCTGGGCAAGTCACTTAACCTTGAGTGCCCCCCCCAAAAGAGAACAGCCCACCTCTTCCTTTGAGAATATATTATTTTCTTTAAAACACAGCTCAAATGCCGCCTTGTAATTTTTTTTTTAATGTATGGAGAGGCCATGTGACTTAGTGAATAGAGTTGACCTTGTTGTCAAAAAAAAGACCAGAGTTCAAGTCTTGCCTCTGATACTGGCTGGATGGCCTTGGGCAAACCTCTCGGTGTTCAGAGTAACTCTCTAAGCCTTTTAGGAGGAGAGAAGGTGCCAACCTACATTGGTAGCAGCAATTTTATCAACCAAGAATTTCCTACACATTGAAATCACCAGTACAATCCTTATCCCTACTTCTGTATATATGACTTCTTCCAACAGAATGTTAAGTTCCTTGAAGGCACAGATCTTTGTCTATATGTCCTCTGCTCCTGGCTAGTGCCTGACCCATTGAAGGTGCTTAACAAGTGTTTGACTGATTGGATGAATCTTTGAGGGTTCCTAACTCCCCCTACCTAGAGAAGGATGGATCCTTACTCATCCCTGGTAAAACTGGCTTGGGGACTTCTAAACTTTTTTCCTCCCACAGTCAAAGGTATCTCTTCCTCCCCTTGTGCAGTTACACATTGAGCTAAATTGGAACTTATAACACTGCAATCAAGTCTGGGAGGATCACATGCCCTGCTAAAATGTTCTTCAACTTCCTGTTCCTTATCTCTTGGCACTGCCTTCTTGCAGCCCAGAATTACTTGTAACTGGCAAAATTCAATCACACCATAGAAGCACCTAGAAACTTGATCTTCCGACTAGCATTGCTTAGACCACATTCTGCCTCCAGCGAGAGTAACTCAGTATCACCAGGAATTAATTCATTGTAGTTGCCTAGAGGGGTCCCTTCTTTCATCACTACAATGACCCAGTTATTATGGAGTTATAGCTCCTCCAAATCCCCCTCTCAAGAAAGCTACTTCAGCCTCCCCAGCTGTAAGAGGTCAATTCACAGCAACCTAGAGAGGTCAGCATCTACTCTCTTTGTCCTTTGCATACAGTGGTGATATATTAGCAGTTAGAGGCAAGAGTAGAGAGACAGTTGTGGAAACACAAATGAACTGGTCATAGTTAATAATAATTGCTAACATTTATATAGTGCTTGCTATGTGCCAGACGCTGTGATAAACACATTATAATTATCTCATTGGAGCCTCACAACAACCCCCAAGTGTCAGGTGCTATTGTTATCCCCATTTTACAAATGAGGAAATTGAAGCAAATAGGGTTTAAGTGATTTGCCCAGGGTCATACAGCTATTAGGTATATGGGGCCAGATTTGGACTGAGGTCTTCCTGACTCCAGGCCCAGAGCTCTATCTGTTATACCACCTAGCTGCTGTTAGTACTGAAAGGGACCCTGCCACAGTACCCTAGTAGCAAACCCTCATTCAGCAGCTTCCTAAGCCAGTATACAATCTGTATCATGCCCCATGGAGAGATTCTGGTGTTCTAGGAGAAGAGAGGGGAATATGACTGGAAGGGGGGACAAGGGTGGACTTCATGAAGCCTAGCAGTATTATTATGTTCCATAATATCTAGCCTTTCCCAAGACAGAGCAAAACAACGCTGCATAAGAGGATACAGCCCTTAGTTGTGTCAGAAAGGCTATATCAACACAGACTCTGAAATAAGCACCCACAATATTCCAGATATGATGCTATATTGAGAGATATCTCATTGGGTCCTTACCACAAATGGAGCAATAACCACCAAAACAATATTATACAAGACACCCAATGGAGGTAGGGGAGAGAGAGGAAACACTGGCAGCAAATGACTCCCCTAGTTTTTTCTCAGAAGTTGGTGTCCTAAGAAAACATACAGTAGCCTATCCACAGGGATAGTTTTAGGGTAGCCCTATAATGCAACAAACACTTACCTAAACCCCAAAAGCTCAATGAGTTCTCACCTGTCTCCTTAAACCAAGCAAAAAGACAATAAGACTTCAAAGCAGTTCACTGTATATTGCCCCAAGGTGCCCAGAATAGAGACAGACATATGCCTTCGCTCTAAGCAGCTCTATGTTGCTCTTATAAAAGTCAACAGGCTGAAATAACAGTCTCCCTGTTGCTTCTGTCCTGAGTATGTATACACCTCCACATATAGCAGAAGACCGAAGTCACACCTTCCCACTTCTCCTCAAGTTTTTCCTTTTCTAGGCTACATACTTCCAGTTTCTTTCATTAATCCATATGGCACGGGGCCAATCTCCCCTCGCCTTCCCGGTCATCATATTCTGGATGTGCTCCAGTTTGTCAATGTCCTTTCTAAAAGGCGGCGCCTAGTAAATGTGCTCGTCTGCGGGACATCTCCTGCATTTCAGGTATCCTACACTCAGACTAGGCTGACCCGTTTCCGCATCCTCCTCAAACGCACCTTCCATTTCCCTGTCTTCTTGATCTTGTTTATGTCATGCCCTGTCTACAATGCCTTTCATGCTCACACACAATCTACATCAATTAATGTTTTATTCATAGAAATTCAGAGTTGGAAAGGGACCCAGAGGTCATCCAGTTCAATCTCTGCCTTAAAAAAAATCCTTCCACATGGTGCTTGAGAAGTGGTGATTTAGTCTTTGTTGGAAGTCTTCCAGGGAGGAGGAATTCATCTTTTTTGGACAGCTTTGATTCTTCGTAAATGTTTCCTTATGTCAAGCCTAATATTAGCCCCTCTGTTACTCCCACCCATCAGTAACAATGGCTCCTAATTCTTCCCTCTGGGACCAAACATATAGAACATGACTACAGAAATCCACTAATTATACTAGTCATAGAATGTGGCACACATTCTTGGGTCACTGACTCTTGGGTCACAGGACCTGGAATCAAATCTCCACCTCTACCAATATGACCTTGGACAAGTCACTTATCTTCCCTGGGTCTTCATTTCCTTGTTGGTGAAAAATGAGGAAATTGGACTAGATAGAGTGTGAGGTCCCTTTTCTAGCTCTAGAGCTATGAGTCTGTGAATCCTAGAATGATAGTATGAGATGGAAAGAACCCTGGAGATCATTTAGCCCAACTCTTTGCTTTTATGGGTGAGGAAAACTGAGGCCCTTAGAACTGAAGTTATATACTCAAAGCCATACAGTGAGTTACAGGCACAGCCAGGACCCTGCTTAACAGGTATGACCTTGCCTTGCCTTGCCCTTATTGCATACATGCTAGCACACAGTGATCAACCCTGCCCTTCTGTAGTGCTCTCAAAATACCCCTTCCCTCACATATTATCCACATTTTTCAAGGTTCAGTTGGAAATTCGACCTTTTCCACAAAGCTTGCTCACCCCAAGTTGGAGTCTTGTAGCACTTTACAGACACTACTCAAGAGGCAAGGAGCACATGCATGTTTATCATCTCTCCTCTGTTAGATTACAAATTCCCTGAGGATAGAGACTGTGTCTTCTTCATTTCTGTATCCCCAAAAGTGCCTAGCACAGAGTAGGTGCTGAAGAATTTTTGTGTGAATGATGATTATTGTGATGAGGCTGATGGTGACAATGAAACCAGCTTTCTCTCCTCTAAGAATCCTTGAGTCCTGTCTTATCCGTCCTTGTGCTCAAGGAATGACTTTTCCCTAGAGCCAAATTTCTTCTGTTTTAGAAATCTGTGCTTTAAAATGGAGAGAGCTGTACACTAACCTTATAGCCTTGATTAATATCCTCCCTTTGTTTGCCTCATTATCGTGATTAGACTCTGCCCGTAACATAGCAACGGCTAATTGTGGGTTGGTTGCTGAGTGCATAATTCCCTCTATTAAAATTTTATCGAGGCTTAATTGTGCTCCTTTTTGCAAGAGCGGATGCTTCAAAGTTTCACAGGAGAGGGGATGTGGTTAGTGGGAGCTTATGATTTTTTAATCTCGGCAAGTACTGTACAGCCTGGCTCTTGAAGACTACTGACCTTGAGGCAGTTTCCATGAGGCCAGAAAGAAGCACATTATTTATTTATTAACACAGCAAGAGGTTTACAAACAATCCTCCATGTCAGGGTAGAAAGCATATTGCAGGTCAAATGGCATTACAAAAAAACCCCAAGGGATGATCTAAATTGAATTGCTGTACTACATATATATTTTTGCATGAGTTGTGGCTCATAGGTGGAAGCATGTCCTTTCAAGGTCCATCTCAAATACCACCTCCTCCATTAAGCCTTCTCTGATCACTGTTCCCTCCCCCAAACCAGAAGAGTTCTTCCTCTTTTGAACTCTCATAGCACTTTTAAAGTTCCTTAGGCACTTATAATTTAATCTGTGTTTTAGTTATTTGTATACATAACTTAACAATAACAATCACTATTGGGCATTAGGCACCAGAGCATCCACGCTCTTTCCACTAAGGGGCCCTTCTCAGCTCTGGTCTACAAATGTCTACAAATGGCCAGACTTCAAGTCACATAGCATATCAGCCATAAAGGGGGTGGAGAGGGGCAAAGGAGCAAGCATTTATTAATCACCCACTATGTGCCAGTCATTGTGCTATAAGGGGTGGGGAACTTGCTGCCTCGAGGCCACATGTGGCCCTCTAGGTCCTCAAGTGCAGCCCTTTGACTGAATCCAAACTTCACAGAACAAATCTCCTTAATAGAAGGATTTGTTCTGTAAAACTTGGACTCAGTCAAAAGGCCGCACCCAAGGACCTAGAAGGCCATAGGTTCCCCACCCCTACAGCTAGGTGCTTTACAAATATTACCTCATTATTTCTAATGTAGACTAGTTCCAAAAACAAAAGGCCAATGTTTGTGGCTTGGATAGCTTTAGCATATGGCATTAGGTATAACCAGAGAGATAGGGAGGGAGGGAGAGAAGAGTTATGCTTTTAGACACAATGGAATCCCTTTCTCACTTCTCAGAAGGGGGAGGAGTCTAAGAACCGATTCCATGAAGGGAAAGCAGGATTTTAAGAATGTTTCAACGAAGAAAAAATATGTATTCCATGGGACTAGGGTTGGAGAAGGCAGTCTAGCACATGACGTAGCTTGGAAGAAAGTTTGGTTAGTTTGGGGTGAGAAAATGAAGGAAACAATAAGCAAATTTTATGGAGACTGGCTGAAAGCTATGTTCGATTAGTGAAGTGGGAGAAATCCCATAAAGGTTTAAAGTTTTGGACTTTGGACCTCATTCCTAGTTTAGGGGAAAGCTGTTTTATGGCATGAAGAGAGAGAACTCCATTGTGAGGAGAAGGAAGAACAAGAAAAGGAGAAGATGATGGTGAAGGTAGAGGAAGAAAAGTAGAAGGAAGAGGAGAGAGGGAGGAAGAAAAGAAGGTAGAGGAAGAGGAAAGGAAGAATATAGAGGAGGAAAAGGAGAAAAAAGAAAACAAAGAGGATGAGAAGAAGGAAGATGGTATATTAGTAAAAGGAAGAAGAGAAAAAGGAAAAAGTGAAGGAAGAGGAAGAAGAAGAAGAAGAAGATGGTGCTGCTGGTGATGGTGGTGAAGAAGGAAGGGGAGGAGGAATGAAAATGAGATGATAATGCAACAACTGTATTCTTTTCCTGGCTTCACATTCTTGGCCAGCTTTTGCCTCAGTACTTCAGATTAAATAAGCAGACATAACTAACAGCCAATTTCCTACAGACTGAAGTAAGGTCCCCCTCTACTAGATTGCAAACTCCATGTGGACAAAGAATGTAAGCACAGTAGGTGATTAATAAATGTTTGTTGATTTTGAATTTAATTGCTTAATGTTTCACAAGTGTAAACCATCTTGTTTATTCCACCTTAAATTTTGGAGAGTCGGTTGACAGTTCCCCCTTTTAGCACGTTAACATAAATATCACAAAATAAAATCTTGGTCCTCAACCCTCTCCTCTTTTTACTCTATACTTTCTTACTTAGTGACTTCATTATCTCCCATGGGTTCAATTATCATCTTTAGGAAGATGATTCACAGATCTATGTTATCTATCTCTCATGTCTCTCCTGAGCTACTGTCTGACATCAGCAATTAACTACCTTTCAGACATCTTGAATGGGTGTCCTGCAGGCATCTCACAGTCAGCATGCTCAAAACAGAACTCACTCTATTTCCCCACAAACCCCGCTCTCTTCCCACCTTCTCTATTACTGTCGAGTAATTGTAGCCTTGGTGTCATCCTCAACTCCTCACTCTCACTCACCCCACTTATCTATTCCATTTCCAAATCATTCCATTTCCCCCTTTACAACATATCTCTGATACGTCCCCTTTCCTCTACGTACATAGATACAATCCTGGTTCAGGCCCTCAAAACCTTTACTTGCATTATTGCAGAAGCCTTCTAACTGACCACCCTGCCTCAAAGCTCTCTCTTTGCTAATCCATCCTCCACTTAGCTGCCCTAAGACATAGTCTGGTTAGTTACAGATTACTTCCAGTATCAAATATCAAGTCTCATATCTGGTGTTTAGAGCTCTTTACCACTTGGCCCCCTCCTACTTTTCTAGGCTCCTCAGGCTTCACTTTCCTCCACTCACTCCACAGTCTAGCTGTAAGGGTGGGATCTAAACCACACCACTCTATTTTAGCCTTTATGTCTTTATATTAATTTATTAATACAAAATATTAATGATATAATATGAATTAATCTTTATATTAATTAGGTAAGGACATATCTCAATCAATTAATCACTCATAGACCTTAGATTAAGTGCTAAAAGGCCTTCAGATTGGAAGATGTCAAACAAGAATTGTGTTCAGACAGTCTGAGGAAACCTGGCCATGTCCCAGGGATTGTCTCTAAGTTGCCAAGAGAGTTGAGGAAGGATTGCTTCCAGAAATAGGAGCAGGTGTGGCCTTCCAGCACATTGCTGAGGAGGAAAAGTAGTACTGAGCTTTGGCAGAAAAGAGAGATACTGTAGTGAGGAGGCATCCTACTCGGAGTACCTCCAAACCGAAGACCCAAGCCGAGAGAAACAGTGGGGGTCAGTTTTTTCCCTATCTTCTCCCAGTACCAGTCTATCTACAGACATTCAAATATAAACTGCTCTCACATTATCCAAACACTTCCAGTAAATAGTCAATGAACATTTTTTAAATGCCTACTATGTGCCAGGCACTGTGCTAAGCACTGGGGATAAAAATAAGAAAAAGAAAGATAGCCACTGCCCCTGAAGAATTTATAATCGAGTGGGGAGAGAATACACAAAAGCAGGGGGAGGGTGGGGGAAGCAGAAGTTGAATTTTACTGAAACCAGGAAGAGGCTAGGGGTTAATTAAAAATAGATATAAATGTTAAATTTAAGAAGAAAGCCCAACCTCTGACTAAACATTAGGAATTTTACCAACGCAAGACTCAGAGCAATTGTGACTGAACTCGTAATTTCTTGTCTAAAATAAACTCACTAGAGCTGAAGAGTAAGGAACCATGGGGAATATTACATCATATTGCTCCTTAGGGTTTAATCAAGATAATTATTGTAATAGGCTATTACCTAGACACAGTGATCTATTTGCAGTTTTGAACACAACACTCCTTCTGTGCTGGGCTTGGAGTCAGGAAGACATGAATAAAAGGCCAGCCTCAGACACTTCCTAGCTATGTGGCTCTGGACAAGTCATTCAACCTCTGTTTGCCTCAGTTTCCTCAACTGTAAAATAACAGCACCTATCTTGCAGAGTGGTTGTGAGGATCAGATGAAACACTATTTGTAAAGTGCTTCACACGGTCTCTGGCACATAGTAGGTGCTATATAAATACTTATTCCTTTCCCTTCCCTTCTTTTCCCTTATCTTCATTTCTCTTTCCTTATTTTTCTTTCCCTTTCCTTGCCTTCCCTTCTCTACCATTTCTGTGTCTTTGTGCTGGTTACCCACCTTGCTTCTTCTCCTCTACTTAGTTTCTCTGGTTTCTTTCAAGAATCACTTAAAACTTGCTTTTTGCAGAAAGTCTTTCCTAGTCTCCCCCCACAACTCTAGTTGCTAATGCCTTTTCGTCTAAGATTGCCTTGTATCTTCTCTCTCTCTTTCTCTCTCTCTCTCTTTCTCTCTCTCTCTCTCTCTCTCTCTCTCTCTCTCTCTCTCTCTCTCTCTCTCTCTCTCTCTCTCTCTCTCTCTCTCTCTCTCTCTCTCTCTCTCTCTCTCTCTCTCTCTCTCTCTCTCTCTCTCTCTCTCTCTCTCTCTCTGCTAGGCTCTGGGAAAACAGTGGTTAGAGTGCTGGGTCGAGAGTCAGGAATGCTCACTTTCCTGAGCTCAAATTTAGCCTCAGATTCTTACTAGCTGTGTGACCCTGGGCAAATCACTTAATCCTCTTTGCCTCAGTTTCTTCATCTGTGAAATGAACTGGGGAAGGAAATGGCAAACTGCTCCAGTATCTTTGCCAAGAAAGCCCCAAGAGGAGTCATGAAGAGTTGGACACGATTGAAAAATGACTCAACAACAACAAAAAGGAGACTATATTAGGACATGATGATTTTTTTAAAAAGGCATCAATAAAAGCTTTCATAAAAACCCATGAATCCAAATGATTGGTTTCAGTGGTAGGGTGGGATGGGAGGTATCAAACACGACCTTGACCTCATTAGCCCTGGCCAACCAGCATGGCCTAATTCCTTTTCCATAACAACCACCTGCAGATAACATTCAGGCCCCCTGAGCTAGGAAACTGCCATTTAGACAATCTGGAATATTTCTTGTGAAGGTAAATTCAGCAAGAGCTGATGAAAGTGCTATAAACAGAAACATTGATTTTTTTAAGAGTATTAATAGATCTGAATTACTCATGGTCTATTGGATTCTTGGTGGGAATATTTCACGACATCCTGTCAATACACTTTTTTTTTTAATCCTTTGACAAATGGAAATGAGAAGTTGAAGGCTGCCAAAGTAACGTGAGACATTGGACAGACAGTGGTGACATGGCCAGGGTCTACAGCAGTAATTCACATTTAGACAGATATGTCTGCCTGACTTTTTGTTCATGAGGGAAAAAAGGAAGGAGAAAGTTATGCTGTTACAGAGCAGTAAAGGCTAGATGGGAATACAAATTGAGGGTGGGTACAAGTAGGGAAACACAGGCAAGGATTAAACTATCCTTTGAGGGCACAGTCTGGAGGCAAAACACAGTGAAGTCCTCCATTCCTTCCTCTTCCCCAACCCCAACATTTTAATACAGGTTAAATTTAAATGACCATCTAAGACAGTCTTAAAGGGGATTTAATGGTATAAAAGGACAGCTTAAGGTAGAGCGGGGAGAGAGATCATAGCCCAGAGATTTAGACCTAGAACAATTAGTCCAATTTCCTAATTTTATAGATGAGGCGATTAAGACCCGGAGAGCTTGCACAGGTAGTAAATGACAGATTTGGAATTCAAATCTAAAGCTATTTCCAACACATCCTGCCAGCCATTTTGTCTTGGGTCAGAAAGTATGAGAGAAGCTATGAGCTTCAGTTCTTTTTTTGTTTTTAATCACTACCTGAGCTCCGGTAACATTCTTTACCAGCTGCCTCCCAGATTCACTGCAGTGAAAGGCCATTGTGGAACCTGCACTAATGTATCAATGTACAAGAGGCCAGTTTTGGTCAGTTCTGAAGAAGTCGAGTGGGCAGAGCCTGCTTTGTAAGTAAATGGTATTCATTAACATGGTAATCACACATGGCATTTTCTGTTACTAAGTGGTCTTGGTACATAGATATTATTCACTTAAATAATCAATCACTGTCAACAAATTACAGGATGCCGAGAATGAAATTAACAAAATGAACTATGGATGTAAAATTCATTTGAAATTCAATTTAGTGACAGCATTAGCTTTCAATTAGTCTGCCCAACTGTTTGAGCATCTTCTTGTCTCTCAGATTTTTCTATAAATGTAATTAACCTTTTCACTGTTAAATTGAAATAGGATAGGTTGATATCATTATTATGGAGTACCTGATATTTTCTTTGGGTGACTTTAGATGGTGACTTTAAATTAGAGAATTAAGAGAATATTAGAGTTATCTCTGGGACTTAGGATCATGAGATCATCGACTAAGGAGTAGGGGAAGGAAGATAGTACCTAGTCCAATCTTTTCATTTTACAAATGAGTAAACTGGGGCCCAGAGAAGTTACATGATTTCTTATGGTCACATAGGTAATAATAACTAGCTAGTAATTGCTAGCATTTACATCATACTTTAAGGTTTGCAAAGCATATTACAAATATTATCTCATTTTTTCTTTATAGCAATCATTGGAGAGGTGCTATTTTCTCCATTTTGCAGATGAAGAAACTGAGACAAACACAGGGTGTGTGACTTGACCAGGATCACACAGCTAGTAAGATCTGATGCTGAATTTGAATTCAAGTAGTCCTGATTCCACTATTGTAACCTATCTATAGCCAAGGTTTTAACACAGGTCCTCTAGACTACAAACCTAGTACCCTTTATAATTTGGTTGTCGTTCAGTCATTTTTCAGTCGTATCCAACTCTTTGTGACCCCATTTGGGGTTTTCTTAGCAAAGATACTGGAATGGTTTGCCATGTCCTTCTCTAGCTCATTTTTGCAGATGAGGAAACTGAGGCAAACGAGGCTAAGTGACTTGCCCAGGGTCACACAGCTAGTAAGTCTCTGAGGCCAGCTTTGAACTCAGAATGATGAATCTTCCTGACTCCAAGCCTAGCACTCCATCCACTGAGACTTCCAGTTGCCCCACCCCTTACGATGCATTATGATAACCTCCTCCAACTAGAGAAGCCCTGCACCACCAGGCCACTTACAGCCTGAGGGCACACCAAAGGATTTCAGGTGTCCTGCTCCTGCCAGAAATCCTTTGGCTGGCAGCAGGTTGTGGAGGCCTGTGCTAGAGGGACAAAAGCATAGAGACAGAAGGTTTTATGTGAGGAATGGTAAGAAACGGTAAGAAGGCCGGTTTAATTGGACCTTAAAGGCACATGAGAGTGAGTACAAAGGTACATAATAAGGATGGAAAGTTGATGATGGAAGGGGAGCACAAGATGAGTAGGGGGAGGTAGTTTGGTGCAGGGAAAAGATCTCTACACCAGAAATCAGCATTTCTTCTATCTGAACAAATTAACCAGCTTGCCTGGGCCTCAGTCTTCTTCCTTTGTAAGGTGGGGATTCAATATAAGGATAAGCTTATTAAGGACCTCTATGTGCAGGGTGCTCTGTTCGGGGTACAAAAACAAACATTCCTGCAAGAAGCTTCCATTTTTACTATAGAGTACACCATAAAAATGATAGATTTAAAGATATGAGGAAACAAAGTTTTGGTCCAGCTCCTTCAGTGGTGGGGAAATGGAGTTCCTAAGAAGGTGAAGTGTCCAAGGTCACACAGGTACTAAGTGGCAGAGTTGGGGTTTCATCATTGATCCAAAGCTGGGAAGACTCTCTGAGGGCATCTAGTCACCCCCATTTCACAGACAAGGAAGCTGAGACCCTTGTTCAAGATCACAGAGGCAGTAAATATCTATAGGCAGAATCTGAACCTAGGTCTTCTGATTTCAAAGCCACTATTTTCACCCCTCTACTACAGAGTCCTCTGATTTCTAGTTTTCCTTTTCTCCTGCACTACCCTCCTATCATATAAGTCAATAGAAGGTAATTTAATGAGTAAGACAGCCCTAACAAATGAGGGGAGAAAGGCAGATATTTACATATGGCTTTTTCAGTCTCTCCCATTAGAATGTAAGTGTCCTAGAGCATGGATCGTTTCATTCTTTGTTTTCAATATCTCCAACTGCTAGAGCTTAAGAGACAGTAATGCAGGTTTGTTGATTGATTGACCCAAGAGGTAACACCTGAGCTGAGACTTGGAGGAAAATAAGGGTAATTAACCTGCCCTGGCTAGCTCACAGAGCTGTAATGAGAATCAATGAGCAAATATATGGGAAAGCATTTTGAAAACTGCAAAGTGCTATGCAAATGTATGATATTATTAATGCAATAGCTTCCTCGCCGCTCTTCTTGCTTCCAACATCTTATTTCCAGTCTATGCTGCATACCACTGCCAGGCTTTGATCCTGCGCCTCCTATTCAGAAGCATTCAGTGACTCCAGATATCCACAGGAAAAAATTCAGACCCCTTAGCCTGACATCCAAAGCCCTACACACTGGCCCTAACCTACCCTTAGGACATTATCATCCCCTAGTCCCTTATATGAATAATTGAATCCACCCAAAATGGTCTCCTGATGGGTCCCCAAGCATTCATTTCTTTTCTTTCTTTTTATGAAGACTAGATCTCCCCATCTTGCCCAGATGCTGGACAATTCAGGGGCTACTCACAGGCCCAATCTCATTACTAATGAACATAGGAGTTTTGCCCTACTTGGTTTTCAACTTGGACCAGTTTGCCCCTCTTTAGACAATCTGATCCTCAACCCCCTCCCCTCCATCCCTTCCAGGGGTCAACCTTATTAATGCAGACACCCAATTCAAAAAGCCCACTAAATCAGAATTCTTTTTTTAAAAAAATTATTTTTTTTCCCCACCAATTACAAGGTTTTTTTTCCCCGCCAATTACATGTTAAAACAAGTTTTTTTTAACATTTTGGGTTTTTTTCAGTTTTGAGTTCCAAATTCTATCCCTCCCTCCTTCCCTCCCCTCTTCCCTCCCTGAGATGTTAAGCAATCAGATATAAGTTATACATATGCAATCATGCAAAACATTTCCATATTAGTCATTTTGTACAGGAAGACTCGAATAAAAGAGAAAAAAAATGGAGGAAAGTGAAAAATAGCATGCTTCAGCCTGTGTTCAATCAATATCAGTTCTTTCTCTGGAGGAGGATAGCATGCTTCATCATGAGTCCTTTGGGATTTTCTTGGATCGTTGCATCACTGAGAAGAGCTAAGTCATTCACAGTTCTCCATGGAACAGTATTGCTGTTACTGTGTATAACCTTCTCCTGGTTCTGTTCACTTCACTTTGCATCAGTTCATGTAAGTCTTCCCAGGTTTTTCTGAGATCTTGCTTGTCATTTCTTATAGCACAATAATATTCCATTACAATCAGATACCACAGCTTGTTTAGCCATTACCCAGTTGACAGGCATCACTTTGATTTCCAATTCTTAGCCACTACAAAAAGAGCTGTTATAAATATTTTTGTGCAAATATGTCCTTCCCCCCTCCTTTTTGGATGTCTTTGGTATATGGACCTAGAAGTGGTATTGCTGGATCAAAGGGCATGCACAATTTTATAGCCCTTCAGGTATACATAAATCAGAATTCTCAAGCTCAAGAGCTCCATTAACCTCAGCTTGCCAGTAGCTGGGATATAGGCATGCAACCCCAAGTGTTCTTTTGAGACAGCTAAGTGGTGTAATGCCAAGGATGCTGCTCTTGGAGTTCAGAGACCTGAGTCTGAATCCTATTTTATACACTTCCTATCTGACTGTGGGTAAGTCACTCAAACCTCTCTCAGCCCTGGCTCCTTTTCTGTAAAATGGAGGTAATGTTAGCACCTACTTCACAGTGTTGTGACGAGGATCAAATATGTAAACTGCTTTTTTCAGCATCAGATAGTTAAGGTGCTGCGTGACAATCCTCACTTCTGATGGATGGAGCCTAGACTACCCACCCATTTGGACCCTCAGATCCACTGTCCTTTTCCAAATTATGGTAGACTGGATCTTCCCAGATCCCCCAGGCTGTAGAAGGAATGAAACTGAATGGACTAGGAATCACCAACTATAATCATTTCCTTGACGGAGGAAGTCTAGACCTTACAATTTGTCATGCCAGTGTGTCCTAAGGTCTTCTGTGCCCACCCCCTCTCCAGCTGCTAAACTTGACCTGCCAATGCTCGACCCCTAGTCCTCACCAGTCTCCTTGTTGCTGAACCCACTAGGGCCTCTGGACCTTTCTATCAGGCCACAACTGAACTCTCCTATCTATGTCCCTCCAATCATTATGCAAGCTCCTTATGAAGACAGACCATCTCAATTTGTCTACTCGTGTCCCTAACACTCTTTTGACATACAGTAAGTGCCTAATAAATGCTTTTCCATCTAGCTAGGTGACACAGTGGGATAGATCACTGGACCTATAGTCAGGAAGATGAGTTCAAATCAGGCTCAATCACTTAATAGCTATGTGATCCTGGTCAAGTTACAACCCTAGCCCTGACTCGGTTTCCTCACCTGTAAAATTAGGATAATAATAGCACCTAACTCTCAGAGTTGTTGTGAGGATCAAATGAAATAACATATGGGAAGCACTTGGCAAACTTCAAAATGCTAGCGAGGAAGGGCTGTGCAAAGTCACCAGCCTCACTTTCACCTCTGGCACCCAAAAGAAGAACCAGGTGTGATAAGAAGTGGCAGAGAGGAAATTTTAGGTTCAAAGTCAGGAAAAACCTCCTAACAATTAGAGCTGCCTTGGTAGGTAGTGAGTTTCCCATCACTGGAAGTCTTCAAGCAGAGGCTGAACAACCATTTGCCAGGTATATTGTAATGAGGCTTTTTTAGGGTGTATGAACTGACCACTGAGGTCCCTCCTAAGATTGTAGGATTCTGTGTGATTTTGCGACTTTTCCTCGAGCTCCATCCCCTGGTTTGCTCTCCCAGAGGTTCCCTGGTGAAATTGTCCTCTATAAACACCCCTCTTCATCTTCAACCTTGCCCTGGGCACCAGAATTCCTAGTTACATACAGCTCTGCTTCTCATTTACTGTTTTACATTGTTCTTGACCTTCTCCTATGGGTGTGTCCAACGTCCCTATTTGGTCCACTGAGAACAAAGCCTGCATCTTAGCCTTCTCTGAGTTCATTACTGTGCATAGCACAGGAAAAGCAGCAAGTGTTCAATAAATACTACATGACAAGTTGGATGATGGTGCCTATGAGAGCCGGAAGGGACTTGGCGATTATCTATCTCAATTCCTTCCTTTTACAAATGAGAAAATAGTCTTAGAGAGAAAAAGCAGCTCTCACACTAATAACTAGTATTTCTATACATGCTCTGACCTTCTCTGGGTAGTCTTAATACCCCTGTGTGTTGTGCTCTCTGCTCCATGTTGTCTGAAGGTGGATGATAGACATTGGAGAGAGGAGTCAGAGAAATGTGCTCCCTGGGAACTGTGTGGGTGGCTGACTTAATGGAGGTTTCTGTCTAATATTTACCTCTCAGATGCAGGCTCACTCGGTAACCACAGTATATCGACAAGGCCCTTTCACTTTAAAGGAAGGGGGGAGCGGGTCTGGTCAGTGGTGGCTGAGATATTCTGGGCTCCAAACCACATCTCCTGCTATCACAAATAACCTCATTATTACAAATGACCTCATTATCACCCTGGACCTGCCTAACCAGGAGGCCTAGGGAGGGGGCTTTGAGAGGCCTCCAGAGGGATTTCAGCCACAGGTCCATCACTGTGAAGAGCTATAGAGAACAAATAACATTTAAATATTAAACCTTCATCCCTAGAGGGGTTCTATGGTTGCAGCGCCCTGGCAATTAGCCTGGGACCTGCTGCTAGCATCTTAGTTTGCATGGTGCAAAATGAGTTTGCCAGTCACTCCCAGAGACTTTAACTGGGGACTCTTCCTCGGAGAAATTCTATTTTCCAAGTTGGGTGTATGAAGGATAGCCTTTCTTGCTATCTAGCCAGCAGAAAGAGCATTGCAACTATTCATACTGATGGGATGAACTGAAAGTAACCAACTACCAGGCTTCCAGGGAGATGGATTTATCATGCACCCTGACACGGCATCCTAAAATCCTTAGGGCCTTGCCATCAACCCTACCATTATGCTCTGCCAAAACTTGGACACAGTCATATTCATTACTAGTATACCCTAAGGAATCTTGGGCCTTTGCAAACATCCTGCAACTGAATTCTTTTATATATATGTTGTCTTCTGCAACTAGAGTGTGAGCTCCCTGAGAACAGAGATTGTGTGTGTGTGTGTGTGTGTGTGTGTGTTAAATTTACATCCCTAGCACTTAGCAGAGTGCTTGGCACATTTAGTAAGCTCTCATAAATGCTCCTTCATTTGTGCATTCATCCCCTGAGCTGAATCTCTTCTATTTTAGCCCCCATACTTTCAAACCATCTTTCTCTTCTATCAGTTGAGCAGCCCATAAAATCCTACCAATCTCAGAAATCCTTCCTAAATTACCTAACCATGGGATTCTCTTTCACTCACTATTTGCTACCTTTTTCACATAGGTAATATAATAAATGGGGCAGCTAGGTGGCACAGTGGGTAGAGTGCTGGGCCTGAAGTCAAGGAGACATAAATCTGGCCTCAGACACTTATTAGCTGTGTGACCCTGGGCAAGTCACTTCACCCTGTTTGCCTCAGTTTCCTCAACTGTAAAATGAGCTGAAGAAAGAAATAGTAAACCCAGTATTTTTTCCAAGAAAACCCTGAATGGGTTCACAAAGAGTTGGACTAGACTGAAAATAAATGAATAAAATATAAATAAATTCCTAAAAGTTAGAGATTCACTGGAGAGAGGAAGAGAATTGTTTGTTTATGTATGGACCCAAGTTCAAGTCTTTTGTTATTTGTCAAATTAAGTGTGACCTGTCCTGTGTTTAATGTTCTGCTACTTTGAGTGCTTGTGTAGGGGCAAAGGGTCCTTTTTCTTTTTTTGTGGAGTCCAATACATGAGCCTAATTCTAATGTTCTCCTGGAAAACTCTGTGTAGGGACAAACACAAGTCAAACTGTTTTTCTGAAGGGAAATCCAGAGTGGGTGCATGAGCCAAAATGATTACTAAGACATCCCCAAGATTGAATCCTGTTCATGTAAATACAGAGTTTTGGTGCTAGGATCCCGTATATTAGTACTAATAATATCTTTCAAATCTTTATTTCAAATATCATATCTTTCAAACCACTTTATTTGTTAATCTATTTGCCTACATTAGCATTGTCCATTTCCTCACAGCTGGCCAGGCCATTCCTAGCATTCTAGGCAGCTAGGTGGTTCAGTGGATCAAGCCTTGAACCTGGAGTCAGAAAGACCTGAGTCCAAATTCAGTTTCAGTCACTTAATAGCTGTGTGACCTTGGGTGAGTCAATTAATCTCTGTGTTAGTTTCTTCATCTGTAAAGTGGGGTAGTATTAGTTTTATCTCTTAGGGTTGCTGTGAGGATAAAATGAGATAGTATTTATAAAGCTCTTTGCAAACCTAAAGGTGTTATATAAATGATTCGTTGTTGTCCAGTCATTTTCAGTCGTGTCCAACTCTTTGTGACCCCATTTGGGTTTTTGGGTGTTTTTGCAAAGATACTGGAGTGTTTTGCCATTTCCTTCTCCAGCTCATTTGACAGATAAGGAAACTGAGGTAAACAGGGTGAAGTGATTTGCCTAGGGTTACACAGCTAGTGTCTGAGGCCAGATTTAAACTCAGAGACATGAATCTTCTTGACTGCAGACCCAACATTCCATCCACTGTGTTACCTACCTGCCCTGTACAAATGCTAGCTATCTAAGCCGTAAAGCAGAGATTTCACACAGTGAGCTCAATACATTGAGGAGGAAGGAATTTCCATGTGGGGAGCTCAATACAATTTTAGGGGTCTGAACCCCAAAACAGTTTGCTAAAGGCTTTGCATATATGATTCCATTTGATTGTCACAATTGTCCTGTGAGTTAGTTGCTATTATTATTCTTGCTTTCCAGATGATGAAACTGGGTCTCAGAGGGCCTAAATTATATTGCCAAGCTCACACAGCTAGTCAATATCTGAGGCAGGTATCTCTATCCACTCAAAGGGCTATCTCTCCTCTATCTTCTCTTCCTCAGCACCTGAATTTCAAATCTTGAAAAATACTCCTGAAATGCCTGAACTACTGAGAAGCCAGTCTTCTGGGGTCCTCCTTTCTTGATTTTTTTTTTCTTTAAGTGACACTTAGGTACCTATCTGGGGTGAGTGGCTCTGCTGCATTATTTAACACACTCACCCCCTTATGTTGATAATGGGTAAGTAGGTGGAGCTACCTCGCAGCCCATCCATAATTTATGGGCTGTCTGGCGGCTCAGTGGGCTCCCTGCCAGACATGGCAGTCGGGTATCAAAGGGATTGCAGGGCTTTGAAAGGTTTTGCCACAGGCCTCTTTATCTGAAGTGGTGAGTGCAGCATCTGCTGCTGATTTTTTCTCCCTTGTGTTTACTGATATGCTGTGGCCCTTGGAAAAAGCCTGAGAAGTTGGGGAAAGTTTGATGTCAGCATCTCTTTCTTTCCTCTTTCCCTGCTCTTCCTCTTTCATCCTCATCCTTCCACATATTTCAGAGTTGCCAAGTCTCAGTACCCTCTCCTCTTAACTGCTCTCAAGGAAGACTTCAATAATAGACTGAAAGCTCTTTGAGGGCAGGGCCTGGATCTTTATTTATTTATTTTTAATCTCCCATTGCTCCTCAGCAATGCAAGGATCTAAGACAACTCCAGAAGACTCACAATGGAAATTGCTATCCTCATCCAGAAAAAGAACCATGGAGTCTCAATGCAGATGGAAGCGTACTATTTGCTCTCCTTTCCTTTTGTTGTTTTGTTTTGTTTCTTCTTTCTCGTGGTTCCTCCCATTAGTTCAAATTCTTCTATACATCACGAATATATGCTTAATATGAATGCATAAGTAGAGCCCATATCAGATTAGATGCCATCTTGGGGAGGGGGTAAAGGAGAGAGGGGGAAAAAATTTAAAACTCAAAACCTTATGGAAGTGAATGTTGAAAACTAAAAATAAATTATTTTTTAAAAAAATCTTCTTCCACCGCTGGTGCCTTCTTTAAAGATTACCAACCATTTACACTATATAAATCTTATTTGTACATAGTTGCATGCTGTTTCTCTCATTAGAGTGTGAATTCTTTGAGGGTTGGGGCAATGTTTTTGCCTTTCTTTGTATCCCTAGCTCTTAGCCATGTTCCTGACTTGTGGTAGGTGCTTTTATTGTTGTTCAGTCATTTTTCAGTCACGTCTGACTCTGTGACCCCATTTGGGGTTTTCTTGGCAAAGATACTGAGTAGTTTGCCATTTCCTTCTCCAGTTCACTTAACAGACGAGGAAACTGAGGTAAACAAGGTTAAGTGACTTGCCTAAGGTCACACAGCTAGTATCTGTGGCCAGATTTGAACTCAGGAAAATTAGTCTTCCTGACTCCAGGTCCAATACTATCTACTTCACCACCTAGCTGACCTCATAATAGGTAATTAATAAATGTTTATCGACTGACAGATTCTTCCCTGCATAGCTTAGTGAATTGTAGGCATTAAATATTTCCCTGAATGAAGAATAGGTAACATTTACATAGCACTATACTAAGCATTTTAGCATTTTATAATTATTATCTCCTTTGATCCTCATAACAATCCTGGGAGGTAGGCACTATTATATGCCCCATTTTACAGATGAGAAAACTGTGACTTGCCCAAGGTCACACACCTAGCTGGAATCTGAGGTGAGATTTGAATTCAGATCTTCCTGACTCCAGTCCCAGAGCTCTCTATTCACTGCACCACCTAGCTGAACGAATTCTGAATGTCAGTCACTGAATTCATATTATCATCAATCTAAAAAGGACCATAGAGATCATCTAGTCCAACCTTTTCATTTTACAGACAAGAAAATGGAGGCTTAGAAAGGTAAGATGATTTGCCAATGGGCACTTGGGTAGCAAAGAGCAGAGGAGTGGAAATCAGGTGAAGCAGCAGGTACAGAGAGGAGTGCAGTTACCTGGAGATCTCTGATTCCTCTTCCTATTCCTGTTCCACTGCCACTCCACTGAAATTCACACTGGTACTGGAACTCCTAGTTATAGTTCTGCTACTTCTGTGCAGTAGGACCACTGAACTCTTTGCTGTCCCTTTGAAAATGCCAGATGCTTCTCCACCTCCTCATGTACTTACACACCATTTCTACCTCATCTTTTGAATTTTGGTTCCAAAGCCACCTCCCCCAGAAAGCCTTCTTTGATGCTTCCCCCATCTCTGGCCTTCAGGGATGCATTCCTTAGTTGATCTCAAAGTACTTTGCCCATTTCTTATATGCTTTACACTTTTTATCTTATGTTATTTGTGGTTATTTGCATATGTCTTATTTATTTACTTATTTATTTATTTATTTGTTTATTTATTTATTTATTTGTTGATCGATTGATTGATTGATTGATTGATTGATGTGTTTATATATCTGTCTTATCACTTCCATTAGGTTGTAAGCGTCTTGAGAGCAAGATAGCTCATTGATGTTTATATTATCCCCAGAACAGTTCATTACACACAGTCACCACTTAATACATGTGTACTGAAATGAACCATCAGTCATTTATACCTCAGTGGGAATGAAGGATCTGAGAGCAGAGTCTGATAGTAGGAGAAAGTGAGAGAGCCAAAGGATTCTGGATAGAGAGGGGCAGCAATTTCACAGCCTCTAGGGCTTGCCCTAATAGACTCCACTATCGCTCCATTATTGTCAAGTCAATATGCATTTATTGAGCACTTAATACACACCAAGCAAGTTATCTCTCTTACTTGTTTGGCTTTTTAAAATTTTTTTGGCAAACAAGTACATGGATTGAAAGAACACAGATGTTACATGCTACTATTTGATTTTTTTCCTTTTCTTATTTGCTATAAACTCCCTCTTCCCACATATGGGGGAGTGCTTTGAAAAGCACAAAATATCATAAATAGATACATATGCAAGGAATCAAAGGAGGCAGCCCGATCTAATAGAAGGAGCGCTAGGCTAAAGGCCAGGACAGCCAATCGGTTCTGGTCTGTTCTCTGCTGCAAATCAGTTGCGTGGCCTTGGGCAAGCTAGAGCTCCTCGTTTCGGGAGCGCTGGAAGGGCCCCCAGGGGTCATCTGGTCCTGGTCCTCTCTCTTTCTCCAGAAGAGGAGAATTGTTGTTGTTGTTGTTTTTCAGTGATTTCAGTCCTGTCCGACTCTTCATGACCCCAAGATACTGGAGTAGTTTGCCATTTCCTTCTCCATCTCATTTTACAGATGAGGAAAACAAGGAAAATAGAGTCACAGAGCTAGTGTCTGAGACCAGATTTGAACTCAGGTCTTTCTGACTCCAGACAGGGCGCTCAATCCACTGTACCACCTAACCTTGGCAGAGGAGGAGAAAGAGGTCTAGAAAAGAAAAGTGACTCGGCCAGGGTCTCACAGCTAGTTAACAGCAGAAGCAGAATTGAAATTGTAGTTGTTCCACCTCCAAATCCAATGCCCTTTTTGCCACACTCACAACTCTTTCCACTTAACTTTTAAGCCTCAGTAGTCTCACTTGGCAAGTGGGAACAATTATGCCTTTCTTCCTGTATATCAGATGGTGTTCTTTGTAATCAAATGAGATAATGGAGAGCAAAGACTTTGAAAAAGTATGAAAGTGTCAGTGAGAGATAGAGACAGAAAGAGACAGAGAGACAGAGAAAAGAATAGGGACTGGGGGTAGCTAGGTGTGCGGTGGACAGAGCACCAGCCCTGGATTCAGGAGGACCTGAGTTCACATCTGGGCTCAGACACATAACACTTACTAGCTGTGTGACCCTGGGCAAGTGACTTAACCCCATTGCCTGGCCAAAAAAAAAAAAAAGAATAGGGACTGGATCTATAATTTCATTCATGTAAGTATGTATAAGTAGTGTAATGTGAAGAGAGCACAAGACTTAGGGTTAAGAAGACCTGAGTTCTAATCCTGATCCTGCCTCATTCACTTAGTTGTACAACTATCTACCTCAGTTTCCTTATATGTAAAATGTAGATAATAATCCCACCTATACCTCAGGGTCATTACAAAGGTAAGATGAGATAATATATGCAAAAGCACTTTGTAAGACTTAAAGCATTCTATAAGCATTAGCTATTGCTATTATTACCTCCCAGATGATCAGATAACTGGGGGGAAGCTTGGAGCCTCCAGCCGCCTGAGCAGGACTGGCTCCATTGGATCTGAAGAGCATGCTCCATGATGAGAAGGCCGGCAATGGGGAAAATCGACATTAACAACCATCTACTGATGCCTGCCGGGCATTTCCTGTCCCTGAACTAAGGTGGATCCTGCCATTGATAAATGTCATTGAGATTCCTGGGAAGAAAAAAGGAAGGGAAAGGATAGATGGGGCAGAACTAATGAGAACACTTTGGTGGATTCCAGGCAAGCAAATGCCCTTCAGCAATGGAGTTACAAACTGCTCATCTGGAAGCCAAAAGGCCCCGAAATACTGCAGACCTCAGCTCTTCATGCTGTCTGAGCTTGGCATTCATCGAATCCAGGGTTTAGTGACCTAATGAACAGCCAAGAGGGAAGAGAATCTGACTGCTGCAAGTGTGAAATTGCCATTTTCTTCCAGCCAGGGCGTCTCATTTGGAGAGAGTGGTAACGGTCATGGACTTCGGAGAGAGAGGGAGGGTTTTGTTTTGTTTTTTTCACTTCTAAATGGCCTTTCACTGGAGGATGGGGTTCCCAGGCTGACTAAGGCTCTATGTGGCTCCCTTTCAATGGAGTTATACATAGGCATTCTGGCACCTGGAGTTAATTCAGTTGGGGCAGGCTATATAGAGAACAGTCTGCCCTCGTTAGATTAAACTTTGGGAGCACTCAGCCCTTCCCTAAAATAAATAAATATATATATTCCTAGCCTGGCAATGACCTTTGAACCCCAACCCCAGGAAGAGGTGAAGAGGGGGAAGAAGTAGAGTTGGGAGGTACAACAGTATAGGAAACTATGCTCTGGGAAAGGGTAGGGCTCTAGGTAGAGAACTTTATACACACATGTACATGTGTGTGTGCATATACATATATATGTATATGTATGTGTGTAGAAAGATAGATAGATAGATACATAGATAGAATTCCTCTTCCTCTCGAGGGAGAGGACGGCTCCTTGCCCTCAAAAGGGGCATTGATACAGTAGATATGCAATAGAGAATTGTGTATATGTGTATGTATACACACTTTATATGTGTATGTATATATAGTATATATACACAGTGTACATACCTATATCCACAATTATATATGTGTGTGTGTGTGTATATATATATATATATTGGACTTGTATATATACATTACATATATACTATATATATATAGGAATTGCATATACATATATGCACATACACATAGACACACATAATGTATATACCTCTCTATATATACATATACAACTATATATGTATAAAAATTTATATATATGTATACACACACACATAGACACACAATATGTATGTATATGTACAAGAATTTATATATGTCTATATATATAGACACATATACATATATAGTGTGTTTATGCTATATATATACACCATATATGCAATTGTGTATGTGTATATATGTGTGTGTATGCAGGAATTGTGTGTATATCTATGTAACTGTGTGTGTATATAGATATATACTGTATATACATAGAGTATACATACCAAAAATACAATTGTATATATGTATGTGTGTATATACAGGAGTTATATATGTGTGAATATATATATATATATATATAATATAGAAATCTATAGGGTATATATATACCTGTCTGTGTATATACAGGAATTTTATATTACCCTAGAAATAACAAAGGAATACATAAAATGTCGGTATCTCTTTGGAGAGGGAGTGCAAAGTAAGAAACCTCCCCAACAGCATGTGAAACCTTGTCTGGTCTCTCTAAGTGCCAATACCTTCTTCCTACACAATTTCCTATATTGATTTTGTATGGAATTTGTATACACTTATGTATGTTCATTTTATCTCCTTGATGACATGTAAGTTCCTTGAAGGCAAGGAATCTTTTTTTTTTTGTCTTTGTAGGTACGGTGCCTGGTAAATAGTAGGCATTTAATAAATATTTATGGATTGATTGATCCTGGGATCCCCAAATAGAACAGTGCTCTAAATAAGTGGCTATGGTGCTGAATCCCAAACTTTTCCAAGTCCAGTTAACAAGCAAAAAAAGACAATCCCTGCCTTCAAGAAGCTTACATTAGAATGAGGGAAAATAACATATAAAGGGAAGATGAAAAGGTAGAGAGGTGGGAAGAAGGTGCCCACGTAGAAGCATAGTGAAAAAAGAAGTCTGAGGGCAGTTAGATGGCACAGTGGATAGAGCACCTGCCCTGGAGTCAGGAGGACCTGAGTTCAAATCTGTACTCAGGCACATAACACTTACTAGCTATGTGACCCAGGGCAAGTCACTTAACCCCATTGCCTAACAAAAAACAAAAACAAAAACAAAAAAAAACAAGAAAGAAGTCTGAAGAGCCAGGAGTGGAGCCTATAGAGGAATGGAGTAAATGCAGCTGGCCTGGACACTTTCCTTAAAATGAAGGCTCCAGGAGGAATTGACCAATCAAAGAAGCAATTTCAGGAGAGGCGTGATCTTCAAGGATGAGAACACCACTGGGTTGTGGTCAAGAAAAACGCCCAGAGATTCAGCAGCAAAGTACAAAGAGCCCTGACTTTTTCCCTCCTGCACTCCCTCTTCTTTCTCCCTTTCTTCATCCTCCATTCCTTCACCCATCCACTTACTACCTTATCCTTATTCCTCTATGTTCCTTTCCCCTTCTGTTCTTCTTACCCTACTCCTCCTTGCTCCTCTTCCCACTTCTTCTTTCATCCTTTCTCTCCTTTCTTCCTTCTTTCCCTCCCTCTTCTCTTCTTCTCCTGCCTTCCTTCCCCTTCCTCCTCTGCTTTCTTCTTTCCCTTCCTCTTTTGCCTTCCTTCTTTGTCCTCCTCCACCTCCAGCTTTCCTTCTCCCCTTCTCCTTTTTCTTCTCCCTTCTCTCCTCCCTACTCATTATTCCTCAGCCTCCTTCCTTGACCCCCTTTCTAGCACACCAAGTTATCAGGGAATATGTCAGTAGGTGTTCAGTTTGCACTCAGCATCTCACATGTCAGTAAACAGATCTCTAAGCTTTGGAGCGCTTCTGGAGAAGAGCAGTGCCTGTCTTTCTTCAGATGAATGAAGCTCTAAGTGACTTAGTCTGGATACAGTGTTAAGCAGGGTTTTGTCAGTGACATTATTAATTTAAAGGCCTCCTTTTTTTCCCCTTTTCTGGCACAGTGGGAGGGCGGGGGAGGGAGAGGAAAGGAAAAGTATAGTGAGAGGTATGCTGGGATAGAGAATTAACTTCCTCTCCTAATCTCCGGGTGTGGGAACAGGTCTGGAGGCAGCCATCCTGAATCATCTGTTGTGTAATAACTCAGCTGTCAATGATACTACCCTGCCATATTCTGCAGGGTGGAGTATTCTCCATGAAAGCATTTCCTATTGTCTCCCAGAAATAATTCACTAGCCTAGCAAGCTTTTTATTAGTCAAACTAGGTAATCTTGACCTTCTCAGACTTTAAGAACTGCTGAGTTGTTGAAAAGGAGGGGAAAGCTGTTTCTGGACACCCTGGATAAGCAAGTATTTGCCTGGGAGGGGAAAGAATGCTTTCTGATGCCTATGGGGAGAGGAGGACCCAATGCTCATCACCACACCACAGGATCAAAGAATTAGAGAATGTTGTGCTGGTGGCTACTGCATATAGTTCTACTCTCTCCACCTCCCAGCCTTTACAGATTAGGAACATAGATTTCAGTGAGATTTAAGTTTTTTACCCAGAGTCACATAGCTAATAAGCGGCAGACCCATAAATAAGAGAACTAGCACATGCTTTCAGAGACACAGAGGGGGGAAAGTACCATCTAGCTTGAATCCTTTTACTTTACACATGAGGAAACTGAGACCAGAAAAGTTAAATGACTCCCCTAATGTTACATAGAAAGTAAAAGGTAGAATCAGGTCTTTAACGCAGTTCTTCTGGCTTCAGCTGAAGGGTTCTTCCATCTGTAAAATCCCCTTCCCCAGGTGGGCATAGACAATCCCCCAAAGCTCAGCCCTGAAACGCTGTAGGGGGACATGACTTTAGACTGGTAGAAAGACTGAGTACAGAGAGAAGTATAGTGAATATGAGAGAGAAAAACAAAGTACAAGGTGAGAACTTTGAATGGCAGATTAGGAACAGCCCCCCCACAAAGCTACCGGATTGAAAGGAAACCCCCCCCATCCAATGTGTCCCTGGATTTCTAACACTTAAACCCCAGAGACTTCTAGGAATGGCTTCTTGGATGAAATCCTTCTCTCCTTGGCTGAGCTGAGATGCTATCTCACTCCTGAGTTGAAGATTCTATCATCTACACTAATCTATAATTTCTCCCCTAGTTTCTGTTTTCAACTCCTTTGATGAATATTTTTGATCACTATCCATGATTGTCTTCTATGTAACAACTATTTTGTGGAAGGGAGGTAAACTGGCCAAGAATAAGCTAGCTATTACCCTCCAGGTCTGGGGATGAGACTGTTTCCCACCCAGAGTGGCTTTTATCCTAAACCCTTAAATGAATGTTGTGTCCCTGGACCCATGTGCGGTACATAGCTATAATTCTAGCCTAGTACCACTCTTGGAGATAAGAGTGGAGGAGTAAGCACTCAGCCATGGCCCTCTGACTCTGGCCAAAGGTGGAAATCATAGTCTTCCTGGGAGCTTTCTAGTGGGCATTCCACTCCTTATCTATCTAAATCTATCCCTGCAACTTGGGCCATCCCAGGACCCTGGGACTCAGGTACAGTGTACCACTGCTAACCCTCCTCTCTTCATTCTTTCTAACCAGGGCCATATATTTAGAACATTTTTTTAATTATTGAGGCCAGAAAAAAAGTGTGGGTATATTTTAAAATGTAAGTAACTTTGGGACAAGAATTTATCATTCTTGAATCATTTCAGTCATGTCCGACTCTGAGACCCTACTTGGGATTTTCTTGGCAAAGATATTGGAGTGGTTTGCTATTTCCTTTTCCAGCTTATGATGAGGAAACTGAGGCAAACAGGGTTAAGTGACTTGCCCAGGGTCTGACTTGCCCAGGGTCACACAGCTAGTAAGTGTCTGAAGCCTGATTTGAACTCAGGTCTTCCTGATTCCAGGGCCAGTGCTATATCTGCTGTACCACCCAGCTGCCCCAGAGACAAGAGTAAGGGGAATCTTTTAATTGGGACCCATGCATCTACTAATGGGACAGTGCCCCACTTGTTTTTGGTTTTTGTTACACCATATACTTCTATCCCTTCACTCATGTTATTGCCTACCTGGAATGCCCTTCTCTCTCCTCCTAAAATAGCCCATCCATTTCCTACTCCTCCTTCAAGTCGCAGATCAACAGGTATCTCAGTCATGAAGCTGACTCTGACCACCCCAGACCACAGGGTACAAGTCTACAGATGTTAGAGCTAGAAGGGACCTTGAACATCAGGCCATCAGCGACATGAGGAGGTCAAGTCCCAGAGAAATTCAGTGATTTAGCAATGGCTGTATTCTGACCCAAAATCGAACGTCCTTTCCACCATACAAGAAATGGGCCCTCCTGGGGCAGCTAGGTGGTGCAGTGGATAGAGCACTGGCCCTGAAGTCAGAAGGTCATGAGTTCAAATCCCACCTCAGACCAATCACTTAACATTTACTAGCTGTGTGACCTTGGGCAAGTCACTCAACCCCAATTGCAGAAAGAAAGAAAGAAAGAAAGAAAGAAAGAAAGAAAGAAAGAAAGAAGGAAATGTGCCACCCCTCCCTTGCATTCCTTATAGTCTGTCCCAGACAAATCTAACACTCAATTATATTGTTATTGTTATCTGCCTAGGAAACTCCCTGTAAGGAAATGTTCTCTATCAGTGCATAGAGCTGCCTAAGACACTGACAGAATAAGTGATCTGCCCAAAGTCACACAGCCGGTATGCATTCAGAGGTGGGGCTTGAAACAAGGTCTTCCTCACTCCAAGGATGGTTCTCTGTCCATTATGCCTTTCATATGCTGCCATATGGCTCTCTAAATGTTTCGTGTTTTCCTAGTGAAGACTGAAAGCTCGTCCAAAGTGGAACATGTCATTCCCCTCTCTTATATGCTCTGAAAAGTTTAACAAAGACCAGGGTACAGAGTAAATGCTCAACAAATATATATTAATTGATAGCTTCATTAACAAGAGAAACTGGCCAAATTTCTGCTGATCCTTTCTTTAGCCTTCAGTTCATCATTCCTGACCCCCTGGGATATGCCACCTTTTTTCTATACAAAGCCTATCCTGGTCCCCTCCATCACTAGTAACCTCTTCACTCCTACCTCCCCCCACAAATTTGCTGCGTAAATATTCTGCATTTACTTATTGGTGTGTCTTTGTTCTTCCAAATAAAATATATGCAGTTTGAGAATGTGGGATGTTTTCTTTCTTTGGCTCTTTTTGTGTCTAGCACCTAACACAATGCTTGGCACACAAATGATGGTGTAGGTGTTAAATGAATGAATGAATGAATGAATAAAATATTTCATTTCATTCCCCAGGCATATCAGCCACATATCCAGAGTTCCTTCCATTTTATGCTCTCATCCAGCGTTGCTGCTGCCCTGAATGTTTTATGTGGCAGGGGATCAAACAGGGAGGCCCCAAAGTCTGGGGTTTTGCTGGTAAGTCTTCACATGTTTTTAACTTGTCCCACAGGGTCCCCTGGGGAGGGATTGTGGAGAGAGCTGCTATAAAATCTTCCCTTTAAAGCTGCCTGATGAATGGCCGGCCATTCTCTAAACCACTCTGGTGGAAACCTTTGCAGCAGATTTCCTAGGCTTAATTCTTTGCCTTCCAGGCTGCCTACCTTCTCTCCTTCAATCACCTCCTTCTCCTCAGTTTCTTTCACGCTAATCTCATTTTTGGTTATTCTCCAACATAGATTCTCTGTTGACTCTCCCAGTCCTCACATTTTGGTCACTCTGTAGCATTCCCACAAACCACCCCTTACACCCAAGATATCATGTTCAGCTCCCTTCTCAACCAATACATCTCTCTCTCCCTCCTTCTCTCTCTCCCCCCCTTTCTTCAGTTTAATTCAAATCATCATTTCTTATGCATCTACTCTGTGGAAAATTGGTTCAGTTCTTGTCCTCAAGGAGCTTACAATCTCGTGGCTAAAGATTCCTTTTCCAGGAACTTTCTCTAATTAAGCCCCTCTACTCTTACTATGGGCAAGTAGGTGGCAAAGTGGGAAGGGTATCAGGCCTGGAGTCAGGAAGATTCATCTTCCTAAATTCAAATCCAACCTCAGATACTTACTAGCTATGTGACCTTGGGCAAGTCACTTAACCCTGTTTGCCTCAATTTTTTTTTATCTGTAAAATGAACTGGAGAAGGAAATAGCAAACCGCTCAAGTATCTTTGCCAAGAAAACCCCAGATGGGGTCACAAAGAATCAGACTGCACTGAACAATAACAAAACCTCACTATTTCTTTACCCTTAGGCGTTTAGACACTTACTCAAATGGCACTGTATTATTTTGCCCCTTTGTTAGATAGCTTTAAAAATATTATCTTCTTATGTATATTCCTTAAATCCTAAATGTGTGAGGGTTTTCTTTTTAATTGGACTGGATTCACACGCAAGTGTCACCATTCCAAACAGAAGGAGGGATGCTTATGGTTAAATACATGCATTTTCTAATTCCTTAGTAAATATCCTTTTCCTCAGCACACAGAGTTAGCAAGCACAATGCTCAGGTTTCCACACTCTGAGGATGTTCAACAAATTGTGTTTACTAACTGACTGATCTTAATAAGAGTTGACATTTTGGCCTGGGAGGATGGACTCCCACCTGCTACCATCTGCCTTGGCTCCTGCAGTGGTTAGAAATGCACACTTCAAATCAGACAGAATGTGCATAACAGAGAGCCACCTACATGATATCATTTGAAAGCCCCCAAGTCCCACCTGCCCCTGAATTTCTCTTCCACCAGTCTGAAGTTATCACCATTAGAGTCACTAATGAATTAGGTATCAAGTATAGCCACAATGCTCCAGAGTGTGGCCCAAACCACATTAAAAACCATAAGTTTATCCCTTCAATGTAGCAGCAGGGATGTTGGTATCGATCATGACAAAGATCCCAAAGATTTTTCTTCTCTGAGGTCCCAGGGTATAGTGGGGCCTAGATTTGTTTTAATGCAATTGGGAAACATTAACAAAATAAATAAAAATATAATACAACATAGATATGTTAATTTGTGGTTTCTAAGTCAATATGGCACCCAAGGATCCACTTCTATTTGAGTTTGACACCACTGAATTACAGTTTATCCCAAAGTGTCTCACATCCTCACCACCTGCCAAATTCCTTCTTTTTTTTCAAGATCTAGCTCAGATAGCCCTTTCTCCATAAAATCTTCCCTAATTCCCCCCAGCAAAAGCAATTTCTCCCTTCTTAAAGCTCTCTACTTATTGTCTCATATTCATTTACCGTATTATAAATTAGCATCATAGTTATTTATATTACTGTTATTTTTCTTTATTTCCTTGGCCTTACTCTGGGTCTCTTGAGGATCAGGTCTCTGCCTCTCATAGAATTCAGACTCCTCCTCAAAGTGGGGAAGGGTTTGTGGAAAGGAGTAGCATGAAATGAGGCTGGAAAAAAAAAAGCTTAGGACCAAACTGTGCAGAGTCTTGAATGACTAAATAATTTAGAATTTTGTCTGTAGGCAAGAGTGGGTCATGGCAAGTGTTTGAGCAGAAGAGTGATAATGAAAGCAGTGTTAGGGGGAAATATCAGCTGTGTGAAAAACAGATTAGAGGGCGCTGAAACTAAGCCAGGTACTGGTTAGGAAGTTATTGCATTAGTACAGGCATGAGACAATAAGGGCCTAGATCAGGGTGATGGCCATGGGATTAGAGAGGGACAGATGACAGATGGAGAGGGGAGAAGAAAAGAGGGAGAAGAAGAGAGAGAGGGGAGAGACAGAGGGAGAAGGAGAAAAAAGAGAGGGAGAGGGGAGGGGAAGAAAGTAATGGGGAAAAGGGAAGGGAAATTGGGGGGGAGGAAAGAGATGGGGGAGAGAGGGGAGAGCAGAAGGAATCTAGGAAGGGAGGAGGGAGGAAGGAAGGGAAGGAGAAAGGAAGAAGAAAAGGGAAGAGGAGGAAAAGAGAGAGAGAAGGAAGAAGACAGGGAGAAAAAGGAAAAGAAAGAGGGAGAGAGGGGAAGAGAGAAGAGGAAAGAGGAAAGGGGGAGGAGGAGGGAGAGGTGGGAAGGGAAGATGCACAGGGAGAGGGAGGGATGGGAGATTGTAATTAAAAAATTGACAAGATTTAGTAACAGTAAGTATAGTTTATGTATGGTGGGGAGGAAGGGAGAAATAAAAAATGAGTAAAATATTTAGAGCCTAGGAAAATGGTGATACCATTGATGGAACCAAGATGTTCCTGTGTGGTGAGAAGATCATGGTTTTTTAAAAAAGAAATGTTGAATTTCAGGTGATATCAAGATATCTAGTAGACAATTGAAAATGCAAGAGTGGGGCTTGGAAGCCACTCTGGCCAGGTCCTGTAGCCATCTCTCTGCTCTTGCCAGACAAGCATGATGGATAACAGAAGAGTCTATTTTTGAATACATGAATTCGAAACTGTTTTATTTTTCTTTTGGCTAATATTAAAAGCAGGATGTCCTTAGCTCAAGCCAACAGTGACCAAACAAAGGACACGTCGAATCTACCAAATCAATGAGTGAGTTTCCATCAACAAAGAAGAGACAAACAGCCCTGCCTCTGTTAGAGACTTCTGTTTCTGCGAAAGCCAGTCCTTTCCGCCACCTCACTCCTTCGATGTGGCAGTGCTGATGGGCAAAGAGGGCGAGACAACACATGAATGATGATGGAAGGAATACACCAATCCTTTTTCCACACAGTCACCAAAATAATCTTCCTAAATCACAAGTCTAAACATGTCACAGGCTTCCCACCCCATGCTCAACAGACCTATATTGTCCTTAAGATAAAATAAAAACCCTTCAGCTTGTGGAATTAAGCCTTTTTCAATTTCACTCCAGCCTGGACTTTCTGGACTTTCATATAAATCCCTTTCATGTATTGTATGCTCCAGTTAAAATGACCTACTTGCTGTTCCCTGAATCTAGAATCCTATCTCCCACCTCCAAACCTTTGCCCAGGTTGTCCCCCATGAATGTGCTCCCTCCTCACCTGCCTCTTGCAATACCTGACTTCCTTCAGTGCTTAGCTCATGTGCCAACTTCTACATGAAGTCTTTCCTAATGTCCCTAGTTCTTAGTATTCTTTTCCTTCTCAAATAATTATGCATGATATTTATTTGCATATTGTCTATCTCCCCCACCCAGTAGAATGTAAACTCCTTTAGGTCAAGGTCTACTTTTTTTTGTTTGGTTTGGTATTTGTACCCCCTGTGCCTTGCATACAGCAGGCAATTAATAAGTGTTTGTTAAACTGGATTGGAACACTGGTCTGGGATTTAGGGAACTTGGGTTCTACTCCCAGTTCACTAACTTATTAGTTGTGTGACCTTGAGTAAGTCCTTTACCTGTTTGGGGATCAGTTTCCTCATCTGTCAATTGAGTAAAAGGTTGGACTGGTTAATCTCTAGGTTCTCTTTTTAGCTTTAACAATCTACTATTTATTACCTTTTAAATTCCATTCTTATCCCTGACTTTGTATCTCTGGCACCTCCGTAGCTCCTGGAACATAGTAAGCTCTTAATAAATGCTAGTTGGTTGACATGGATACTCAACCTCAGCATCCCTGCTCTATCCCCCAGCCTGAGCAAGTAGGTGGTAGTTGTTCGTCCTTCAGACTGGAAGAGGACCAATGACATCAGGAGGGTGGTGTCTTGACTTGCAAGTGAATTGGATTTAAGCGAGGTAGGGCTGTGCAAAGTCACCAGCCTCACTCTCTCCTCCAGAGTCACCCAAGTCCAGTGGCAAGACATAGGTCAAGATGATTGGGGATGGCCCCAGATCCAGTGGGAAACCTTGTCTTTTTTAAGCTAAGGATTTCCTAGGTCTCAGTTTGTCTGAGACAACACCCATTCAATGATTAAAGACTAGGTAAGAACTGAGGCAAAAGATGGCCTGGTTTGCTTTCACAAAGAGTCAATCTGGAAGGGGAAGAGCCTCGGGGTTTCTGGCCAAAACAGAAACAATTGCTATTTACACTCACTCTGAATCATCAGAACACAAATGATGAGCAAGTGAGGCTTGGGCTGGGACCTATTATTGGCCAATCAGTGAGAGCCAGAGTGATTTGGGTTTAAAGGCACAATCAAGTAGCTCCATTTGAATTCCAATGAGCTTTATCAAAAACTGATTTGTCAGAGCTATATTTCAAGAAATCATAAATGAAACTACATGAGACAAAAGAGTTAATTGTCCCAGCTTTTTGGGAAAAAAATGATAGAATAAATAGATGAGGAAGAAAAAAAAATCTACCCCCAAGCCCCAAGATACCTTGCAAAGTATAAAAAATCAGAATTTATATTCCTTTGGACAGTTGAGTTGATAAGGCAGATAGGAAGACCCCTTTCTCCATCCCCAAGTTCTCACTGCACCAGTGTCAGCATTGCCTCCTGCTCCTTGGCAGAAAGAGTAAAGCTGAATGTCCCCCAGGACCTTTTATGGCCACCTCTTTGTCGCTTCCTATGGTGAGTGTTTTGTGTACAGTGACGGAGGGTGAAGGCAACGTATGGGTGGCATGCCTGCCACTCTTTGCTCCCAAGGCATGAAGGACGCTTCCTGCTGTCACCTCCATGCTGGTTACCTTCCTTCTCTTTTGTGGTTGACCTTTTAAGATATTTTCTTTTTCCCATTGAAGGTGACATGTACAGTCATTGCAACCATCGTTATCAAAATGTGAGCTCATTTGGCCTCTCTGCACCTCAGTTTCCTCAACTGTAAAATGAGGATAGGTTTGTCATGAGACTCAAATGAGAGAATAGCATGTGCAGAGCTCTATAAATGTCAGTTACTCTTATTATTTACAATGGAATACAAAATTCCTTGAGGGCAAGGACTGTCTCATTCATGTCGTTGTGGCCCCAGCACCTACCATAGGGCCCGTAACAGAGCAAGCACTTAAGAAATACTTGTTGAGTGAATGCTTCTCTTCAGAGCTGAGTATGATGTCACTGAAGTAACACCACCGTATCTTTTCACATCCTCGATGACCTTGAAAGACATGTTCACTTGGGAGTGGAGAAGAATTTTAAAAACCTGCTCATGACTTTTCCTCTCTAACAACCAGATTCCAAGTCAACTGGAACTTGAGACAACTCAAGGAAGAAATCCCCGAAGGGAAGCAACGAGATGTAGCAGAAAGACCGCTAGACTGCAAGACCCAAGTTTTAATCTTGACCCTATCACTAATCTACTGTGTGAGCTTGGGAAGACACTATCTCCTCTCTTGACTTCAGTATTATCCTCTTCTATAGAATGAAGGAGTTGGACTGGGCTAAGATCTCTAAAAAGCCTCTTCCAGCTCTATCATTCTGTGACTCCTCTGCTTAGTGGGTGACCCAACCTCCCAATGGATAGCGACATCCCACCAAGAGGTGCTTTGAATGCCTCCTGTTTTTTATTATTCCTAATTGTAGCAGAGTTTTTCATTGTCAATGACACTAATTATGCATTGTTGGCTACTGTTCTTTAATGATTTTATGTCTTGGTTCTGCAGTTAAATTGTAAGCCTCTTGATGGAGCGAGGTGGTGTCTTGCACTTTTTTCTGTACCTTCCTCCTTTCCCCCAGTCATCCCTGGCATCCAACATAGGGCTAAGCATTCAGAACATCCTTGTTGATTGACTGAAGAACAGTGTGGTAACAATTACTCTGTGTACCCAGGATTGTGTATATAATGGACAAGGAAAGAGAACTGATGGATGACTGTCCTTGGGATGTGTATGAGTGTAGGGGAGGCTCTGTTGGGGGTGGCGCTGGGGTAAGAAAGTGAGACTACCTTCTTTGTATGACTCTTCCTCTACCTTAGGCAACTGGCTAAGGAGGAAAAAGGTTATTGGACTTGGATCAGGGTTTGAATCCTGGTTCTGCCAGTCTCTTCATGTCATTTAGCCTGAGTTTCCTTATGGGTTAAATGAGGATAATAATATTTACACTACCTAACTTTCAGGGCTGTTAAAGATCAAATGATAATACGTATAAAGATGTGTTCTATACCTTAAAGAATAATACCTTGCACACAGTAGGTGCTTAATACCTGTTTGTTGAATTCAGTAAATAGACATAAAACCCTGTGTCAGAGACTTCGTTGTGAAACAAGGAGCCCAGGCATACATTGGAAGCCTCTTGTTTCTCTGGCTTCTTGTCCTCATCAAGGTGGAATACAGGAATTTCAGGGTTTGGCAAATCTCCAAGGATAGCCACCATTTCCCTTTTTAAATACCAGGCCTTGTGAGCTCAAAGCCCATGCTTTTTCCACTGCCTCATGCTCCTCCAGGAGAGAGTTATGAATTATACAGTTTTTGTGTGGGTGTCAACCCACAGGGAATCTTAAATCTGGGTAGCTTTAGGGGAGACTACACTTGGGTAACCCTGGAGCTTCACAAAGCAGATGAAACAGAGCATCAAAAGTGTAGTGGAGAGAAGATTGGTTTGGAGTCAGAGTACCTGGGTGTTACTCCCTACTGGTCTGAGCTGACCTCACCTCTCCGGGCCTCAGTGAATTAATCAGGAAAATGTTCTTTTTTTTTTTTTTTTTTTTGGTGAGGCAATTGGGTTTAAGTGACTTGCCCAGGGCCACATAGCTAGTGAGTGTCAAGTGTCTGAGACCAGATTTAAACTCAGGTCCTCCTGACTCCAGGGCTGGTTCTCTATTCACTGCGCCATCTAGCTACCCCTGGAAATTGTTCTTGATAATCTCCAAGGAACGCACTTCCAGCCCTAATGTTATGATTGTAAGTCTGTCCAGTCTTCTCCCTGGCTTCCAGGGTGACTTTGTAGAAACCCTTTGTGTCTCAGAACATCCTTGCTGGTCATGTGGGTGCCTTGGTCCACCTCCCTAGAGAAGTCTAAAGGGGAAAGTAGAGAGAGGGGGATAAAAGAGAGAGTAAGCATTTATTAAGCACCTACTATGTGCCAGGCACTGTGCTAAGGGCTTTACAAATAGTATCTCATTTGATCATTTGTCTGGGAAGTTTGCTGTCACAAGAGGACAGAAAAATGTCTAGAATTACAAGAATTGGAAGCATTCTTCTTCCTGAGTTGAAATATGAGTCGTTGTTGTTTTGGGGTTTTCTCGTTGTTTTGCTGGGGTTTTTTGGTGGGAATGTTGGTAGGGGACAGCCCTTTGAGTTCATTGGTTAGGAAGCTCTCATTAAAGACATTTCCTCTACCAATGTAGATCAAAAGATATTTTCCAGCTTTTATGATCTTTGAGAGTTGCTGGGGCACTAAGGAGTTAGGAGCCTTGCCCAGAGTCACATAGCCAACGTGTGGCAAAGTCAAAACTTGGACCCATATCATCATCACTCCAAGGCTGGTCGCCTGTCCACTTTACCCAACCATCTCTCATTTCTGCTTTAACAAATAAAAATTAGGGTTCCACCCCAGTCTGAATGAAAAAGAGATGATCCTGGTTTCCATGAACCACCAAGTGACTCAAGATCTTTCCCTTGCAATGGCAGTGAAGAGTCTGTGACATCACTGCTATGGGCATGTCACCCTTGAAAGTACATGGATTGTACCCTGGAGCAAAAGCCACTCCAGAAGCTTTGCAGCCCTGGAGGCAAACAGCCAATGGTACTGAGTGTGAGCACAGCCTTTGTACTATTGTTGTTGAATCATTTTTCAGTCGTGTCTTGCCCAGGGTCACACAGCTTTGTGGTTGGTCAGTCATTTCAGTTGTGCGCAACTCTTCACTACCCCATTTGGGGTTTTCTTGGCAAAGATTGTGGAGTGGTTTGCCATTTCCTTCTCCAGTTCATTTTACAGATGAGGAGACTAAGGAAAACAGGGTTAAGGGACTTGCCCAGGGTCACACAGCCAGAATTGAACTCAGGAAGATGAGTCTTCCTGACTCCAGTCCAGGCACTCTATCCACTGTGTCACCTCGCTGCCCCAGAGCCTTGTACTAGATGTCATGGGAAAAAAAAAAAACCAAACCTGCTTTCCTGAACCAATCCACTGCACCAAGTGTAACTCTGGTTAATCATTTCTCCACAGCGAATATGTATGTTTTCAAGCAACCCCCCCCATCCTCCGTCCCACACACTCTCAACCTCCACTCCTTACTCCCAGCTCTAATCCACTTTGTCCTTGCCTTTTGCATTAATCTCTCTGCCATCCACTTCCAACCGGCTGACCTGTCAAAGACACAACATGATCAGCAGCAGCCTTGGCACTAAAGTGAAGATGACGGACTCCCTGACAACAGGTTGTACTAAGAGAGATTTTGAGCTTACAATCGAAGCAGTATGGTTCAGCCAAGCAAAGCTGGCCTATGAAACAAAGCACAGTAGAAATCCAAATGTAGTAGCACAAAGGAGAACTGGGTTCTCCTCCAATATCTCCAGCTAACCATGCTGTGTAGACTTGGGAAGGTCTCTTAACTTCTCTGGGCCTTTGGTCTCTTTTATGAATATATACACCAAGGATTTATGATTTCACCAAGCAGGTAACTTTCCCTACCAAGGTAGATTGAAGATGATAACCCTTCCATGACTAGAGACAGGGGATAAAGCACTGGCCTTCGAGTCAGAAAGACCTGAATTCAAATATAGCTTCAGATACTGGCTAACTGTGTGATCCTGGGCAAGTCACTTAATCTATGCCTGCCTCTGTTTCCTCATCTGTAAAATGGGAAAACAGGACAGCTAGGTGATCCAGTAGATAGAGCATCAGGCCTAAAGTCAGGAAGTCTCACCTTGAGTTTAAGCCTGGTGTCAGACACTTACTAGCTGTGTGAACCTGGGCAAGTCCCTTAACTCTGTTTGCCTCAGTTTCTTCAATCTATAAAATGGGCTGAAACAGGAAATGGCAAACCTCTCTAGTAACTCTGCTAAGAAAACCCCAGATTGGGGTCCCAAAGAGTCACACACACCTGAAATGACTGAATAACCACAAAGCTGTGTGACCCTGGGCAAGTCACTTAACCCTGATTGTCTCACCAAAAAGCAAAAAGAAAAAGAAAAGGAATAATGATGATGATAATAATAATAATGATGATAAATACCTGCCCCCCAGAATTTCTGTGAGGGTCATATGAGATCATATTTGTAAAGAGCCCTGTCAACTTTCCTATATAAATGCTAACTATTATGATAGCTGGTATTACTTAGTAGATAAATCCTAGAGAGTTGCCTGAGGCATACAAAGGTAATTTGACTTGCCTAGAGTCAAACAGGTGGTAAGCTGTCAGAGGGTTAGATTTGAACTCAGGTGGTTCAGACTTCAGGCCTAGCCCTCCCACCACTAAACCTGGCCGCCCTGCCTGCCTCCTTTGTCCAAAGGGAACTAACCACGTGTTACCTGCCTGAAGGTTAGGTTCTATACTTGAGGTCTTCTAAGGTCTTTTTGAACTCCACATTCTAGGATTTGGTGATTCATCTCTCTAAGGAACAGCAGGCCCCTAGCTGCCTATTTAGGGACCTCCAGTTTTGTGTCAAGATTTGACTACCCCTTAAGCTGTGCAATCAGATTTCAAGGCGCTATTAAATTGATTGGAAATAGAGCTGCCTATTATGTTTTATTATATTTTAATGATCTTGTGATGATACTTTTAATGAGCCACAGGGAAAATTGTAGGGTTTAGTGCTAATAGGAAAAGGACGGAGTGGCGCTGCCAGTGGAAGTGTGACCTCACCTGCTGTGCTCACATCAGGGCTGGGTAGAGGCAAGTTCTACACTTAGGAATGTCATTCCAAATTGGGCAGAGTGCCTGCTGGGATACTTCTGGAAGCCTTGAAATACTACTGAGGAATGAGTGCATTTAAAATCGATTAAAATGCCTTCTAATAATCCTCCCAATAGAAAGGTGCCATGAAGTGGAGCTAACCCTGGTTCTGGAGCTACAGAGTCAGGTGGACTCAGAAATAAAATCCCAGGATTTAGAGCTGGACATTGTAGAGCTCAATTACTCCATCCCCCTCAGGTGACCATCAAGAAGCTCAATATAGCTCAATAATAATGAATATAATTCATGGAGCTTCAATAATGAAGCTCAATGCAACAGTGAAGTGATTTTTAGTATCTCAAATGTAAGGTCCTTAGAGGTCATCTATTCCAATCCTATCATTTTACAGTCAGGGAAACTGAGGCAGACAGAGGTTAGGCAGAGTCAGGATCAAACAGTAAGTGTCTGAGCCTAGGTTTGAACCAGGTCTTCCTGATCCTAGGTCCGGTGCTCTGTCCACTTTAACTCAACACCTTCTCAAGTTCATACAAGTAGCAATCCTGGCAGAACCAGGATTCAAACGCAGGTCCTTTGTCTCCCCAGAGCGTGTTCTGCTGTCCCATATTTCGTCCTTTTTGGTACCTGTTAACTCATTTTGAAGATGAGGAAACTGAAGCCCAGAAATGGGGGATAGATTTGCCTAGGGTCACACAGGTAATCAAATGCAGAGCAGGGATCTGAACCAAGATGTTTTGAATAAAAATACAAGGCTCTTTCCCCTGCCCCAGGATACATTAAGTGCTTCCTGTTAGCCTTATAATCATCATGGTAACTGTCACCACCAACACTACCATCATCAGGACTGACATCATGACCACAAGAAAATACAATTAGTGAGCAACCAAACATAGTGCTGTGTCTTAGCTGTAGAGAGAGTGAGCCATCTTTCTTGGTCTCTGCCCTCAAGAGACTCAATAATCTATGGTAGATAACTGTACTATTTCCCCTAGCCCCATTCCTTGGCAGGGCCTGGATCTTACTGGACAAGGGTTGTGGCTAAGTGGAGTCCATACTGTTGACTAAATTTACCCTAGAACAGAGAAGGTCCAGGTCAAAAACTCATTGCAATGAGCCAAAGTCAGGAACTGGGAAAATGAGTTGAGAACTGAAAGGGCTAGAGGCAGGGGCCATGTTTGAAGAGCAGGCTGGGTCATAACCTCCCTTCTCTGGGCTTGGTTTCCTCATCAGTAAAATAAGGGGCTTGGACTAGATCAGGGATTCTTAACCTTTCTAGTAACATAGATACTCTTTGTTAGTCTGGTGAAGCCTAGGGACTCCTTTTCAGAATGATGTTTTTAAAAGCATAAAATAAAATACATAAGATTACAAAGGAAGCCAATTATATTGGAAATGCAGGTATCAAATTTTTAAAATTTGTGATACAGCAATACTTAGCAACAGATCTAATAACTAGTAAATGTGCTTGACTTAGTTTCCTCATCTGTAAAATGAGCTGGAGAAGGAAATGGCAAACCACTTCGGTATCTTTGCCAGGAAAACTCTAAATGGGGTCACAAAGAGTCTGACATGACTGAAAAACGACTGAACCACAATAGCAAAATTTCAAAATAGTTATGCATATAAACAATTATGATATGAAAATGTCTGTGACTGCTACTGATGACAAAGTCACCAGTACTGCTAATACTACTGTGGTTTGTTGCTTATGATCAGAATTAAAGGGAACACTAAATTTCAGTTAGATATTAGTGAAAATAAAGATGTAAAATTGTCCCATCCAAGTTCACAGATCTCCTGAAATGCATCCACAGCCCTCTTGGTAAGAACCCCAACCCCCCCACCCCACCCCACCCCCGGCTTAGAGACCAGATGAGAAGAGAGATGAGTATATATTATAATGTATTCATCAGGGGCAGCTAGGTGGAGCAGTGGATAGAGCTTGGGCCCTGAAATCAGGAGGACCTGAGTTCAAATCCAGTCTCAGACCAAACACTTGACACTTAGTAGCTGTGTGACCCTGGGTGAGTCACTTAACCCCCAATTACCTTAAAAAAAATGTATTCATCATCAAAACCATTTGGTATTGGTTAAAAAATAGAAAAGTTGTTTTGTTGAACAGACTTGATAAGCAAGAATTAGAAGAAGCAAGCACAATAGCTCAGTGGTTGATAAGCCTGAGGACAGAAAGCACGTGGGGAAGCTTACATTTAAAAAGAATTTCCTGGAAAACTAGACATTTGACAGAAAATATCAGGATCTTCTGATACATACCACAGTAAGCTCCAAATGGATATACCACTTCAATATAAAAGGTCACTGCAATAAATAAATAAAGTGGAAAGAGATAACTTTTATGCCTATAACTAGAGGGAAAATTCTTAGCCACACAAGGATAGAGGTGATTAAAAAAAAACCAGATCATTTTTACTACATAAATTTTTCTTGTTAAATTTTATTTTTTATTCTGAACTTAACAAATACAAATAAAATTAGCATTCCTATATACAAAGTAGAATCAAAAATAGGATTGTAAGTGAAACTATAAATTTCTATAAAGTACAGTTTACTTTTCCTTTTTTATAATAAATTTAACATACAAATTTCAAAATTGTCCTGCTTGTCTGTTTTTCTCTCTGGCTGCTTTTGTGAACTTTTATAAATGTTTTAATGATCTTTTTTCTTTTCTTTTCTTCTTCTTTTTTTTTTTGCAACTCTGTCCCTACTCCCTTTTCCTCCCATAAACCCATTTTTTAAAAATAGAGAAGAAAAACAAAACTCTAGTAACAAATATGCATAGCCAAGGAAAAAAATTCTACATTGGTTGCGTCCAAAAATATATGTCACATTCAATACCTTGAGTCCATCACCTCTTTATCAGGAGGTGGATAGCATACTTCATTCTATATCCTCTGGAATCATGGCTAGTCATTGTTTTGATCAGTTTTTTCAAAGTCTTTTTCTATGTAATGTTATTATTGTATAAATTGTTTTCTGGTTCTGCTCACTCTGCATCACTTCGTACAAGTCTTCTTAAGCTTTTCTAAAACTGCTCCTTTCATCATTTCTAGGGCACAATAGAATTCCATTACATTCATATACCATAATTCAATCCTAGCCTAGAAAACCCTCTTTCTAGAGTCAAACATGCCCTAAGTCCTTTCCTTGGTAGTGGAAGTGGCTGTTCTCTCCTAGACAGATTCTAGTTCCTGCCATTTGCCCTCAGCTTTGCAAGCATAAGCTTTAGAGTATTCATTAAAAACAATTATGCTGTTTTTATATAATTTAGGAGAAAACATGTCAAGGGAAGTGATGGGGTGGAGTAGAATAGGAATAACTCCCTACTTGGGTCTAGATTATAGTTCTGGCTGCAGTGATGACTGAGTGACCTTGAGCAAATAATTTCATCTCTGAACCCCACCTTCTTAATCTGCAAATTGAGGTGCCCCACCTATTTCAATAAAATCCAAGTGAAGCAATAGAGATGAAAGTGCTTTATCGTGGACAGTACAAGAGAAAAGCAAGTTATTATTATTTAAATGCTCTGCTTCTCTTATCAACTCCCTAAAGTGTAAACAGTGACGTGTGGTCCAAACCCATTAGGTCACGGAGCCATTTTCAAAATGCCAAATGCCCATGTACTCTGATCCAAAGTAATCATGCCCTTTCACTGACTCCGAGTCATAATGTGGGACCTGGGGAGCTCCCAGGATGCGCCCTTTAGACTTTATCGTGAACTTGTAGAAATCAGTTCTGAGAGCTGAACATAAGCCCTCTAATTCCATGGCGACTCAGCTGGCCTCTGGGCAGCTGCCAGGGATAACCACAGTGTGCTAAATAATGCTACATCTGAATTATTTATTGAGGAGACAAATGACTCATTATAGCTAAGTCTATCTCTCACAAAGTACAGAGGTAGGGAGGGAAATGAGGCTGTAGTAGGGGTCCTGAGCTAGTTAGTAGCACTGATTATTAGAGCCTGAGGTGACTTTGCAACCTGCAGATAGATACTGAATCTTAGAATCAATTTCTGAGGAGATGGGATGGGACTGGAATTGTACCTTACAGATCATCTAGCCTAACCCTTTTGTTTTCTTTTTTAAAATGTTTTATTGATGCCTTTTGCTTTTTAAATGAGTAATTTTCCATTGTAGTTCACCCTCATTCCCCACCCCCTGACCACTGAACCCAAACTTGTAACACAGAAAAAGAATTAAGCAAAACCGAAATGGTAGATGAATTGGAATAAGTATGGAGAAGTAGGGAGGGCAAAGAAGGGAAATGGGAGGAACCAAAATGTAGCAGAAGGAAATACAAGGGACCATAGCAGAGTTGGGGTCAAGGCAGGCTTGGAAGCCCATGTTTTACTGTCCATTGTAGTGACTGAGCCTTCATTGTAGTGATTGAGCCTTCATTGTAGTAGTAGTAGTAGTAGTAGTAGTAGTAGTAGTAGTAGTAGTAGTGGTAGTAGTAGTGGTGGTGGTGGTGGTGGTGGTGGTGGTGGTGGTGGTGGTGGTAGTGGTACTAGTAATGAGGTCTGAGAGATTGGGACCCCTCAAAGACCAGAGTACAGCACAGAGTCATCGGGAATGAATTCACAAACTGAAGTAGTCTTTAAGTCAAGGTGGCAAAAAGTTTATTGCTAGACTATACAGAGGGCAAAGATTCTTAAGGAACCTGCGACCTTAGAAGGGTACGGTTAAAGTTTATATAGGATAAAATATAGTGAAATACGTGCCAAATATGCTAACTAGGTGATTCAGGGAAGGATTAGGGAGTGGTTAAGGAGTGGTCAGTTCTTAAAGGAATAAGGACTTTTTGTCTCCACTGCTCAGGTGTATTACCCAGAGTTCATTAAGAAAAGCCTACAAGGGGGGCCACATGGAGGTATGGTTTTAGGCCTGCTATATCACTAAGTTAACTAGTGGTCAGGGTAACTGAGAGTTGTCCAGTCTGACACCAGTCAACGTCTTGCTTGACAAGGTAGATGTAGAGAGTATACGTATGTCTGAAATCTAGAATACAGATAATGAGGAGTGCAGGATATAGATAATGAAATAGGGTGGTAGTATAGATAGTCTAGTGGGTAGAGTATCTTTGTGATCCAGTGCAAAGTCAAATCAAACTAACAAGTCCTTCAGGTGCTGTTTGTAACTGCACCAGGGAGAGAGATAAGTGTAGTGTCTTGCTGAGGCCCACCCCTGAGTAATTGCTAGACACAGTGTCTTTGGGCTGGGGGTGAAACTGCCAGGGACAGCATTTCTGAGGCTAAGGAGAAACTGGGGACCGAGAGCAAGCACAAGCACCCAAGCACCCCCTCATTAGTACTATTTCTGGTAGTAGTACTACTAGGAGAAGTAGCATATAGTAGTGGTGGGAGGAGGAGGAGGAGAGTCGTCGTAGTTGTCATCATAGTAATAGCTAGTATTTAAATATCACTTCAAGGTTTTCTTTTCTAAATTTTTAAAATTTTTATTTTTTTCCACTTACATGTAAAAACAATTTTTAACATTCATTTTAAAAAATTTTGAGTTACAAATTTTCTTTTTTCCTCCCTCCTCTCCCCACTTCTTGGATGGGGAGCAATTTAATATAGGTTACACACGTGGAATTGTGCAAAGCATATTTCCCTATTAGCCATGCTGTAAAAGAAAACCCAGACCAGGAAAAATGAAAAAATTTAAAATACGCTTTGATCTGCATGTGGATTCCATCAGGTCTCTCTCTGGAGGTAGATAGCATTTTTCATCCGAAGTCCTTCATAATTGCCTTGGATCATCCTATTGCTGAGAATAGCCAAGTTTTTCAAAGTTGATCATCGTACAATGTTGCTGTTATTGTGTACAGTGTTCTGGTTCTGCTCAGTTCACTTTGCACCAGTTCATATAAGTCTTCCCAAGTTTTTTTTTTTCCTGAAGCCATCATCATTTCTTCAAACACAATAGTATTTCCGTAACAATCAGATACCACAACTTGTTCATCCATTCCCAGTTGATGGGCATTCCCTTAATTTCCAGTTCTTTGCCACCACAAAGAAACAGCTGCTATAAATATTTTTGTCCGTATAAGTTCTTTTCCTTTTTCTTTGGTCTCTTTGGGTGGTATCGTTGAGTCAAAGGGTATGCACAGTTTTATAGCCCCTTGGGCATAGTTCCAAATCGCTCTCCAGAATGGCTGGATCAGGTCACAACTCCACCAACAGTGATTTAATGTCCCAGCTTTTCCACAACTCCTCCAATATTTGTCATTTTCCTTTTCTGTCACATTAACCAATCTGATATGTGCGAGGTGGTACCTCAGAGTTGTTTTAATTTATATTTCTCTAATCAATAGTGATTTAGATCATTTTTTCGTGTAACTATAGATGGCTTTGATTTCCTCTTCTGAAAATTGCCTGTTTATATCCTTCGACCATTTATCATTTTAAAATTTGCAAAGTGGTTTTAAAATATTACCTTATTTGAGGTACCTTGGGAAGAAAGTACTATTATTATCTCCATTTTACAGTTGAAGAAACTGAGGCAGACAGCAGTTAAGTGACTTGTCCAGGGTCACACAGCTAGTAGATGTCTGAAGCTAAATTTGAACTCAGGTCTTCCTGACTCCAAGTCCAATGCTCTATCTATTGTACCACCTAGCTATCTCTGTAACATACATGACTTGCCTCCAAAGAATCACAGAATCTCAAAATCAGAAAAGACCTTTGGGGTTTTCTAGTCTAACCCATAACTGACAGAGAAACCTGTCTACAACATTCTTTCACGAGGCCTCACCTAAAGGCCTGCAAGAAGAGAGAACCCCACTATGGCCAAAGGAAGTATCAACTATTTGGATAACTTGGGAGCTTAGGAAGTTTTTCCTCAAATCAAGTCTAAATTTACCTCTCAGAAATTTCTACCCATTGCTTCTAGTTCTTACCTCTGGGACCAAGCAGAATATGTCTTATCCCTTTTCCATGTGTCAGCCCTTTAAATACTTAAGAATGGCTATCAGCTCACCTCTAATTCTTCCCATTTACAGGTGTAACACCCAAGTGCTTTCAACTAGTCCTTCCATGGCATCCTCTCAAGGTCCTTTGTCTTCCTAGTCACACCAATCTGGACATCTTCTGGATCATGAATGTCCTTCCAAAAATATAGCACTTAGGATGAAACACAATATTCAAGTGAAAGAAGAAAGTCTTGATATGAATTATTTGCAAGCTACAGGTAATTGGTAAAAGATGCAGATGCTGAATAGATTCATTGCATTTTCTTTAAAATAGCTAGTTAAGCTAAAGTACTTGTACAAATTTTTCCAAGCTGTACAAAAGAATAGAAATAAATCTAATTACTAATATAACTAGCAAGAAAATCTACTCTTTTCGGTGCTCTTAAAAGTAGTTTAAAAGAAAAAAAAAGTATCCAGGCAATTCATTGTCAGACCTGGGTAAAATGGGTGAAATCGAGTTCTCTTTTTTTGCCTACACTTTTCATGTTCTGATGGGCAGCTAGGTGGCACAACGGATAAAGTGCCTGGATTGGACTCAGGAAAATTTATCTTCCTGAGTTCAAATGTGGCCTAAGACACTTTGTAGCTGTGTGATCCTGGGCAAGTTACTTAACCCTGTTTGCCTCAGTTTCATCATCTGTAAAATGATCTGGAAAAGGAAATGGCAAACCACTCTAGTATCTTTGCCAAGAAATCCCCAAATGGGATCAAGAAGAGTTGGACATGATGGAATGATGACGACAACAACAAATGTGTGTTCTGACAGAGGAGCTGATCATCAGACAAATGCATTTATCACAAAAGAATGACCAGTGTTCCAAGAGCTAAACTTTAGGGTGTTAAAAGATGTCCATTTTAAAAGTCATATTAAAGTCATAAAATTATGACTTTGTGTTATATCCTTGGCACTTTGCTGCCAGAAGCTGGGACACTACAGAAGTGGGAGGGAGAGAGAGAAGCAAGTGTTGCCACTGAATTGGGAAGATGCTTTCCTGGCTGTCTGCACAAGCACAGGGGACAAGAGAGGAGCCCCATTCATTGCAATTCCACAGGGTGAATTTTAAGACATCAAGCAATAGGCAGATGCCCACTGAGTGTGGTGAAAGATCATGCGTATAAAGCAGGCCTGGGGGCAGTGAGGTCTAGAGCATGGTAGGAAGGCAGTGGATGCGAGGCCTAGAGTCTAATTTTAATATTTAATATCTGTCCTAATATAATTTCTAATATTGTCTAATGTTTTGTGGGAGACTAGTAGCTAGGCATGAAGGAAGCTCATAGGGATAGCGAGGCTGGAAAGGCCTGCCTTGGATCTATTCCTTCTGTATGGTTGTCCCACTGTACAGGGCTGTTGGTTTCCACCTGGACTGTGGCTTTGTTGGGGCTTCAGTTTCCTTACATGTAAAATGAATGGGCTAAGCCCACGATTTTGTGTGCGCTCATCCTTGCACCCCTTGCCCCCCCAAAATCAGTGTGTTGTAAACATGGAGAAGAGCTATCAGATCATATTCTGTCCAATACAGCTTCTCTGATCCATGGGCATAGCTCAGCTGGTCTCCAATTTCTGTCCTTGAAGGTGAGCACTTGGACAGTCAGCGGCCACTTGCCTACCTTAGTCCCAACTCAAGATGTCAGTAAAACAGGAGAGCAGTTAGAATGGTGTAGAAGAGGAAGGTGAATAATTAAGGATGAGGAAAATCAACCAAGAAAATTGTGGATGAGTAAGGATAGAGGGGCAAAGTTGTATGAAGAGGTTACATATCTGGCAAATATTATTAGACTGTAGGCTCCATAGAGGCAACATAATAGAACACAATCAAGCCCTAGACTCAGATTTAGGAAAACCTGGGTTAGAATCCTGCCTCTGATAGCCTACTGATTGTGTGACCTTGTACTTACCCCTTCTGAGCCTCAACTTTATCATCTGTAAAATGGGGATAACAATAGAACCTAGGGTACAGCTAGGTGGCACAGTGGACAGAGCACCAGCCCTGGAGTCAGGAGGACCTGAGTTCAAATCTGGCCACAGACACTGGGCACTTACTAGCTGTGTGACCCTGGACAAGTCACTTAACCCCATTGCCTAGCAAAAAAATAAAAACAACCCCTCCTCCCCCCCCAAAAAACAATAGCATCTATCTTATAGGATTGTTGTGTAGACCAAACAGGATCATGTACATAAACTGCTTTGAAAACCATAAAGTATTTACATAAATGTAACTTGTTGCTATTGTTTCATCTAAACTTTGTATCTTTCTCAGCAAGCTTCTGCATAAATTGGCAATGTATAAAATGGTTGTTGAATTAATGAGTGAATGAATGAATGGAAATGAGGACTGGTCTAAATTGAAGTTTTTAATCTGCAGTTTATGGGAGGAGATCCATGGATAGAATTCTTTGGGTCTTTATTTCCACTAATGTTTAATAGAAATTTGGTGTTTCTTCTAATTATTTAAAATTATTCTGAGAAAGGTTTCATAGATCAAATGAGTCCGTGACAAAAAAGAATAAGAATTACTGGTCTAAATCCTATGAGTCAATGAATGAATGAACAAGTATATACAGTACAGTACATATGGCCGACTGTAGAGGTGGAGATCAGAAACTATGAGTTAAAAATTTTTGTTAAAGAAAAATAAAAAAAAATACCCCCAATTCTGCCAGGAAATGCTATGACAAACAGCCTGACTCATGTTTAGGGGGATATTCTTCATGGCTGCCTAAGACATCCTCAACCTCAAACATTCTGACCAAATGGTCATTCTGATAATGATTTTTGGAATCATATTGAAATGAGAGATTGCTAGGTTCACATGCAGAGAATCCAACTTGATGACTTCCATTAGTTGGGACAACAATAAAGCTACCCATTAATAATGGATGCTACAGCCACTTAGATAATAGTTTCATTGTAACCATCAATTCAAAATGAAATAACACTCGGCTTTTTCAGGGAATTGTACAGTAAAGATGCTTTGAAATCCAGTGATTTATGGCTCAGTTATCTCCAAAATGGCAAGAGTCTTTATTTACTATAGAAGATGCATGGTATATTAGAAATAGCCATTGTTTGGAGTCAGAAAACCTGGGTCCAAGTCCAGAGCTATGCAACACTGGGAAGTCACTACTTTTCTGAAGCTTAGCTGTAAAATGGGGGTAATTCCTACACTTCCTGAGGAGAGCACAGGGCTTGGAAAACCTTAGAATGCTTTGTAAATTTGAGCTTTTATTATTTATTTCCTGAGAGCTGTCCCAGGTATTGTACCACAACACATTTAACAAAAAAGTATTAGCAAATGCACGTTAACAATGCAGTGAAAAGAACACAGAATCTGGTGTCCCAACCCCAGCTCAGACACTTCCTATCTGAACAACCTTGAACAAACTGCTTAACCTCTCTGGGCCTCAGTTTTCTCATTTGTAAGATGTGATAGTTGAACCAGATAATCTTTAAGGTTCCTTCTGAATCTATGTCTATGTTCCCTTTAATTTTATTTCAATTAGTTTGTTTGGGGGAGGGCCATTGTGGGGAAATATTTGTTTAGAGTTAAATCGCCAGGTTGTCATTCAAGCAAAAGAGACATTAAATATAACTCATTAAGCACATTAAATATAACTCAGTCAGAAATGCCATCTGCTTTTGCCCTTGTTGCTAGAGGTGCAACACAAAGGTTAATCACAGAGAGAACCCAGGGCATTTACCCACAGTACAACTTCTCATCACCAAGTGACAATTAGAAACTCCCTCTGAATACCAATGCCCATGATGAAGCAGTGCTTTTACCAAACCAGAGGGCCCTTTACGTGATCTCTGCCCTCCATTCATCATTGGGCTGACAGCCTACAAAGCTTTATATTGAACATTAGGATTACTCAGTGTAGTGGAAAGAGTCTTGAGCATGGAGTTAAGGGAGACCTCGGTTTGCATCCTAGCTCTGACACTTACTGACCTTGGTCAATATCCTCATCCATAAATTAGGGATAATCAAAGCCACAACTAGGAAATTTGGCACGCAGGGCAAATTAAGAAGTCATTGTGTTGAGAGGCATAAAATGGAATCAGGGCAAGGAGTTTATCAATGCAGTGCAATCTAACAGCCCTTGTAGCAGGTGACAGCTATGAGAGAGATAATTGGGGGTATATGGAAAGAATGCTCAAAGCAAAGTCTTCCCTGGTCCTGTAATTAATATGGGAGGTGGGTGGGACATGGCCGTGGGACTGGAGTCAGAGAGGATACTTTCGTCATAACAAGCAACACCCAAGAGGAAGCAAAGGGAGGGCAGGCATCAGGAGGGATCTCATAGATAACAGTCTTCCTCAAGTGTCTAAAGTCATACTTGGAAACTGCAGGGGAAGAGGAAGGAAAAGAGCAGGCTGGAGCACAGTAAAAGGGGCAGGAAGAGTGAGATGCTTGTGGCCAAAGATAAGCTTCAGAAGAGAGATAAGACCTACCCAGGGACACACAACAGTGAATCTGTAGAGAGCCATGGAGTGTTTGGGGGTAAGGAGAAAGGTCTCTCCTTGGACGTTGGTGCCCTGATGAAAAACTGTTAGTTGCCCTATCTTCATTATGGCTTTGGGGATAATTGAATGAGCATTACCTACTGCCTCTGACATTTACTAGTTGTGTGGAAAGTAGTCACAACCTTTCTGTACCTCAGTCAACTCTTTAAGATTGTAAGGAGTAGACAGGACATGATCTATATAGGTGAAGAGCCTCACCATACCGATAATCAATGAAGTCTCCAGGCTATACTCTGGACTTTGTCTACCCTGCCCCAGAAACCTCTTTATCCTGGAAGCTCACTCCAGCCCTGATTCACACACTGGAAGTACTTGCCCCACTATAGGCTCAACCTCTGGTAAGATGGCTCCTCCTAGAACCTTCCTAGAAGGAAGGCATGATGCCAGTTATGACTTCTTTCCTCTCCAATCTGTACTTAGACTTTCTCCACCATGACCAGCACTTGGTACCTTCCTGTCCTTTCAGCAAACAGTGATGTATAAAACATTTAAGATACTTAGCTACTAGGTAATTAATACTTTTGTTAATTGTGGCAAGTGAATAGTTTTAAAACAGGTCGTCATTTGGCTGTCTCTCATAAGCCAAAAGGTCCCCTTGATGCTTACATACCTTTGGAAGAGTGAATGTTCCTAATAGGCGGCAATCAACTCTGATTGGTTAACAATTAATGAGAGAATGAGTATTACAATGCGAGGTGGACCTATTCTAATGAGGGGCTGGGGGACTGTGACTTTGACTGTGTCACTTTTACTTATCCTACCCAGACCACCCCCAGCCTCAGACAGTCTAAGGGATCTACCTCCACCCAAGCTTGTCTGAATAGATTCTTTGTGATTGGTTGATTGGTTGTGGTCCTTGATCCTCAAAGAGGCCCAAAATGACCTCACTCTGCTAGAGTCAAGTTACAGTGTGCCCAACTGTGGCTGATCAGACCCATATGAGCTCAGAATGTTCTACCACAGGTCAGGCACAAATAGTCTGTGTGAGCACTCAGGGTGGATTCTCTAGATTTGTGCATCTTTTGAGCTACTTCAGTTCTGCTTTGCTCATGGAGCACAGCACCTTCTCTGATGTGGGCACACCCTGCTGGGCAGTTCTATGCCAGTGTCTCCCATGTCGCACAATCAATTCCAAAGTTCTTAATTAATTAAGATTCTTTTTACTTTAGACAGAACCAAGCTTCGTCAGTTGGGTGGGGTCTGGACAAGACTGTGGAGAACGTTAAAATCCAAACTCATCATCTTCAGAGGTTGATTTGTCCTAGTAGAGAAAGAAGAAATAGGAAGGTAAAAAAACCAAAACACCTGGATCCCTAATAATTGGTTACTAATATAAGAGAGAAATAATCATTTCTCTTATTCCTTTTATGTGTTTTCTTCCCCCCCCACTAGAATGTAAGCTCTTTGAGGGCAAGAACTATATTCATATTTGCTGCACTTAGCACAGCACCTGACACATAGAGAGCTTAATAAATGCTTGTTGAGCGAGTGAGTGACCAACAGGCTATGGTCCTGCATGTGCTGACATTAACTATTTACCTCCTAGGGCTGTTCATCAGAAAGCGTTTTGTAAAATCTTAAAATGCTATAGAACTGTTACTGCTTTTTTTTTTTAAACCAGGTGTTAAGCCTATGGAGGTGGAAGATGAAACAGACTTTCCTTCAGCATACTTGGGTAGTGACTTGAAACATCTTCTTGAGAGATTGAAAGAAATCCATTGTGATGTATGAGACAGTGCTGGTTTACTTTTATTTCAGTAATTCTCAGAATGTCCAGGTGGGATAAATTCCAACATACACACAAGATAGATGAGGTGTAGGGTAATGAAGAGATGGGCACAATGCTAGTGGAAGAATAGGAAATCAATGGAGACCCTGCTTTTCAGACTCAAACTCCAGGCCTTAATGCCTCTATAATTATATTGTCTCATCTAATGCTTACATTCCATTCCTGGGTTTGACAGCCAGGAAACCTAGGTGACTGAGGCAAAGTGGTTCATTAGAAAAGGTCAGGATTTGGAGTCAGAAGTCCTCCCTACCTGTATGTATGATCTTGGTCAAGTCATTCACCAGTTGGAGCTTCAGTTTCCTCATGTAAAATAAAGGGACTGAACCAGATCAGGAGTTTTTAACCGTGTGTGTGTGTGTGTGTGTGTGTGTGTGTGTGTGTGTGTGTGGACCCCTTTTGGCAGTCTGAGGAAGCCTATGGATCCTTTCTCAGAATAATGCTTTCAAGAACATAAAATAAAATTTATAAACTTACAAAGGAAACTAAATTTCCATGAAAATAAAGACTTTTTTTACCATCTAAATTCACAGACCTCCTCTGCAAATCTCTCTGCAAACCCATTGCAGGGTCCACGGACCCCAGTATAAGAGTCCCTGAATTAAATGATCTTTCATTCTGAATCTTCTATTTCTCTACAGGGGAGTCCCATTATGTATGACTGACCTTTTATAGCCTCCCATTTGGTCCCCTACCTCAAGTCTCTCCCCTCTCTCATATATCCTCCACATCAGTGATATCAAACTCAAGTGGAAACTGAGGCCGCTTATCCAACCAGAAAGATCTCTGTGGGCCCCGTATTGACAAAGTTTTCAAATGTAATGTTATCTGTGTTTTATCGTATTTTTATTTATTTTATTCAATAGTTTCCAACTACGTTTTCCTTTGGTTCTAGGTCTGGCTGTGTGGGACCAGTGGGTTACACATTTGACACTTCTACTCCATGAAGCTGCCAAAGTGATATTCCTAAAGCAGGGATCTAGCATGTCATTCCCCGAAGCAACCAGTTCCAGTGCTGCCTCATTATCTCTAAGGTCGAATTCAAACTTCTGTCTTTGGTATTTGACGTCCTAGATAACCTTCACTACCTTTACAACCTTATTAACAGCTAGCTTTTATATACACAGAGCACTTCTAAGGCTTTGCAAAATGCTTTATGTATTTATCTCATTTAGTCCTCACAACAATCCTATGAGGTAGATGCTATCATTATCCCCATTTTACAGGTGAGGAAACTGAGGCCAGGAGAGGTTAAGTGATGTGCCCAAAGTCAAACAACTAGTAAGTGACTCAGGTCTTCAAGACCAACACTCTATCATCTATGGTACTCAGCAGCCTCATGCATTAGGACACTTCCTGAATTCTACAATCAGGGGTGGAGAATCTGCAGCCTCAAGGCAACACATGGCCTTCTAGGTCCTTGGGTGCAACCTTTTGACTGAGGGCAAGTTTTACAGAACAAATCATTTTATCAAAGGGATTTGTTCTGTGAAGTTTGGATTCAGTCAAAGGGCCACCCTTGGGGACCTAGAGGGCCATATGTGGCCTCGAGGCTGCAGGTTCCCCACACCTGGCTCTAGTCAAATTGGTCTTCCTAATATTCTTTACATGTGATTGTCCATCTCCAATCTCTGCAGCTTTGCACAGGCTGTCCTCATGCTTGGAATGCATTCCCTCCTCAACTCCACCTCAGATCCCACTTCTGACCCCCCTTTATCAAATTACTTTGTACATATTTTGTGTATATTAATTTTGTATGAACTTATATGTGTAACTCTTATGTCCCTGTACGTATAATGTATGTGAGTGCAAAGGCGATTACTTGTGTCTTTGTTTCCCCAGTGCCTAGCATGGGACTTTGACTTATAGTAGGAACCAAATAAATGCTTATTGGATTAGTTGTTTGATACATGGAGGCTTGGGTGGCCCTGGTCAAAATTTCAAAGCATGTGAAATTTGTCAAGCCCCCAGTAGCTCTCATACAAACCTTCTTCTTCCCCATGTGGTGTCCCCCTCTCCTTCATGATCAAGTGCCCTTTTCCCACTCTCTTATCCAGCCAGACCTGCTCTCAGGAAAGGTTCTGGCGTCAGACACCTACAGCTGGATGTGAATACAAAGAACCATGTTGCCCTTCTCCAATATATTCATACTTTAAGACCAAAATCTTGTGGAAAGAATGACTCCATCTTCTTGTAAAAGCATTTTAAGCATCAGTGAACAACTAGAGGGCAGATAAGGGCAGCTAGGTGGCACGGTGTATAGAGTGCCAGGCCTGAAATCAGAAAGACTCATCTTCACGAGTTTGAATCTGGCCTCAGACACTTACTAGCTGTGTGACCCTAGGCAAGTCACTTAACCCTGTTTGCCTCAGTACCTCATCTGTCAAATGAGCTGGAAAAGGAAATGACAAACCACTCTAGTATCTTTGCCAAGAAAACCCCAAATAAGATCACAAAGAGTCAGACATGACTGAAAAACAACTGAATAGATAGAACTTTCCCAGTACAAGCAAAATTATACACTGTCAACAACCACTTGTGAGGCCTCTGTGTAAGGATGATCCCCAAATCATTCCTCAGTGCCCTCACAAAAGAAGGTATCCTAGGCTACATGACCCATATCTCTGACCCAACTTCACATTTCTGAGGTCTATACAATCTCTAGTCATTTGGGATTTTCTTAGTTTCTGGGTGCGCGCTTAATTAAAACAAAAGCCTCTCACAATCTTTTCTAATAAAATCAAGTATGCCCCATAATGATCAACTTGCAAACCATTCTCCTTCACACATAGGGAGCCACACATCTTTGTATAGGGTAGAATGTAAATGTTAACAACCTCACAGCTCATCACCTATAAAAACTCTTTTATGGGTGTTTAACTAAAAGGAGATTGTCTAGGGCTTAGAACTAACATTCTAACTCGATTTCCTGGTTGTTGAGCAAGAAGAGATTTGATTCTCTTTGTATATGTGTTTGAAAATGGTCTAAGAATGATACCACCTGCCACCTTTTGCATCACAGCAGAAGTGGAAGGTAGAGGGCCAGTTTGCATTTTTTTGTTGTTGTTGTTTCATGGGTTGCCTTGACCAAAGAACTCATTACGAAATGGATACGTGAGCATGAGTAAACTGAAATACATAACAGAATTTTACAAGATAAGCAGCAAAAAGGATTATCACTAGGGATTTAAAGTGATAGAATCATAGATTTAGAGTTGGAAGAGCTTTCAGAAACCACATAGTCCAGTATCTTCATTTTATAGATGAGGAAACTTAGGTCCTGAGAGATGAAATGATTTGCCTTAGGACATACAGGAAGAAAATGGCAGAGCCAGGATTTGAACCCAGATTCTCTGATTCCAAATCCAGTGCTCTTTGTACTAGATAGGCTGATCATAGGGCAAGAGTAAAAATAGCTGATGGACATCAGTGTTGTTGTTGTTCAGTCATATACAACTCTTTATGAACCTGTAGACCATACTGTCTATGGGGTTTTCTTGCAAAGATACTGGAGTGGTTTGCCATTTCCTTCGCCACTGAAATTAAGGCAAACGGAGAGTAAGTGACTTGCCCAGGGTCACACAGCTAGTAAGTGTCTGAGCCCAGATTTGAATTAAGGTCTTTCTGACTCCAGGCCCACCGCTTTATCCACCGAGCCATCTAGCCTTGCCTAAAGATGCCAGTACGATGTCAAAAGGACCAGAGAAAAGATCCCCAAAACACTGGGTGGTCCCCCTCTGGAAGACATGAAAGAATATGGAAAAGAGTAACCCAGGATAAGGAGGCATAGACGAGTTATGATCTGCATGGGAGGCAGTATCCATAATGATAATATCACAAATTCATCAAGTGCCAAACTAACCTATGTTCAGGGAAGGAAGGTGGGAGTTAGAACAACTAAGAATGTTTTCATCTTAGGGGAAAGTGTAACTGAGAGGGGCACAAACATACCCTCATTCCTGTATGGTTGGATAGGAAAAGTCCTATGAAAATGCTATCAAAATGATAGATAGGACCCTGAGGATAAAGGCGGGTGGAGGGGTGGGTAGCGGGGTAAAGGTGGCCCAGGGTATGTTTGTATGCAGAGAAAGGATGATAAGAAAGCAATACATCCCACTTTATGCCAGTATCCTGGGACAAAGCTCCATTTGCCTCGTGCTAGTAATGGTTCTTATGTGTATGGGTATACTGGGAGACTAAAGTCTACAGAAAGCCAAACTTCGCAAGATACCTTATCACAATTCATTCCCCCTCAACTCCACCTACAGACTTCCCTGGCTTCCTTTTGTTATTGCTAATATTCAATCCCAATCCCATCTTTTACTGGAAGCCTTTCTCAACCCTTCTTAATTCTGATTCCTTCCCTCTATATATAGCAATCTTGTATATAGCTAGCTTTGTATATATTTGTTGGCATGCTGGCTCCTCCATTAGATTGTGACTTTCTTGAGGGCAGGGACTTTCTTTTGCCCCTTTTGTATCCCTAGTGCTTAGCACTGTGTCTGACACATAGTAGGCACTTAATAAATGTTGATTGATTGATAGATTCTAGAAATCCTTGCATTGTGAATACAACAAACATTTAATAAGCACCAATTTCTGCATAGAATTGCCTTGTATCAGGAGTTCTTAATTTTTTGTGTGCGTCATGGACCCCTTACCAGTCTGGGGAAACATTTGGACCATTTTTCAGAATGTTTGTTTGTTTTAGGTCATTGTTGAAGAAAATTATAAATTTCAGTTAGAGGTTAGTAAAAATAAAGATGTAATTTTCCCATTCAAGTTCATGACCCCGTGAAATCAATCCACACATTCCTTAGAGGTCCATGGATCTTGTGTTAAAACCCCTGTGCTAGATAATGATAGGTACAAAGTTTAGATAAGACATGGTATTGCCTTCAAGGAACTTAAAGATTATTGGGGATAAAGATACCAGCGCAAATAGAAGTAATATACAATATTACATGACAAGTATTAGAATATTATGAAACAAAGTACTCTATGATAGACGAGTAAGATGGTCATTACTAATATGCGGGAAGAATGCTTTATTATGTGTCATTTTAATATTGTTTCAACCTAGCTTAATATGGCTAGAAATCATCTCACTCAAAAGCTTACTGTACAGGTCAGGCTGACCTCAGAAGCTCCAGGGAAAGACAGATGGCTGCAGGGAATGCATGGATCCTACCCAAGTCTCAGGTTCACCCAATGCTTGTGTTTTGGGTTCCCAAAATTTGAAGCTTATATCTCAAGAGATCTTAATTTGAACGCTTATGCTTACTGATATACGTTTCCATGGACATTGCCTGGAATTGCCCTCTTTACAAAATAGCTCAACTTCTTCTCTGAACTCCAATATAGTGTAAACCTTTCAGATACTGGAAGGGGAGTCTTCTGATTTCTCTACCCAATGACCAAATAAATTTCTTTCTAAAACTATTTCAGATTTTGGGATAAATTCCCATGACTAACACATGGGAGACCAGGAAAGGCTTTCTGGAGTAAGTGGTATTTGAGTTGGGCTCTAAAGGATGGCAAAATTCAACTGGCAAAAATTAGGAAAGAGAAAATTTTCATCTTAAGGAAGTACAAACCAAGTCTCCAAGAGATGAGAGCACACTAGATGTTTGCAAGTTAGAGAGATTAACACAATAGTCTAACATCTTTCCCTGCGTCTAGCCTCTCCCCTCCAATTGCTCCTTCACATACCTGCCAAAATGATATTCCAAAAACAAAGTTATGACAATGTCATGCCTCTGTTAAAAAATGTCAGCATCTTCATTGCCTCTAAGATAAAATGAAACTGCTTTGTTTGGCATTTAAAGCCTTTCACAATTTATCTAGTTTCAACTTATCTTTCTCCTGTGATTTCACAGTACTCCGCCTCACACTCTACATTCCAGCCAAACTGGTCCACTTGCTGTTCGCCATGTATGACCTCTCATCTCCGGTCTCTGTGCCTTTGTCCAGGCTCTCCCCCACGCTTGGAATATTCTCCCTCCTTACCTTCACCTCTGAAAACTTCAAGGTTCCTTCAAAAACTCAGCTCAAATGCCACCTCTGACAAGAAACCTTTCCTAATCCTTTCAGTTGTTGGTGTTTTCCGCACCTCAAATTACTTTCATTTACTTTGTATATATTTTTTGTGTACACATTTCTCTCCACAGGAATGTAAGCCACTTACATCTTATGGTGAGAATTGCTTTTGGGTATGGGCTGTGTCATACAGCCACTGAGGTCCCTTCAAGCTCCCCAATTCTGTGATTCTGGGGATGGGAACATGTTTAATTTTGTCTTTGTCTCCTTTTCTCCTAGCATTGGGCCTTGCACGCAGTAAACAATTTTAAAATAGTAACAATATTAAATAGTAATAAAAATGCAAAATAAAAATAATAAAAATTTTTAAATGCTTGTTGAATTTAACTGAATTGTTCTGTCTTATTGATGCATAGTATATATGGAGGGAAGTAACCTAAAGCTAAAAAGGTAGGTAAGAAGGTCTTGCGTGCCAAGAAGAAGAAATTGAACTTTACTCAGTAGACATCAGGGAGCCAAGGAAATTTTTTAAGGAGACATGATAGGACCAGATGTTTTCATGAGAAAGATTATTGTAGCAGGGGCATGAAAGATGGATTGGAATGGGGAATGGAAAGGAGGCAAGAAGATCTATTTTTAAAAGGATAATTGAAACAGTCCAGGCAGATGGTAATGAACACTTTTTCGGATGGTAGAAATTGAAGCAGAGTGAAGGGGATGGGAGAAGTTCGGCAAAAGTAGAATTAACTGGACTTGGCAATGGATTTGATGGGAGAAGTGAGGGGCTGGGAGGGGTGAATAAGCATAGCTTCTATAATGTGCCAGGCAGGATGCTAAGCTAAGCACTATTCACAAATAGTATCTCATCTGATCCTCATAACCCTTAAAGATAGGTGCTATTGTTATTCCCATTTTATAATTTAGGAAACTGAGGCAAGCAGAGGTAAAATGACTTGTGCACACACAGCTAGTGTCTGAGGCTGGATTTGAAAGTTGGGTCTTCCTGACTCAAGGCCCAGTGTTCTGTCCCCTGAATGACCAGCTGCCTCTGAACTAATGATGTGCCAAGGATTTCAAACAAGAGAAACTTGACAGTGGTGGTGCCACAAACAGAAACAGTGAAATCAAAAGGAGGGGGAAATCGGTTTTGGATATGTTGAATTCAAGATGGAGAAATTCATCTACTAAAGTCCTCCTGTAATGTCTTGTTACTGTGTGGAAGTAAATAGGTTCTCAAAAACTTGATGAGAGGATTTCTAGCTTTGTTAGATCCCTTTAAGCTACAAAGTCTCCAAGCTTGGGCCTGGTGATTAATTATATGTCTGTTCTCTGAGGACCAACCAGACTGACTTCCAAGAGGCTCATCACCAAGTTGGATGCATGGTGATGAATTCTTTGATCACAAAGATGATATTTTCAAGGCTTATCTGTAATCTGTGTTGGTGAAGAAAGTAATTTATATAGCACTTTAAGGTTTATAAAACATATTCATGTAAGATTCCATTTTATCCTTATAACAACCCTGTGAGTTAGGTTATTATCCCTATTTTACAGATGAAGAAACTGAGACTGAGAAATTTTAAGACTTGCCTAGTGTCACACTGCTAATAGGTATCTTGGTTAGGACTTGAAGTGCTATATAAATATTATTATTATTATTATTAAATAAAGGACATAGAAAAGACTCCTATCTGTGTCTACATATTATAGAGAACCCTTCTTCCTTTCAGTGGGTCAGCCCCTCCTTCTCAGGGTCCTGTGCAGTTCCTAGAATTTATGGTATTATTGTGAGGTCCTAGGAAAACAACATCATTCATACCCTCAGTTGCCTCATCCATATATGAGGGTAAAGCTAACTCTGGATTTAATTATAGTACATCTTTTAACAGAATTTATGATGGGGAATGGGATATTTTGGATAATTTGGGTTGAACAATTGGTTATTATTTCTGTATTATAATGATCTCATTTATAAGCGTGCTCACTTGATTTTGATTAAGAGCTAGTGGATGGATATTCCACTGGAACTGGTTCTGGACCAGTTACCATTAGCCTGGTACACTTATTCTCCAGGGCCTCGGAATTGCCCTCTTTCCTTTTTCATTTTTACCACCAGATATTTCTGTTGGAGAATGGACTTACCCCAATTCAACTTTGGATCCAGAAAGTGTCCCTGATATTTACTCCATTTCTTACTACCCCAAACAAGCATCAAATCCATCTGGGTTTTCTAGGGATTTTTATTTCTATCTACAACAGACATGGAGATGAACAGATGGGGGAAAATCCAAATGTATGAAGTTATGGTTTAACATTTCAATTCAAGTCCACAAACACTTATTAGGTTCCTACTCTGGGCAAGCATTTTGTCCCAAGACAAAAATCAAATGGTCTGTGTCCCCAAGGAGTTTACCTTCTGCTTGGGGGGCAGGGAGGGGGGATGTCAAAGGAGGAAATACAAAATGTACCAAGGTAAGTATACAAGATAATATGAAGAACTATTAGCTAAGAACTAGACTTAGAAGTGGCTTTGTTTTGTTTACCTACTCTTTTTTCCAAATAAGTCAAAGCTATTCTTGGGGTTTGTAGAAAATAATTGAAGAGGAATATTGATTAGATTCTCCTATTCACATTACTTTCTACATCTAGCAGCAATTACTTTCTAAAGGAGTGATTTGTGATCAACTAACCACCACACCCAGGGGAGAAGGAAACAGGCTACACGGATGGAGCTTATACATCTAAGAGGTTTATCGAAGGATATTCTTTCTAGCCAAGAGAGGTCTCAGGGCTTCTGGGGATAAAATGAGATGCTTCTCAGCACTGCGTCTTGACTAGTTCAAATTTATCCTGTATGAAACTTGTTTATACATTGCTGTTTGCATGTTGCCTCCCCCATTAGACTGTGAGCTCCTTGAGGGCAGGGACTGTCTTTTTAACCTTTCTTTGAATCTCCAGAGTTTAGCACAGCAACTGCCACATTGTTGTTGCCTAATAAATATTTATTAACTAATTCACTTTCAGTTTCAGACAGGCTAATGGAGGAAAGGGGAAAGGGGTGGGTGGGGAAGGAAAAGAAGAATAGTGAGAGCCCCCTCCCAGTTGGCTAGAGGTCGGGGTGGATGGTAACCCAGAAGAGTCTTGGGGAGGGTCATGGTGCTAGAATGGCTTCGCATCAGTTATGTAGGCAGCAAAGAGACTGCCATCTCAGAAAAACCCTGCCCCCCAACATAGTTTATAAACTTTCCCTTTTTATACAAAAAAAAAATCCAATCTCTGATGCATATAAGAGATATTAATTGGGTTTTTTTTTTCACCAAGTTCCCAGAACTTCTAGAATAGAGATTGGCTGAAGGGGATGGTAAACAGCCTTCCTCTGATAGATGGGTTCTTATCTATAAGAACTTGGCTACTCTAAAAACATACTTCATTTGGGTTGAGCAGAGCATATTACAGTTTCAGAGAGGGAAAGATCATTCCAACAATTGAAAAGTGTCAGGTAAAATCCTGAAATTGCATAGATAAGTGGAGTTTTTTGTTGTCTCTAAGTAGTTTGACCATGGCCAATAGGAATAGCCTTGTAGTTTGCTCCTCAAAGCTATAGCACTATTGCTTTAAGGAATTACAGCTTTCCTTTTGAATTCTACATAGGAGTGCTGGTTTAGATAATGTGTGGTGGGGAAAGGGTTGAATAGAACTTCATAAAGATTCAATGGTAAGGAATAAAAAGCCTCAATTTACCAAAATAAATTAGATACGTACATATTCTATGACAAACAGTAGCAATTCATTTGTGTTTCATGGAAGAAGGTGGGCACTTGCAATTACAAAAATCCTAAGTAGCAAACATATACTTCTATACATTATTAATAGGGGTATAGAAGTAGAGAGGACAGACAGATATTATGAAAAGCATTGCAGTAGTTAAAGTTCTTATAGCTGAAGCTGAGCCTTGAAGTTAAGGAAAGACTAAGAGGTAGAGGTGAAAACTAATAGAGTATATTCAAGTATAGGCAAGGCACAGAGAGTGGGGATGGGTTAAGAACAGCCAGTTGGCCAGTTTAGGGGGAATGGAAAGTGTTTAGAGAGCAGTAAAATGAATTAAGCTAGGAAAGGTAAAATGGGAGCCAGATTAAAGCCAGGCTTTAAATGCTGGACTGAGGAACTTGTAGTTTAACTTAGAAGCAAAAGGTAACCCTGAAGACTTTATAACTGGGGGATGATTTGGCCAAATTTGCATTCTAAGAATATGAATTTAGTAGCTAGAAAAAAGACAGATCATAGAGACCAATTAGGAAGCTATTGCAATATTCTAAAGGAGAAGCCTCAAGGACCTGAATGAAGGTAGTGGCCATGTAAGCAGAAGGGAAAAAAGATAGCTATGATAACTGCTATGGAAGAAGAGTCAAGACTTACCAGCTGTCTGGATATGGGAAGTGAATGAGGATGAAGAGCAAAGGATGACTAAGATTTTCAACCAATGTAATTGAAAGGGTAGAGTTCAGGAGAAAGATAAGAGTTTGATATATCGATTTTAGGAGTCATCTGCATAGAGATGATAGATGGACACTTGGGATCTGATGAAAGTGCTAACAGAAAGTAGAGAGAAGAGACCCAAAACAAGTAAGAGTTGAGCACCTCTTTTCTCCATACAATTTCTACCTCCATAATATTTCTCACATCCAACCCCTTCTCTCTACTCACACACTCAAAACCATCTCCTTAGCTCAGGCCCTCATGTCCTCTCTACCAGATTATTATCAAAGGATTCTCTTAATCGGTCTCTGTGTTTATAGTTTCTTCCCTCTCCACTCTCCACATGGTTGCCAAATTGGTAGCAGATGTCTGAAGATATCACTTTCCTTGCTCAAAAATCTTCAGTGGCTCTTTATTGTATTTAGAACAAAAGATAATGTTCTCTCTTTGACATGAAAGTCCTTTCAAACCTGGTTACAGCCTATCTTTCCAGACATTTCCCATTACTCCGTCTCAGACACTGTATTTTAGTTAAAGTGATCTGCCATCTTCTGCACCTTCCTATTTATTCTGTTAAATAACTTGTTTGTGTAGAGTCATTTGGAAGTTGTCTCCCCTATTAGGCTGTGAGCCCCTTGAGGATGAAGATGATGCCTGGCACATAGTTGTTGTTTGTCCTTCGTTCTTGAAGAGGACCATGACATCAGGAAGACAATGCCATGACTTGCACGTAAATTGGATTTAAGTGAGGGAGGGCTGTTCAAGGTCACCAGCCTCACTTTCTTCTCCAGAGCCATCTGGATCCAGTGGCCAAGATATAGATCAGGACAACTGGAGATGGCCCCACCTGGCACATAGTAGGTATTTATTGACTAACTGACTTTACACAGATTGTCTGTTCCTCATGACTAGAATGCTTTCCCTCCTCACCTGTACTTCTTTGAATACCAGCTTCCTTCAAAACTCAGGTCAACTGCTACTTCCTACACAAAGGGTTTCCTGTTCCGCCCCCCCACCAACACTAAATGCTAGTACTCTCTACCACCTCCAGCTACCTAAATTACTTTGCATTTACTTTGAATGTATTTTATATTGACTTACCTGTGCAAATATAACTTCCCTCAATAGAATGGAGCACTTGAGTGCAAAATTGTTTTTTTTTTCCTTTACAACCACTTATATAGAAGAGTTATATACAGTAGGTGCTCAATAAATATTTGTTGAATGAATACATGAATGCACAAGAAACACTTTTATAACAAACTAAACAAGTGGTCACTCAAGCTTTTTTTGAATGTCTCCAGTGAGGGAAAACACACTGCCTCCTAAGGTAGCTTCATTCTACTTTTGGATAGTTCTAATTGTTAGTGAGATTTTATGTCAAAATTAAATCTGCCTTTCTGCAGCATCCACCCTTGCTGCAATGTTCCCTTCCAAGGAAGGAGCAAAACAAATGTAACCTCTCTTTTGCATGACAGCCGTTCAAATGCTTGAAGACCATTGTAAGATGGAAACGGTGTCAGATTTTTTTATTCTTGGGCTCAAAGATTACTGCAGACAATGACTTCAGCCATGAAATTAAAAGATGCTTGCTCCTTGGAAAGAAAGCTATGGCAAATCTGGACAGCCTACTAAAAAGAGAGACATCACCTTGCTGACAAAGGTCCACATGGTCAAAGTTATGGTTTTTCCAGTAGCGACGTATGGCTGTGAGAGTTGGACTATAAGGAAAGCTGAGTGCCAGAGAATGAACTCTTTCAAATTATGGTGCTGGAGAAGACTTTTGAAAGTTCCCTTGGCCAGCATGGAGATCAGATCAGTCAATATTTAAAGAAATTATTTCAGGCTGTTCACTAGAAGATCACATACTGAAACTGAAGCTTAAATATTTTGCCACTTAATGAGGTGATGGAACTCATTGAATAAGACCTTGATGTTGGAAAAGATTGAAGGTCAAAGGAAAAGGAGATGGCAGAGGATGAGATGGATAGATAGTGTCATGAAAACAACAAACATGAACTTAGACTTTGAGAGATAATGGAGAATGGAAGGGCTTGATGTGCTGTGATCCACTAGATCATGAAGAATTCAACATGACTAAATGACTCGACAATAACAATAGACCTTTCTATAATATTCTTCCATGTCTTCTCTTCTGTAGGCTAAATATTAATTAACTTTCATACAACATTATTTCTAGGCCTTTCACCTTCCTCTTGATATTCTCCAGTTTATCAGCTTCCTTCTTGAGCCAAATACAATCCTAAAGATGTACAGACAGTCAGAGTACAAGGGATTCTCTTTTCTCTAGTCCTTAATGTCTCTCAGTGAAGCCTAAATTAGCTTTCTTTCTTTTTTTTTTTTACTGCTGCCCTATCACACTGTTGACATGCTATGGTTGTTCATTGCTTCCTTCTCCAAGTGATCATAAAGAATCCATTTAATAATTTGTTGTAGAACTTTGCTTGGGAACTCCTCAAGAAAAGTGTAAGGGTGACCTAGACTAAATGAATAATGATCTAGATTAGGTGATATAGATGAATGAAATGAACCTCAAAGTTTCTGAGTGATTATGGGCAAGGGTTGGACTAAGAGTGGTAGTGAGATGCAAAGAACATGGCTTCTGTTCTTTAAGGCCATTAAGGGGTAGCCAGGGGTGTAGTGTCTTTTGGAAGGAGCCAGATTTCCATTACAGCCAGAAGATGGAAAGAATATGAGGAAGGAAGATCTAAGATAAAAGGGAGTTTGTTAACAATAAAATGGGATTCCTAGAGGGCACAATGAAATGTAAAGTATAGTGGAAGTAGTATTTATTTTATATTTCTCTTTAAGGAGGTAAGAAAGCCATCTTCAAAACTATATTGTCCAAGGGAATAAGGATATAAAAAAACTGAACCCATAACAGACGCATGCTCTGGACATTTAGTGGAATTCATACTACCCTACCAGTGGGCTTTTCTGATCTCAGAGAATTCAGTGCCAGAGAAGAGTATAGTATTATTTCATCAACTAGGAATTGCACTTTTTTTAAACCTTATTTTAAATAAAGTTGCTTTTACTTCATTTTACAATTCACTAGTATTTCACTGAATTTGCATTCCAATTCCAAACCTAAATAATTGGACTGGCCTGAGCTAAGCCTGACCCAGAAAAGACCAGAAGTAGATAGAGGAGGATATAGACTATAGAGATGTAAGGTTGACAGTTTAGAGTCAGCTTCCCTAGATGCTCAGTGGGTTTCAAGGATCACTCAATTCACCTTTGGCTTACAATCAAACAATGCTCTTCCACCAAAGCAATGCCCAAAAGAAAAAGTTCAGAAGAATTCTGATATATTATGAGGCCTTCAGTCTTGAGTAAAAAGGCTTGCAAAGAAAACTATAACAGGTGGTCTGTAACAAAATGATAATTGCCTGCCATGAAAATTTCTCTGTATAGCTTTGGCATCCTTAAGTAGAGAAGAGTGTTGAAATGTATTTGCATACTCACCCAGCTATTGTATTTGAAAACCCTCTACTCTAGCAGTCCAGAAAATCTGCTTTAGAAGAAGCAAACTTAATTACCACCCACTAAAAAATTCAGCGTCAGTCTATTGTGGTAAAGAAAGCTCCAAATAAGGGTCATCTCTGGGAAAGAGCTAAAGGTCACACCAAGTGATTCCAAATTCCTGATGAATGAAAAGGGGGGGAAAGGGGGGTGGGGGGATTTCAGGTCTTGCTTTCCTTTTTCTCTGCCCTTCCTTTTTTCAGCTTGATCTTTCCTGAATTTTCCACAGAGCAGTAAACATGTTATTCAAAGTAAAATTAAATGAACTACACAGGGAAAGGCAGCATGGTCTAGGATAGTGAAAGTTAAAAAGGTAAGAGTCTTATTTTAAATATTATTTCATTTGATCCTCACAATCACTCTGAGAGGTAGGTGCTATCATTTCCCTCATTTTACAGTTGAGGAAACTGAGGCAGACACTTGTCCAGAATTATACAGTTAATAAATGCCTTAGGCTATATTCGAACTTAGATCTTCCTGACTTCAGGCCTAACACTCTATCCATTGCACCATCTAACTGTCCCAGAAAACTGGCACCTTCTCTGCAAGTTATGCCCTTAGAGAGCTGCCTGGGGACAATGAGAAGTCAAGTGACCATTGACTTGTCCTCTTCTCACAATGGAACCCAAAGTATCTTAGAAAATGAGAAGGTACCAGAAGAGCTCTTTAATAAAGCATTATACTGTAATTGTTTGAAAATAGATAATTCAAGTGAAGGGTCCCTGTTCTTTGCATCTGGAAGCAAATACAAAGAAGGTTCTGCCTTCACATTCTCCCTTTTGGAGATTTTAAAAGAAACATCTTGGAATAATTGGCGTAACACAGCACAGCAGCCCCAGAGAAAGCTAGGAGATGGTAAAAAAAAAAGTGGAAAGAATAGGATTGCCTCTCAGAATCCTAAATGACTCAGTAGGAGGTGCTGACACGAATGGAAGGCATATTGTCCCAACACTAGGGGACCGAGAAGGTAAATTGCTACAAGCTCAGTGTGGATCAACCCAGAATCAAAAATAGCAAGCCATTTGAGAGGACTGAGAAAGAGGTCTTCCCACAGCCATCTGAGCAGATCCTTTGTGGGGAAGGCAGGGATGTGGGACATGGGTGTTAAGCAGCAGCAGGTTTCAATAGATTGGAGACACTTGATGTCTCAGAGGCAGGAAGGAGCTGTAACAACATCAGCTGAGATAGCAGTGATCAAAGGGGCAGGGAGCAGCAAAGTAAAGAAATACAATAGCAAGGAGAGGACCCCTGATCCCTGCTGGAATAGAAGACAGCAGAAGCCGAGTTGAAGAGAACTGATAGGAGGAGAATTTCTGGTGAAAGAACAAGGAGAGGCAGAGAAACAATGTGACCCACCATCCCGTTGGCTGGAGCTCTACCTACTACTGTACTTGATGGGGACTTATAGAGGTCCCTGGGGGGAAAGGCGGTCCCAGGGAAGGGCCTGTTCTTGACTCTCTATGGGCTTAGATTTAAATTCTTTCTGTGACCTTTACAGTGTAAATAAAGCAGCTCCATATTTTGAAGCCTTATGAGACTGAGTGCTTACAAAGAAAGCTGGTGGTTACCCTTGGGAGAATGGTGGATACTCAAGTTCTGAGATTGCACCTGAGGAGGGGCAATGAGTCAGACAAGTGAGAGGTCTATCCCCAAAGCCCACCTATGACCCTCATGTCTCTGACGCCAACGATTATACAGGCAATTATACACGATAATTCTCTATTACCCAAAATAGTGCCTTAACCAGAACCCCCACTCCCCAACCACACTGAATAACAGAGAATTTACAAATTTATGTCTTTCATGTAACTATTTCTTTTCCTAATTCAGAAATTCTCCAATTTTGGTAACCTCTATTACTATTCCTATAAATGAGTCTTTGGTGGTATGACTGAGTATTTATACTATACTGGCTATGAGTCATAGCTTTTTCATTGAAACCAAGGAGAATAAAACCCTGGGATGACCGGCTATCATGCAATACTTGGAAGCTTTTGTTTCGGGGAACAAATCATCTCCTAGGCATTACTAAGAAACACCTTTATGACTTTGGACTGTAAGTAGTTGACCTTTGAATCTTTCCCCCAATTAGTAATTTTTGTTTGTGCGTTTTTATATCAAAATCATTTATGATATATTTCTTTTTCCCACTGAACCCCATTACGTGACAAAAATTTAACAAGATCTGAATGACAAAGTAACTGGTTCTGAAAAATATGCATTATTCCTCTCTCATCATCGCCCAACTTTCTACCATGAATATGGATGCATGCTTCTTCCTCTTTTCTCTAAGACTGATATTGGTCATTTCAATAAATTTGACTTCAGCAGTATTTTAAAATTATTTGTGTCTACATTATTGTAGTCACTTTACATATTGTTCTTTTCATTCTACTTTCTCTGCTCCATAGTATTTAATATAATTCTTCTCATGTTTCTCTGAATTCCTCATCTTCATCATGTCTTATAGCTAAAAAATATTCTATTACCTTTATGTACCACAATTTGTTCTACTGCTCCTTAATTGATGGGCACTCAATTTGTTTTCAGCCTTTTTGCTACCACAAAGAATACTGCTATAAGTATTTAGCTATGCATGGGACTTTTACCTATGTCACTGAACAGCTTGGGGTATATGCCCATTTCAGTGATGATTTGATAAAAAGATATAAATAATTAATTGCCTTTTTTTAACATGATTTTAAATTTTGTTCCAGAAAGGTTGGTCCAATTCTCAACTCCACAGTAAATTATTAGTTTTTGTTTCCTCATTGCCTCCAGCATCAACTCTTGATATCCTTTTCATCTTTGCCAATTTGATAAGAATGAAGTAAAACTTCTGCATTGTTTCATTTGTAAATTTTCTTATTAATAATTTAGAGAAATTTTGGCAAGAAGAGCCATCTCATTATCATAGGCTGGGGGAAGCATAAGAAAGTGGGGGATAGGGCAGCTAGATGGCACAGTGGATAAAGCTCTGGCCTTGGAGTCAAGAAGACCTGAGTTCAAATCGGACCTCAGACACTTGACACTTAACTAGCTGTGTGACCCTGGGCAAGTCACTTAACCCCGACTGCCTCATGCACACACACACACAAAGTGGGGGATGATGTGAAGAGTTTTTGAGGTGAAAAGAAGGGAAGAAGGAACTCACCATAAAAGGTCTCAATTATCTTTTTAAAAAATGGCAAGATCTTCAACTGAGAGAGTCAAAGAGGGAGAAGTATGGAAGGCTTGAAGAGAGAAACATTTTGTCTGGCTACTGCATAAAGTGAGATAGAGAGTCAAATTGGTGGGGTGGGGAGGACAGATATCTAAACTTCCCATGTAACTACTTAAAATAGAACCGTTTGGTATTTCTTTTGTCTTATGAGCACCATGAAAAAGTTACTGAGACACTAAGGGCCCAGTGAACGGAGAATGGGAGCTTTTGGCTTAATATAAGGGCAGGCATTGGGGATGACATTAATATAATGAACTAGATGTGAACTCCTTGAGAAGGAAGGATAATAATCTAGGGGCTGGTACAGAAACAGCTATCAGGATCTAATCTGAAAAGTGGAAAATTTTAATAAAGTGAACTTCAAAAGAGGAGAGATTTCAGAGTGATGAAGGCAAAAGGAGATTCTGGAAGTAACAGTGGGTATCAGGGCATAATTTGAAACTTGTTCCAGGATCAATTAACAGAAAGGATATTTCCTTTAGCTTAGACCAGTGTTGTACTTTCTATTTGACCTGATACCTTTTTTAAAAATTTATATTGTTTTCATCATTTTGCATGTTATTCTTTTGCTCTGCTTTTTTCATTCTGTATTCCTTCATAGAAGTTTCCCCATGTTTCTCTGAATTCTTCATATTTATCATAATGTTCCATCATAGTCATACACCATAGTTTGTTCAGCCACTCCTTACATTGGGCACATGCTGTATTTTCAACTTTTTCTTATTTTAAATAGTGTTACTGTGAATATTTTTGTACATATGGGTCTTTTCTTGATATCATAAATCTTTTTGTGGTATATAAACCCAGTTTGAGATCTCTGGGTCAAAAGGTAGAAACAATTTAATGCTTTTTCTTACATAATTACACATTGCTTACCAAAACAAAATTATCAGTATCAGCAACAGAGAATTAGTGTAATTGTCTTTCTACTGCTCCTTCTAGATTGAATTTTCCTATCTTTTTCCATCTTTGATAAATTGATAGGTATGGGATGATATGTCAGATTTAAGTGTTCATTTCTCTGATTATTAGTGAGTTTGAGCAATTCTTCAGGTAGTTCATAACTGTAAGCTCTTTTGAAAACTCTTCATATCTTTCTAACACTTGTCTATGGAATATAGCTCTTAGTTTTATGGACATGTCAATTACTTTGATTGCTTTTCCTACCTAAAGTAGGAAGCCATTGAGAATGGGTTACTGGATGATGATTCTCAGTACTCTCGCATGGTTGTTAATTATTGTTTGGTTGAATGAAAGGTATCAGAGAACTTGAAGTCAAAACTTTCAGCCAAAATAGGATAATGGAGTAGCAGAATAAGCTGGTATAGAAGACATGGGTTCAAATCATAGCCCCGGTACTTATTAGCTGGATGACCAAGGGGCAGTCACTTAATTTCTCTAAGTCTCAGTTTTCTTATCTGTTAAATGCAGATAGTTATATTTGTTTTTATACTATATTTTACAAGGTACTTGTGAGTAAAATGCATCGTAGATTGTAACAGTGTTCCAGAAATATGAATCATTATAATTATTATTAAGAATAAGCTAGGAGTTATCCTTTTGTGGAAGATTCCTGATGACCTATTTAAAGATGTTGTTGTTGATCCATTTGGGAGTAGAGAAAAAGACAGTAAGTAACAAATAAGAGTCAGACTGATAACTCATCAGAAGCTCTCATTTATGTATAGGTTTTTAAATAGAAACATGGAATTTAAATTAATTCCCTTGAATCATGTTGTTCTCAGAAATGGTAATCGAGAGTGGGCAAGGTGATAGGTGATAGATGGGGAAGAGTGAATAATTGCCCCAAGCTTTTGGCTTAGGATACTGGACCCTGAGTTTGAATAGGGCAAGGGTTCTTAATCTGAGGTTTACCAAAGACCCCATCCATTTCAAATGGACCATGAACTTGAATGGGAAAAAATATTATCCTCATTTTTACCATTCTCTAAATGAAATGTAGCATTTCATTCCATTTTGAATGGAGTCATCAGATATTGTTCTGAGAAGGGGTCCATAAGCTTCATGAGACTGCCAAAGGGATCCTTGACATATAAAAAAGGTTAAGAAACCCTGAGGTAGGGCATCGGTCTGGTAGAATTGCAGTGATTCAGGGTCACAGTCCCTGGGAGGATGCAGAAAGAAGGGGCTCCAGCACTTAGGCTCATATTTATGTTAACACCTCCTCCCCCTTCACCATCTCCAAGGCAACAAGGACTGGAGCTTGCTGCCTGGCAACTATGACCCCTCCTCCCTTTAATACTTCAAACCCTTCTCCATTCCCCTGCCCCCCAGTCCCATCCCTACCCCCACAAGGCTGGTCTTTGAGGACTTCTTTTCCCCTTCAAGGCTGTCCTTTGCTAATTTTGCCTGTATCCAAATGCAGAGAGGCATGGGAGGGGTTATATTGGGAAGAAGAGGAGTGTGGACACAATGAGATTGTCACCAGCTGGGGATCCATACTCCTCATGGATGGCCTTAGTAGAGAAAGCAGAAAGAGGCAACAATTCTAGATGAGACATCTCTTGGTTCCTCTGTGAGACTCTAGCCTGTAATGAAATGGCCTGCCTACAAGGAAACTTGACATGTGACAAAGAAAATATGGCATGTGATTCTGGGCCTGTGACTTTATGGGCTATACCCAATAAGAAAGTAATCCCTGGGAGTGAAAGGGATACCTGTATGAAATTCTCTGATCTCACAAAAATATGGAGGATCAGACACCTCTACAGTCCCTCCACCCTAACCCTCCATCTTCCAACACATCCCTTCTGAATAAGTAACCTTTTTCCTCTCTAGGGACTTGTTCAGAGAAGAGATACTCTTGTGATAGCTGCTTTGCAAATATCTAGATGAGGGAGTAAAAATTGCATGAGGAATAATTTAAACAAAACAATGTGGATCACCATGGAAACAATCTTGAGAAGACACCAGGGAAAAGAAATCCTTGTTAACATTGTTCATGTTTTGCAGAAGTATCCAATCATCAAATTCAATTTTGAACCTTTCAATCACATTCCCTTGAAAATTCTAGAGTTAATGTAGCTACGGGGCACATCAGTTTACAATAAGCAACTCTCTTTACCCATCTAATAATCTTTAATTAAGATAATGCTTTAATTTATGCAATTTGCTGGTTTCCCCTTTCCCTCAGTTTGAAATCAGTGAAAGGTCAAGCTATCATTAGCAGTGGGAGTTTACAAAACTATTGTAGGAGTATTTCAAGCTGACTGGGAAAACAGAGAAATAAACAAATATTTAAGTGAAATGTACAATAAGGAAAACACAACTTACTCTTTTTTAGCTTATAGAAACTTTCTGGACCTCAGTTTCCACATATGTGAAATATGTGAGTCAGTCTATAAGATTGCAAAGATCTCTTCCACAGCTGACATGCTATGAGTCTATGAAATTTTGGAGAGGGAGAGAGAGAAAGAGAGAGAGGGAGAGAGAGAGAGAGAGAGAGAGAGAGAGAGAGAGAGAGAGAGAGAGAGAGAGAGAGAGAGAAAGAGAGGGAGAGATAAAAATATGACAAAGTAAATTGAGCAATTCTTTTGAAAGTGGGTTTGTTTATAGCAGATTTTTTGGTACATGTCTTTTGCAAACCGTATTTAATTTATATTTGTATTTTCAAGGGTTAATGAAAATTGACTTTAAAGTTATTTTTTTTTACCATTAACTTGCAAAAGGAAATAGTTCTATTGGTATTTTGGTATTTAGGGTCTCCTGTATATTTTAGGAGGTGTACATTGGTATATTGGAGGTGATCAAGAATTATTTCCTTAGTATATTCATTGCAACAAATAAAACTTATGCAGCTTCTTAAAGATCATGAAAGAGAGAGAGAGAGAGAGAGAGAGAGAGAGAGAGAGAGAGAGAGAGAGAGAGAGAGGGAGAGAGAGGAGAGAGAGGGAGAGAGAGAGAGAGAGAGAGAGAGAGAGAGAGAGAGGAGGAGAGAGAGGAGGGAGAGAGAGAGAGAGAGAGAGAGAGAAGAGAGAGAGAGAGAGAAAGAGAGAAGAAGAGAGAGAGGAAGGAAGAGAGAGAGAAGAGAGAGAGAGAGAGAGAGAGAGGGAGGGAGGAGAGAGGGAGAGAGAGGAAGGGAGGGAGGGAGAATCAGCTTTACTAACAATACAGTTCAATGCTTGATGAGCTCTTTGGCCCTACCTTAATTTTTTAAATAATATATGGGTTGACATCTTCCCTAAGCAACACACCAAGCCCAATTTCCCCAACATTTTCTTTTTGATTTGCCCCTGAATAGGCTATTTACTGACTTCCCCTGGCAGAGGCTTCATGCCTTTCCACTTAAGCCCAAAGACAGGTATGCTGTACAATGAGCTGATCCTAACCACATATTCAGGAAATCATAAATCACAGGAGGCATTAACACATGGAACCCCTCCCAATAATCTCTGAAAGACATTTCCTTGCTTCCTTGTTTCTCCATTACACTTTTCTCCCCTCTTCCTCAACACACAAAAATACTTTCAATGGGCTTGAAGAGATCTCAGGAGCTCCAGTGCATTTCCACCTATGCCCCCTTTTTTAATCACTTTCCTCTCCAACCTATAACATCACATTCAAAAATTATGTTTGAACAGAGGACAAAGCCAATGAGGCAGTTTTTGAGAATGAGAGAAAATGAAGGAGAGAGAAAAACTGCTTGATTTCTAGAATATCACAGAATAGAGTGAAAGAATGCAGAGAATGTAGGCCAGGGCTGCCAAAAGTTACATTTATACTTCTATGAATGAATATGAAATCTGGAAGGGACCTTATCATTTAGTCTAACCATTGCATTTTATAGAAAGTGGAAAAGGAGGCCCAGAGGGATTAAGCAATTTTCCTATCAAAAGCTAGGTAATAGTAGAACCAAAACTAGAACCCAGGTTTCTTGACTCCTTTGCCAGTGGTCTTTCCAGTATGTCATGTTATTTCCCTTTTGTCAAATGCCTAGGGAGATATAGGTGTTCTATGATGCACACTACCAAGGAAAAATGGCTTTTTGGAATGACATGGGTAAGGTAGCATCACCAGGAGAATATTGGCATTTTTTAAATGGACTTTTGAGGCAGAACAAAGCTTGGGATCACTGAAAGCAACCTATTCACTAATTGTGTTCAAAATCTTAGAGGCAAATCTTTGAGATATCTTGAAGCTCATTCCTGAATCTTTTTAAAATTATGTAATTTCAGGAATTGATTTCTTCTGTACGTTTTTGGTCAGGTCCAACCACTTTCCCCAACCTCATCTTTTTTAATTGCCGTTCCTGCTTCCTCAACATATCAGGCAGGGGTGCAGGAATCCAATTACCATGGTTCCACTATTATCAATGATGAAGATAGATCACTATGGAAACAGTGACATATCCATTTCATTTCATGTTTATTTGTTGCCTCTGAACCAAATATAAAATTCAAAGAAAAAGGACCACAGGGGAGTGGGCTAGAGGGTGCTAAGAATTAAGAAGTTTGGAAACCATTTGTAAACAATTTAATTTGTAGCATTCTAAATGTAAGATCCCTGCCCAATGATACACTCTTAGAGGAACTGAATTGTATTAACCTTAATATCCTTGCTATATGAAACCAGAAGACAAAAGAACATTGTAGATATTCAATTCGATTCAATTTAATAACTATTCATCAAGCACCTACTATATGCCAGGGACTGTGCTAAGGTAGGAATACAAAAAGAGACAAAAGACAGTTCTTGCCCTCAAGGAGCTTATGATCTAGTGGGGGAGACAAAATGCAAACAAATATATACAAAGCAAGCTATATACAGGATAAATTGGAAATAATTACCAAAGGAATGGCACTGGAAATAAGAGGGTTTGGGGAAGGCTTCCTGTAGGAAGTAAGAAGCCAGGAAGGTCAATAGTTGGACTGGAGGTGGGAGAGCACTCCAGGCTTTAGAGTAACAAGAACAACAGGGAGATCATTCCTGGCTTTGGAATCAGACAACCAGGGTTCAAATCTCAGTTATGTCCTTTTCTCCCTTTTGACCTTGAAAAAGTCACTGAACTTCTCTGGCCCTCAGTTTCTTCATCTGTAAAATGAGGGAAGGGGTAGACTAAGTGACCTCTAAGGTACCTTCCAGCTCTAAATCTATGAAAATGTAACCTCTTGTTGTGTTCTTGTCTTTGGAACCCTAGCACCTAGTATAGTGTTTTATATACACGCTTAATAAATGTTTCTTTAATTGAGAAAAGCTGGCAGTCACTACATTGAAGAAAAAACCTTGACAAAATAGTGTTTTCCCTCAAATAGCATGAGAATATTACCTTCATATAACAATAAAAAATTATCAGAAGAAAAAAAGAGAAGTGGAAAAGAAAAGGGCAGCCTAGGAAATAATTACTTCATTGGACTTAATTAGACTTAATATTTAAAGTAATGACACATTTGACCCCATATATTTGTCACTAGTTGGTAGTTAAAGCACAGAGACAAGTCTATGCAATCATTAATCAGATCTTCCTCCCAGACTTTACTTCAAGCTCACAGCAAAAAGTTGCCTACCTTCTCTCTCATAGATCTTTTTTCTAAAATAATATTGTATTAAGATATTTTGTTTATACATCACCAACATTTAACCACGTATGCCACCCTAGTCCTCCTCTTAGAGAGCCGTGCCATATGATAAAGAATAAAAAAAAATCAGTAAATTAACCAACACAAAAGCCTGACATTATCTACCGTGTTCCACATCCATAGTTCCCCACCTCTGCAAAGAAAAAACCATGCATTTTCCTATCTTTTCTTGTGGCCAGCCTTGGTCATTATAATTTCACAACATTAACTTTGCTTGTTTCATTCTTTCCATTTACATTCTTCTAATCATTATATATATATATATATAGTTTTTCCACCTCTGCTTCCTTCTTCCACCAGTTCACATGAATCTTCTCAGACTTCTCTCAGTCAAAGGATACAGACGTTTTAGCAGTTTACTCTGCATATCTTCAAAATGCTTTCCTGAATGGCTGGACTAAATCATAGTTCTACCAACAAGGCATTAGTGTGCTATTGTTGAATTGAATTGAGAAAATTCAGCACCTCCAACTTTCACTATTGACATCTTTTGTCAACTTTGCTAATTTGCCAGGTGTGAAGTGAATCCTCAAAATTATTTCAATTTACATTATTCTTATTATTGGTGATTCAGAGCATTCTTTCATATGGTTGTTAATCTATTGGGAAATGTTCTTATATGTTCCTCTGGATCTTAAATCTTTTCCTTTCCACTGATTCCACAGACTTGAAATGAACTCCCATTCATCTGTATTCTCCCTTCAAATCTCAGCTCTAATGCAGTTCTCTTCACTAAATCTTTCTTGAATTCCCAGGTGAAAATGATCACCTTTTCTCTCACCAAATTTCCCCTTTTACTCTTTCTGGACCTCTCCTTTGTATTGTTCTCAGTTTCCCTTATATTATATTTATTAGTGTACATCTCTTTCCTCCCTCTTAGACTGCAAGCATTTTGAAGCAGGGCCTATCACATCTATTTTTGTATTGTCTGCACTAAGATTAATGCCTTGCACTAGTAGGCAGTTAATATTTGTATTTTTAACTGAAATAAAAAATGCTTTTCAGATGCTACACATGTTCCCCTTTGTCTTTTGGATGGCTTAAGATTACTGTGCTTACTCGAGCCAGTGGTAGTTCCTGGGTACATATTAAAGTCCACAAGAATTAAATCAGAACCAAGGTCAAAGCATCCTAATCATTCATGAGGTGGTGCCAATAAGAAAAGTCAGAGTGTAAATGATGTCTCAGGAAAAGTGCCAGAAATAAAGCCTGTGTAAGTCTAAAGGTCTTTAGTGAAAGGCTTTGAGATGAGGGAGCTTATTCCAGGTGAATAAATGGGTTTAGTGCATTAGAATCTTCTAACCAGGCTTAAGTAGAGGAACAATGAGATCGCACTAGGTGGCTGGCAGAGGGGGAGAAGGAGGAGACAGAGGGGAAGCTTCAGGGCTTGCTTCAGATCTTATGCTCACTTTTATCTGTATTCCCAACACACTTCCCCCTTCAGCATTGCCACCTGGGCTTTGGTGCCTGCAACAGTGACAGGCACATCAACATAAAATGTTCAGGTTGGCTGAGGAATGAAAATAAAGCATTTCAGTAGAGCTTACTTCCAACCACAGAAAGTTTCTGCTGTTTCCTACTTTGCTTCTGCTAACCTTGGGGGTCTCTGCTTACCTGGCACCCCTAGACATGTCACCAGAGTACATCTGCTGGGTAATCTCATTTTAGAGGTGAGGTTAGGGCTTCTTATTCTTAGGCTAAAGTAACAAAGATGGACAATGATTGGGTTGAGTCGTCAAGGTAGAGCATTATGCTAAAGTCTGAGTAATCTGTTTTTCTATTTTTTCAGATCTAGAAGAGCTCAGGAATATTGCTGTCCAACATCAGAAATGTGCTAGTGGAAATTGCATCTACATATAGTAAAAAGAAAGGGGTCTTCTTTTATTAACTTTAGAGGTGACCTGTGTAATAGTTTGAGTTATGATCTTTTTAAAGCTCTGGAAACATCATTTGGTACAGTGGGGTACCAACCCCTGTACCAGTACACTGCATCTGGGGTCAGTGGATATGAGAGTGAATATTAGCTCTGCTACTTACAACCTTGGGCAAATGGCTTCCCCTGTCTGGGCCTCAGTTTCCTCACCTGTAAAATAAGGAGTTGGATTACAAGATCTCTAAGATCCTTTCTAATTTTAAAACTTATAATTTCTGGGAACTAGGTGGTGTAGTGGATAGAGCACCAGCCCTGAAGTCAGGAAGACCTGAGTTCAAATCTGGCCTCAGACCAAACACTTGACTCTTAGTAGCTGTGTGACCCTGGGTGAGTCATTTAACCCCAATTGCCTAAAAAAAAATCTTATAATTTCATGATTATACCTGCCTGGTATTTCCTTTATTTTTCCTTGGTGGGGAAAGGAAATTAGCTCAGTTGTTTTTGTTAGTCCTCAGCTTTAGAAGAGGAACAATGACATTGTGGGGTGATGTCTTAACTCTTCAAGAATTAGATTGCAGAATTGCACAAAGTCACCAGGCTCACTCTCTCTTCCAGACACATCAAAGTCCAATAGCTTTCAAAAGACAGGACAACAGATGATGGCCCAGGATGCAGTGGATGATCTTGGGGCCTTTGATGTCTGACCAAGCTCTGTGAACTCCACAGTGCCTGCTTCAGGTCATTGGAACAAATTGTACTCATCCCTCCGTTCCTCTGGGGAAGATCATGTCATTCATCGGGAGGTTTCCTGTTTGACTAGGAGGAGCATAGAATTGGGAGAATGAACCAATTAATTCTGTCAGAAGATTGAGCTTTTTTACACGTATTATGGTCACCTTGTGAATTAGGCACTTCTAATAATTCAGTAGTTCCCTCTCACCTCCAGAATCAAATATAAAATCTGTTTGGCTTTTAAAGCCCTTTACAATCTATCCCCTTCCTACCTTTCCAGTCTTTTTACACTCCCACATGACATGCCATCCCTGTATAACCTGAATCCCAAAGGTAATTGGTATAGAACCATCTCCTTATTGATGTAGATTAGTGTCTGCTGCTTGCATGAGAGGCAGGGCAGAGTTGGTGAGAGCAGAAAAGAAGGTTTCCTCTCTTCAAGCTCTTAAAGTCTTCCAACCTTCCAACCAAAGTCTCTTTGGGCTCTGCAGCTGCTTTGAGCATTTCTGGCTTCTAACTTTGAGAGAGAAGATGGTTGATGCTAAGCCCACTTTAGAATGATGAAAGGAAAGTAAGACTCTGGGAAGCTGACATGCAAGGAGTTGGCAGTTTCTGTCACTACACTAGAGACTTTCAGGAACTTCCCTTTGGGTAAGATCTAGCAATCTCCCTTGATTGAGCTGAGTTACCTCGCTCCCAATTGGGAGAGCTCCTTCACTCTGTATTGTCTGGCATATATTCTCCTATGAATACCTTATTTGATTTCTGTTTTATTATTGAGTTGGATAAATGAGGTTCTTTGCTTAATTGCTATGTGTGTTTATTGTGGAATTGGTTGGAAGGGAGTCAAGCCTTGAATATGAAACTTGGGGTATTGCTTCCCTCCCGATAATCAAACATCAATCAGAAGCTGGCTTGAACTTGAAAACCACTTCCCCTAGCCTAGTAATATTTAAGGGAGCAGAGATATAATTCTAGCCCAGTACCTTCTCTCTTTAAGGAGAGCGGAGTGGCCAAACTATGGGTGCCAACCTCCTGCTTCCCCTTCTGGAAGGAATTAAGACCTTCCTTGGAGAAGACTGGAGGAGAAGAGACTAGAGGTATCTATTCTGTCTCCCTTTGAGCCACGCTATGACACTCCCATGCCATGTGTTGGGGGATGGCCCTTGCTACATTTCTACCTTATGCCTTTACCCTGTCTGTCATCTATGTCTGGAATGCTCCATCTCCTCAACTCTGCCTCCTGCCCTCTCTGGATTACTTTAAGACTCAGCTCAAATGCCACCTTCTGAGGGAGGCCTTTCTTCCTTTTCTGCCTTCCTTCCCGCCACCCGCCATCCCCACTAGTGTCTTTTCTCTGAGATTATCTTCCATTTTACACCATAGCTATATCTAAATCTATCTGTCTATCTATCTATCTATCTATATCTATATCTATCTTGCATAACCTTTCCTCTTTGGTGAAGGTTAATGTTCCATTACTGAGAGAGGGACAGAATTGCTGACAGCTTGGGAGAAGAGAGATCCTGGTCTCCTGACTTTCAGATTCTTTTCAGGCCCCTGAAAGGAGAGAAAGACTCTAGGGAGAAGCCAACATGTAGAGATGGCATCTCCATTGTGTCTCAGATCCTAACTTACTACATTAAAGATTCTGAGGAATATCCCCTTTGGGGAAATGAGACCTGGGATTCTTTCTCTTGGTTAAGCTGAGATCTCTCATTCTCAGTGGGAGAGCTCATTCATTCTATGTTTTGTCTGGTATATATTCTCATCTATATATCTTTTCTGATTTCTGTCTGCTATTGACTTGGATAAATGGGTTTATTTGCTATATGTGTTCTTTGTAAAAGGCATTTTGTTGAAAGGAAGTAAAGTCTTACATATATAGCTTGGGGAACTCCTTCCCCACTAAGGGATAGTGATCAGGAGCTCAGCTTGAAACTAAAAATTATTTCCCCTAGCCTAAGAATATTTGAGGGGGTGGTGTATATAATTCTAGCCTAGTACCCCATATCTGAATAAAACAGAGTGGTCAGCCTCTGACCTTGATCTCCTGCTTCCCCTCCCGGCAAGAATCAAAGTTTCCCTTGGGAAGAGTTCTATGAGGAGACTTTAGAGCAGAAGTGCCCTTTGTGCCCTCAAGGCCACATGTGGACCTCCAGGTCCTCAAGTGCAGCCCTTTGACTGAATCCAAACTTCACAGAACAAATCCCCTTAATAAAAGGAGTAAAGTTTGGATTCTGTCAAAGGCTCCACTTGAGGACTGAGAGGGCCACATGTGGCCTTGAGCCCACAGGTTCCCCACCCTTGCTCTAGAGATATCTATTTATACTTCCTCATGAGCCACATCTAGACACATTACCCACCATGGCAAAACACAATACACACCACCCTTTAAACTTGTATGTAGATTTGTGTGTGTGTGTGTGTGTGTGTGTGTGTGTGATATCTCTTTCACTAGAATGAGAGCTCCTTGAGGTTATGGACTGAATCTTTTGTCTTTATATTTCCAGCAGTTAGCATAGTTCTGAGCCCATAATAAGTGCTTAATAAATACTTGTGGACAAACTGACTGATTGTACATATTCTATCTCTCTAGGCTTTAATTTCTTCCTTTGGAAAGTAACAGAATTGGGTCAGATAATCTCTAAGGTTCTTTTTAGGTCTAACATTCTTTATCTTTCCATATCCCCTCACCTAACCTCTCTGGTGGCACATGTTTATAAAACTGTAACCAAGGAATAGAGGAAAAATAATCTAGTCTGGCTGAGCATTAATTCTGAAAATCTGGGCCACTCAGCTGTGTGCTCCTCTGGGATCTCATAAGGGCTGAACGGGAGTTGGGTTTAAGAAGGCTCAGATTCTCCCTTCAGGGTGATACCTTCTTCTCTGAAGATGAGCGAGTCAGTTTGGGGAGGTGACTCTAAGAGTATTCTCTTTAGAAAAGTAGACTCTGTAGGATGGAAAATGAACTGAGACATAGGCATTCAGAGCTCTCCCGCAGAATGTGACTGGTCAGCACATGGAGCAGGCAGCAGATGGTGAAAGCAGAATGAGGAGCTGCTGATTCCGTTTGGCTCTGGGTTGGCAAGGAGTGGCTACAGATGGTGAGAGTGAGTCTGGATGTAGTACCATCCCTGTGATGGGCGCCACTCCAAAGTCTCATGCTGTAACAGCTAGCGCTGAGTGTGAGTCAGTTGCGGTTGAGAGAAACTCAAGGTTCCCTGGCAAGGTCCCAAGACTGGGGCTTCTATACAGAGCCCACAGGTACCCCAAGCTCCTTAGGGGCTTTTAGAGAGTGACAGTGAGGAATGAAGCCCTGTGGACCAGATGGAGAGGCTGAGAGAACTAAAGCATCTTCTGCTGGGCCAGGAAATGTAACAGCATCACACGTCACGCAGGCAGATGGCACGAGGATCAGCTGAACAATGTGATCCCTTACAGCAGAGCTCTCAACCTTTACTATGGATGGTGGCACCCTTTACCAGTGTTGTTTCCAAATTTTCACAGCAACTTCAACATAAGGGTGTGTCAAACTGTCAAATAATTATTTGACTCAATTGTATTTAGAAGTCATATATAGAAGTTCTATTTCCAAGCTGAGACCTAGACACAGATTTTTACATTTTCTTTTGAATTCAGCAAAACCTAAGTTTATGAGGGACTGATGAGTTCTTGAATTCAAAAGATAGCATAGATTACAAAACTGGAGTTTTGGAAATTTGGATTTTTAGTTTTGTTCCTACCCTGCCATAAAAGGTGAGGGCAGAGCTAAGATTGTAGTATTGTTATCAGAACATACTAGCAAACACCTCAGCATTCTGAAAAAAAGCATTGATTGAGTGCCTCATGTGGGCAAAACCCCGGTTCTTTATTCATTCACCAAGTATTGATTGTATATTACTAAAGGGAACGTGACTGTTTTAGCTGTGTCACTTCCCAATTAAAACCCTTTGATGCCTCTCCATCACTTACAAAATAAAGTAAATAAATTCACCTTGGCATTCTAGGCCCCCTACAATCGGACTCTAATCATATCTTCACCTATTTCTTTACATGAGCTTTTGACCAGACTGATCTATACGTTGGCCCTGGACACAACATAAGCATTCATAATTCTCTGTTGTTGGCCCTAGTAGGAATGCCTTTTTCCTTCTACAGTTACATATGTACTAGCTATCATTCAGGAGTTTGAGCACTTTCCATTTGAGTTGTACTTCATTGCTTTGTAAAGAGCTTTCACATATTGTTCATTTGCTCCTTGGTTCACTGACTACTCTGTCTGTGCCCTGCTTCACTGGTTTTTCTTTCCTCCCACTACTAAGCCTAAATGTCACCCGAAGGTCTGTCTTTGGCCCTTTGTTTTTATGCCCTCTTCCTTGGCAATCTTATACACTTACATAATTTCAAATATCTCCATGATGCACACGATTCCCAAATTTTTATATTTCCCGAAATTTCTACTTTCACACTTCCGATAGACTGCTGCATATTCTCATCTGGATTTCTCTGGTACCTCAAATACATTAGGACCTGAACTGAACTCATCACTTTACTTCAAAAACCTGTTCCTCACGTCAGTTTATTCCTTTAATGGCATTCCCATCCTTCCTACCTTCTAGCTTCAAAACATCAGTATTTCCTTGACTCTTTCTTTCCTTTCCCTTGCTCTACTTACATGACCCCTAAGTGGCTGAACTCATGATCTTGTATTTACTTATCTTTTCACACATTGTTTCTCCTGGTATAATATAACTTCCTTGAGGGGACGGATTATTTTTCATTATTCATCTTTGTCTATCTAATGTCAAGCCAAGTATTTTGTATATAATAAGTGCTAAAAAAATTATTTTTTATTAAATTGAATTGAATTTCCTTAAACAATCAGTTTCCAAGCTCTATTGATTCTTTTTCCACCATATTTTTGGCTCTATCCCTAATTCACTCTCTCGTGGACATGACCCCAGCTCAAGACCCTCCTTACCTCTTACCCAAACTATTATAATAGGTTTATGATCAGTTTCCCTTCCTCTAGTTTCTGCCTCCTTCAATTTCATACAGCTTCCAAAATAGTCTTCACAATGTTTAGGTCTGATCACAATCAATCCTCTGCTCAAAATCAGTGGCTTGTACTGTTCATTGAATAGTACAAATTCCTTAACCTGACATTTGAGGCCTTCCCCAATCTGGCTTCAGCCCATCTTTCTAGCTTTGCTTTGTGACATGATACTTTCCTTTATATACACAATCCTCCAATAAAACTGTACTATTTTGTTATACCCTCTTGTCATTTTGCTGTCTGCTGCCTTTGTTTCTTTGTGTATCTCCCCTCTTTGGAATGGATTCATTCTCTGTGTCCCATTTGTGCCTATTAAAAACTTGCTTCTTGCTGTGTGACCCTGACCAAGTCACTTAACCCCAACTGCCTAAAAAGAAAAAAAAAAAGAAAAATACGTTTCTCATTCAAGTCTGACTCCCTGGGTGACATCATTCCAGTGAAACTGGTATTAAAACATTTTACCATGAATGGACTCTTCCAGCTTTAACATTCTCATAGTCAATGATTTAGGAAATTTCCTTCAGAATTTGTGGCACATTTGTTGTTGTTGTTGTTGCTCAGTCATTTCAGTCATGTCTAACTCTTGGTGACCCTGTCTGGGGTCTTCTTGGCAATGATACTGGAATGGTTGGTCATTTCCTTCTCCAGCTCATTTCACAGATGAGGAAACTGAGGCAAACTAGTGACTTGCCCAGGGTCACACAGCTAGTAAGTGTCTGAGGACGGATTTGAATTCAGGAAGATGAGTCTTCCTGACTCCAGGCTTGGCACTCTATCCACTTTGCCACTTAGCTACCCTTCTATCCCTTGAATATCTTCTTTGCCAATAAATCTTTATGCTTTGAGGCTGGCTATGACAAACAAACAAACAAAAAGCAAATATGTACTTAAAAAGTACAAGGGATAAAATTTCTTCATGGTTCATGAACTAAGTACAAAGAGGAAAGGAATTCTAAACATATTTTCGGCAACGAAAAGAACGCCAGCTCTGAAATCATAGCTTCTCAAGATGAGCGCTTTCATGAATGCGTTTGAATTTGCTTTGTAAATTCTGATCTTTTCGTAGCCTCATTTTATTGTCATGTTCTGGATAACTCTGCTTTTCCCATTAGATCCTAAGCCCTATGAGTACAGGTATGGGTGGTGAGCGTCATACATTTTTGAGTCCCCTCTTCTCCCAGCTACCCACATTCTGCAGCGCCATATCTTGAAAGTTTGTTGAAAGTATTGAATAAATTGTTATTGGTGGTAAACATTAGGAAACAGATATCCTAGGTTCAGAATTAGACAGGACCTCAGGGGCCTTCTGATTTAACACACAGTTATCCCCTCCACATTGCAATTTTCCCCATCGAATTTTCAATATATCGTAGGTTGGCGTAAGAAATTAAATGGGAATTTTTGAGTGGTTTTGTGGAAGCCACAGATGACGTGTGAAGTCCAGCAGATGGCACAGAAAAAGTTTAGAAACTCAGAAATGCATAAAATATATGTATAGCGTTACATAATATCAACCCAAATTTTACAATAAGATACTATAAATACCCCATAAAAGAAAAAAGAAAAATTTCAGGCCTTCTCTGCTTTGAAGGGAGGGCCAAAATTTTTTATGCAGATTTTCCAGATCTTGGGGGCGCTGTACCCCCTCACTCCTCAGTGGGGAAGGAATAACTGTATATTGAACAGATTATCTGTAAAGGCACCTTTACAACATTCTCAACTAGTGGTTTGCTTGAAAACCTCACACGAAGGGCAGCTAGGTGGTACAGTGGATAGAGCTCTGGCTTTGGAGTCAGGAGGACCTGAGTTCAAATTTGGCCAAAGGATGCTTGATGTGACACTAGCTGTGTGACCCTGAGCAAGTCACTTAACCCTGATTACCTCACCAAAAAGCAAAAACAAACAAACCAAAAAAAAACACCCCACCTCCAGGGAAGATTAAAAGCCTACTACCCCATAAGATGCTGTATTTTACTTCTGAGTAACTAATTTTAAGAGATTTTCCTTATGTTGAGCCTGAATTGACTTCTCTGTAATTTGTAGCCGTTGTTGTTCCTTATTCTGCCTTCTGGGGACCAGTTCTGGAATTCCTCTTCCACCTGACAGCTCTTCAAAAAGATGTTTTTCAAGTATCATGTATCCTGTAGTCCTCTTGAAACTTTTCCAGTTCCTTCATTCCATTCTTACATTGTGTAGTCCCAAGTCCCTTCAACATGCTGATGGGTTTTGCTTGGGTGGATACTGTAGCTTGTTAATTAGAGGGGAGAGGGTCCTCAGGTATCATCTATTCTAATCCTCTTATTTTATAGATGAGGAAACTGGATGAATTGCCTGAGTATTCCATAAATTTTACAGTCAGAATTTGAATACACAGCCTCTGCTTCCAAATCCCAAGCTTTTTCCCATTACAGTTATTGAAGATCCATGTCATAAGGAGGGTAGTGGGACTAAAATTTGCCTGAGGGTGCTAAAAATAGTGCTGAAAGTATTGTACTCCAGCAGCATGAAAACAACTGAATTTAGGACCTAGTTCATGTGAAGGAAATGGACAAAACTTGGGTGCTGTGTTAGGGGAGCTATCTTCTCTCCCTCTTCCAACATTTAAAACTAACCTTACAGGTCAAAAATATGGAGCTTGCAAGATTGTGTAAGTAAAGACAGACTCTTGGTCTGTATTTTGTTGTTATTCTGTCTCAAACTGAGGCCTCTATTATCTTAGACCTGCAGTCCTACCTAGACATTCAGATGTTCTGATAAAATTAACTACCAAGAAATGTCTCTATCCTGGACAGACCTAATCTTGGGAACAGATTAGATTTGGGCAACACCACCAACAAAGGTTATCTCAAAGTTAAATTAGTCTCCTCCCCCACTCCCATCATCTGACATCCTGTTCTTATTACTCAATAACTTAAAGAAAGTAGTTGAGCAGCCTCACCTGATAGGTCCCTTTTACCACCTTCTCTGAGGCTGTGTAAATATGTGTATTTCCCTTTGTTCTGTGGAGTTGCTAGCCACCTGGCAACTTCCCATCAGCTGAGACTTAAAGGAGCCTTGGATATCAAATGTCAGTAATCAGAGAGGAGGAAGGGGAGCATTCCAAGGATGGGAGACAGCCAGAGAAAATGCCAGGAACCAGAGCTGAGAGATGGAGTGTTTTGTTTGTGGAATAGCCAAGAGGGAAAATTACTTGTAGGAGAGTAAGTAGACTGGAAAGATAGTAGGTTATGAAGGGCCATGAATGTCAAAGACAGCATTTTGTATTAGATCCTAGAGATCTAATGTCCCCCATGTTTGGAATGCTCTCTCTCCTCCTCTCCCATTACTGACCTCTATGGCTTCCTGTAAGTCCCAATTAAAATCCCATCTTTTACTAAAAGCCTTCCCCAACCCCTCTTCAATCTAGTGCCTTCCCTCTGTTAATTATTTCCTATTTATCCTGCACATTCCTTGGTTTTTATATATTTCTATGTTGTCTCCCCCATTAGGTTAGAAGCTCCTTGAGGACAGGGGCTGTCTTTTGGTTCTTGTATCCCCAGTGCTTAGCATAGTGCCTGGCACATAGTAGGCATTTAATTGTCTGCTGATTGATTAAGAGATCAGTGTTTCCTAACTTGGGGTTCTGTGAACTTATTTTTATAATAATAGCTATCATATATAGCACTTTAAAGTTTGCAAAATACATATATTGTCTCATTTGATCCTCACAACAACCTTGTAAAGTAGGTAATACTATTATCCCCATTTTACAGATGAGGAAACTGAGACCAAGAGCAGTTAAGTGACTTCCCCAAGGTCATACAGTTAGTGAGTATCTATGGCAGGATTTGAGTTCAGGGCTTCCTGACTCCAAGTCCAGAACTCTTTCCAATGATGATGATGATGATGATGATGATGATGATGGTGATAACAACTAACATTTATATAGATAACACTTACTATGTCTCAGGCACTGTGCAAAGTGCTTTACAACGATTTTCACAACAACCCTGGAAGGAAGCTGCTATTATTACCCGCATTTCACAGATACAGAAACTGAGGCAAACAGGTGAAGTGACTTGCATAGGGGTCACCCAGCTAATAAATGGCAGAAGCTGTATTTGAACTCATGTCTTCCTGACTCCAGGTACAGCACTCTATCAACTACGTTTTGATAATTGTATTATTCAATACAATCGGTTTCCTTTGCAACACTGTGTACTTTATTTCATTCATTTAAAATGATTGTTCTGAGGAGTTCATAGGTTTCACCAGGTTGCTAAAAGGGTCCTTCATACACACACGCAAAAGGGTTAAGAACTCCTGGGAAGATGAAAATGTAGGGTTAGAAGAAACAGGGCATCCATTTCCTCCTCTGTCAAATCAGGTCTCTACGGTCCCTTCCAGTTCTGACATCTCCTGATGCTGCAATCAGAAGGCTTAGGCTCCAGGGGGCAATGAGAGGCAGAGGGAGCCGCCAGGGGTGGGTCGACGTCTCGTAACGAAGAGCAGCAAAGGACCTAGAACGTAGAGTGAGGAGAATATGGGGAATCTCCCAAGAGCAAACCCAGGGCTCGGCTCCCCTGGGAGGAGCCCGGGCAGGGCTGTGCAGGCGCCTGGGGTGGGGCAAGGGAGGAGCAGATGCCCTGGCAGGTGAGGAGGAGCCTTAGAAGGGAAAGAGATAGACAAAGAGCGGGTGGTAGGCCGGGCAGGAAAGAACAATGGTCCCGGACGCTTATTGGCTCCAGGTTGGGGCGGGGGTCGGCGATGGGGGTGGGGGGGTCGCGGCTGGCGCTTTATAGAGGGAAAAACACAGGGGAGACAAAGTCTTATTTTGAGACGCAGAGAAGGCAGCTGTCAGGCTGCCCTGGGACGCATCATGCCAGGAGCCTCAGGTGTGTCTACGGCGGCCTAGAAGCTCCAACCTCAAGTTCAACTACCTGACGGGTTTACTCTGCTACAATGGGGTACCTCTCTCCCGCCTCGTATTGTCAACCACCTATCCCCACCCCCTTCAATTTCACCTTCTCGCGAAACCCTATTGGAGGGAGGTGGCCCCGCCTCTCCTCTTTTCCAATTGGCGGGAGGAGGTTCCGAGTCCCGCCTCCCCTAGACTAGCCGCTGATTGGTAAGCGAGGCTGTCGATCCAATTTCCCCGCCTACTCCCGCCGTCTCTGCCCCTTCTCCCGGCTGGGATCTCGCGGGAAGAGCGGCGGCCGCGGTGGTGGCGACGGCTAGCTAGTGGGGCTCGGTCTCTAGGCTGCGGGCGGAGCGGGGGAATTTCTGCTCAGCCGGGCGCTTCCTCCCGGAGAAGCCGGAGTGAGCTGCGGCAGCTGCAGGCCTGAGCCGCCCCCTCCTTCGCCTCCTCCTCGCTGGGTCTCCTCACTGCTCTCGCTCGCTCTCCGGAGAGGCTCAGGTATAGGAGGAGCGGGGAAGCCGGGGCCGGGGGCGGGCGGGGAAAGGGAGCTACCGGGGTGAAGCACCGCGCTGCCGCTGACAGCTCTAGAGCCAGCCCAGGCGCCCGGGGGCGGGCGGCAGCGCGGGCTCCGGGGGCAGGTTAGCGGGTCCTGGCTCCGGTTGGCGGCTTCGCGGGCTCCCTCCTGGGCTGTGGGGGAGGCGGATGTGGAGAGTGCCTGGGCTGCTCGGGGCTGGCTCCCGGGGAGGGAGGTCGGAGGGGCGTGCGGAGCTCCGGGACTTGGGGGCATCGCACGCCGCGTCCGGGACAGGGACTGCCCCCACCGCAGGTAAAGGGGAACCCGGGGGTCCGGTTTTCGAGGTTTTCTTTTCTCTGCACCCCCCAGGCCAGCGGGGATCCCTTAGGGGAACCCCGGGGGCTGCAGCGCCTTGCGGGGGTAGACCCCCAAGGGGTCGGAGAGGAGCTTCGGGCGGGCTCCTGGGGCCAGGTGGTCTGGGCGTGGGACGCAGCGTCCGGGGCCAAGGAAAAGCGAGCGCTCTGGCCGGACGCGCTCCGGGGCGAGCCTTGGAAATACATGCCTAGAGAAGGGGTTCAAAAGCAAAAGTCCGGGGCGGCTGAATGGTGCTGTTGCTTCCTGCAGGTTAACAGATTAAAGATTTAGAGCCAGCAACCAAAATAAGAAAGGAGAAAAACAAGGGGAAATCCCGTTTTAGGAACTTTAAGGATGACTAGAAAGCCATCACTTAAACACGAGATTTTCTTTCGAGGTTTTTCTTGACTAATTTAAGTGGAAGGCACTCTCCGGAAATTTGCGAAGTGTTCTTTGTGGTGGCTATTCTGACTTAATGTGCAACTAAATAAAAAGATTACCTGGTGGTTTTGTTTGTTTGTTTGGCTCAGTTTAAAGAAGAAATTGCACAGGAGGAAAAATAAGCCCCAGGGTGAAGTGTGGCATGACAGAAAATAAATACCGCATATGCTGCCCCTAATAGGGCAAACCTGAAATTTGGGTAAATAGACAAATGTGAGACCTGCCAAGTCTTACCTGCTTTAGCATTTTATTTTTTCTTAGTGGCACTTACAAGTGTCACAGTTCGGTGGCTCTGGATTTTAGGAGAGCTCGAAACGTCATCCGGGATGGTCCTGGTCCTTGGAAATTATTTGGTAAGGTGGAAGAAAGACAGAAAATCTATTTTAAAAAGTGGTCAGTAGCAAAAAGTTTGCAGTAATATTCATTACTTTTAAGCCTTCGGTTTTCCCCAGCAATGTCTGAATGGTTTTTATAACTAATATTCAATACTTTTGAGCCTTATGTTCAGTTTTCCATTGTTGTAAGCCAACAATATCTGAATGGTTTTTATGACTGTGGAATAGTTATAGGCCATTTCTGCAAATGAACATGAAGTAAAATTACTGCTTATTCATAATCTGAACAATGAGAGAGTCTAACTGGAACGAAGTTCTCCTTTTGTGAAAGCAGGAGTAATGTCCAGTAAACAAACTTAAGAGACTTGTTCAAAAAAGTTAACTCATGCAGCTTTCAGGTTGTTACAGTAATCAGAGTTAGCTCTTCTGCATCTGCAGTACTATAGAACTAACTAATGCTTGTAATGATGCCATTAGACTCATCAGAGAAAGATTGGACTAGGTTCAATGGAATTTCATTATTGAGCTGTGTTTTTTTAAAGTGTTTTAATTTTTTGAGAATTGGTGATCACAGTGTTACATATGTGACGTTAATTAGAACAATTCATTCCCCCAACACTTAAGAGTATATGGTCTTTCCACATGACGATTTTTATTTAGTCCTCGAATTGAAATAATGGAAATCACTAAGGCAGAAGTTCACAAAATTTTTGGTTGAGGACCTCTTAACACTCTTAAATTATTGAGGACCTCAAAGAGCTTTTGCTTTTGTGGAATATATCTATCAATAGTTACCATGTTAAAAATTAAAACGTTTTAGTGTTATTATGAAAAGAGTTTTGACCTCAGGGACCCTAGAAATGGTCTTGTGGACTAACACTTTGAGAACTGCTGCTTTATGGTATCTTATAAATAGTATGAATGTTTTCTAGTCCATTTTGCATTGTTATTGGGATTGGTATGTTTTCTGTAGGAATAAAAAGTATTGTTTTAGTGCCTTTTTTTAAACAAAAAGCCATATATTTAGAACTTGAATTTGATTGAAAGTTTCTTATATAGAATGTGTATTTCACATTTAAGGGGAGAAAGGCACTGTAAATTTAAATGGTTCATTCAGTGAGTGCCCAATCAAGATTTTGAAGTAAACTTTTTAGTTAGAAAAACTAATGAGATAAGCAATAGTTTAAAGTCCTAGTTAAACCTTGTTGTTCCCATTTATATTTATTCAATAAGGAAAAATTTTGTTTAAAAAGTTTTCTTAAAGGGGAAGTTTCAGTGTTAGAGAATTAATATTTAAAATATGTACACATGCATTTGATTATTTAAAATTAAATCTTAGGTCTTTTTTTTTGGATATTCTTAATTGTTAATTAACAATATTTGGACTTAATGATTTTTTTTGAAATGATATTCTTACAAGAGATAATTAGGACTTGCATCTTTATTGTCTTAATAAAGCAAGGTTTACAGGAATAAAATTTGTTCATTTATATATGCATCTATATATGCATTTTAAAAATCTTTGATGAATAAGATATGAAGTTTTCTTTTTGTTTTAATCTAGTTTCTAAAATGGTGGTGCCTAAAGAAATAGCAATATCCTCTGAATTAAAAAAAAACGCAAGTGGAGATGAGTGGGGGTTAAAATCAGCTTTGAGATTTTATTGGTAAGTTAACCCCCATGAAGAACCAACGTCTTCTAATGCACCTTCCCTGCAACTTAGTTTTAGAGTTGCATGATGTGCTTGATATGTTGCTGTGGCTCCCACAACCAGTATGGTCAGAGATTGGGGCTTTACCCTTAATCTTCCATTCTCCTAGATGAAGCCTCCATCCACTACACAAGCTGCCTTTACAGTTGAACATCGTAAGGTAATTTTCCCGTTATAAATAGTATGCAGTCTTTATGGGTAGAAAGGTAAACCGATGGCAAATGAATAACCATCCTATTTCCTTTTTGACTTGCAGCTTTTTCTTAAGATGAAATTGGTTTTGTGTAATTCAGTGTGACTTAGTGGGAAGGGTGTTGAACTTGCCTTCAGGAAAGTCCTGAGTTTGAACCCTGACTGATAATTTCCCAGGTAAATGAACATGGTTAAGTTCCTAGGCTCTTTGAGCCTAGGTTTCTTTATTTATAAAATGAAAATAAAAACTATAGTACTTATCCTGGTAGGGTTGTTTTGAAGATCAAATAATACTTTATACGTAAAGTACTTTTTTTTTTTTATAAATGCCCACTACCTTTAAGGTTCCTCAGGTACTTTCTTTCTGAGCATGTGTGCAGGATTTTGAAACTTGGGTTCAGAAGCAGCTTTGCCATTTAGAACCTGGGTGATCATGGGCAAGTCCCTTTAGCTCTTTGGACCTCAGTGCCCTGGTCTGTAAAGGAGGGGCCTAGACTAGAGGACCCAAGGTGTCTTCCAGCTTTTAGTCATTGATCCTCTGAACAAGCCTGTGAAGTAATCATGGTACAGGGGTTTCTCCCCCCCCCCCATTCTGTATGTAGGAAGAAGAAAAGAGTAAGTGAATTACTCATAGTGGTATAGCTAGTAAGTGTTAGATTTGGGGTTTGAACCCAAATCTTTCTAATTTCAGGTTGAGTAATTTTTTCCCCCATGATACTCTGCTAACTTATAAAAAATTCAGTGGAGTAGTCTTGGAGGAAGTATATTGAGTTTGTACTTTGAATAGCTGTCAGAACATTTAAGTGGAAATAGGCAGCAAGTAGAGATATAATACTGGATCTTAGAAAAGAGTATGGGGCTAGTGAGGTAGACGTGGATTGAACTTGTTATGGAAAAGAATATAACTGGAGAGGGGACATTGGGGGCATGCCCATAATTATTGTTATTGTTAATAACAGTAGGATACTTTAAACTTTACTTTTTGTTGTTGTTTCAGTTATGTCCAACTCTTTGTGACCCCATCTAGGGTTTTCTTGACAGAGATACTGAAGTGCTTTGCCATTTCCTTCTCCAGCTCATTTTACAGGTGAAGAAACTGGAGCAAACAGGGTTAAATCACTTGCCCAGGGTCACAGAGGTAGTAAATGTCTGAGACTGGATTTGAACTTGGGGTTTCCTGACTCCAGGCCCAGTATGCTGTCCATTGTGCCACCAAGTTGCCATGTTAAAAAAGAAACATACGTTGACTTAGAAAATCACAAATTCACATTATCTGTTGCATAATAATTTTTGTCTATTTTGTTAAACAATCTCAATTACATTTTAATCTAGTAAGGGCCTTCGTTTGGACACCTCTCTGTCTTGCACACGTGGGTTTATTTAATTACCCTATTAATTCTGTAAAATAGATATGAAAGGTATTTTCCCTACTTTACAAACAAGAAAAGTAGAGCTTAGAGACATTTAGTTATTTGTTCATGGTCACATAATTTCAAGTGTAGAAGATACTTGAACCCAGTTCTCTCCATTGGAATTGGAAGTAGAACCCAAAGATCTGGGTTCCAAATCTATCTTGATTACAGTAAAGAGACTGAAGGAAAGCTTCTAGAGCATTCAGGATCACTGGGGTAAAAAGAACTAGGATGATCTAGGGTCACAAGTTGAAAAAAGGGAGAATTTGAAGAAGGGAGTGCTGGTCAACAGTGTGGAATGTGACAGGGGTCGTGAAAATTGAGGACTGAAAAGGATGTGACATTTAGCAGATGGTTTCACCTACCTCGTTAGGAAATCTTACTAACCATAGTCTGTTTCACTGTTCAGGTTTAGCACTTAATTGTTCATTTTTGCCTTTGTTAGTTTTGTATTCCCATCATAACTTATATTTTCATCCTTAGCCTTGCATTGGCCACATAGGTCATTAATACCTGCTTGATTAGGTAAAGATAATGATATTAATTATATACCATAAAAACATCTCCTAGTGTACTAAAATGTTTGACACTTGTTTGCAGCGTAAGATTTTGTTACCTTAGGGGTGGGGAACCTTCAGCCTTGAAGCCAAATATGACCCTCCAGGTCTTCAAATGCAACCCTTTAATTGTATCCAAACTTCACAGAATACACCCCCATATCACCATACTTATCTTTTTCTTCTTTAAAACAAGGAACATTAAATTCTTAACATGACTTTTTTTTTCTCCTCCTGCTTTGCCTGCTTATCCACCTTAATATACTAACTCCTCTCAGAACATGGAAGAGAGAGACAAAATCAAGTAGTCAACATCCATTTAAGAGCCTCCTATGTGCCAGGTACCCTGCGAAAAAGAGCACACTTGTTAGCTTCTAACAGTAAGAAGAATAGATCCCCCCCCGTTATTTGCATTTAATTTGGGGTCAGAAGGCAGGTTTATATCTTGCCTCTGGTACCACTGATTGCTAATGCTAGTTAACTAGCTTTTATTAAGTGGTTACTATGAGCTGTGTTCAGGAGGTACCCCACTAAGGTCTATAGTGGAACCACAGAGTTGTAATTTGTATTTCTCTTAAATGATATTGAAGCATTTTTTTTTTAAATATGTCTGTTGATAGCTTGGATTTCTTCCTTTGAGAACTGCATGTTTATATCCTTTGACCATTTCTCTATTAAGGAATGACTTCTATTCTTAAAAATTTGAATCAATTCCTTACATATCTTGAAGATGAACCTTTGTCAGAGAAACTTGTTGTCAAGTTTGTTTCCCTCAGTTACTTGCTTCCCTTATAATTTTAATTGATTGTGTTTGTACAAAACCTTTTTAATTTTCTGTAACCAAAATTATTTGTTTTCTCTTCTGTAATCTCCTATATCCCTTGTTTGGTTATGAACTGTTCTCCTCTACATGGATCTGAAAGGTAATTTCTTCCTTGCTCCTCTAATTTATGTCACCCTTTATGTCTTAAGTCATGTATCCATTAGGTTTATCTTTGTATATGGTGTGAGGTATTGGTCTGTTCTTAATTTCTGCCAGGCTTCTTTCCAGTCTTCCCCAGAATTTTTTTCAAATAGTGAGTTCTTAACCCAGTAGCTGGGGTTTTTGAGTTTATCAAATTCTAACTAGGGTACTGTGTTCTTTTGCTTTTGCATATTCTGAGTCTACTCTGTTTCGTTGATCAACTTCTCTATTTCATAGCCATTGCCAAATTGTGTTAATGGTTACAGATCATCTTGTAGTGAAGTTTGATTTGTGGTAGTGCTAGACTCTTCTTTCCCACTTTTTTCCCATTGTTTCTCTTGACTTCATGTTCTTCCAGATGAATTGTCTTTTTTATAGATTTTTAAAGTAATCTTTCAGTAATATGATTAGTAGTAAATTAATTTAGATAGTATTGTCATTTTTATTGGTTCAGCTTACCTGACCTCCTCCAGTTATTTAGATCTGGATTTCCTTAAAGAGAAGTTTATAGATCTTCCTTCAGTGTTGTTAGTTAACAAGTTTGTTATCTAGTTCATTTCAGTATTTTTAAATGCTTCATCAGTTTTGCCATGTTGTAAACTTTTCAAGTCATATTGGTTAGTAGAAATTAAGTGAAGATCATTTTTAGAAATCATTTGAAACAAGTAAAGCTCATCTACTATGTCCTAAAGTGAAAGTCATAAGGAAGAACTCCTTTCACTGGAACAAAGGTCATATTATAGATTTTAAATGTCCAAAACATTAGCTGAGTTGTGGGAGAAAGTTCACTAACCTGCTGCATGGGGAGAGCTGTCTCAGATATGGTATTGGACATTAGATTACAGGGCTAAAAATTAAAAAGGACCTAAAAATGATTGTTATCTGGCTAATGGCCCAGAAAGAAGAAAAGCAGGGTCTGGCAGCATTTGGCAGTAATTTTCTATAAGACAAGTGGCCTTAGCTCTTTTTATTATTGAATCGATTCTTTGACAATTGGACTTAGTGCTGCTTCAATAAGGAAAGCCAAATTTTTGGAAATGAATATTATTTTGTGGAAACTTCTGAAATAAGACAGAACAGCAACCATTGAGGGGGTGAGAGGGAGGGAGAGGAAGGAAGAACGTTTAAGGAAAAAGGTAGTCTGAGAATCAAATATCTTTATGTGCTGTGTTCGAATGGCTTTAACCACCCCTTTATAGCTTCTTAGTGAAGTCATGGAAATTGTACCAAAACCATTAACATGATGAAAACCTGTGCTTGAACAATTGAAAATAAGATTAAAGGGGCTTCTCCTATCTTTCACCCTCCGCCAAATAAAACTTGATAGCTTTAAGAGATGAAAAGGTGGCTCTTTTTATATACTGTGCCTTTGTAAAATAAAATTTTCTTTAAGGTATGTCAGATTTTCAGTTCTTTTTTTGGTTATACAACCTGTTATAAAGATCTGGGGTTTTCTTTTTTTTTCCTTTTTTCTTTTTCCCTTTACTAAAGGCCTTTTGGAGAATGACTTGAACAGCACTGGAATATGATGTAGATTTGAGCAACAAGAATCAGATTATTTATATGCTTTAGATCTTTCGTACTTTTGGAAAAGGTCTTTGGGTTTTCTCTTAAGCTTTATATCCTTAGAACCACAATTTTGAGGTTGCCTTTGGTTTCTTCCATTCTATTTTCTTTCCTGTTTCAGAATATTTTCTTGAATATATTGCTTATTCAGATTCATCATATGTTACTAACTTGAAAATTTTACTGCCAACAGAGATTAGTTTTTTATTATTGACCGAATTATCCAAAACATCTAGAAAGGTATTTGTGACAAAGTAGGCAGAACCAGCCTCAAAGCCAGAAAGGCCTGGCCTCTGGTATGTAACACTGTGACCTTGGACCAGTCACTTGACTACTTAGTGCTCTGGGCAGCTCTCTTAGACTATTCAGAAAAGGTTCCAATCTGTGTTGGTAAGCAGAATTTCCTCACCTGGGAGTTCCCATACCAGTGAAAATCTCAGATCCAGGCTTTATCCTATTACAGGCCTGCACAACCTGTGGATATTTTCCTTTACATTTTTCACAGGCCGCCCAAAATCCTTTGGCAAGCGGCCCGTGGGCTGCAGTTTGTACAGGCCTGTCCTGTCAGCAATATGAAAGCATACTGTCAGACCCCCTCCATATCTGAAGGACCGTTTGGATTTCCCAAAGCTGAGAAAGGTGGTCAGACTCAACACTCCCACTCAGAGTAATTCATCTGTGGCCGTTCTTGTGACCTTACTAAACATCCCTGGTGTTTGGACCTTGGCTTTATGCTTTGACCTGGGCTCTGGGTCTTTATGACTGTGGTGTGGTTCCATATTTTGATGTAAGTCTCCTTGATCAGTATTTGGTCTAGCCTTTATCCTCACCTAGCCTCTTTTTGTGTTCAACAGCATACTTCTGGATTTTATCAATAGTCTCTTCTTTGGCTTATCATTCTGCTGTGTCTGCAGTTGTAGCATTCTACAAAGCTCTGTACCACTCGATTCCTCCTGGCCAGCAGCCCACCCAGAAGTCATTCTGTGCCTGTGCTCTGGTTTGGCTCTCTACCCTTGGCATCACAGAGGAATCCCTGAAACCTTCACTTGAACGTTACATAGTTTATTATCTCTTGATCTTTTCTTGTTTTTCTGCTGCCCTCTAGTGGCTCCATTTGTCACTACCTCCTTCTACCACTAAGGTAACCAATGAACTCAGTATAACAACGATCCACATTTATTAGTGCTTTATATGTTGCCCATGGGCCAGATAGCACTAGCTCCTCAAAGACTTGGATTCCTCTTTTGTGAGAGAATTTTTTTTTGGAAAAAAAAAACAAACTTGAATACTGATTTTCATGTGGCTTGAAACCCCTACTATGAAAATAGGAACTTTTAAATTCAGCTGGGGGGAGGGGGGTCCAGATATTCAGTTATTATTTTGCTAAAAGAAACCTGAGTATATAATACAATCAGAAAAAGTGTTATGTGAAACAGAAATGGGTTTTTTCCCTACTATTCCGAGCAACCATTCTACCATATTCTGTTTCCATTTTGTTCTTGTTTGGGGAGAAAACTTTCCCCCTTCCAGGTTCCCACCTAGAAACTGGTATGCCAGCCATGAGCTCTGGCCCTTAGAATTCTTGGAAGTCATTGTGCTGTGTGTGCAGCTGTATCGTTCTGGTTCTGCAAAGCTCTGAACTGCTCAGCTCCTCCTGGCCAGCAGCCCACCCAGAAGTCATTCTGTGCCTGTGCTCTGGCTTGGCTCTTCATCCTTGGCATGTCATCACCTCTGTTCTGGTTCTAGTCTGCTCCATGGACCTCTTGTCATTTTTGCCCTGTAAGTCTAGCAGTTTCTTCCCTTTGCTGCTTGTATGGGAATTGACCCCCTGCTCTTAGGGAATTGGGGTCTCAGGGAATATATAGTAGTTACTGACAGGACAGGTATGTGTTTGTTGTCCCATTCTTTGTGAAATGTAGGCTTCCCCTTAGACTGTGAGGTCCTCTATTAGGGTGTGAGCTTCTTGTAAGCAGGGACTGTCTTTTTCCTTTCTTTGTATGCTTAGCCCTTAGCACAGTGCCTGCTGCACAGTAGGCTTTCAGTAAACATTAATTGACTGACCTCACCTGACCCTTTTATGTCAAGTCTACAGATTTTATTGTATTCTGGCAACAACCCATAGCATCATATATTTCCTGTATCTTTGTTGTTTCTGTTTCTTAGGGTGTTAGAACTGGAAAGCATGTTGGAGATCTTCTATAGAGTAGTTCTTCCTGTTTTTGCAGATGAGGAAACTGAGGCTTAGAAATAAAAAGGAGTTGTCCAAGGACTCATGGCTAATAAATGGGTTTATAATTGGCATTAGCATTCAAATTTCCTAATTAACATTCCCATGCTCTTTCCACTAGGTAATGCCGCTTTATTGGAGCTGGCACATATGATATATATTATATATAGTACAGTCCCTTGACATTTGTGGGGGTTAGGGGTACAGGACCCCTGTGAATATGGAAAACTGTAACTTTAGGCCCCACCCAAACCTTTATTTTTAATAATTCTGATCATATTTATTTAACACAAAAAACAAGTAAAACAACACCCTGCACCTATAAAAAAAGTTGCAGTTTCTATGGAGATCAGTGTCTTGCACGCTATGCAGAGTCTTCAGAGCCCCAATGTAGCTACAGCAAGTGCTTCATGGGTTTCCTTCTCCTTTGAAGAACTCAAGATGCAATGATCACTGTGGGAGAAGAATCATGTGACTGAATCTGGATGGTAGAGAGAGAGAGAGAGAAGACAATCCTGAAGAGAGTGCTTAGCACATGGTGCACTTTTAACAAAATTTAACTGCTTGTAATAAATTTATATGTTATGGTAGTAAATGGTAAAATAGATTAATAATGTACAATATTTATGCATTTGTGACTTACCAATTTTTTTTGTTTTCTCTACATGTGTGCGTTGTCTGCAGTTTTCCAAAGTGCAACACAATTCTCCAAGAATTCCTATGTAATTTACCTATGGTCAGTCCATGAATAATTCAAACTGTGAATGTGAAACCCACAAATGTTGAGGGATGACTGTAGATAGATAAGTAGATATAGTTGTATATGTATGTACATATATATACATACATGCACACCTACATGTGTGACACATACAGTGCAGATGTGTAACCTGCATCATACACTGGAACTGAAAGGGACCTCAGCGGCTATCCAGTCTGGCTGCCTCATTTTACAGATGAGGAAGGTGAGACACAGCCAATCAGAGGGATTTGTTCAAGGGCTCATAGCAAACAGTGGAGGTAGAATTGGAACCTAGGTCCTCTGACCACAGAGGCTATGCTGTGTTAAAAACAACAACAAACCAAGTTCATTTTCCCAAAGGAGACAGGAATTTAATTAGTGCTTGTTTTGGAAATGCTGCAGACTGTATTTGGAGTCCTTCTGAAATATGATGGCATAAGTATCCTCCTTAAAGTAAAATGTTTTCCTTTCATGTGGTAGTCTCCCCCACATCTTCTAAAAAAAAGACCCAGTCTATATAAAAAGATGAAACTTAGTTATTGGCTTCCAAGCGACTCGTTGTTTAAGAAAGATCAGATTGTTCTCTTCACCGAAGGATTTCCAAAGGGAGAACTGAGTACATTCTGTATGTGAGGGATAGTCAGGGTAGATGGACATAGGAAAATGAAGGATAAGGGACCATCTCAGTGGTCCAGTTTCACTGAAGTGTGCAAAGCTTTAATGTGGAGTAAGTCTAGAAGAGTAGGTTGACACAAGGTCATATGGAACCTAATGTTTGTCAGGATAAAGTTTGTATTATTTAAGGCCAATAGGGATATGCTAAAGATTTTTGAACTAAGAACCAGAGTCAGGCCTGTGCTTTGGGAAGATGATTGTTGATGTCATCAGACAGTCTGAATTAGGAAGTGGTAGAGATTAGCAGCAGTGAGACCAGTTGGGAAGGTATTAGAATAAGCAAAAGGTGATGAGGCTTGAACTCTAGAGGGCTGGCTGTGGAATTTAGAGAAGGAAGCAGAAGGAAGGGGACCAGATGTAAGAAATATTGTGGAGGTATAGTGATGAGGATAGGCAACTGAGGCTATGAGTCAGAGATGACCGTGATAATAAGCATAGATTCCTGAGAAGGAACGGAGGAACCAGGAGAAAGCATAGATTTAGTGGAGAAGCTGGGCATTAGGAAGAGGTGGGTTCAAATCCTGTCTTTGACACTTATTGGCTGTGTGATCATGGGCAAGTTATTTAATTTCCCTGACTCTTACTTAGTTTCTTTGTCTTTGAAATGGGTCTAATAATACCTGTAGTACCTATCTCACAAGGTACTTGTGAAGGCTTAAATGAGATTAAAGTATATAAAGTGTTTGTATGTTGTAGGTGCTTAATGTTTGTTGTGTTGGAGTAGTTCAGTTTGGGATTTATTGAATTTGAGGTGCTGGTGGAAAATCCAGTTGGACAGGTCTGGCAGCCAGTTGGAAATACGGAGCTGGAGCTTAGAGAGATTGGAACTGAATATATTTGTGAGTCATCTGCATAGAAATGATCCTTGAAACCGTAGAAGTCAGTGAGATCACCACAAATAGAACCTTAGGGGGATACTCAGACTTATAAGATGGATGAAGTATGGTGAGCCATTTTAGGTTTCTGGGTTTAGAAGGATGATGGAGAGGAACATAATGGAAAAACCAACACAGTCTGTATTTGCCTGAAGGAACTTTCAGGTTCTTCATAATCTGGCATCCACCTTTCCAGCATTTTCTTATATTACACTTCCTATAATGTTGTTGCCATCTCTGCCTTGTAGTCTTGTACTTTACTTACCTTTCCATTGTCTTTTTTCAGAAAATTTCCTGTGCCTGGAATTCTTTTCCTCTTTATCTCTGTTGACTCTTGCGCATCCTTAAAAAACTACCTCAACTGTCACTTCTGCTTTGCTTCCTTGTCAGAGCTGGAAGGGACCTTAGTTATCTCGTCTCAACCCCTTGTTTTACAACTGGGGAAACTGAGATTGAGAGATGAGGGTATTCTGTCCAAAGTCCTACATGTAGGTGGCAGCAGATTTGGGACGACAGTTCAGATCTCTATCTTGGTGACGGTGGGTAAGTCATTTCACCCCCTGGGGATTAGTTTCTTCATCTATAAAACAAAGAGGTGGAACTAGATTAATTTTAAGGCCTCTTCTAGCCCTAAATCCTTTATCTTGACACCCAGTCTGGTGATTTTTCTCTTCCACAGTAAGAAATTGTTGGAAAATTCTGAATAATAGGATAATGTGGTAAATGGGAACAGAAGTTTCATTTTAAATATCTACATTAAAATTTTAAATTATTTTTTAATGTCATTTACAAAGTATGACACTGAAAGCTTAGTGTATAAACACATTGAATTTTAAAATTTCTTTAGCCCATGAACTATAGAGATCAATTAAACTAAATGACTTTTCAGTTATCAGAGTAATATGGATGTGGCAAAAAGCTATTCTTTATAGAACTCATGTAAGAATGAAGCAAACATGTTTTATTATGTGAAAGGCCTATAGGTTTTCTAATTATATAAAGTCATCTAACTTATGTGAAGACATGCCTTGAGGCAGGAGGTAGATGTAATGTATGTTTTATGCTATGTAAGGATGTATTACCATGATATTTAAGGATGTATTACACTATATAAGGTAACTTTAGACAATTAAATTTGGTCCTACAAAGGCAAGAATATATAATGTTGTAGTCTTTGCCTCTACTCTTATGTTCTTTCCTTTCTTCTCCATCTGCATTTCCCCTATTAAGAATGAGTGAATTTCCCCCCCCCCAAAAAAAAAAGAAAGAAAGAAAGAAAAGTTTTCCTTAAAACTATGTCCTGCTTTGTGGTATATATAAGGCAATAATAGAATTTGAGTGGTCATAGAATTTAGAGATGGAAGGCACCTTAGAAATCATCTGATCAAGCCTCATCTTATAGATGAAGATCTTATAGATGAAGATGCCAAAAGTCACACAAGTGGTGAGACTGAGAACAAATATGCTACCTCCATGGTATATATTGCATCCTCCTTGTCCTTTTTCTTAATATAACCAGCATTTTAATTCAGGCCCTCATTACCTCTTGCCTGGACTATTGCATTATCTTCCCAATTGGTCTCATTTCCTGCTGCAAGGGTTTTTTTTTAAAGTTTAAAATAATTTTTATAAGTGAAATGAGAATGCTAGAAGAAAAAAATTACAAAAGTTTGGAAGAAAATTGGAAATAGAATTAGCAGCTTGGCAAGATACAATGCCTTGTCTAAGCAACAAACACTCTGAAAATTAGAATAAATAGAAGTGCATGACTCCATGAGACATTAAGAAATACTAAAAATCAATAGATTGAAAAAATAGAAGAAAATGTAAGGTATTTTATAGTAAAAACAAGTGACCTGGAAAAACAATCAAGAAAAGATAATTCAAGAATTATCTGACTGAAAGCTATGACCCTCCCCACCAACCCAGAGACTAAATATTTCAAGAAATCATAGAAGAAAACTGTCTCTTAGAAGCAGAGAGAAAAATGAAAAAATAATCCACTGGTCATCTCCTGAAAGAAATCCCTCCCCCCAAATTCAGGAATATTATAGCCAAAATCCAGAATTTCCAGGTCAAAGAAAAAGTAAGCAGCTATAAAGAATTGAGAAACGTTAGGATTACATGATTTAGCAACTACCACATTAAAGAAATAGAGACCTTGGAATAAAATATTCCAGAAGGCAAGAGATATAGGCTTACAACCAAGAATAATTTGCCCAGCCAAACAGTATAATCTTAGGTAGTGGGGGTGGGGGAGGGTGGTCTTTACTGAAATGGAGAACTTTAAAGCATTCTTGATGAAGACCAGAGCTGCATAGAAACTTTGAAATAAAAACACAGCAGTCAAGAGAAACACAACAAAAGTAAACATGACCAAGCAATTATAAGGGACTCAACAAGGACAAACTGTATATTTTAATATGGGGAGATGATACAAGTGTCTCCATAGAATTCTTCATCAGGGGTCATAGAGGGGGTCTAATTAGATAGGACCTTGTAGTAGTTCTACTGTTTTGATGTTATAAGAATGGAAAGGAGCAGTAAGAGCGATAAGTTATGGAGAAGGAAGATGTAGTCTGGGAAAAGTAGAAGACTAAAGGATGAAAGGGTGGGAAGAATAGGTAACACTTGAATTCATTCTTATCTTAAGGAGGGAAGAATACGGACACATAAACACGTTTGCTACCTAAGGGAAAGGGGAGAAAGGACACAGGGAGGCATTAGTTCTAAGCAAAGCAAACTAAGGCTGGTGGGTCTCAAGGGGCTTAAAAAAAAGAAGAGAAAGTGACCTACTTTTTTCTTTTTTTGATTTGGCCATTGTAGGAATTTGTTGCTTGACTGTATGTGTTTCCACTAAGGAGTTTTTTCTTGTTTCTCAAGTGAGAGGGAGGTGGGAGAAGAAAAGAAAGATAGATTTTTTTGTCGATTGGAAAAAAAACCAATTTTTTAATGAGATTTGATCTATTTATAACACAGACATCCAAAGAAGAAAGACTTACATGTACAAAAAAGTCTTTGTAATAGCTTTTTGTGGTGACAAAGAACTGGAAATTAAGGGGATGTCTATCATTTGGAATGATTGAACAAATTGTGGTTTATATGTAATAAAATAAAATTGTGGTGTAAGAAATCAGGAAAAAAGATGATTTCAAAGTGACATGGAAGGACTTGTACGAACTGATTCACAGTAAAATAAGCAGAATAAGAACAATTTATACTATTATGTTATTATTATAAAAACAATTTTGAAAGCTTTAACTCTGATCAATGCAGTGACCGTGATTCCAGAGGACCAATGGTGAAACATGCTATATTATTCCCTTCCTGACAGAGAGGTGATGGACTTAGGGTAAAGAATGAGGTATATTTTTTGATACATCCAAGGAGGATATTTGTTTTACTTGACAATACAAATTTGTTTCAAGAATTTTGTTTTCATTTCTCTTTTTCAAATGGGTAAGAGGTGAGAGAAATAAGATTTTTGTTCATTTAAAAAATTAAATAAAATGTATTTAAAATAAAATTTAATTTTACAAAACTATTGAAACTTAGTTATTAATGGTCTCCTAATAATCAAAATTTAAAAAATTATTTACCATAATCCTTAATCTCCCTGTTTCCTTTTAACACTGTTGACCACCTTCTTTCTTGATGTTTTCTCTTCCCTCAAATTCCTTGACATTCTTCTAGTGTTCTCCCTGTCTCGTCATCTTCTACCCCTTCAATATGGGCAGCCATCTAGGCTGTCCCTGGCCTTCTTTATTTTTATGTTCCCTTCTTTGGCATATTCATCCACTCTCAAAAGCTTCAGTTGTAAATTCTTTATGGATGATTATCAAATAATAGCTAGACTTTGTATAGCACTTTCAGGTTTACAAAGTGCTTTGTGTATAGATAGATTTAGATATATTTACATATTAACTCACTTCATTCTTACAACAGTCCTGTAAGGTAGGTATCTCTATTTGTTTACCAGTACTTCAGGTGCAATCTATGCCAGACTAAACTCAGTGCCCTCCTCCTAACTTTCTGGAGCCTGTTAATGTTCCCACCCCTTTAATCAGCCAGGCTCCAAGATCCTATTTGTTTCTTATCCCTATGGATTCTGCCTCCACTGTATTTCAAAAATAGCTTCCTTTGTAGTTATCTCTTTGCCAGTCCTACTGCTACCACCCTGGATCAGGCCATTATTACTTCTCACCTGGATTGTTGTGATATATTTTTAACTTTAGTCTCCCTCATCTAAGTCTTTGCTCTCAAATCCATTTTTCGTACTGCTACCGATTCAATCTTCATAAAGCTCCTGACAATTTGATTCAACAAACATTTATTAAGCACTTGAGTGCAAAGCATTGTTCCAGCTGCAGGCAGGGAAACACATTTTAGATAAGATATAGACTTACAATGCATTGTTTTAAATGTCAAGTGAGGGCAGAGGAAAATAAAGTCATTCTCAGTTATGGGGCTTAGGGAAGGTTTCCTGGAGAAGTGGCATTCGAGTGACTTTTTAAAGGATAGGTCAAAATTTAATATAGTAAGGGGAGAGTAACAATGTAGAGGGCATGGAAGGAAACATTGAACAAGGTTGGAGAGGTAGAGTGATGCCGGAACGTATAGGGCCTTGAATGTCGAGGACATGAGTTTGAACTTTAATTCATAAGGAATAGAAAACTCATTGAATTATTTTTATTTCCATTTTCATTGAATGTTGCCAGAATATGTCAGATAGTTAAACCTTGGGCTTTTAGAACAAGTAAGATACTAGGGTGGTGGTAATGGAGTTGAAGAAGATGGCATAGCTTACGGGATGATTTTTAAAAACTTTTTGTCGGGTGATACTGTGGAAGAGTTGTTTATGGGGAAGTGACTGTGTCACAGTGAAATATGTCAAGAAAAAGCAGGAAGAGATTGCAAGAAAATCAAAAGGACTTTGGTAACTGTATATGAGAGGTGAATGAGAAAGAAGAATTCAAGATAATACAAGTTTCAGACATGAGAGGCTAGTGCCATTGACAGATATATGGAAGTCAGAATGAAAAGCAGGATTTGGGGGAAGGAGATGCATGTGAAAAAGATCTTTCCTTTCTGTAATCTCTCACACCAGTTAGTTTGGATCTCTCCTGTTCATTTCGTCTTATTTCACATTGTATAACCTTTATTTATATATTTGTTTCATCCGCACTGTTGGATTGTTAATACCTTTATTCAGAAAATATCTTATTTGTGTTTTTATCGTCAGTACTTAGAACAGTGCATTGCCCTGAGAGGCAGCTAGGCGGTACAAGTGAAGAGAGTGCCAGACCTGGATTCTGGAACACCTAAGTTCAAATCAGACACTTACTAGAGTTGTGACCATGGGCAAGTCATTTCTGTTTTTTGCTTCAGTTCCCTCATTTGTAAAATGGGAGATAATAATAACACTTAATTTCCTAGGATTGTTGTGCACATAAAATGAGTTAGTTTTTGTAAAGCACTTGGCAAACCTTAAAGTGCTACACAAATGCTATTATTATTATTGTTACTTAGCAAAGACACTTAATGTCTGGTGCGTCAGTACACACTTATTAAACACATAATGTTTGAATTGGATCAAAACAGCCCCTCCCCCCTTTAAGAGCTCACATAATTGTTATGGTTTCCTAAGTAAGACATTATTCTTGGAAGTTCTCTTTTAAAATAATGTTTATACCATTCCTATTCTTACAAGATTCTTTAGGAAGCTCTTATGGCAACAGAGTCTCTCTGTTACCCCCTAAAAAACTGAGAGGAATTAATTTGTAATTTATTTAAATTAATAATTTATTTAAAAATTTATATTTAACAAATTAGTAAAGTGGTGAAAAACTAGGATTCCCACAAGAAATAGGTCTAGAATTTCTAGCTATGCATACCTATCAAGAAAAGTATTACGCCTTACAATACTCCCCATGGAATCTACCTTTTATCTAATCAGGCTGGCATGCTAAAAGAGAGCCAGTCTTGGAGTTTGCAATAATGCTTTAGAAGAGATTTGAGTGACGGCACTTCTTTTCTTTATTTTTTTGGAACTTAAGAAGTAAAACAAGCATTTCCATAACAAAGTGGGATAGAAAGTCAGATCTAAATAATTGGGAAAATATCAGTTGCTCATGGGTAGGCTGAGCTAATATAATAAAAATGACAATTACTTATTCAGTGCAATATTAATCAAACTACCGAAAATTATTTTACAGAGCTAGAAAAAAACAATAACAATTCATCTGGAAGAACAAAAGGGCCAGAATATCAAGGGAATTAATGAAAAGAAATGCAGGGGAAGGTAGCCTAGCTGTAGCAGATCTTAAGTTGTGTTATAAAGGAGCAATCATCAAAACTACCTGGTATTGGCTAAGAAATAGAGTAGTAGATCAGTGGAATAGGTTAGGTATGCAAGGCACAACGGTCCATGACTATGGTAATGTACTATTTGATAAATCCAAAGACTCCAGCTTCTGGGATGAGAACTTACTATTTAACAAAAACTTCTGGGAAAACTGGAAAATAGTATGGCAGAAACTAGATATAGACCAACATTTTACACTCTATACCAAGATAAGGTCAAAATGGGTACATGATGTAGATATAAAATCTGATACTATAAGCAAACTAGGAGAGCACGGAATAGTTTACCTGTCAGCTTTATGGAGAAAGGAAGAATTCATAACCAAACAAGAGACAGACAACATTATGAAATGCAAAATAGATGATTTGGTTACATGAAATTGAAAAGTTTTTGCACAAAGCCAATGCAACCAAGATTGGAAGGGAAGCAGAAAGCTGGGAATAATTTTTTATAGCCAGTAACTCTGATAAAGGCCTCATTTCTAAAACATGTAGAGAACTGAGTTGAATTTATAAGTATACAAGTCATTCCCAATTGATAAATGGTCAAAGAATATAAACAGGCAGTTTTCAGAGGAAGAAATTAAAGCCATCTGTAGTTATATGAAAAAATGCTCTAAATCACTGTTGATTAGAGAAATGCTAATCAAAACACCTCTGAGGTACCACATCACACCTATCAGATTGGCTAACATGACAAAACAGGAAAATGATAAATGTTGGAGAAGATGTGGGACAATTGGAACACTAATGTATTGTTGGTGGAGTTGTAAACTGATGTAAACATTCTGGAGAGCAATTTGGGACTATGCAAAGGGCTATAAAATTGTGTGTACCTTTAATGCAGCAATACCACTTCTAGGTCTGTATTCCAAAGAGATCATAAAAACGGGAAAAGGGGGCAGCTAGGTGGTGCAGTGGAAGTCAGGAAGACCTGAGTTCAAATCCAGCCTCAGACCACACACTTGACCCTTACTAGCTGTGTGACCCTGGGCAAGTGACTTAACCCCAATTGCCTTAAAAAACAAAACGGGAAAAGACTCATGTGTTCAAAAATATTTATAACTTCTCTTTTTGTGGTGGCCAAGAATTGGAAATTGAGGGGATGCCCATCAATTGGGGAATAGCTGAACAAGCTGTGGTATATGAATGTAATGCGATACTATTGTGCTATAAGAAATGATGAACAGGCTGACTTCAGAAAAACCTGGAAAGACATGTAGGGACTGATGCTGAGTGAAGTGAACAGAAGCAGGAGAACATTGTACACGGTAACAGCCATGTTATGTGATGACTAATATGGATAGACTTAACCCTTCTCAGCAATACAAGGATCTAAGACATCTCCAAAGGCCTCATGATGGAAAATGCTATCCACATCCAAAGAAAGAACTATGGAATTGGAATGCAGATTGGAGCATACTATTTGCTCTTTTTTTTTCTTCTGTTGTGTTTTATTTCCTCTTTCTATTGGTTCCTCCCATTAGTTCTAATTCTTCTTTACACCATGACTAATATAAAAATAAGTTTAATATGAATGTATAAGTAGAGCCTATATCAGATTGCATGCCATCTTGGGGAGGGGGGAGGAGAGAGTGGGGGAGAAAATTCAAAACTCAAAATCTTATGGAAGTGAATGTTGAAAACTAAAACTAAATAAATTAATTAAAAACAAAACAAAACAAAAACAAAATGGGATAGAAAAACAGAGAAGCACATGTGACATTGCAGGTCCATTATGTATAACTTGCTATTCCTTTCAAATACACAACAAAGTTATATAACTTTCTTTTTGATTTTCCCCTTACCTCCCACCCCAAACTTTGAAATGGCTACCATTAGACACAAATATGTGTGTACACACATACATATATATACATATGCATGTGTATATATATCAATACATACACACACACACACATATATATATTATATATATACACACACACACACACACACACACACATATACATATATATTCTTTTTCCAGATTCAAACAGCATCTTCCTTCATAGGATCTTTGTGGTTAATTTGGGTATTTTTAATAGGCAGAATGACTTGGTTGTTCAAAGTTGTTCTTAAAACAATACTGCTGTTACTGTATGTAGTGTTCTCTTGGTTCTGCTCATTTTGCTCTTAAATCATGATTATTTCATCAGGGCCATTATAAAGAAATAAACTGATCTTGATTACTATACTTAAGTGGTGTTGCCATTTGGTTACAAAATGAACAAGAGTTCTTAAGAACTGATGTACCTTTTTACTCTTTATGGTAATATGTAGAATATGCTATGCATGTATTTATTGTTTTAAGATTTATAACTGCATAAGTTTGGAAAAATTTAAAGAGTTAACATTTATATTATTCAGTTTCTGTGGAATATATAAACATTTTAGTGTTTTAGAAAATGCTTTTTGTACTTTTTCAGATTTATGGCATGTTTTTTTTTCTATTACTATTTTTAGTGTTCAAATTGTCGCGTTTAAGTTTCAAATTTAAAAAAAATTAGTACTTTTAAAGTAGGAAGCCAGCAGTATAGGGTAAAATATTATATCATTAAAGTACTGTGAGGAATATCTGGTGATATTTTTAAACAGTGCAGTTAGCCCCGAAGTGTGATTAAAACAGTGGCCTTGGTAGCTAAGTGTGATTACTTGAGATATGTATGATAGAGAATTAGTTCATAGGATTTTAGAGTTCTTAGGAACATTGGGGATCGTTAGACCATATCACTTTGTACTCTGAACTTCTATAGTAATTAGGTTATATCACCCATTGGGGTCTAAGGAAGAAAGATGGCTCACTCAGTGGAACTTATTCATTATGATATTTTGAGGTTAAAATAAAAGATACCCTGAGGACTTGTGCTATTTTGAAAAACATAGCCACTTGGGCTCCTTCAGTAAACATTGGGAATGAAAACAGTGTTTTGAGAGACCTAATTAGGACCTGGTCAGACTGCAGATTAACTTGAGTGGTTCCTGAACTTTGGGACTTAAATTGTTTATAAAACTATAAGGGAAACAAAAGAAGCTGACACCCTTAAAAATTCATCAATCTAGGGCAAACAGATCCTTAGTGACAATATTGAGTAGGCTAAAGATAACACAGAGGTATTGGTACAATTCTTTGGGGGCTTAGTGTTTACATCTATGGATTCATTTTCTCTTGTTTTTATCTATGCCCACTCTCCATCTTCCTCTGCAGCTGTAGTCTAACACACTCTAGACCTCTTATGACTTTAATTAAATACCACTTTATAAGACACAGACACAGTTCTCTCCTGTTAGATCATAAACTCCTTGAAGACAGAGTCTAATATTTCTTCGTATAGTTTCTGGCATAGGACCTTCTTAATGCTTATCGAATTAATTTGTTAAATAAATTTAACATAGGATACATAGTTTGACTTTTAAGTATAATTATAGATGGTGGTATAATTCAGATTTTAAAACTAGATTTTTATTGATAATTTGATAATGTCTCCCATCTCCTAAAAGTGCCATCCATTATAACAAAGAATTTTTAAATTAAAAAGAGACCAAAAAAAGGGAAAAAATCAGTAAAACTGATAAATACATTGAAAAAAATCTGAAAATACATGTAATTTTTCTGTCTGATGGGTGCCACAGATATATTGAGTCCTACTGAAGGGCATTCCCATGGGGGAAGAAGTATTTCCTGTAATGGGAGATTGAGACCTTAAAATGGGTAAGGGAGTTGGTGAATAAGGAAACCACTTCCTTTTATAGATGTTGAGTCTCTGTAGACAATATTCTGTCTCAGTATAAGGGACATTCAAGTTCCTGGGAGCTAGAAAACTTCTAGAAAATTCAGAAAGTTTGGACCCAGAGAGGAGATTACATGGGAAATAGTTTGATCATGGGGTTGGCACAGGGTAGTACTGGATATACAGCTGGATGCCACAAGGTAGAATTAGACCATATCATTTGGGGCATGGGAATTTCCATTATGGGGCAATTTTTCTATCTTCTGCTTCTCCATACAGTTGTGTACAAATTAACAGGGACAGAATATAGTAATTAAATTTATTTATTGAAATTTTATGACTCTTTACATATTTAAAAAAACTTTTAATAATATGTCCTTTTACTATAGCTATTTGTTTTACATGATTTGGCATTGACTTTATGAGATCCATGTTATATATTCTCTAATTCTTCATCATGAAACTACATCATATTGGCTATTAATTGTGCCTTTATATGTTGTATTTTTCTAAGTCTAGCCTCGATTATAGTTCATAGATTTTCAATGCAGTTTAAATCAGGAAGGTTCTGAGGTCACTGAAGCTTGCTTTTTTTAATGTTTTATGATGTGTAGGTTACAAGATGTGTTGTGGTATTGTATTTGGAAATTTCTGTAATTTCAGAACAATTCTGCTTCTCAGTATATCAGTATATTTATCAGAGCTCATCTTTCCTACAGTGAAGACAAGATTTCCAGGCCCACTAGAAGGAAAAAATAACTCCAAAATGTTTTTTGGGTTAGTTTTTTTTTAATAACAATTTTACCTGGATTTCTGACAGTAGTTTTGGTATATCGTCTGACATGCCCCTCTAAAAATCTTTGCTTATTTTCTGAGGATTAGACTTTTTTTTTAGCAACAGTTTGCTAGGTTTTTATGTCTTTTTTTAACAGCACTTTCCAGTGTTTTTTAGAGTGACTGATCCTGTTTCATTGCAGGTTTGAATGATTTCATGAAACCCTTTATTTTGCCACATCCACAGCAGCTGCAGTATTGCTAGCAGGGGTGTGTGTGTGTGTGTGTGTATGTGTGTGGGTGTGGGTGTGGGTGTATGTCTTTTAAGAGCTACAAATTTTGCACATTTTCTTGGACTAATAGCCAGTCTTAAAAGCTGTAGAATTAAAAACACAATGACAAAGAGTATTATAACACATGTGTATGACATGAAATCCAAGTCTCAGTTGACAGAGAACTAACTAAAGATGGGGAAGCTAGCTCAACAGCATTGTACAAGTGGAAAGTGTGCTGAGTTGTAGGACCGCAGTGGAATCCTGGAATTGCCACTTAATATCTGTATAACCTTGGACAAGTCATTTCATTTTTCTGGGACTCAGTTTCCTCATCTGTAAAATGCATAATAATTTTTTTTCCATCCCCTTAGTTTTATTTGGTGTATGTCTTTGTTTTTAAAGTGTGTGGGGTTTTTTTGTAGCAACAGATTATGGAATTTTATTTCCTAATCCAAACTGTGATTTTTGTTTTTTTTACTTAGATTGTTTAATCAATTTGCATTTAAAGTGATAAAAATTGGGTTTATATTTTCCTCCATTTGTCTCTAATATTGGAGTTTTAAAAAATTATTTTCTTTCCCTCTTCCACTGTAAACATAGTACTATGTTACCTCATTTACTTTAGCTTAGTATTTTTAAGATGCTATTCCCACTGTCTTTCTCCCTTCATCCCTGGTCCCTCACTTCCCATTTGTTGCTTGTCTCCCTTTGGAGTTTTGCTTATTAGTTCTGTTTTCTTTCCTGCTTTTCTCTGTTTATTTAATTCTTCCTCTTTTTTTTCTCCATCTTAGTAGATTCCCTTTTCTTCTCTTCAACTAATCCTATCCATTACCTTTTCAAACTTCATTTTTGTGCCTATGTCCAGAGGATTTCTCTCCTTCATTCTCTTTGCTATTCATCCTCCTTTCTCTCTATCTCTCAATCTCTAGTTCCTGGCCCCCATACTTATGTTATCCTTCTTTATCCTCTGCTCTCCTCATGGAATCAAAACTTCCAAGGTACCCATTCTTGGCCCTCTAAACTGCTAGCTCTCCTTTCTCCACTGTGCTTCACTCTCAGAGAACTGCCAGTTCCTACAGGTGATGGAGAGAACGCTGCCCCATGGTAGGATCCCTACCCCAACACGTCCCTAATTATACGGCCAACTACTGACTTAAACCCTCCCCCAGTCATCTTCCTTTCTCATTTGCCTCAAAATCTCCCTGAATCCATGGTCTTCCTACTCTCCCAGGCTTCCATTGCCCCAGAAGCTTCAACTCCTCCCCTCCAAAGTGTAGACTATGTCCAGCACAAGCTCCCTATTTCCCTTTGCCCAGAACATCTCTTCCCTCATAGGAGCATTCATCAGTGGCACCTCTCCTCCACCAAAACAAGTCTTCCCCTTTTTTCAAGCTTTCCCTCTCCCTCCCTACTAGGTCCCTTGCAGGCTGTTTTCTTGCTGAGAGAGCACAGGAGTCACTTTCATTCAATGCTAGCTCTCAATTTGACCAGGACACATTGCACACTTACTTCTGTCCTCCTCCTCTCCCTCCTTTCATGTATACTCCCATTTAATAATTTAGTCCTCCCCCACCCTCCATTTATTCACCTGTAGGCAACATGGCATAGTGCCCCAGGCCTGCCTCTCTACCATCACTTGCACCTGATTACCCCTTCACTCCCTGTCTCCTTGTGCATATTTAGAAAGAAGTCATTTAGTGATCTCTCCACTATTACTCTGTAGCTGTCTTTGAATGTTGAATTCATTCACCTCCTCTTGTATTTTTGTGGTCTGGGGTGTTTGAGAAACAATCTCTTCAGTTTTGTTTTTTGGTTTAGGAATGTTTCTGACACATCTTTATTATTGAATATCCATATTTTTTCACTTATTGTCAAGCTCCCATTTGCAGGGTAGATCACCTTGAGCTCCGTTCTTTAAAACACAATATACTCTTCTGTATTTTCTGGTGGGTGCAGAATAGTATTGTGTTATTTGAAATTTCTTTATGTATTGGAAGGTCTTTTCCCTGGTTACTTGCAGAATTTGTTGTTTTAGAATGAAATTGTTCAATTTAATCCACTATGTATGTGTCTTGGAATTTGCCCTCTTGATGTTTGTTTCTTTGTTTGTTTTTCCCTGCAGGTGATCTATGGATGCTTTCAATTGGTATTTTGTTTTCTATGTTCAGAATTTCTGGACATTTTTCTTGTATTCTTAGATTATAATGTTCAGGTATTTTGACTTGTTTTGTTCTTCTTAGAAACCCATATTTCTTTGGTTATCTCTGCACCCTGTGTTCAAAATCGATATGTTTCACTTATATAGAGAGCCTGTTTTGTTGTTGTTTTTTAATGTTAATGCTTTTTGCTTCTCTTCTGCCAGATAATCTTTCATTTCAGTGTAGTCTTTTGTCCTCTCTTTTATTTCTTTGGTGAGACTTGCCATCATGGATTCAAGTTTTTTTTATTCTGCCAATTATTTCTGCTATGTGGGTCATAAATTCTGTCCTCACAAGTCTCTTTTCTCTTTTGAACCACTCAGGAACAATGTATTGTGTGATTAAATGCTCTCCTCAAAATCCACAGGGTCCTCTGCCATAAGGTGTTGAATTGTTTTACAATATGCATTCATAGATGCTTGAGCCCATTTCTAGATTCAGAGACTATGTTTCCTTCTGCTGTTAATGTCTTCTCTGTTGATATACCTATGCCAAGATCTGTCAATTGTTTGTTGTTGTTTTTTTTTTTAAAGCTGAGCTCTTCAGTAATTTCAGTCTTTCGTCCCATATTTTCCTCTGTTACTCACTTTCTGACTCCTCCCCTCTGTTGGTGGTTTCCCTGGGAACTGAATCACAAAGTGTCTCAGCCTTCTCTCAGACTATTCTATTCGCAGTTCACCGTTCTAGGTTTCTGCCCTAAGTGGCTTTTGTAGGGATAGAACTTACTCCAGCTGAATGCTGAACTCTTTCTCTTGAGCTTAATGGAATGCCAAATAGCCACCTACACATAGTATCTTGACCTATTCCCTCTGTTCCTCTATTGCTCAGTTCTATGGCGCAGTAGTACAAAGTGCTACTATGCTGGTACTTTTGTAATCTCTGATGATTTCTGTCAGTTGGAGTTTGACTCAAGACACTGGGAGGAGAGGGAGTGGGGTATGGAGTTCTAGTACAAGCCCAAATGTATCCTGCCCTGTTCTCTCCGTGTTTCTGTTTTCCTATAGAATTCTGTTGTAGCACAGAATGTTGCTGTGGCGCTGGCTATCAAAGCTTCAGCAGTTTTCTGCAGTTTGAACTTAAGTCTTTGTGGCATAGAAAAGGGGGACGGGAGGGTCAGAGTTTTTGTCAGCAACAGATTATGAGTTGAGTGGTTAGGGCAGCCTTGCTGCTGGGAACATGGTGGGTGGTAGGGAAGGAAGGAGATGCTAAATGAGCACGAGTTAGGCTCATGGAGTTTTTATCTTCTTTCAGGATTTTGACCCTGGAGGCAACTGAAGTTGCTTCATCTTTGCTGCTAAATTTCTGTCTTGAGGTTTGAGAGGTCATGAACATCAGAGAAAATGTCTAGTCCCTCATCTGATCATATGACAGGAAGTCCTTCATCTGTAATATGATGGTGTTAGACTAGCTAGCCTTTCAAGATCCTTCTAGTTCTAGAACTATGATCCTTTAATTACCCAGTCAAAGTCAGATGTGCTGAGTCAGCTTAGTCTCAGTAGGAGCATATGTGTTTGATCATTGCCTTCACAAAATAAAACCATATAAGATTATTGCTTGTCCCACCTGATTTGCACACTACTGTAGAAAATAGAATTTTAAGCAACTTTTCTGAAATTAGGTTGTTGTTGATTTTTAACATGTGATTATATTGGAGCTTCATGGTATCTTCTTAATATGTTTCCAAGGGTTTGGGATTTGTAGCAAGATTATTTTGCACACATTTTGTGTTTAGGAGCAACTCTCCAAGGTGTTAAATATAGAAAAGGTTGTAAATTATAATATTTTGTATGTTTTATGGGGCATAATAGATTGAGATATTTCAATATTTATTGTTATCTCATCTATGTTGTTATTTTGCCATCATGCAACATAATTCTTTTAATTAATCCAAGTATTTTATTGAAATGTGTACCCATACAATGGAATTTTAAAATAGGCATGTGAGGTCAAGTGTGTAGGCTTTGTTGTTTTTAAGTAACAATGAGAATATTAGATATTACTGCTGAAAACTTTGTAAAATAAAAAATCAAGTTATTTGGAATCTCACAAAATGAAGGACTCGCAAAGTTTTATTTTTGTATTTTTTAGTGGATGTATTCATATCTTCATGCTAGTATCTGTATTGAAGCATTCTAGTTATTCTTTAGTGTACTATAATGGGTATTTAAAAAATTGAGAAATTTTCAAAAAACCTATCCAGTGTAGGTAAGACTAGGCAAAAGTATTTGCTATTTAAATTAATATAGGTTAAGAAGACAGTAATAGTTTATTGCTGCAAGAATCTTTTTTCAAAGATGAAGTTGGATTTGGTAAGACAGCTTAGTGTAGAGGAAGGATACCACTAGAATGGGACTCTGTAGACCTCAGGTTCTAGTCTTTGCTCTACTACTATCTAGATGTCTGGTCTTAGGCAAGTCAGTTAACTTTTCTGAATTTCAGTTGGTTCAGTTATAGAATGAGGGGATTGGAGTGTTGTTGCTTTTGTTAAGTCGTTTCAGTCTTGTCTGACCCTTTATGACTCTGGGGTTTTCTTGGTAAAGATATTGGAGTGGTTTTCCATTTCCTTCTCTCATTATACAGATGAGGAAATTGAGGCTAACTGGGTTAAGTGACTTACCTAGGGTCATATAGCTAATAAGTATCTGATGCCAGATTTGAACTCAGGAAGATGAGTCTTCCCGACTCCAGGCTTGGCACTGTATTCACTGCGACACCTAGCTTCCTCTACACATTCATATACATTCACATTCATATTATGTGTGTGTGTGTGTGTATGTGTATGTGTTTGTATTATACGTATGTTCTTACATATAAGGAATGAAATTTGTATTTGAATTTGCAGTTAAGCAGTCATTATCTCTGCTTATATTTAATTTAAACTTACAAGTTACATTTAGATCTACTGGTATCAATATCCTGAAATTACCCTAAGAAATTTGTGTTAACAAATGTATTATTAAAGTACTTATTCATTTCATTGAGAAAAATACATGTGTCATGTTTCGTATAATCACAAAATTATCAGTAAGGTAGCCTGAACTTTCATTGCCCATCTGAAAGGAAATAAAGTTCATTATTAGCTGTTGCTTGCTCTTTATTAAAAATGTTGGTGTTGTAGTGCACCCTATCATTTCAGGGTTTTGTGATGATCCAAGAGTTAAGCTATTGTATTTGGTGAAATTGACCTCCTGGTACCAAGTAGGTTGTGATAATTGTAAGTGAAAATGTATTTTACTCTGGCCTGTTACACTGAGAGAAAAATTGCGAATTAAGTTCTCTGTCACTTATTTTTGAGGTATTTTGATAAAAAAAGGTAAAGGCATTTAATGTAACTGTAAAAATGTTTAAAGATTATATTCCAGATGGAAACTGTATAGGCCAAGCAATGAATTCAAAGCCATAGTACTCCCCTAATTCTGCCTACTTTGTATATTCAGTTTGGTATCAGTTTTGTTTTTGAGACTTTCTATGAATCCTTTAAAATGGTTACCCAGAGACAAGTCCAAGTTGCAGCAGAAAGGCTTGCATACTTGCTCTTCTACCCTCAGACCCTCATTTATCCCAAAGGAGTCTGCAGGGGTCCTATGCAACCTCCATCCCATACTGTCACTCAGCCCATCAGAACCAGTGGTGGACCAAGCTCCTCCCCCTTACCCTCCCCCAATACTCCTTCCCCCATATGCACTTCCCCAGCCTTACTCTAGTTTTTCCCAGTACAAGAGTTGGATTACCAAGGCTCAGTGTTCTGCAATACCACCATCTGGAGATTGTTAACACAATTCATTTTACAATTCTGGCAAAGATTGCAGTGTGTTAATTTGTGAAAGATCCCAGCTGTCTCCCACACAAACTTGGTAAATAGCTCAAGAAAATTCCACATGAAACAATGAAGAAAACCAAAGAGAAGCAGAAATAAGCTCCTCCATCCACTCCAGAATTGCATTAAAAAGGGGGTGGGGGCAGAGAAAGCTTGTAGCAGGAATGTTAAAGAACTCTGCCAAGGAAAATATGAATAAACAAAACAAAATGCCAAACTCAGCAAAAAAAAAATACTATGAGTTAAAGAGAAGTCTAAGCAGTAAACCCAGTCAGGGAGAGTAACTTTCACAAATATAAGCAGAGACTCCGAAACAAAAGTAGTTTGGTCACAAGGACTATGAGAATGCCAGAATGAATTAAGACATTAATTGGAATTGAGATAAGTGCCCTGAAGGAAGAATTTAAAACCTAAGAAACTGGGAAACTTTACTCAAGTTATGGACTCCTTGAAAAATAAAAAGAATCAATCATAACCTTGACTCTGAATGACAACATAAGATAATAGAAGAACAAAGTTAAAAGATTAGCAGATACATGCCAACAAACTTAGGTGGGAAGCAAGTAGAGATTACAGAATTTGAGAATCATAAGACTGAAAATCATGACGAAACACAACACCTGAATACCATGTTTCTAGAAATCATAAAATAAACCTGCCTAAATCTCTTAGATGGCAAAATGGAAATAGAAGTAATCCACTAGGCCCCTCCTGACAGAAACTCCAAAATGAAAACTCCCAGAGATGTCATTTCCAAAATCCAGCAGTTCCACATCAAAGAAAAACTACTGCAGCCGTCAGAAAGAACATTCAAGTATCAGGGAACTAGAGTCAGGCTCACTTAAGACTACATTGTAACTACTTTAATGGAGATCCAAATGGTAAGTGATAAAGGCTTACAACCAATAATAACTTACTTGAAAACCTTGGTATAATCCTCTGGGGGTGGGATGGGGAGGGGAATGGAACTTTAATACAATAGAAGAGTTTAATTTCTAATTTAATTTCTAATGAAGTGCCCTAAACTGAGAAAGAACTGACATGCCAGAATAAGAGTCTAGAGAAACATAGAAAGTTATTTACATTTAGTCAAATGAAAAGAGTAAATGATAATGAAGGACATATATACTAATGGTGAAGATAAAGCAAGTATCCCTTCCCTATCAAGGATTTGTAATCAAGGATCACAAGGGAAGTTAAATAACATACAAACAGAAGGATTGGGTGTGGCTTTTTCTATTTGTTGGTTTTTTAAAGAGGAAAAAGAGAATATAAGGGAAGAAATCAGGAAGAAGGCAGAGGAGCTTAATATTTCATATAATTAGAATGCATAAAACAAAAAGTACACAAATATGGAAAGGGGGAGTCTCATGAAACTGAATCTTGTCTGCATTAGACAAAGAGTAAACATACACGTTTTATTTTAAAAATACATGGGTGGGGAGAGATGCCTTTAAGATGCAGTTTAAACAAATACCAGCTTCAGAGAGTATATCATAAAGGAGGTATTAAAAAGAGAGAAAGTCTAAGTACCAAGACTGGACTTGGAGGAAAGGAGAGGATCACAGATCAGATCACTTCAATTATAGATTACTGCTATTGGTCAGATTCCTTCTCTTTCTCCACCTCCTTTTTCTTTGCAAAGAGGAAAAAGAGAGGAAGGGAAAAAAGTGTAAGAGCATCACCAAGAATGCAAATGGGATAAATTAATAAATTGAAATAGGATAATAGAACAAAAGTGAAAATAGAATTTAGCAATATGCTGTTTATAAGGAACATGTTTTAAACATACAGGTGCACACAGTTAAAATGAAGGACTAGATCATAATTTATTTGATATTCAGACAAATTAAACCAGAAGTAGTAATCATGTTTTTAGATAAGGCAGAAATCGTAGATATTGTTAAGAGAGTGAAGCAAGGAAACTATATTATGTTTAAAGTTAACCATATATAATGAAACAATATCAATACCTAATTGAGCTGAATGGCATAGTATCTAAGGAATAATTAAATTATAGGGAGAAATAGAAAGTAAAAAGTAATAATTGGGGACCTTGAATATTATATAGATCTAGAGTATAAAAAGAATAAGAAAAACTTGAATAGAATTTTAGAAAAGTTAAATATGGTGATTATTGAATGGGAATAGAAAGGAATGTAGCCATTTCTCATTTGTGCATGACTCCTTTACACAAAGTTAACCTATATTTTAGAATATAAAAGCTTCACAGGCAGTTTTGAAAGCAGAAGTATTAAAAAGACACACCCTTTACTGATAATAGTATCATAAAAACTTATCAATAAAAGGCATTTGAATAAAAGGGTTCAAACCAAAGTGGAGACAAAATAATTTCATAATTATGTAATTGATGAGTCAAAGAACAGCTCATAGAAAAGTAGAGAACATAGAAAATTTAAGAAAATCACTGCAGTGAGACAGCTTACCAAAACTTACGGGATGCAGCCAGAGCAGCCCATAGGGGAAAATTTGTGTTACTGAACACTTTTTACCAATAAAAGAGAAAAAGACTGGATCAATGAATTAGGCATGCAACCAAAAAGAAAAAAGGAAAGAAAGAAAAACGCCAAGTAAAAAAGTCCAAACTAAATACAAAATAGAAATTTTAAAAATCAAGAGATAAAATCAGAAGCAAGAAAATCCAATGAACGGATAAAACTAGGAACTGTTAAACAACCTAATAAAACAGATAAGCCATTGACTAATCTTAGAAAGGCAAACCAAAATTCTCATATCAGAAATCAATGGGAACAAAACTGGAAGACCCCCAACTTTCTCACTTCCCATGAAGTACTCTTCACCCTGTCATATTCATATGCAAAGATGGTCATACCTTTGATCTTGCTATTACTCACAAATTTACCATCTCCACCTTGAAGAAGTCTGAAATCCCCATATCCATCCATAATCTGTTGACTTTTCACCTCTTCCTCTGCCTTCTCGTAGGAAACTCTACTTTTCACCCACATCTTGACTTCCAGTCTCTTGACCCATCATTTCTTTCCCCATCCATCTTCCCTGTACTAGTCTCTCTCTCCTCTTTACCCTATCTTGACCTCTTGGTGAACCAGTTCAAGTCTGTGCCATCCTCTCTTGAATCCTTGGCCCTTTTACCATGTTGCTAATTATGCCCTGCCAAGCCTCAACCTTCAGCTTTCGATCATTTCTGCCATTTGGTTCCTTTGCTCCTATGCATATGTTGCTGAATGAAGGTAGAGAAAATCATGTAACCATTCTGATTGGTCCATTATAAATTTATTTTACACAGCCTCACCTGGGCCCTCAAGGCTGCTAAGCTGTCCTTCTATGTCTGTCTTATCAACTCATGAGCCCACTCTCTTCCCCAACTCTTCCAAATATTTTCATCCCTCCTCAAACTTTCCATGGCTGCCCCACCCCCCTCTCAGCAGAGAACTTGGCCTCATATTTTACTGAAAAAAAATTGAGGCCATTTGCCAACAGCTCCCTTTTTTCACCTGTTCCCCATTTCATACCACTCATTTGTCTTCTGCTAGTGTCTCTTCCTTCACCTCTCTCTCACATAATGAGGTAGCCTTACTTAACCACGACTAATCCCAATACCTGCTGAAAAAATCCCATTCCACTCTGTCTCCTCCAACAAATTTCCTCCTTTGTCAACTTCATGTTGTCACTAATTTTCAATCTCTCCCTGTCTCCTGTTTCATTACTTAATGCCTACAAACATGCCCATGTCTTCTCCCATCTTGAAAAAAACCCTCACTTGATCCCTCCATCCTCCCTATCATCCTATATCTTCTCTGACCTTTGTAGCTAAACTCCTCAAAAGTACAGTCTACAATATATGCCTTTACTTCCCCTCCTCTCATCCTCTTAACCCTTTATAATCTGTCTTCTGACCACCTTGTCATTCCACTGAAACTGCTCTCTTCAGAGTTAACAGTGATCTCTTAGTTGCCAAATCCAGTGGCCTTTTCTCCATTTTTATTCTCTATGACCTCTCCACCTTTGACACTGTTGAGCCCCCTCTCCTCATTGAATATTTTCTCTCTAGATTTTCAGGACACCTCTCCTAATTCTCCTCCTACTTATCTGACCACAATTCCTCAGAAGTGTCAGAGACCAATTTAAACTTGAAGTCAGGAAAAACTTCCTGAAAATTAGAGCTATCTAAAAGTGAAATGGCCTGCCTTGAGAGGCAGGGGGTTCTGCCTCAGAATTCTTCAAGCAGAGACTGAATAGTAACTTGTCAGGTTGTAGGGATTCCTTTCATGTATGTTAGACTAGATGGTCCCTGAGGTCCCTTTGAACTCTCCCAAGTCTGATTCTCTCATCCTGTCTATTCGTATTGTGGTTTAATAACTGGAAGAGACCTCAAATTATCTAGTTGTTCAATATCTTCATTTTATAGATAAGAAAACTGAGGCTCAGTGAGGTCAGGCATCTTACTTAGTATCATATAAGTAGATGGCAGCAGATGGAAGGCTAAAAACCAGATTTCCTGACTCCTCATCCTGTGTATTTCTTTTACACAACACTGCCAACAGAAGACTAAGTGTCTTTCCCGTAGCAGCTGTCTGAAAGGCAAAAGCCTTGCCAGAGGGAAAATGGTCTTAAAAGAATTGGAACCAAAGTCAGATCAATAGTACATCCATCCCTTTTTTTGATTCCATGATCACAAAGCTGGCTTGTATATTAGGTTTTATCTTAGTAATACATTAAAAAAATTCTCTATAAATAAAAAAAAATCTGAAAAATGCTGCTATTTTGTGCTGAACAAAAGTAATTTTAATCAGGCTATATAGCTTATAGAATTCCATTAGTTTGGATTTTGTAAATGAAAGAGCCCACAGCAGCATTTTTTTCCCTTTCAGCTATAAAATAGAATAAAAAATTTTTGACATTGGTAATCAGGCAAGAAGAAAGTCTTATGCCATCTGTTGTAGCCTGCTCAGCTATTGCTTTGAGTGGATAAAATTCTAATTACTGTTGAGCAAACTGTATTTGTATGTTAAGGTTATTTTAATATTTTAGGAGATACATTTAAACATAAAGAGCCCAAGAAATAGTTCTACTTTTAAAAACAAAAAGCCTCTACCCTGAAAGTGAGTTAATTAGTAGCTTGGGCAGATAGTGTTTTTTCATAACATTTATGGATGTTTTGTTCACGTTACTTTGTATTGCATGGAATGTGTAGTTATTTTTATTGGGACAGAAGCATTCTATGATGCAAAATTATCATAGCATATTATTATAATTTGAAATGTTGAGCAGTTCGTGTGCATGGATGAATTAAATTTTACTTGAAGTTTTTCTTTTCATAAGATCTTCCCTGTAATGACACATATAGGTAAGAATTGCTTTGCATTTATATGCTTTATGTGTAAACTCTTTCAAACTAATATAGCCCTCCAAGGTGTTCTGTCCATTCTCTTCTTAAAGTTCACTTATTTTGTATCTAGTCACCAGTTGACTCCTTTGCCTCTTTATTTGTATTTGACTATATATATATACATATATATGTGTGTGTGTGTGTGTGTGTGTGTGTGTATACTTACAAGATTGTCTTTAAGTCAGCCCACTCTTTTCACCTTGTTGATTGTACTCTATAAAGTCTAACCTTTCTTTTGATTTGTAAGCAGAATTATCTTTATTTTTTTGAAAGTCCGGGGTTCTAAAGATGACTGTGTAACTGATGTAATATTTTTAATGTAGGTAATGCAGAAGTCAAGTTGAAGTCATATCTGTACCAATTTGGTTAGGTTAGATTTCATATCATTTAGAATTTAAGCTTTTAATTAACTCCCCAATAGTCACTAAATGTTTCATTATGTGTATAATGTCTCTTTGGCCTCTTACTGAGTTATTGTTACAAAGTTATTTTATTATTGTTTTCCAATGAAACTAAAGGCACAAAATGCCAACTACAATAAAATTTAAAATTTATTAGCCTATTTCATTGATTCACAATTCTTATATTAAATGTTAGCCTGAACAAATAAAAACTAATTTTCCTTTGAGAGGGCACTCCATAGGTTTTTAGGTTTTTAGCTTTGATACTGCTTGCTCAGAGAGCTTGGAGTCCTAATGTAAAAGTTGGAGTGTGCTTCTTAAATATTTAATGTATTTCTTGACAGCCATTTAACACATTTCATAGGAAGCCTTAGCCATTTTTACCTTCAACAAGGCCACTTTTCCTTTGTATAATTGGGGGCACATTAAAAAGACATGATTCATCTGGCAGAAAATTAAAATGATGCACTTCTCAGATGAGGCTTTTTCCCCTGATAATTTTTATTCAACTCACTTCAGTTTTATAGTCATTTTTTATACTTAGTGGTATTTCTGTAGGTCCATCAGTTCACTGATGTGAATACTTCCTCTACTGATAGAGATTGCAGCCCATCTGTGCCTTTTCATTCTGTGCAGTTTTTGACCATGACCTTCCAAAAATCCTCCTTAAAGTACCTGCCCAGACTACTGGACACATTCCCCTGTTCCAGGAGATCTTAACCCTTTTATGTCATGGAACCCTTTGGTAATTTGGTGAAACATATGGACCCTTTCTCAGAGTAATGTTTTAAATGCATAAAATATAATACATAGCATTACAAAAGAAGCCAGTTATACTGAAAACCATTTTAATATTGTAATTTAAATTTTTTTAAAAATGTGAATACTTTAAAAAATAAATTTAAGACCCCAGGTTAAGGTTAAGATCCCTTGCTGTAAGCCTTTTAATATTTCAAGGGTACCAGTACAGTGCTTACTTATCTTTTATCTTTCACTCTTACTGCATGGTTGACCCACCTCCTTTTCTGGTCCTTGATTTTGTGTGTGTGTGTTGTGTGTGTGTGTGTGTGTGTGTGTGTGTTGTGTGTGCAAATAATCATTTTTAATACGTGTCAACCTATTTATACATACCATATATATCTGTCCCTTACCCTATGAGGCCTCTTCAGTTGTAATTATTTGTTGATCATGGTATTCTCTGACTTATCACCATTAACTGTGAGATTATTGATGTTAAAATATTTTGCTGCAGATGATGACCAGCCATAATTCCAGAGGATTCATGATGAAGGACTCACCTCCAAACAGAAAAGTGACCAACTCAGTGCAAATTGAGATATATATTATTTTCTTTAGGCATGGCCAATGCAGGAATTTGTTGTTGTTGTTGTTGTTAACATTTACTATAAATATGTGTGATGGGTTTTATTTTTCTTGCTTTCCCAGTAGGGGAAGGTGATGGGGGGAGGTGGAAGGGAGAGATTGTGAATCCCAAAATAAAATTGAATTTTAAAAAATGTTTTGTACCAGGAAGCAGCTTGAAATTGTCAAACAAGATGCTAAGTTTCCTTAATGTGAAACACACTCTCATTGACCTGTTCAGTTCTGACCTTGCTTCATTGTCCAGCTGCAGTGCCTATGATTAATGAATTGATAGATTAAGTTACTAAGCTACCCATCCACATATCATAGTAGACTTCATTCTCTAGGTTTTTCCTGTGTGAATTATTCTTGTAATCACTTGTTTCCTTCAAGACTTAGCTGAAACACCACTTTCTATGTATAGAAGAATATGTCCTTCCCAAATTACCTTCTCTTTTGTTGGTATATATTATGAATATACTTATTTATGTTTACGTTGCCTCCCCCGATGACTGCTTCATTTAATGGTTTTGTATCCTTAGCAACTAGCGCAATGCTTGGGATGTAGATCCTTAATAAATGCTTCTTGATTAAAGAACTTTATTCAGAATAATTTGTCATTTATTGGGAAACCAGACTCTATTTGGCCTTTGCAGAGGACAGCTGTCATGACAGTGGCAAAACACCTTTGAATAGTGTGTGCTCTCCTTATTTTATGCCTTGCTATTGATAATTGGTTACTTTTCTTGATAAATGTTAAATAGCCACAGAGAACTTTGTTCACTGGTATAATAATGCATTCACGAAAGACATCTTGTTGGATTTTTCTCTGAGCAAAATTTTTTTGGGGGGTGGGGGGCTGCTAGGCAGTGGGGTTAAGTGACTTGCCCACGGTCACACGACTAGTAAGTGTTCTATGTCTGAGGCTGGATTTGAACTCAGGTCCTCTTGAATCCAAGGCTCTGCACAAATTTAAAGACACATAAAACAAAGCAAAATCTTTTATTGTCTAAGCCTTTCAGGCCTTTTTATGACGATGAAAATTTTTTTCTGCTCTAGAAAGTAGTACGGCAAAACCTGTTTCTTTTTCATTAAGGATGTCTTCCATACTTATGAGAGTGTTTTGATGTGGTTAATTTCTCCAGCATTATAACAGTTTGGACATAGGACTGAGTTCTGAAATTTAGAGTATCAGCAGTTAAATTCTTGCTTGTAAATGGTTTTTAAAAACCGTATGTGTCTTAGCACCTTCTGCTTTCGTTTCCGTCTTTGCTGATTCCTTGGGTTTCGCCAGACACTGTCCTTCTTGACTTCTGCTCTTTTGATGTTGCTGGACACTCTCTCCTTTCTGGTTTGTGTGACACAGCTTCCCTGTATCTGTCCTCCCCTCCATCTTCTTTAGTGTCCTTTGCTGAGCTGTCACCCATGTTCTGCCTTTTAACTGTATGTGTGTCCCACGTTTCAGCTGTGGGCCCCCCTCTTAGTTTACACTCTCATTGCGGGTGAGCTCACCAGATCCCTTGGATTCGCTTATTGCTATGCAGATGACTCCTATATGATCAATATCCAACCTTTCATTTGTTGAGCTTCAGTTGACATTATAAAGTATCTTTTGGACATTTCTGGTTGGATGACTCATAGGCATTTGACTTAATATGTCCATAAGGAAACTCAGTGTCTTTTCCCTTCTTAAATTCCTATCCCACTCCCTTCTTAAATTCCTTTTTTCTCTCAAGGGTACCACCATCACCAGTTTCATAACCTAGTTATCATCATCTATTCCTCACCTTTACCCTCCATATAAAATTAACTGTCAAGTCTTGTCAGTTCTACTTCTACAAAGTAACTTGCATTCTTTTTTCTCACATCACTAACACTTTAACCCTAATGCTCATCCCCTCTCACCTGTATGCTTATAATAAATAATCTCTGTGTCTCCAGTCTGATTCCCAAAGCACATGTTTGACCTAATTCACCCCCGCTACTCAAGAACCTCCAGTGATTCACTATTTCGACTAAAATCAAAACCAGATTCTTCTCTTTGGGATGTAGTAGTTTAGTTCCAACCAACATTTCCAGATTTATTATACATTCTATAGTCCAAACCCGTCTATTTGCTATCCCACATACACAATGTTTCTTTCATGTTTGCATAGGCCATCCCCCCCCTTGCCAAAGATGTACTTCTTCCTCATCTCTGTATATTAAATTACTTATTTCCTACAAATTTCAGCTCAAGTGCTACCTGCTATGAGGCCTGTCCCAATCCTCTCAACTGGTAGTACTTCTTTACCCTGAAATTAACTTGTATTTACCGTTTACTTACTCTTTGAGTGTATATAATTACTTAAATGTATATACCTTGTTTGTCTGAAAAGAACATCACCTCCCTGGGGGCACAGACTGTTTCTTTTTAGTCTTTGTATCCTTAGTTTCTGGCAAAATACCTGGCATATAGTAGACAATAATGCTTGGTGATGGAATTCTGCCACCATCCCTGTTTAAATGATAGATGACCATATAGGATGGAGAGTCATTTTGTATTTTTGTTAAATGGCTTGCAGTGACCCAAAGTTTCATTTCCTCTTGGGCAGTCTACCAGTAATGATCCTATTCATGTTAGTAATGATAGTTTTCGTGTATTAGACACATTCATCACCAAGATTGAGCTCAAATCTTTGCAGCTTGGTTGAACCTATCAGAGTTTGTTCTCCATTGGCAGTGGGGGGGGCAGGGGGAGGTTGAGAACCTAAGGTCACCACTTCCATCATAGTAAGGCATCAGAGTAGGACTTATCTGGAAGAATAATTGTTACTGTTCCTGAATTGCCACATCCTACTACACATAATCTCAAAAACCCTCTGTAAAATCACTTAACTTTATTGCAGGTTTATAACATTGTTCCTGTGGAAATTCTTTAAAATTCAGTTTTATTTTCAGTTTTTTGTTCTTACCTTTTCCCCCTTCCTCACCCATTTTGAGAAGGCAAGAAAAACAAACCCTATTACAAATATGCATACTCCTGCTAAACAAATCCCTGTATTAGACATGGCAAAAAGAAGACAAAATTATGCTACAATTTGCACTTAGTCCATCAGCTTTCTCTTTTTTTGAGATAATTTTTTTAAAAAATATTAATATTTATTATTCCCTCAATTATATGTTAAAACTATTTTAACATTTGATATATTTTTTTAAATTTTGAGTTTCAAATTCTATTCCTCCTTTCCCTCCCCCCTCACTGAGATGGTCAGCAATCTGATATAGGTTATACATGTATAATCATGTAAAACATTTCCATGTCAAACAGAAAGAAAGGAAGAAAAATGGAAAAATAGTATACTTCAGTTTGTATTGAGAACACTGTCAGTTCTTTCTCTGTAGCCCGATGGCATATTTCATCATGAGTCCTTTGGGATTGTCTTGGATCATTGTATTGCTGAGAATAGCTAAGTCGTTCACAGTTCTTCATAGAATATTGCTGATACTGTGTACAACGTTCTCCTGGTTCTGCTCACTTCTCTTTGCATCAGTTCATGTAAGTCTTTCCAGGGTTTCTGAAATCATTTTGCTTGTGATTTCTTATAACACAATAATATTGCATCATAATCATATACCACAACTTGTTCAGCCATTCCCCAACTGATGGGCATCCCCTCAATTTCCAATTCTTAGGTACCACTAAAAGAGCTGCTATAAATATTTTTTTTGTACAAATAGGTCCTTTCCCCATCTCCTTTTTTAAATCTCTTGGGATATAGATTTAGTAGTGGTATTGCTAGATCAAAGGATATGGACAGTTTTATAGCCCTTTGGGCATAGTTCCAAATTGTTCTCCAGAATGGTTTGATCAGTTCACAACTCAACTAGTTGTGCATTAGTGTCCCAGTTTTCCCACATCCCCTCCAATATTTATAATTTTCCCTTTTTGTCATATTAGCCAATCTGGTAGGTGTGAGGTGGTACCTCAAGAGTTAACTTAGTTTGCATTTCTCTAACCAATAGTGATTCAAAGGGGCAGCTAGGTGGTGCAGTGGATACAGCACCAGCCCTGTAATCAGGAGGACCTGAGAGCAAATCCACATGATACTTATTAGCCTCAGACACATGATACTTAGTAGCTATGTGACCCTAGGCAAGTAGCTTAACCCTGATTGCCTCACCAGAAAAATAGGGGGAAAAAATAGTGATTCAGGGCATTTTTTTTCATGTGACTATAGGTAGCTTTGATTTGTCTGAAAACTGCCTGTTCATATCCTTTGACCATTTATCAGTTGGGGCATTGGGGAATTGTTTGTATTCTTAAAATTTTGACTCAGTTCTCTATATATTTGAGAAATGAGGCCTTAAAACTTTTAAATTTTATGTAATCAGAATTATCTGTTTTACATTTTCTAATGCTCTCTATAACTTATTTGGTCTAAATTCTTCCCCTGTCCATAGATCTGACAGGTAAACTATTCCGTGCTCTCCTAATTTGCATATGATATCACCCTTTATGTGTAAATCACCGACCCGTTTTATCCTGTCTTGATATACAGTGAGATATTGGTCTCTACCTTGTTTCTGCCATACTGTTTAATTTTCCCAGCAGTTTTTTCCATCAGCTTTCTATCTGGAACTGGATAACATGTTTCATCATGAGGCCTTTGGAATTGTGGTTGGTCATTGTGTTGATCAGATTTACTAAGTCTTTCAAAAGTCTTACAAAGTATATCTTAACAATGTTGCTATTATTATATCAGTTGTCCTCCTGGTTCTACTCACTTCTCTTTGTATCAGTTCATACAAGTATTCCTAGCTTTTACTGAAACCATCCTCTTCATAATTTTTTACATCAAATAGTATTCAATCACATTCATATGCCAAAACTTGTTCAGCTATTCCCCATTGATGGATATCCCCTCAATTTCTAATTCTTTGGCACCACAAAAAGAGCTGCTATTCATATTTTTGTATATATAGGTCCTTTATCTTTATATATATACATATATATATATTCTATATTTCTGTATCTTCCTATATCCCTTTAGGATGTAGACCTAGTAACAATATTGCTGGATCAAAGGATATGTACAGTTTAATAGCTTTTAGGGCATAATTCCAAATTTCTTTCCAGAATGTTTGGACTAGTTCACAGCTCTACCAACAATGCATAGCCTCTTTTCCCACATCCCCTTCAGCATTTGTTCTTTTTCATCATCTCAGTGAATCTGATGGGCGTGAGATAATATGTCAGAGTTGTTTTAATTTGCTTTTCTTTATTAGTGATACAGAACATTTTTGAAATGGCTCTTGATTCCTTTGATTTCTTTTTCTGAAAACTACCTATTTATATCCTTTGACCATTTTATCTATTGGAGAATGGCTCTTTTTCTTGTAAATTCGACTCAATTCCTATATATCTTGGAAATGAGACCATTATTAAAGAAATTTGCATGAAGATTTTTCCCATTTTCATGCTCCTCTAATTTTACCTGCACGTTTTGTTTGTGCAAAAAATGTTTTAATTATGTGAATCTTTACCTCCTGTGAATTTCTCTACCTCTTGTTTGGTCATGACCTCTTCCCCTATCAGTACAATGTAACAGGTAATTTCTTCCATGTTCAACTAATTTGCTTATGATGTTACCCTTTATGTCTAAATCATGTATCCATTTTGAGCTTATCTTGCTGTATGGTGTGAGATGTTAGTCTATACCTAGTTTCTGACTTTGCAGTTTTCTCAACAGTTTTTGTTGCGTAGTGAATTCTTGACCCACTAGCTGGAATGGTTGGGTTTTTCCTATGCTAGGTCATTCTGATACCCCACACACCTTTACCATGAATAATTAAGCACTGTTCTGTATTGCTCTATGTAGGCACCTTTTGGAAACTATAAAGGACATAGTACTACACATGGAAAATAGAATATCTCTGTAATGAGTGTTTATTAAATGGAAAAAAGAAACAAACTATAGAATGTATATTGTCTTCCTTATTTGTCAAGTCCATTTGTTTGTGAGGGTACCACATCAAATGAAATGAACTATAATCTGCTTCCTGAGCTGGCAAACCTTCACTGCTACTGTTAAAGGTGGTTTTTGAGGAAATACAGACTTTAAAAAGTAAAATTGACTCCTGGCTGGTTAATTGGAAAAACACTGTCTTGGTCAAATTACAATATAATTCCCAAGGCCACCTTTAAAATTCTAAATTTCTTAGTTGGAAAAGTAAAATTGAGCAACCTACAAAATCTTAAAAGTCTTTTTTAAAACTTCCAGAAAATACATTGAAATTGGTTATCAGGATCGAGATCACTAAACTTTTATCATCACTACTTTTAGAAAATAATACATTGAAGAGGGAAATTAGTGGGGAGAGGAGTATGAAGACAAAGTTGGTAAGGAGAGAAATTCAGGGCACACAAAACTGAGTGGAGATATTTTCAGTCTTCTTGGTAGCTGAACCATGTTACAGTGAATACATGTTGAAGAATATGGAGGGAGGGGAAAAGTTGCAAATTGCATGCAGGAAGCTTGTAATTTAGTTGTGGAAGAAGAAATAAAGCATTTTTGCAGAACAAGTATCAATGTGCACACATTTAATCTAAACTATTGCTAAATTTTAAAGAGAGAAAAGGAAGAAAAACCAAGATACACACTTTTAAAAAAATCTTGCTTTCATGAAAGTGAGAGAAATTCTAAAGCCAAATGATAGTGGTAAATCTCAGATGAACCACAGTGAACCAAAGTTAAAACAAGGTTCTTATAAATTGCAAAGTAGTACTACTTTTATTATCAGAATACTCAACTTTGGCCCAATTTTAAGCTCAATTACCTGAACCAAGTAGCCAGCAAAATAAAAATTCTGTTGATAAAAGACTGTGTTACTTGTAATGGGCTAGCAGAAAAAGTTTTTTTTTTAACAAAATACAAAACCCATTCCTGTTAAAAACACCAGAAAGCATAAGAATAAATAGGGCTTTTCTTAAGATAAGTAGGAGCTATCTAAAACCAAAAACAAGCGTTATCTGTGATGAGGATAAGCTAGAAGCTATTCCATTGGGATCAGAGGTTAAGCAAGGATGTCCATTATCACCATTACTATCTAGTTTAATATTAGAAATGTAATATTGCCCAGTGCTTAATTATTTGTGGTAATGGGGAATGGGGTAGCATTGATAATTGAAATTTATAGATTATCTAAAACCTATTGAGTCATTAATTTCAACCTTCACTTCACCAAAATTCTTTAGAGCTACCAGCAGTATCTTAATGTACTAATTTATACTTCCCTTTGCTGCCTATTCATCCAGTGGTTGGTTTTTATGTTTAGTTGTTTTTCTATCATGCCTGACTCTTTGTGACCCTGTTTGGGGTTTTCTTGGCAAAGATACTTTCTCTGGCTCATTTTACAGATGAGAAAACTGAGGCAAACAGGGTTAAGTGACTTGCCCAAGATCACACAGCTAGTAAGCGTCAGAGGCCAGATTTGAACTCATGAAAATGAGTCTTCATGACTCCAGGCCTAGTACTCTATCCACTGTGCCACTGCCCAACTAGCTACCACCCAGTGGTAGAGAATCTTAAAAAGTAGTGAGATGGCCAAAGTACAGATCATGAGAAAGAAGAAGATGAGAAGCAAGTTGTCTGGAAAATCTACAGTAACAATTATTGTCAGAACCTTGTCATGTGGCCAACAAGATGGGGGGAAACATTTGTTCCAGATCCCAAATCTGGAACTCTCCAAATAAATCCTAAGACCCCAAAAGAAGAATTAGGTGCCAGAGGTACAACAGTTACAACTTTCCACTTTACAGCAAAGCACAGATCCCAACTAAACAGTCTTATTAATAACAGTGCAGGATACTGACCTCTGACATGCTCAACCCCCACTAGCTCTTCACCTCATGATTGCACAGAAACCAACCCATGGGCTTGTACTTTGGGACTTGAGGATATTCCTACAGTGGAGAACCTCAATGCTGCCAAATTGCTTAGGAGAGAAAGTTGTAAGGTGGGAGGGAGGAGTGTTTCTTCTTAGATGAGGGAACTGTAAGGACACAGAAACTTTGCCCAGAAAACTGACTCCATCCTCCCCTAATCCTGCAAAAAGGGGAAAATATTTCCTAAGCCCATTCAGAGAATTAAAGAAAGGAAATAACTTGGGCAGGAGCCTTTGTGTGGGATTGCATGAGGCCTGAAGGAAAGAGAGTAGCACATAGCTTGGGCCATTTCTTGTGCCCGTAGAAATTAACTTGGGTAGGGACAAGGGTCAAGGCTGGTGAAAAGTAAATTCTTTAATGTGGGAGGAGGCTGAAACAGCTTTGAGGTACAGACCTGGGGGTTACACTCAACGTCAAGATGAGGGGAAGCAGGGGCAGCTACGTGGCATAGTTGATAAAGTGGCCCTGAAGTCAGGAGGACCTGAGTTCAAATCCGGTGTCAGACCAAACGCCTGACACTTACTAGCTGTGTGACCTGGGCAAGTCACTTAACCCCAATTGTCTAAAAAAAATGAGGAGAAGCCAGAGAGTGAGCTAGAAAAAAAAAAGAATAAAACCACAGAAGTATTGAGAAATAAGAAAATTCAGTTAAAAATCAAGAACACAGGCAGATACGTCAACAGAGAAGTTCCAAAAATTAGGAAAATGAATAACAAAACACCTAAAAGATTACAAATTTCTCTAAGTAAACCATACCTAGTTTAAAATTTTTCCTTTATTTTATTTTAGTAAGTTTGCAAGACAGAGCCAGTTGAACCAATACCTGATGAAACAACCCTGTGGATTCCCAGGAGAGTATAGAACTGCTGGAGGATGTTCCAGAATGGTTCAAAAGAGAAGTCAATCATGTAGGATTAGATGGTGACAAAAGGGAGAATATACACCCTTAAGGGCAGAAATAATTAAAAAGTAGAAAAATAAATCCTGAGATGAGTCTCTCTAAGGAAGCAAGAGAGGGAACAACAGAATAGGAATACAGGTATATGGTCATGGGATAAACATTTTCTCCCAATCCTCACAACCTCTCAAAACTCTCCAAAATAAGAATTACATGCAAGAGGTAAACTAATCACAGCTGTTTCCATAGGCCAAGAAACCGGCAAGTGTTACAAGATTATAATCTGATGAATTAAAAGTGGAGAAGAATCCCTAATGATGTTACTCAGCACCCCTGCCTTACAGTTCCATTACTTTGACTGGGCAGCACAACCAGACCCACAAGCTTGCACTCTGGGATCCACTCAGCAATCTCCTTACTGCCATTGCAGTCTCTGCTCAGCCTGTTCCTGTGCTTACCTCATCATTGTGTGGTGGGAACTCAAATCAGAAGTCAATCAGAATAGAAAAACTTGAACTGGTGGTGGCAAGTCTTTTTGGCAAAAAGAGAGAACAGGGAGAGCCAAGATGGGGAGTAAGAAGTAGCTCTTACCTTCCCTTATTAACCTCTGAAAGCTCAGAAAATATCACCCCAGGAAAAACCCTGGATCAGCTGAACCAGAAGAAAGATGGGGTGCAGCAGCCCAGTGGCCCAGGAAGCTTGAGGGACTAACAGGAAAGGCCCTTCTTGTCCTGGGGGAAGGGGAACAATACAGAATGAGAGGCATCGGTAAGCTAGCGGAAAGTCCCACCTCAGCATACCAAGAGGAGATCAGTGGGTTAAAGGGATCCAAGTAAGTGGATTAATCTGATCTAACTAAGAAAATGTACTGAGAGAAAAGGAACAGAGGAGGCAGACAAGGGTAAATTACATTACAGGAAAAGACACCAGAACCTATTCCAGCAGAAGGAAAGAAGGGAGGGAGATGAGCATAGTTTGAACCTTACTCTAATCAGATTTGGCTCAAAAAGGGAATAACATAATCAGTTAGATACTAATATTGATAGACTTAACCCTTCTCAGCAATACGAGGATCTAAGACATCTCCAGAGGCCTCATGATAGAAAATGCTATCCACATCCAAAGAAAGAACTATGAAGTTTGAATGCAGATCGAAGCATACTATTTGCTATTTTTTTCTTCTGTTGTATTTTGTTTCCTCTTTCTGGTGGTTCCTCTTATTGGTTCTAATTCTTACTTACATCATCACTAATGTGAAAATATGTTTAATAGAAATATATATGTGTAGCCTGTATCAGATTGAGCAGTCTTGGGGAGGAAGATGGAGAAGGAGGGGGAGAAAAATTTAAAACTCAAAAGTTTATGGAAGTGATTATTGATAAATCAAAATAAATTAATTTTTTAAAAAAGAGAACAGTTAATTGGAAATACAAGTAATTTGGAAGAAGAAGCAAAAAGTGATAGTTAAAACATCTCCAATCTAAGCAAAATATAATGATCATGTGGGATTGATGAATAGAGACAACTTAAGAATCATAGACCTCTTAGAGCACAAGCAAAAAACCTGAGCAAGAATGCAAGAAATAATACAAGAAAGCTACCTAGAACTTGTGAACAGAAAAAACATTGCCAGTCAAAATAATCCTCAAATCTCCAGGAAAACAAAACGAACATGCTGCAAAACTCCAAGACACATTATAAATACAATTAACATTCAACAGTTGCAAAAAGGAAATGCAGAAATCCAGTAGAAGAAAGGCCTTCAAACGTAAAGGAAAGAGAATTCAAATAAAGATTATTTTATACCCACCAGAAACTGAAGAAGGGAATGGAATTATGTGTTCCTAACATTAAGATATATTTATATATAATGTGTATATGTGTGTATATGTATGTACACACATATATGTAATACAATACAGTGTATATACATTATATACAAAAGGGTATCAATGTACAACCTAAAATAGCAATTGAAAGCCTAAGCCTAATCATCAATGGAAAAATGATGGACGTTCAAAAAGGAAGCATTTGAACTATTCCAAGGGATTAAAAAAAAGGACACAAACCAATTATTTCCTAGCAACAGAAGCATAAGAAAGACAAATAGAGAAAACAATCAAGGAATGCACTGGTAATGAAATAAATTAGCCTAGGAAAAAAAAAGGAAAAATATAGAAAGAGAAACACATAGATGTTGATAACAACAAAATAACAATAGGAAGACCATTAAGAGATTTTTTTTAAAGTACACCATGAGAGAAAGATGAACATGGAATTCAAATAAGAGTGAAGGTGGATGAAGAGGCTTAAAACACCAGTGGACTAAACCTTCTGCCTACAGGTGAATCAATATTTTTCATAGAACTAAGCTACAGAGTGGGAGGATTCTTAAAAAAACAACAAAACAACCAAAAAAAGTTTAAGAGAGAAAATAATTCCTACAGTTAATGAAGAAGGAAGAATGGGTGAAGGAGCCAAAAGGGAAAGATTGAAATAATAAAAGAAGGAAGAAAATTTCAACCTGGAAGTCCCAATTGCTGCTTCCATGTGGGGAGTGGGGAGAAAGAGGTATTTTATAATGGGAGATGGGAACATCACAATGTGTATGATCCGTAGGGATTTGTTGCTTAGTGGGACGAGAATAAAGAGAACAAAGGAAAGAAATCCATTTTAGAAAAAGGTGCAGAAAATGAAAAAAAGGAAGTTGATGAGGAGGAGATGAAAGAAGACTTTACTTAATTGCTTAACTAAAAGAAAAAAGGGACAGAATTAGATAACTAAATAAAAGGAAGAAAGAAATGAATTAAGTAAAACTTAATTTGATTACTAGGGAGGGATTTTGAGGGTAAAGGGAAGAGAGCCTATAGAGTGACTTGCCCAAGGTCACATGGCTAGTAAGTGTCTGAGTCCAGGTTTGAACTGTCTTCCTGACTCCAAGCCTGGAATTCTATCCACTCTACCTCCTAGCTGCTCTTGCTCTAAAGTAGATTAAGCAAAAACAACTGAAAGAGTAGAAACAAAAACAAAAAATCTAACTCAGGGGAAAAAAATAACAACTTAGAAGTGGAAGAAAATATAAACCTAACTTCTACCTTTAAATATGAATGGATTAAATTCCAGTAACATGAGGGAGTGACAAATTGGATCATAATTCTTCAGAAGAACGTGACAATTACAAAACAAAATAAAACAAAACTGCTCAGAATGTTAGAATATGGAAAATAAAGTACTAATCAAAAGAATCCACAAATTCCCTACTGGAACATAAAACAAAGCCTGTGCTTCAAACTCTTAAGATATGTAGTGGTTAAAATTTATATTCTAATTACAGTGAGCAAATTTGCAAAGCTCCCAGGAGAAAGACTTTCAAATGTAAAGAATATTCAGATACTACAAGACCATTCAGAGCCCACCAAAAAACCATAAAGAAAAGCAATACTATATCCTGGAAAACAGGTAGTCAGGATACAACCTAAAATTATTTGTCCTACAAACCTAAACCAAATTATGAATAAAAAAATAGTGGTCATTTAAGACACTTGGAACATTACTAGAAAAGACTATTTGTAATCAGATTATTCATCTTGCAAATACCCTAAACCACAGAAACACTAGAAAGGTAAGGAAATGCAATTACCAACAAAAAACCCCTGCTCTTAGAGAAAGAAGAGGAAAGACCCGTAAGCTATTGTTAGTAAAAGAACACCTAGAAATAAAGGAAATAGAAGTGATAGTAAAGGAACAGTCTTAAAGAATAGTCTCCAGGGCTATAGGAAGATTTATTTTGTAATGAGAAGTGAGGGCCTCATAATGGTTGCAATGGGAAGAGAATTATTTAGAAGAACAAGCTAAAGAAATCCTTAGTAGGAAAAAAAATACGGAAGAAATAAAAGTTGGAAGGGACAGTAGAGGATTTTGAATTAACTACATAACTGAAAGTAGGGGAAAGAGAGGAGGAATTATACAACTATATAAAGGAGAGAAATAAATAGTTAAATAAAACTCAAAAACTAAAGAAAGGAGTTGACAAATGAAACATGGGCAAGGAGAGAATATAAAATTGAACAAATTGCTGGAGAAATTGGAGATTAAAGTATAATGGCATCTATGCATTTCTCAAGACAATTTTACAAAATTGATGAAAATTTTACAAAACTTGATTACGTCTTAGAACATAGGGATATTGCAAATGAATGTGAAGAGGTAAAAGTACTAAGCACATCCTAGCACATCCTTACACATCTTAACACAATAAAAAATAACAATCAGTCATGAAATCCTAAATAACATGAGGCAGTGAACAAATCATAGAAACAATTATGTGAAAGGCAATGACAGTGGCTAAACAACATACCAAAATTTCTGGGATACATCTATAGAAATACTTGGGGAATATTGTACTCCTGAACATATACATTAGCAAAACAGAAAAAGAGAGGATTAATTAATTAAATATGCATTAAAAAATTAGACACCCAGCAAATAAGACAAGCTGAGAATAAGCACAAACATCTTCAAAATTAGAGGAGAAGTAGATAAATTGGAAAGACTATAGAACTGGAAAAAAAATTAAATACTGGTTCTTTTAACACTAACAAAATTGATTAACTTTTTTTGCCAAACATTAAAAGAAAAGGGCAAACAAATCAATAAAATTAAAAAATGGGTAACATGAAATTACAAGAAAGTCCAAAATCAAAACTATCGGGACCTACTATGAACAGTTATAGTCCAAGAAAACTGGAAACGCAAAAGATATACCGGATTGCCTTCAAATTTATAAACTATCCAAATTAATAGACACAACACAAGATAGTTTGAGTAATCCAGTTTTAGAAAGGGGAAATAAAACTAGCTGTAAAGTGACTGGTGGGGTGGGGTAGTGGTAATCTGGTGGATTTACAAGAGAATTCTTTACTACTTTTAAAGAAGAATTAGTACATTATTTATACTTACATATAAGAAAAATAAAACATAGGCTTATAGAGATCTTTTTTAAATCATAAAAAGTTTCTCTCTTGATACAGGTCAGAGAAGAGTAACAACTGGTTTGAAGCTTAACGTAAAAATTAAAAAAAGAAACCAAGATCTTGGTAACTGATTCCATTGCTTCCTTGCAAATAGAGGTGTGAGAAATGGGAACGGTGTCAGATTTTATATTCTTGGGCTTCAGGGTCACTGTAGACAGTAATTGTAGCCATGAAATTAAAAGATGCTCCTTGGAAGGAAAACTATGGCAAATCTGGACAGCATTCTAAAAAGCAGAGACAGCTTGCTGACAAAGGTCTGTGTAGTCAAGCTTTTTTTTTTCCAGTAGCAGTATATGGCTGTGAAAATTGGACTACTGAGGAAAGCTGAGTAACACAGAATTGACAGTTTTGAATTGTGGTGCTGGAGAAGACTTTTGAGAGTCCCTTGAACAGTAAGGAGATCAAATTAGTCAATACTTGAAGTAATTAATTCAGGCTACTCACTGGAAGGTCACATACTGAAGCTGAAGCTAAAATACATTGGCCACATAATGAGAAGATAGGACTTATTGGAAAAGACTGATGCTGGGAAAGATTGAGGGCAAAAGAAAAAGGGGATGGTGAAGGATGAGCTAAATAGATAGTGTTATGGAAATAGCAAAAGTGCACTTGAACAGATTCCAAGATATTGTGAAAGATAAAAGGGCATGGCATGCTATGTGCCTGGAGTCACAAAGAGTCAGACATAACTGAATGACAAATCTGTCTAAAACCAAGAGCAAGTATGTGTAATGGGAATACGTACGTTAGAAACTCTTCCAATAAACAAGAATAAAGCAAGAGTACCCTCCATATAGTTCTAGAAATTCTTGCAATAGCAGTAAAACCAGAGAAAGAACTTATAACAAAGTAGGTAAAGAGGGGAGACAAGACTATCCCTATTTGTTGGTGATATAATGATTTACTTAGAAAATCCTAGGAAATCCGTGAAGAAACAAATTAAGAAAATTAGTAGTTAGCCAAGCCATGGGCTACAAAATAAACCCACAAAAATCAGCAGTATTTCTGAATTACAGCAGCAAGATTTATGAGACTAATAAAAAGAACTACAAAATGCATAAAATAGTTGAGAGTTATTCTACTAAAGCACACTCATTTCTTATGTAGATTCAATTACAAACTGTACCTTAAAGAAATAAAACACAACTTAAAGGAGATTAGAGGAATATTTAGTGCTGAAAGCTGGACTATGCCAACATAATAAAAATGACAATATTGCACAAGTTAACTTACAAATTTAATATACCAATTAAATAGGGTGTAAGGACACTAGATTTGTAGGGGAGCAGACAATCCTGCCGACTATGCCAATTATAAGGAGACTGATCTGTTCTTCCCTGATATGCCTATTATAGGGACACACACCCTCTGAGACAATACTGAGATACTGAGGAAAGACGGGCCTATCCCAGCTTGTTACTAAATAGGTTTTATTAGGGCTAATGGAAGGGGAGGGGTTTACTCATGCCCAGTCCTTGGTGTCAGGAGAACAAAGGTGGATCCCCACATCAGTCCCAGGACAGGTCAGATGTTATGTAGAAATGAAACAAAGAAGGCATAATGCCAGAGATGGCCCAAGGTCCCATGCAAATTTTCCTATCAGATAGTCCTTCTTATGTTGTTTATATTCTTCTGTGGAGTAATAGTTCATATTCTCACTCTGGCTACTATTGTACAAAGGGATACTTTATGGAACTTGGGAAAATAACAACAGAATTCATTTGGAGGAGCAAAAGATTTATATCAAGAGGAATAATGAAATAGGTAGGAATTAAGAGGGCATAGCACTTTCAGACCTTATGCTATTACAGAACAGCAGTTATCAAAACCATTTGGTATTTGGTTTAAAAACAAACACAAGTAGCTCAGTGGAACTTGAATGGACTAGACAAGGCAGAATCCGAGATAATGGAACCCTAGTTACCTAGTGTTTAGTATACCCCAAAATACAAATAACTTAGGAAAGAATTCCCATTTGTTGACAACTACTGGGAAACTGGAAAGTAGTCTGACAGAAACTGGCCTCAGCCTAACACCTTAAATCACATTCCACATTAAATTCTAAATGGATATGTCACCTGAATGTTAAAGGTCATACAATAAAAAAAAAGCAGATTGTATACTTTTCATAGTCATGTATAGGAGATCAGTTTTTTTGGGAATTATAACTGATACTTTGCTTTTTAAAATTAATTTATTTTTAATTTTCAGCATTGACTTCCACAAGATTTTGAGTTCCGCATTTTCTCCCCATCTCTCCCAAGACAGCATGGATTCTGAATACCCCTTCCCCCAATCTGCCCTCCCTTCTATCATCCCCCACCCTCTTATTTCCTTCCCCTTCTATTTTCCTGTAGGACAGGATAGATTTCTATACCCCATTGCCTCTAAATCTCATTTCCCAGTTGCATGTAAAAACAATTTTTAACATTCGTTTTTTAAAACTTTGAGTTCTAAATTTTCCCCCTTCGTCCCTTTGCACCCACTTTCATCGAGAAGGCAAGCAATTTGACATAGTTATACATGTGTAGTCGTGCAAAACACTTCCATAATAGTCATATATAGGGAAGACTATAATTCCCTCCATCCTATCCTGCTCTCCTGTTTATTCTATTCTCTCCTTTGACCCTGTCCCTCCTCAAAAGTATTGGCTGCTGATTGCTCCCTCCCCAAACCTGCCTTCTCTTCTATCATACCCCACCCTCTTATCCCTTTCCCTCTATTTTCCTGTAGGGTAAGATAGATTTCCATACCCAATTGAGTGTGTATGTTATTCCCTCCTTAAGCCAAATTCAATAAGAGTAAGGTTCATTCATTCACTCTCACCTCCCCCCTTTGCCTCCACTGTAAAAGCTTTTTCTTGCCTCTTTTGTGTGAGATAATTTACCTGTCCCTTTCTCCTCCTCCCAGTACAAGTCTCTCTCACCCCTTAATTTTATTTTTTACATATTATCCCTTCATATTAAATTCACCCTGTGCCCTCTGTGTATATATACATATACGTATATGTGTATGTGTGTGTGTATATATATGTGTGTATGTGTGTGTGTGTGTGTATATATATATATATATATATATATATAATATATATATATATATATATTCCCTAGGAGATCAGTTCTTAACCTAAGAGTAAAGTAGAAAGTTTAGATAAAATTGAAAAGCTTTTGGACAAAATTAATGCATCTAGGAAGAGAACATAGGCAGTGACTAGAAAAGTTTTGCTATCAAATTTCTCACGAGTTTGATCTCTGAGCTATATAGACAACTAACAAATAGACAAAAAACCATTCCCTGATAGGTTATAAACAAGCAATTCACAAAAGCAGAATTGCAAGCCATTAACAACATATGAAAGAATTCTCCAAATCACTAATAACCAGCGAAAGGCAAATCAGAACAACTGGGGGGCGGGGTTCACCTCATACCCAGTAAATTGGCAGAGAGGACAAAAGATGGAAATAGTCAAATGTCGGAGGGGTTGTAGAAAGACAGGCATGTTAATATAGTGTTGGTGGAGCTGTAAATTAGTACAACTGTTTAGAAGCAATGTGGAATTAGGCCAAAAAAGTGACTAACGTGCTCGTGTCCAATGCCCCACAGTTGCCACTGCGAGGCTTATATCTGCAGAGGCCATTGACAAAAAGATAGATTTCGTTTACACCAGTATTTTTGTGGCTTCAAACAACTGGGAACAAAGTAGATGCCTTTGATTGAGAAATGGCTCACCAAATTGTGATACAGCATGTTGCTATGCTGTAAGAACCAATGAAGAGAATGCTGGAAGCATGGAAAGACTTGCATGAATTGATGCGCAGTGAGCAGAGTCAAGAACATAGTATGCATAATAACTAGAACAATGTAAAAAGCAAGAAGAGGAAGCACAAAACACAAATGAATGTGAAAAAATGATAAAAAAAATGAGCTTTGTTCTCAGTAACACACACATGAGAAAATACTTCCCCACCCCTTCTTCTTAAAGGGTTTTTGGTTAGAAAATGATAACTTTCTAAATCACTTCATTTTACTAAGTTACATTCAGCAAACATTTTATTTATTAAAATTGACAGCAAACATGGCTTTTTATATGTTTTGAATAAATTTTACATTATGTTAATGGGTCATTCATTCATATTTTGCTTATGCATTGTCTTCTATTTACAACCTCTGTAATCTTTGACAAGTTACTAAATAACTCTGTAATTCCATTCCTTATTTCCAAAATGAGATTGGAAGGTCCTTTCATCTTTCAGTCTATGATGCCAGCATACTACGGATTCAAGGAAGGAAGGAAGGAAACAGATATTTATTAACCATCTACTATATGCCAGGCACTGTGTTAAGCACTTTTATAAATATTATCTTATTTGATCCTCATAACCCTGATAAGTAGGTGGTACTATTATCCCCATTTTATAGTTGAGGAAATTGAACCAGACAGAGGTTGTGACTTGTCCATGGTCACATAGCTAGTGAGTGAGATCAGATGTGAACTAGTTTTTCCTGACTCCAGACCTAGTACTCTACCCACTGTGCCACCTAGTTTACTTCTAGACTGAAAAAAGTATTAGGTGAATTCTCCTGCTCAACAGAGCCAAGATGGGAAGTAAAGGCAAGGACTTTCCTGAGCTCTTCCAAATTCCCCTCCAAAAAGCTTTAAAATAATGCCTCAAAATGAATTCTGGAGTTGTAGAACCAACAAAAGGACAGGGTGAAACAATTTTCCAGCCCAAGACAACTTAGAAAATTGGCAGGAAAGGTCTGTCTCGCTGGAGTGAGAGTGCAGCACAGGCCTATGCCCCCATCAAGCCAGCAGCAGGCCTTGGGGGGCAGCTGAATCAGTGGTGGTAGTTTCTGGAGCTGAGCCACAGATGGTAAGGGGGTCAGACAAATGGTCAGAAGGAAATTGCAAGGGATCCTTTGCTGGCACTGAGTGCAGGATTCTGTTTCACTGCCCATATGTAGTTCCTACTTGCAGTCTCAGGGTGAGGAATACTAGCACGCTAAAGATTGTGAACCTTAATCTCATCAGAATTGGCTCAAAGAGGGGATAGCGTTCACACTGATTGGGTATAGAAATTTATCTTCATCTGTAGGTAAGTAGGAGGAGAAAGGGATAGGAGCAAAGAGGGACTGATAGGAAAGAGAGTGGATTTGGGGAGGCAGTGGTCAGAAGCAAAACACTTTTGAGGAAAGACAGGTGAAAGGAGAGGGAGAAGGATAAACAGGAAAAATAGGCTGGAGGGAAATATACAATAACTATAATCATGAAAAAAAATTTTACAAAACAGTGATCTAAGACAATTGAGAAGGACCCGTAATGAACAATGCTACCTCCCTCCAGGGAAAAAATGAGTGTGAATGCAGATTGAAGCATACTTTTTAAAAAATTGTCATATCTTTCTTGTTTTTTCTTTTTTCTTTTTTTAATTTTTGGTCTTTTACAACATGACTAATATGAAAATATGTTTTTCATGACTGCACATATATAACATATCAAATTGCTTGCCTTCTCAGTGAAGAGGAAGGGGAAGGGAGTCAGGTGGGAGAAAATTTGGAAATCAGAATTTTAAATGAATGTTAAAAATTGCTTTTACATGTAATTTGAAAAAAAATTTAAGAAATATGACAAAAGACAGTATTAAATACCTACCACATGCCTGATATTGTGCTTCTGTGTACAGTGAATCACACACACATACTTTGAGACCTGTCCCTTTCTTTGTGGAGTTTATAATATGAATGAAAAGAAACATTGGAAAACAAATTGTGTGGTATGAGCCCCCAGGTCCCTAAAAACTTTGAGAAATGAAGAAACTGAAGATGAGAGAGTTAAAGACTTGCCTCAGGGCACATATGTAGTCTAAACTCTGACTAACCTTCAAGTCACTCCGAGTTTTGACTCCTAACATTATTTCTCACTTCTCTGCCTTCACTCTATGATGTCACCCAATTGGACTAATTAGAGAGCCAGCGTGACAAAGTGGAGAAAGTAACTAAAGGGCCAGATGTCAGGAAGACCTGAGTTCAAATTCTGCTTCTGACATTAACTGTGTGACCTTGTGCAAGTCTCTTAACTTTTAAAAACCTCAGTTTCTTCATCTGTAAAATCAGGAGATTGGGTTGGATAGCTCCTGAAGGTGCTTCTAGCTTTCAGTCTTGTCTTTGTTGCTGGACATGCACAAAATTACCCAATTTTGCTCTGCCTGACACGCCTTCTCCCAAGCCCTGTAAACTCTGCCCTGGCTATTTCCTGCCTGTCTAGTTCTAGAATATGTAGTGTCTTTCCTCCAAATAGCATCTCTTCTGTGAGCCTTTTCACTGCCTCTCAGCAGAGCAAGGTAAAGGCATTGAATTCTAAATCAGCGGTCTGAGTTTGAATCCCTGCTCTGCAACTTTTTGTGAAAAGGAAGAGTCTTTTTGCCTTTCTAAGCCTCATTTTCTTCATCTGTAAAGTGAGGTGATTGGGCTTGATTTCGAAATGTTCTGAATTCTGTGATCTGGCACTACATCAGGGATCATTTCCTGTTTGTCTAGTACCTAACACCATGTCATGGACGTAGAAGGTACTGATGAGATAATAAATGAACATAGGTCTTCAGAGAGCTCTGAATAAATTTGAGTTGGGAAAGGCTTAATGGAAGAGGAAGTGGTGGGATGAAAGCTGATCTTTTAGGGTGAATAAGATTTTATGTCAGTCATCAAACATTCATCAAGTTCCTACTGCGTGGCGGGCTCAGTGCTAGGCACTGATTAGCTATATAGAAGTGAGGGAGGTGGGTATTATGAATGGAAGAGATAGTGTCTTCAGAAGCATAGAAACTGAGTTGAGTTTGAAATAGCTTTACATGAACTTCAAAGTAAGATGAAGAGACTAAGAGTAGAAGGTTCATATTGGTAGTGGGAAGGTTGGTGGTATAAAGAAGGACCAAGTAATGGAGTTATGGAGACGCTGGATTATGAAACAGGATGAGTCTTGATGTGACAAGGCAAGGAGGCACTGAAGGTATTACCAATTCAGTATGCGTTCATTAACTGCCTGTTATATACGAGGCGGGGAATATAAAGACAACAGTGTTTTGTTTTTGACCTGGAAAAGCTTATGTTCTATTGGGAAGAATAGCATGTATACAGGTAGGTAAATACCAAATATGTAGAAAACAAGTACAAAATAATGTTTCTTTGGAAGAGAAAGGACTAGCAGCTAAGCAAATCAGGCAAAGCCACTCGGGGGTAACCCCTGGAGCTGAGCCTGGAAGGGAGGTAGGGGTGCTAAGAGGAAGGTGTGGAGGCAACACATTTCAACCACAGGGGAAAACCTATGCAAAACTATGGAGATGGGATAGAATGTAGTATATGAGGGACATCACATAGGCCAGTTTGGCTAGAACATGTTCAATCAAGATGAAAAGTTAGGAAATATCTATTTGACATTTTGTGGAGGGTGCATTAGAGAGGGAGGAGACCACATACAGGAAAACTACTTAGGAGGCTATTGTAGTAATTCAGGTGTGAGGTCATAAGGGTGATTACGATGACTGGAGAGAAGATAAATGGATCTTGTGAAGGTAGGATGGTCCAGGCAGAGCCACTGGTTAGATGTGGGGACTGAGAGGGAAGAGTTGAGTGTGACTCCTAGGCTATGATCTAGGTTAACAGGAAAGGGATGGTAGTATCCTTAGCATAAAAAAGGAAGTTAGGATGAAGTAGAATAAGGGGATAAGAGTGAGTTCTGTACTAGACTTGTTGCTTTTGAATGCCTGTAGGACATCAACGTGTCTTGATTTCAGTGTAGTTTTCATGTTTGAAAAAGCTAGTAACAGAAAATGTATCATCCTGTTTGTATTTAATAAATGAGATCGATTATAAAGATCAGTTAGGAAGCTTTTTTTTTAAATCATAGAATGAAATTCTGTTGGCCACTAACGGTGCATGATGTACTAAGAAAAATGCCTATGAGTTGCCTGATCCTTTCAAAGACAGAAAAAAGCTGTAGTTGTTGATATTAAAAAAGCAGGAGACCGATTTAAATATATGCAAAGCTGTGGAAATACTGAAGAAATTTACTTACTCTAGTGCCAAATACTTCTGACAGGCGCATCGCATCCTTGAAAGAAAGATTTGAATTATTAAAGCTGCCTTTGCATTTATTAAATTGAACATCTAGTGAGAGGATTACAAGGAGAAGAAATAAGTGTGTAGATTTGCACGGGCATTATTTTTGATGAGTGCCAACACCAAACTAACCTTAGAGAACTACTGCAGGAATTACCTACAAATAAATGGTTTCAATGAAGGCAAAAATACAGTACCAGACATAGGTCATATAATTTTCAAATATGTTTCTTGGGAAAATAGACATGCATTCTTGGAGGTCATTTTGTTAGAAAGCTGAAGTGTAATTCAAGGGAAAAAATTGCCAAGACAGATCCTATTCCTAAGAGAACGTTCCTCGTTTTCATTTTATAACAAGGAGCAAACATAAAATGACATGAAATTGTTGAATTTGCTAATGTAGTATTAAAATCTTTAAAACTAACTTTATAGATGGAAAGATAAAAATTGATTTAAATTTTTGCATAGAATCTGTTTATTGATGTATTAAGTTTACATCTTATATGCAAGCAAATGAATAATAGTGTTGATTTTCATACAGAAGAAATATTTTTAATTAGTGCTTAGTTTTAATATAAATATGTCCTAGAAATGTATGACTAATCTACTTTGACTCACTCTATGTATATAAATGTACAAATTTTAAAAACTCATTGAAGACTCTCAGAACTATATATTAAATAAGTAGAGACAATGTGAGTTAAACCCAGAAGGGAAATAACATAGAATTGGATTAAATTCTGAAATACTCTATTATCAGATATGTTGACCTCCCCTTCTTATTCTCCCTATTTAAATAAGGCAAATCAATTTCCCCCCAATAATAAATATGGAAAGCAATTATTATATTTTAGATAATTTTCAAAATATTTCTTTATACAACTTGAAGTAGAGCTAATCACTTTTTACCCCATTCCCTGAAATTCTCTACTGATTTTGAATTGTAATTCTTCAGAAATGTTTTTAATGAAAGCTTTGGTGCCACTAAGCACACACAGGGATTTACTCTTCAATTATGTGGGACTGTGGTAGATAGCAGCTTATACTTCTTTGCAGTTAATGCAGTACCTTAGAGGAACTGACATTTTCATGCTATTGATCCTCCAGTGATTTTGCATGTCAGGAATAGAGTATAGAAGTTTATCATTTACTCTGTCTTAAAAGCAGACAGAATGTAAATAAGAGAATTTTTTTTGTCAAACTATAAAATGTAAAGTATGAGTCTTTTGAAAAAGCCTTGGTGACCTAAATGTTTTTCATTTGTTTTTCTTACTCTAGGTGCTTGGCAAGGGACTGAAGATTTCATTCAGATACGATTTGAAAGTTTGAAACCAGAGATGCACTAGAATTTAGAGTGTTTCATTTGGTTAAGGTAAAATTATTTAATAAAATTTTATATGTCATACTGCATGTTTTTCAAGTTTATATTTGCTTCTTATTTCAGGGACGTAGTTTAATGTTTTGGTTTACCTTGGCATTTTCTGGTTTCGACTTGTAATAATTTTAGGAGTATCCTCCTTGTTTAAATGGTGTTCTGTTCAACAACTTCCACCTTCAGAAGGGCATAAGACAGGATACTGAATATGTCATCTTTACAACCTCTGTGCTCAGAGGACTGAAAAATGGAGGCTGTATATCAACAGGACTACTGCTATGTGATTATGATATATGCAATTATAGATGTATGAGGTCTAGTTTTAGTTTATGATCTATCACGCATGAACTCATACATACGAATATCCTTGTGTATCAGAAAGAGGGCTTGTTAACATCTAAGAGTAAATGACCTTTCATTTTTGAGCCAAAGAACTAGTTTTTTTAACTATTAGGAGACAAATTAGGCCAGGTAAATAAAAATGATGGTCAAAATTACATGAAAGCTAAGTTTGTTCTTAAGTTTTCAAAGTAATACTGTAAGTGGATTTGTTGCTTTTTTAAAGCCTGATTTTTGTGTGATTTTTTTCATTCATTCATTTTTTTCATTTTTCATTCATCTAATAGATGAGTAATTTGTTTATTGCATAATAATGAGGCTTTTTAAACATTTGTCATGATAGCATGAAAAGCTGAGAAAATGAGATTTTTTTTTGAGGAAATTATTGTGATGCAAAGTATTTTTTGGTGATTTTATTGTTGAGTAATATATGTTTCAGTCCTTGAAGCATAAATTGAGTAATTTTTGTGTTTGTAGTCAATGTTTAACACAAGTTTAGAGAATAATAGTAGGGAAGAAATTAAAAGTATAACCTAGAAAATTCTGTGCAAAATCTTAGACTCAAAAATCTGCTGGCTGAAGAGTCTGTTTTATAATCAAGACACATAGGGGGTTTAAAAGGAGTATTTTTACAACATGATCTACATTTTTAGACCTGATTTCAAAATGCTCTTTGCTGACTACCAAAGAATATTAATAAAACATTTAATATAGACTTTCTCAAAATTTCACTCAAATGAAGAATCCATTTCATTAAGAAAACAGCCTCTTTTATCTTTAGCATATGAAGTGACTTTGAGGCATGGCGTATTGGATTTCCTAATTGGCCTGTATGTTCTATTCCTTTTTTGTTTGCTTTCACATAAAGTCCATTTTAAGGCATCTTTTCTTTGATTTAAGAAGGGGGAAACCTAAAGAGATTTAGCAAAAAGAAAAATAAACTAATATGCTTTCCAGAATGGAATATCAAGCTAGGAACCAGATTAATCATATTGGCAACAGTAAGAAAGGGGATTTTAAAAAAACGATTTTAAAGAAGTCTGTTTCGTTACTCCCTATATTTCATTATTCCCTATTTGTAATTTCATATCTGAATTCCTTAGCATATTGATTAAAGTTTCTAATATCATAAGGTATAATTTGTCTTTTTTAAAACAAGCACAGTAGTTACTGACACAAATAACAAACTGACATTTAAATTAATTATTTTCCTAAAGGTTTAGAAAAGATTAATTAAAAGATCTTTTGAGGGGAGTTTTATACAAGATGGTATATACTAGGGCAGGAACTGTGATTTGTTTAGCTTTGTATCCAGTTCTTTACTTTATGAACACTTAAATATTTTAAAGAGAATGAATGAATGAATGAATGAAGATTGAGATAGGCGGGGATGGGAGGGGATTACTGTGACTTAAGTAATGTGGTTGAAAAAGATACCCTTTGTGCCTGAAAGTTTTGCCTCCTCTTTTGTGTAAGTAATAAGTTCATAATCTTAAATGTGTTTCCATGTCAGTTTATACTGGCATCATGAGCTTTATACTTAAATTAGAATAATTTTTAAGATGAAAATGCATGTAGATTTGAGTTGTGAGGGATAAATGAAATTAAACTGCCAAAAAACTGATGGGAATCTTGAAAGCTTAACTGTATGAATGTAGTCTTGGCATTATACATACAAAGAAGTAACCTTGACTGGATCACTGGAAAAAAGTGGTGTTATTCACTGGGCGTATGTCTTGAAAATTACCTTTTAAGTGATGAACCATATAAAATAATAATAAGAAGGAGCTGGTAATAATGTTAGCTACTCCTAAAATCATACCTCCAACATCTATTAAACAGTTCTCTAGCTATTTTTGTTTTCTATTTTATCATGATTCTATTCAATTTTTATCATTAATAATTTCAAAGTTAGTATATATTGTTTCATTTTTTAAAAAGCAGACACAGTCTTCAGCAGTTTGAGAGAATTATTGAAATAACGTTGGGAACAGTTTCTTTTTTTACTTCAACATCCTTTCTATCTTTTAAAGGTTCAGTTTAAACCTTTAAATGTCTGTTTGGATAAATCATTCTCCCTACATGGGTTTATTTTTATATTCCTTTTGCTCATGACTCTGCTCTCTGTAGCAGGTAAATTTCGGCCTTTTAACATTATGGACCCTGACCCATAGCAAAGTATGTACCTCAGGCCGTTAAGATTGTCAGTTTGTGAATAAGGTGTTGAATCTCCCAGGGGTTATCAGCCAAGAAGATGATATTAAACAATCTCTTTCTTTGATTCGTCCCTAGGAAATTTTATTAAAAGATGCACACTACATGTACACACACATATGTATTTCAAAACTCACCCTGCTACTTGCTGCTAACATGTTAGAAGATCTGTGGTGGTGTAATGGTGTCCAACTCTCCATGACCCCAGTTAGGGTTTTCTTGGCAAAAATGTAGAGTGTTTTGCCATTTCCTTCTCCAGCTCATTTTACAGAGAAGGAAACTGAAGCAAACAGGATTAAGTGACTTGCCCAGGGTCATGTAGCCAGTAAGTATCTGAGGCTGGATTTGAATTTAGGTCCTCCTGACTCCAGGGCCAGCATTCCATCCACTACACCACCTAGCTGATATGCCATCCTTCCTTTCTCTTAAAATAGATTTCTGGGAAGGACTTTTTTTTTTAAAGGCAGTTGGGGTTAAGTGACTTGCCCAGGGTCACACAGCTAGTAAGTGTCAAGTGTTTGGTCTGAGGTCAGATTTGAACTCAGGTCCTCCTGACTTCAGGGCTGGTGCTCTATCTACTGCTCCACCTAGCTCCCCCCGGACTTTTTTTTTTAAAGTAGATTTGCCTTCAAGAGAAGATACATTCATGTTAAAAGTGTGAAATCAGTGCTCTTTTAAAAAGAGTAGGAAACTTGGGGTATAGAATTTATAAATATCAGGCTGCTTTAACTTCATTTTATTTTTAAAGGTTCTCCAGAGTGGTCTTAATGGGAACCAGCGTAGCTTGCTATGGTGATTTACTTCTACCACTACTACCTTTCCACTTTAAAACCATTAGACGATTCTCTTCTTGGAGGATAGAATATTTTGGAAGCACCCTGAGAAACCACCTAATTAGGATCACATAATTTGAGAGCTGGGAGGGGTGTCAGTGGCCATCTAATCTAACGCGAACATGTGAGGATTTTGTTTTACATCATACTTAACAGTGGGTAATCTACCCAGACTGTTCATTCCCCTTTTAGACAGCTCCAGTTGTTATGAAATTTGTCCTAACATTGAGCCTAAACTTGTCTCTCTGTCCTGATTCTGCCCTCTGGAGTCATTTCCCTCCAATAAAGTTAAACAGCCTTAGTTCCTTAAACAGCTGAACCTCTGTGACATGGACCTGAGTAAGGCTCTTCAGCATTCTGGTTGCCCTCCTCTGGACACACAATGCCTTTCTTAAACTGTGCCATCCAGAACTGAATGTTCCAGTGTTCAACATTTGAACTGAACTTTGCAGATGAGTTCTTATCCCACGCAAGTGATACAGTGAGATTATCACCTTTTATTTCTTGGAATGATGCTGCCCAAAGCATTTTCCCCTTTTCCATTTTCATAGAAATGAAGAAAGTCTGACTCAGGTGAAATGACTTGTCTAAGGTCACATAGGTAAGTAGTGACAGAATTGAGACTAGAATTGAGGGCTTCTTCCAAGTCGAGTGTTCTTTCATCTTACTATGCTTTATTTCTCTTAGACTCACCTTCAGGTTCCCCATGTGGAAGTTTTCAGGAGGAGCAGTTTTTTCAGGAGGGGCAGCTCCTATTTGGAAATTTTTTACAAAGACATGACCCATTTAATTTTGTTTGCTGATTTAGTATTTCCACTGGACTTCCTCACTTTCAAAGGCAACATCCCAGCAAACTTTTCTGCAGTCACTATAAAAAGTGCCACATGACTATATTTCAGGTCTCTATGCAGGGAGCAGAGCTCTCTTTAATGTAGAATTTTGTAACAGATGCTATAAAACAGACTGTTGTACAGGCAACTAAAAGTTATTATGCATTTGACAATGCTGTATATGTTCTGACCAAAACCATTTTGCATTTAGTGTTATGAAACAGATCAGCAAAAGGAACGAAAAAGCCATATAGAAGCATGAGCAAAGATAATTGTGGTTTTGGAGTAATTATGGAAAATAAAGATAATTTGATTCCCAGAATCACAGAACTGAAAGGGATCTCAGCACTCCTCTAGTCCAGTCTATACCTAAAAAACCCAGCTTCCCTCTGCTCTGTGCCTAACAGGTTGTCATCCATCCAGCCTTGGCTTGAAGACCACCAGTTATTGAAGAACCCGTTACTTCTTGAGGAATCCATTGTTTTTATATCGCTCTGATTATTAGAAATTCTTTCTTGATATCAACCCTTAAATTGCCTTTTGGCAACTTCCACCCATCTCTTCTGGTTCTGCTGTCTGCAACCAGACAGAATAAGACGTGTGACAATACTTCAGGTATTTGAAGAAAGTTGTCATCTCCCCTTCTAAGTCTTCCCAGCCAAATACCTCCATTCGCTTCAACCACCTTCGTGTAGTATGAACTCAGGGCCCTTCGCCATCCTCTAGACAAGTGCCACTTTGTGCTCTTCCTAAAATGGGCCTCCAGATGTCTGGAGGAGTCCAGTGGGACTTTTGTCACCTTATTCCTGGTCACTTTGCTTCTCAGTACAAGTGATTTGATAATAGAAAGCATCATAGGGTACTTAACAAAAAAAGAAAAGGTATTAATTTGATGTTTACTAACTTGTGATTTTAGTAAATACTCTGCAACAGTTTTCCCCCCTTGAGAAGAAAAGGAAAATAGACAAAAATCTCTCTTTTACAAGATTGGGCAAGCTCTCATAAGGGCCATATTTACACTTAAGTCTAAGTATGTAACAAATAAATTAATTATAATTTCTTGACATATGTACCACACATAGAAGTACTTTAAAAAGGGACTCGCTTTGAATATCTAAAGTTCTGGCTATTGCACCTTAAAAGGGGCGGGGAGGTGCGGGCTGTTTTAACTGTGTATTATAAGTATGAAAACAATAAATATTGGAATTTAAAAACACTAGTAGGTGAACATGAACAGAATTACTGGGAAGTACTAGCTCTGTTGAGAATTGAAGAAGTTTGCCATATATTCACTTAAATATTTAATGGCTACTGTGTGAAGTGCCTACAGTGCTAGGTTCTACAGTGCATAAAAGGCTGAATGAGATCATAATAAAATTTACGTTTCTGCAGAAACTGTGAAGTTACAGAACATTTTCTGTATGACAGCCTTTTGTTATCCATTTTACAGATGAGGAAATTGAAGTTCAGATAAATTGAAGCGCTTGTTCCTCAACAAAGTTTTTTTTTTCTCTTTTATCTAAGCCTGTGATTTCATCATTGTAGGCCCCTCCTGGTGTTAAGATCTCTGCATCTAGAGCCTCATCAGTAATCTATGTGCTTCTACCAGAATAAAACAACTTAATATCTTTGATTAGCCCAAGTCTTGCTTCAGAGCCCACCAGATAAAGTTCTGAACCCCAGATTCTCTTCCATTTGCTCAGTTACTGTTTGACTAGTTGTGGAAATAATCATTGACCCACATACCCATATTCTAAAAGAAAGTTAAATGAGTTTATAGAGACAGGGCAGCAGGTCCAAAAGAAATGTAATGTGTTGTGCTTCTTTGTTTTTAATCATCTTTTTGTTTTTAATTTCATGGGAATTTGTGTTTCTAGAAGACCATTATTTCTATTTACCACAGTGTTATTATATTTGTCTACTGAAATGAGATATAGTTGAAGGAATACAAATAAGAAGCATAAAGTGTGATATTGATAAATGAAGAGGAGCCACTCTAGCCAGAATAGAATTTTGGACAAAAACAAAAACATTTGAAAACCAGGTGTGACTAGCCTATTCTTTTGCCTTCTACATCTACTGATTTAGGCCGGCCAAACCTGCTTGCCATTCTCTATGTACAGTTTTTCTTGGATTTCTGACTTTCTATCCCCATGTCCACAAAAGCCTTCTTGTTCCACCATATCTAATGTCTGTCCCTCTACTTAGTATTCTGTCCTAGTACAGGTCCTCATTACCTCTCACTTAAACTACTGTAGTAGCCTCCTAATTGGCCTCTCTGGTTCATGTCTTTCTCTGATCCAATCTGCTGAAGTGATTTTTGTCAAGTGCAGATTTTACTGTTTGTTCTCCTTCATAAACACAGGTAGCTCCCTGTTAACCTCTAGGATCAAATATAAATTCCTCTATTTGACCTTTATAAAGCCCATCACAACCTGGCAAGCTTTATTAACCAATACTTCCCTTTATATATCCTTTAGTCCAATCAGATGGACCTTTTTTAATATTCCTTATGTGTGGTATCCCCCAAGCACACCTTAAGCCCTGGAATGCACATCCCATTCCCTCTGCCTCTTAGAATCCCTAAATAGTCTCTAAATATGTAGCTCAAGTACCACCTCCTTTCTATATGATACCTTTCCTGATTGTCCCCTAAAATGTGGGTGTACCCTAGGCCTCTGTCCTGGACCATCTTCTCTTTTTTCTCCAATCTTTTGGTAATTTCCTTTGGCTTTCATTATCATCTCTATGCAGATGACTCACAAATCCACATCTCCATTCCAGTGTCATCAACGGCTTATTGAACATTAAATTTTTTTTCAATTAACATTTTTTCCCTCTCAGCCTTCCCTTCTGCACACCCACTTGAAAAAAGAAAGAAAAAGAAAGCCCTTATAACAAATATACATAGTCAAGCAAAACAATTGGCTGTGTCCAAAAAATGTTTGCTTCAGTCTACACCCTGAGTCCATCACTTCTCTGGTATTGGACATTTCAAACTGGATGTCTCAAACACATCTTTAACTTAATGTGTTGATTATCCCTCCCTTTCCCTTTCGTTCAATTTACTTACCTGGCTCTATTGGGGGCACCACTGTTCTCTCCCTCTCCCAGGTATGTTACTTTGGTGTTATCCTGGGCTCTTCACTTTCCCGTACCCAGCTTGATCAGTCAGTTGCCAAATATCACCAGTTCTGCTTCCATGACATCTCTTGTATCTGCTCTTTTCTCAGTCCTCCATCCTCTCTTGCCTGAACTGTTGTAACTTGTCTCCCTGCTTCAAGTCCTTCTTCTTTCCAATCTATTCTCCGCGTGGCTGTCAAAGTGACTTTTTTTTAAAAAGCACTTTTTCCCCATTACATGTAAAAGCAAATCTTAACATTTGGAATTTTTTTGAAATCCAGATTTCCTTCCTTCTTCCCTCCCCTCCCCCCTCATTGAGAAGGCAAGCAATTTGATTTAGGTTATGTATGTACAGTCCTGCAAAACATGTTTCCATATTAGTCATGTTGTGAAAGAAAACATAGACAAAAAAACCCAAGAAAAATAAAAGTTGAAAAAAAGTGTGCTTTGATCTGCATTCAGATTCCATCAGTTCTTTCTCTGGAGGAGGGTAGCATTTTCCATCGTAAATCCTTCAGAATTGTCTTGGATCATTGTACTGCTGAGCACAGCTAAGTCATTCATAGCTGATCATTACACAATATTGCTGCTATTGTCTGACAGGGGTGGAGAACCCGCAGCCTCGAGGCTACATGTGGCTCTCTAGGTCCTCAAGTGCAGCCCTTTAACTGAATCTAAACTTCATAGAACAAATCCCCTTCATAAAAGGATTTGTTCTATAAAATTTGGACTCAGTCCAAAGGACCTAGAAAGACCCAAGGACCTAGAAGGCCCCAGGTGGCCTCAAGGCTGCAGGTTCCCCACCCCTGGTCTATAATGTTCTCCTGGTTCTGCTCACTTCACAAAATGATTTTCCTTTAGTGCAGAGCGGACCGTATCACTGATTCAGTCAACTCAATAACTTTGCATCTAAGATCAACTATGAACTCCTGATTGAGGAAAGTCCCTCACAGGTTAGCCCCTACCTATTTGTTCAGCCTCTTTATGTCTCAGACTATGGTCTAGCCAAATTGACACTGACTCTTACCTCCTATCACTCTGTCCTTGTACTAGCCACATATCTCCCACCTGGGGTGCACTCTCTCTTCACAGCTGCCTCACGGAATCACTCTCTTTCAAATGCAGCTCAAGCACCACCTTCTGCATATGAAGCCTTTCCTGACCCCCCCAACTACTCTTGCCCACCATCCCTAACCACTTTGTATTTATTTTGTATTCTGTATATAGTTATACATATGTACATGTCCCCCTTAATAGAATGTGAGAGAAGGGATTATTGCAAGAAGAGATCATTTTATTTTTTATCGTTGCATCTCCAGAACCTAGACTGGTGCCTGGTACGTAGTGAAAATTATTGTTTATTCATTGGAAGCTAATTCTAGCAATATAGATTGGCACATGTCTATAGAACCTAATTGACTTCTACATGGTTAAATAGCTAGTATGTGTCAGAGACAGGACTTGAACCCATCCGTTCTTGCCTGCTGTCTCAGTCATTAACCATAAAATCTAATCATTATATTGGATTTATGAGGAGAGAAAAATCTCACCTGATTGCAGGGTTGAGAAAGAAGTTCCTGAGTAAGCATTTATGAAGGTCTTTTAGAGGTCCTTAGGCTTTGAGATTTGGGGGGAAAGTAATTCTAGATGGAGAAAAACAGGAATAAAGATTCAAAGGGAGGAGAGTAAAGGAAAGGGCAAGTGCAGTTTGGCTGGAATAATGGAAGATGAGGCCAGAAAGCTAGGTTTAGGCTATGGTGTGTGTTCCTCTTACAGCAGCTTTGTAGAATAGTGATAGAATCTTAAACCAGAAATTCAAAGAAAATCTTGAATTAATTTGCTTTGATTTAGTTGCCAGAAGTATTTCCAGAAGGAACCATCAAAAAGAGTCTATTCCTTTCATGCTGTAGGTAAGGCAGAGTTGATGTATAAGAAGGTCAGAGGTGGGTTGTTGTGACTAGACATGTTCTAGTTCAAAAGCTGAGGTAAGGAACTTTACAACAAGAAGTCCCTGGAGAAGTCCCAGTCCCTGTGGAGGGAGGAAGGGGGAGATTGTGCATTTTCTTTTGAAGGTATTTTCTGTTTCTATTTTGGAGCAGTAATAAGTGTTAAATCTTTATTTTGATTGAATTTCAAAAGCAAGTTAACAGCATCTTTGAAACTGATTTTCTAAGAACTGGGGAACTTAACATTAAAAAAAAGATTTTGGGTCACTGCTTTCAGAGAAAATAGAACCAATTAAATAGGAAAGTCCTTTCAATAGAATTTCCTCTGTAGAAGATATAGTAAGAATACTTCATATCTTTTGCTTTGAGAGTTAAAATGAAAAGGTCAAAATTTAACTTCCATCTAATTCTTCATGTGAGTCCCTAAGTAATACAAATTATTTCTTTTTTTTTAAGTCAGCATTATGAGGTGGTTTGAGTCCCTCACTTCCTTCAAACACACCTAGCCTTTCCTGATTCCCGCTACTCCTTGACACAAGCTGCTAGTGCCCTCCTTCTCCAACCACCTGGCATTTATTTTGTGTGTAGTTTATATACTTATGTACCATTTGTCTCACCTGACAATGTAAGCATCTTGGATGGGAACTGTTTCATGTGTGGTCTTTATTCCAACTTCTCCAGTGCCGTGCCTTGTGGGTTGGCTAGGAATTCAAGAATATGTGATGTATAACTAGAACAGCTTTCTAATTAGTGTCCTTTTTTCAGGCCCCTCCTCCAGTCAATCCATCCTACAGCTAACAAAGTGATTTTCTTAAAGCCTATGTATGATCATGTCATTTCCTTAATCAGTTATACCAGCTCCCTTTTACCACCAAGATCAAATACGAACTTCTCTATTGGGCCTCTAAAGCTCTTCACAACCTGATCTCAATCTACTTTCCCTCTTCAGTGCATGTAACTGTGCAGTCAGACTGGCCTTCTTGCTTTTCCTTATGCACAGTACCCTTCTCCTACCTCTATACCGTCCCTGGAATGTTCTCCTTCTCTGGAATGTACTTCTTTCTGACCTTCCAGCTCTAAGAATCCTTCGCTTCCTTGAGAACTTAGCTTATGTGCCACCTACTACAAAAGGCTTTTCCTTGTCACTGCTAATGGCTCCCCCTCAAAATTATCTTGCGTCTGTTTCATATATATCTAGATTTTTTCTCCCTAGCTAGATTGTAAACTCCTCGAGGTCAGGGAATGTTTTTGCTTTGCTTTGTCAGTATTGGGGACTGACACATAATAGGTACTTTTAAGATTCTTAGTGATTAATTGATCAAGACTTTTAAAAAATGTATCAGAGCGTATATATATCTAAAGTATTGTAGTTTCCTTTAAAATTGGTAGGAGTTCAAAGGTCCATCAAGGTGACCATCTTGGGAAGCCATATAAAACTGGTTCTGGTTTTATTGCCATGGCATAAAGCACTTTCTGGAGCTTCTCTTTTGGAAGTGCTTCTTCTTTTGAGTATTCTCACAGTGACAGATCTCATCTTCAGGGAACAGAGAGACTTTGTGTTGAAGTGGAAAGACTGGAGTTACAAGACCTGATTGTTGTGATCTTGTCAAGCCAACATCTCTTGGCTTTTTTATCTGTAATGTGATTGGACGAGGTAATCATGAATGTATGTCTGTATCTCATAGAAATTGAGTCAGAAGTAGAGCACCATACTGGGAAGCAGGAAACTTGAATTTAAATTTTTATTGCAGTATTATCTTGGGGTAAGTAAATTATGCTTCTAGTCCCTTGTGGCCTTAACTTTCCCATCTGTGAAATGAGGATTTCAAGTCTCTCAGTTCCTCGTGTCTCCTAGCTTTAAAAATTAGGTGGTATTTATAAAGCACTTCACTTATGTTATTTCATTTGCTCCTCACAACAACCCTGTGAAGTAGGTGCTATCATTATCCTCTTTGTTACAGATGAGGAGAAGAGTGACGCATTAAAGTGATTTGTACAGTACTCACACCAATACTGGATGAGGCGGTATTCAAATTTAGGTCTTCCTGACTCCAGGTCAGCACTCTACCTACTATGCTACCTCGCTATAGAATTCTGTTCTATAAAATAAGTATTTGTTGAACCATTCATCAGAATGCATAATTGAAATCTTTGAAACATTTTCATGTTCTCTCCTTTATTGTTTCATCGAATAAAAAAAATCCATATTAATACTGTTCTCTGCTTTTAGGTACCATTTTTATTTAACATATCATTCATCTATATCCAGACCATTTCTAGTTTAGATAGAGGAAGATGTCCAAACTGGCAGTCCCCTGCCCTCCCACATGACTTTCTGCCCCAGGAATATTTCAGGTAACATAGGAAGATATCTCAAAATATAGTCATATTTTGAGCAATCATTCCAGAATTGAGCAATCATTTTTCTATCCCCTTCCTCCTAGACAGCTTTCCTCAAGGAATCAATGGGCTTCTTTTCACAAACCTATATTGAAAATCCAAAGTAAATTTGGAGGCATTTTGTATGGACAGTAAACTTGGCCCAGAATTGTATAGGAGAAGGAGAGTGGACCAAAGTTCATTTGAAAAAAAAACAATACAGTGTGCTTTTAATTATCCCAAGTGTCTCTCTGAAAGAAAAGTCTATCTTACTATGTACTGTATGGCTACAAGTCGTAAAAACCAACATCTTAGAAGAGTGGAAGTCATAGGTCACACAAAGGCAATGGCTAGGGGCATAGTGGGCTTGGGTAAACTATGGTATATTTCCAACATAAGGACAGCATACTGAAAAAGGAGATTGGCTGGTCATGTGGTTAAAGTGAGGGATCACCAGTGGACAGCTCTTGGGCTTCATGGTGTCTATTTAGCGTCAAGATGTCTAGAGGAATGCATCTCTCCCTAGACATTTGGGTGGACCTTCAGTGGGGAATTTATGATCACATATACAGAAGTGTCACATAGGCTGAAAAAGGGGGAATGGGCTTCAATCTGCATGTTGGAGATAGAATCCATATTGATGAGATCACAGATCCACTGAAGTAAATGTTATTTTTACTAATGAGAAGTCAAAGAATGCTGTGAAGTGGCATTTGAATTGAATTTTAAAGGATTGGTAGAAATAAAACTGGCAAAGTGAGGTCCAGACAGAGGGGATAGTTTGAGCAAAAGCATGGAAGTCTGACAAGATTTATTCAGAGGTCAAAGAGTAGTCCAGTCTGTTTAGAACATAGAATGCATGCTCAGAATAACATGAGATAAGGCTATAAAAAGGCAAGGCCAAGAATGTCAGTGAAAAGAGACTGAAATTTACTTGGAATTTTTGGACAGATGAGTAAAATGACTAGCTATAACATGAGTAAGAGTATTCTGGCAGTAGTGTGAAGGATGAATTGCAGTACAGAGAGAATGGAAGCAGGAATACATTTTAGAATATTCTGTAGTCAAGGATAGTAACAAGGGTTTGTATTCAAGTTTAAGTTGGACTATAAAGGAAAGAATGGAAGTGAAGTGTTGCAGAGTGGAATCCATAGGACTTAGTAACCAGCTGGATATGAGAGAGCATGAGTGAAAAAAATAGCAAGATTGTGCACGTGGGGGACCAGTGAGTTGTTGTACCATAGATAGAAATATTCTGAAGTTTGGAAGCAGGAGCAGATTCAGACAAAAAGAGAAATACGAAGTGGTTGCTGAAGCTCCAAGGGCCGGTTGTTCATTTCCATTGTGAGTATTTAGACCTTGAAATTAGCAAACACTACAAATCAGGGCTTGCTTTGTTGTTTTGTTTATTGTCTAGGCTTAAGAAAGTGATGGAGAACATGTTAATGATACAGATTAAATTGGAAAGTGTGTTGTGACTTCTTTCCTTCCTCCCCATCCCCCAACCCCTCCCTTTCCCCCACCCTGACCCTAGAGCCTAGCTGGATATATCTGGGCATTGATGTTGATACGTATCTTTGACTTAAAGGTATTTGTATAGTCGTATAGTTAGTCGGATGATAGGTAAAAGTCTTTCCTTCTAACTCCACTCTGCCACCTTGGTCCCCTCTGAGAGTAGCCTCAAACTTAAAGTGGTTGCTACGTAGCATTCAACCCGCCAGTCATTCCCTTGAGTGCGGGAGAGTTTCTTGGTTGTGGGTTATTCCATTACTGGGCTGAACAACAGGTTGCTTGCTCCTCAGGGGTGCAGTGTCCATAGCGGCTTGTTTTTCTGATCATTTAAAGTCTACATTTAAATATGTAACCTAGAACATTCTGTCAATTGAATGTGATCATCCTGGGTGAAATAGGAGAGAAATGAATGTTGTCGTTGCTGCTGTTGTTTAAGTAGAGTTTCCTAATGTAAATAGACGTCGACTGGCAACTTTTGGTTTACTTAAAAAACCTGTAGTATATTGCTTCATTGGCCAAATTAATTAAAATATGGGATATGCTTATCACCTACATTTTCACAGATCAAAGTGTACTGCTGAATAATCTGCAATTTAGAAGTTAATTGAATTTTTTACCCTATCAAAATAGAGTGGAAAAAATATTTGGGTTTTAGTGGTTGAATTTATTTGAATCATTTTTATTAGGTTCTTGCTTACTAGGGAACTTATTTATTCTGTAAAATTGGAAGATTTGAAGCTCAGGCCATTATTCTGACCCTCCACTATGTAACTGCCAGTAAATCACTTACCCTCTAAACCTTGATTCTACTCATTTGCAAAATAGGAATGATACTGGTTTTACCTACTTCACAGGGTTGCTGTGAGGAAAATAATTCAATTTTTACAAAGCCCTGTATAAATGTGAGATTGTGGTTGGTTTTTACCCTTGTCTTAAAGGATGTGACAGATTGTGTTGATGGTGATCCTAAGGAACTAAATAAAATGCATTAGTAAGAGAGGCAAATATGACTAAGAATTTTAAGTATTCAAACACTGCAAGTAATAATATATTATAAATAATGGGAAGATTTCATATTGATCTCCAGTTTGATGGCTGGATTACATTATTCTGAGATGTTTGGGATAATCTTAATTGAGAGACTAAATTAAATCAGTGCTTAAATTTCCTTCATTGTAAGGAGAGGATAGAGCTCCAGCCTTAGAGTCAGGAGAACCTGAGTTCAATCTGACCTCAGACACTTGACCCTTACTAGCTGTGTGACCCTGGGCAAGTCACGTAACCCTGATTGCCTCACAAAAAAAAAAAAGGCGTAAGGAGCAGACATGGAGTGAAAACACCTATCACATGCTTTATGGAGTAGCAGTTTATTTAGCTCCTTTTAAAATTTAAAATATGACTAATTTGCCAGTAAATATAGTGGAACAGGCAGTGGACTTGGGGTCAGAAGATCCAATCCAAGTTGTTATTCAAACTTGTGTACTTAGCTGAATAGTAGTAGCCAAATCTCCTAAGCCTCATCTGCAAAATGAAGGGATTTTTTTAAAAGGATAATCTTTTTAAAAGTCACCTTATTTTTATTTATGTTTTTTCTTTTCATATCACATTCATTTTTAATTATCTCTCCCCTTCCTAGTAAGTCATCCCTCCTAACAATGATTTTTTTTTTTAGAAGAGGGGAAAAATAATTCCGCAAAACCAACCAACGTATTGACAGTGTCTTACACAGTTCTGGCAAACTCAAATAGAAACAGATCCATGCAGGCTGCATATTGACTTAGAAAATCACAAATTAGCATTATCTTTCTTGGGTTGTATTTATATTTATTTTGTTCAGCATTTTCCAGTTACATTTTAATCTGATTTGGGCACTCAAGAATTTTATTTCACAGGCAGCGAGTTTTGACACCTCTGTCTCACAGTATGTATGTAACCTATCCAGACTTTTGGGGTTATCTCAAGGTTACTGCCACCAACTCAGTGCTCTAGGGATGCCCTGGAGGGTTTGGGGTATTTTTTCTACTATTAGCTGAAGTCCCCTTTCCAGTGTGTGTTTTCCCCAAATGATATCATTTGCCAGTGATTACTGTCCGATATTATTTGCAGGTCCCAGTATCATCAATAAGCAATTAATATCACTGAATTAAAGGGATATTTCCTGAGAAGGTGAAACAAGAACAGAAGTTCAAACAGCCCTCTTCACAGTTGGGAGCACACACACTCTCCCCTCTACCCCTTTGGTTCCTATTGAGAGTGGACTCAAACTTAAAATAGTATCTACAGAGCATTCATGTACAACCTCACCCCCAGACTCCAGCCACTAAGGTCACTTCCTAGGGCAGCATAGCTGATAGATAGGACAAGTCACTCCCTTGCTTACCGATCCCATGGTGTGTTAGCTGCGGGTGGGTCCATTGCCAGGCTGGGTCAAGCAGTTTACTCCTCAGGGCTGTGAGGGTCATGGCTTTAGATAAACTTTGCTAGCTTTTCTGATCTTTTGAAATTTACAAGGTTGTTCCTTTTACAATTCTTCTGTATGTAAATATGGGAAAGAATAGGCATGACTGGAACATAAGCAACATAGCCTCTATGTGTTCTTCTAGGCAACCTGGCACCAGAGTGGGGAGGGCCCAAGATCTGTTCCCTCCCCCTGCCTCCCCTCCCCAAAGTATTTCCTGCCTGACTCACCACCAGGGAAAAGAGATAGATCTAATTAGCTAGTTAGTACCTTTTATATACTCAAAGTCAATCAGAAGCCTCTTCCTTACTTTTAAGGGGACAGACAGGTAACAATCACAGAATACTTTCTATGCCTCCTCTGAAGTGGAGAGCCAGGCTTCTCCATTATGTATCCTCTCAGATCTCTGGAAACAACAGGCAGAGCCGCTTATGTATTCTCTGAGAGCAAGGCCCTTGTGGCTAGACCCATATTACATATGCATCATTCCATATCTGTGGTTCCTTACCACTGGAATGAAGAGAAGGTGCATTTTCTCAGCTCTCCTCCAGAGACAAACTTGGTCATTATGATTACATAGCCTTTAGGGTTTTTTCCCTTTTCACCTACATTGTTGTCATTGTATATATTGTTTTCTTGGTCCTGCTTAGTTCATTCAGTTCATCTATTAATAGTGATTTGTAGTATTTAACATTTCTTAATTGTTCATAGCCTATGACCCCAGTATGTTGGGGGAATGGCTTTTGGTGTTATGTATTTGAGATAATTCACTAAATATCTTAGATATCAGATCCCCTTATTAGTGATAGATGACATAAAATTTTTTCCTATGTTATCCTTACTATGTTGACTTTGTTCTTTCAAAAACTTTTTCATGTAATCAGAATTACTTATTTTATCTTCTGTGATCTTTAACTTTTCTATTTTTGAACCAATACTAAATAGATTTGAAGGTTATTGCTGCAAAATATAATTTGAAGTCTGGAAGTACAGTTCTCTCTTGATTTCTTTGTTTCATTTTTTCCTTTGAGATTCTAAATTTTTTGTTCCTCCAAAAGAATTCTGTTATTATCTTGTCTAGCTCTGGTATTATATAGAGGCTATGTTGCTTATGTTCCAGTCATGCCTATTCTTTTCTATATTTACATACAGAAGGATTGTAAAAGGAACAACCTTGTAAATTTCAAAAGATCAGAAAAGCTAGCAAAGTTTATATATAATTTGTTAATTAATTCAGGGAGCATCTTTTTAAAATATTGACATAGGTGGCAAAGAATTGGAAATTGAGGGTATGCCCATCAATTGGGGAATGGCTGAACAAGTTGTGGTATATGAATGTAATGGAATACTATTGTGCTGTAAGAAATGACGAGCAAGAGGACTTCAGAAAAACCTGGAAAGACTTGTATGGACTGATGGTGAGTGAAGTGAGCAGAACCAAGAGAACATTGTACACAGTAACAGCCATGTTGTGTGATGACTAACTTTTGAAAGACTTAGCTCTTCTCAGCAATACAAGGATCTAAGACATATCTCCAAAGTCTCATGATGGAAAATGCCATCCACATCCAGAGAAAGAACTATGGAGTCTGAATGCAGATTGAATCATGCAATTTGCTCTTTTTTTTTCCCCTTCCATTTGGTTTTGTTTCCTCTTTCTTTGTAGTTCCTCCTATTGGTTCTAATTCTTCCTTACAATATGGCTAATATGAAAATATGTTTAATAGGAATGTATATGTAGAGCCGATATCAGACTGCACACCCCCTTGGGGAGGGAGGGGGAGAAAAATTTAAAACTCAAAAGCTTATGGAAGTGATTGTTGAAAACTAAAAATAAATTAATAAAAATATTTTTAAAATATTGACATAGTCCAGATATGAACAATGAATATCTTTCCAGTTATTTGAGTTTTCTTTGTTTTTAGCAAACTTTTCATTGGTAATCTTTTTTTAATATTGCCTCCATTTCTAAATACATACCTCCTGCTTCCTACCTGCAGAGCTATGCTGTGTAACAAATTTTAAAAACAAAAATAAAGAAAGATGTTCAGCAAAACTGACAAATTGACAGTGTCCTCTGTAATGGTGAAAAGTTGGTACATTTTTTCAATTCTTCTCCAAGGCCAAGGTTGGTCAAAATGACAAAACATTCAATTTCACATTTTTGTTCTTTCCCTTTATATTGTTGTCATATTGTATTTTTGTTTTGCTGATTCTGCTAACTTCACTTTATATTACAACATATCCTTTCAGTAATATGTCGTCATATTCATGTACCATTTGTTTAGCCATTCCCTAGTTAATAGGCAGCTTTGTTTCCACAAGATGCTACTCCAAAAAGTGCTCCAATAAATATTTTGATGTGTTTGGTACTTTTCTTCTTTTCTTTGACCTCCTTGGATATCTCTCTAGCATTGGGGTCTCTGGATTGAAGTGTATGGACATTTTCATCACTTTATTAGCATAATCTCAAAGTGTGTTTCAGAATGATTAGACCAATTTGCACTGATTATTATTAATGCGCCTGTCTTTCTACAAGCTCTCCAATATGAATTAGTCCCATCTTTTGTCATCTCTGAAACTTTAGAGTTATTTCTGCCTTTCTCTTGTTACTGATTTGGAACATCCTTTCGTATGGCTGTTTATAGTCTGCAGTTCTTTTGAAAACTGTTCATATCTCCTTTATTTCCTTAAAGAGAATCTTGTAGTTATGTAAGTCAAGTAAATCTTGCTAGGTTGACTCTTAGATAGTTAATGTATTTTGCGGTTATTTTGAATGCAATTTCTCTCTTTTTTTTTAATTGTTTCTTTCCAGGTTTTGTCATTGCTCTATAACAATGTTGTTGATTTTTATAGCTTTATTTTGTATCCTGATGGTCAGTATTTTTACAAATGAAGGTAGAGATGGCATGGTACCATATTTGTTGCTGACACAAAGTTGGGAGGGAAAACCAGCATGTGGAATAAAGACAAGATTCAGAAATATTTCGGAAGTCACGTATGATGTGCTGAATCAAATAAGATTAAATTTAGTGGTGACAAAAGTAAAATTCTTCACTTGAATCAGCTTCACATGAGGAAGGTACATAGCCAGACACTTCTTCAGAAGGAGATATGGGGCCTTTAGTGAGCTTGAAAGCTCATCCTTTTCCTTTCTGCAGCATTTGACCTCATCTTAGTCACGCCGTCCTCCCTGGGTTTTCATGACCCTGCTTTCTTTGTGTTCACTTCCTACCTCTCTGGCCACTCTTATTTGGTCAGTTTTGCTGAATCATCATCCGTACTCTTCTTCCCTGACTGTACATGTACCCCCAAGGTTTTGTGCTGGACCCTTTCTTCTCTCTGTAGATAGGTAGATAGATAACTATACTCTTGATGATATCAGCTCAATTTTCACCTCTAAGCAGATGAGTTACAGATCTATATATTTTACTTGAGTCTTTTCTCAACTCCAGTACCACATTCACCAGGAAGACATCCAATCTCAAGCTCAGTATGACCCAAATAGAACTCATCCTTCCTTTCTTTTCCCTCTTTTTACCTTTCCTGATTCTGTGGAGGGTATCACTATTCTTCAACTCACCCACCTTCACACCTTTGTGTGAGTCATCTCATACTGTTCCCTTTCCCTAACCTCAATATCCTCTCAGTTGTGAAATCTTGTCAGTTCTGTCTCTAGAATAAATCTCCCATCTGTCTGCTTTTCTCAGTCAGCCAGTCAACAAGCATTTATTAAGCATTTACTACATGCCAGGCACTGTGCTAAGAGCTAAGGATACAAAGAAAGGCAGAAACATGGCCTCTGTTCTCAGAGAGCTCCCATCCTAATGGAGGTGGGGATGTACACACAGTATGTATGCAGATAGCCACAGTGTAAATGGGAGATATTCTCAAAGAGAAGGCACTTAGCAGTAGGATGGTCCAGGTGTGGCCTTTTGCAGAAAGTGGGATTTGATGGAGACTTGCAGTAAGCTGAGAAAGCCAAGAGAAGGCCAGGAGGGAGAGCATTACAGGCATGAGGGACAACCAGTAAAAGGCATGGAGCCGGGACGTGGAGTGTTATTTATTGTATGGGAAGAATAGTCAGAAGGCCAGTGTCTCTGAACTGGGGGGGAGGGCATAGAAGAGAATCAAGTGTAAGAAGCCTGGGACAAGTTGTGATGGTCTTTAAAGGACAAACAAAGGATTTTGTATTTAATCCTGGGGGTAATTAAGAGATTGAGGGAGCTTTGACTAGAATGGGGGAGACTTGAGGCAGGGAGAACCACCAAAGTAGTGTGGGCCAGTGCTGGGGGTGGCTGTGAGTCAGGCCTGGGCCCACCTCATCACACTCCATCCAGACTTGCCTCTTAATTGATCTCCTTGCATCCAGTCCTTTCTCCAGACTATGCTTCACGAAACTCTCAGATATTACTAAAACACCGATATGACGGTCACTCTGCTTTTCAGGATGCTCCAGTGGCTTCCTCTGCCTTTAGGACCAACTGTAACTTCCTTTGTCAGGCTTATAAAGCACTTTACAATCTGACTGAAGCCTACTTTTCTGGACTTTATTGCACATTACTTTTTGAAACAGTCTATGTTCTGCTAAACTTGCCCACTTGCTTTCCCCCATAACATTCTGTCTCCTTTATTCATGCTTTTCCACAACTCTTCCTCCCCCATCCCTGCTCTCCCAACCTTGAAACATGCTCCCTTTTCACCTCAGCCTCTAGAATCCCTAGCTTGGGTCAAAGTACTTCCTCAGGTGATGCTTCCTATAGGAAGTTTTTTCTGATCTATCCCTACATCCCTGCTGCTTCTCTCTTCTCCCCCTGCCCCAATGCCCTGTTACTAGTGGCCTCTCAGAAATAACATTTGATATTTATTTTATAGTTGGCTATTTATTTTATATTCATATGTATTTTTTTATATTTATTTTGTATTTGTCCATGCTGTGCCTAATGGAATATCTTTGTTGTTTTTCAGCCGTTTCAGTCTTGTCCAACTCTTTGTGACCCCATTTGGGGTGTTCTTGGCAAAGATACTAGAGTAGTTTGCCATTTCTTTCTCCAGCTCATTTTATAGATGATGAACTGAGGCAAACAGGGTAAAGTGACTTGTCCAGGGTCACACAGCTAGTAAGTGAAATCAGATTTGGACTCAGGCAGATTGACTCCAGGGCCAGCACTCTATCCACTTCGCCACCTAGCAGTTCAGTGGAATGTAGTTTTTCTTTAATAAAAAAAACATTTATTAAGCACTTATTATGTGTCAGACACTGTGCTGAGCACTGAGTATACAAATATAAAAGTAAAACAAATACTTCACCTCAGAGAGCTAATGGGGGAAACAGCACAGAGCAGAGTGCTAGATGGGGAAGGGATTTGAGAGCTGGAGAGTCATAGGGGCAGCTAGTCCTTTCCAGAAATAATGGTAGTATTGATTGGATTACTGTATTCTAGGTGGGTGGGGTGTTGCATGGCAATGGGATGGCCAGATAATAATGTGAAGCAAGGTCTGATGTGGCGCCACCTGTTTACAGTTGGCTAGATGAGTTTACATTCATTTGTTAAAGTCGTTGTTGTTGTTTGGCCTTAGTTCTCTAAGAGGACCATGATGCCAGGAAGGTGATATCAGTGACTTGCAGATGAATTGGATTTAAGTGAGGCAGGGCTGTGCAAAGTCACCAGCCTCACCTTCTCCTCTGGAACCATCTGGGTCCATTGGCAAGATATAGGTCAAGATCTCCGGTAGGAGATGGCCCAGGATCCAGTGAGGACCTTGGACTTTTCAAGCCTTTAGCTTGTCTCAGTTTGACTGAGGCAAAACCCATTCATTGATTAAGGCTGGGTAAGAAGAAATGAGGCAAAGAATAACCTCTTTTACCTAGTCCAAAAAAAAAAATAAGTCTGGGAGAGAAAGACCCTCAGGGTTTTCATTCATTACCCAAGGTATTCTTTGAGGCCAGGCCAGTTTAGTTTTTAATCATTTTGTATCCCTACCACCTAGCAATAATGCCTGACATTTAACAAATGAGCGATTCTCAACATGAGACAAGAGTGTAATGTCTTTATTCTCAGTGGTCCTTGAAGACAGACCTAGGAAAAATCAATGAAAGTGACAGACAGGCAGATTTAGGCTTAGAGATAAAGAAAAACTTCTTAACATTTAGGGTTGTGGAATAGACTGCCTTTGGCCATAGTGAACTTCCCTTACTAAAGATTTCCAAGCAAAGATCAAATGACCAGGGGTTGGAATCTTGTAGAGGGGGATTCCTATTCAAACATTGGTGGAACTGGTTGGTTTTTTATAGTCCCTTCCAAACTTTTTTAAAATTTTTGATTCTGTTACAACAGCATTATACAGATACAAATGTGAAAGGGTTGTGTGTTGCCTTTGATTTTTTTAGCTTATTTCAGATGGAGGGGAAAGAGCAGAATAATGAAAGCATATTGAACATTTACATTGTATTTGCATGCTTCCTACTTTAATCTTCAAAAAAGTTGTCATTTCAAGTAGAAAAATGATTGGAGGATAACAAATAATCTTAAATGTTCCTTCCTTTAAATTTCTGGGCCTTTGGAGAGAGAAAATCCTAATTGGATGAAGATAAAATATTGATAATATGTACATAATATTCCCCTCCGATAATATTAAAAATCATTTCTGGAGGATCATATTCAATAGCATAACAATCATTAATGCTAATCACTTGGCTACCTCCCAATGAAAGTTATCTTCAAATGTGTCATTAGCAGTTGTAGTTCTCTTGAAAAGCAAGTCATCCTTCAGTAGGGACTAATATTGCAAACCTACATTAATATCCACATATATGTCAGAGATTCAACAAGCATCTTAAAAGTAACTTTTTTATTGTTTTATCTTAATTAAACTCATGGGACTAGTATTGGGTATACTATTTGCAAAGTAAACTTGTATAGTTTCAGATAATGCTTTAACTGTTTTGCCAATAAACTAATTTTGTAGTAGATCAATAGCTTCCATTTGTAGAGTGATTTTACAGTCTTTATCCTAATAGCTCTTTACTTTGTCCATAATAGTGTTATACTGTAAAGATTGATGATTGTATAGAATCATCCACTTTCCATTGTTTTTTGTTTGTTTTTTAAAAAAAATATTTAAATTAGATCAATGACCTTGTCATACAGAAAATGTAGATTTGTTTATAGCATAATTAGTTTTAAGGCATTGTTTTTAGCATTGTAATAATCTTTTTCATTTTTCATGTTTCTTGTATATTTTTATTCCAACTAGGTGTCCTCTAGATACCTTCCAGCTCTACATCTGTGATCCACTGATGCCTTTCATTCATGAGATTCTAGACCATTTTTCCTCTGACTGAATATTGTTATTCTAGTTCTATAAAGTGACCTCTTGGTAATTTGGGGTAACCCTAAATATTTGAATTAAGTTGCCATTTTATTATATTGGCACAGCCCAACCGTGAACAATTAATATCTTTATAATTATTTAAGCTTTCCTTTATTACTAGAAGGAGTGTTTTGTAATTGTATTAACATAAGTATTAAGGGTTAGTCTTTGTTGACTGACTCCCAGATAATTATGCATTTCAAATTATTTTGACTCTTCTCATCTAGCTGGCTCTGTGCTGCTCAGTCTCTCTACCTTTTTCCACCCTTGCCCTTCACTTCCAATATTTTCAATTTCTTTCCATCATGTGCCTGGTGGGATCAATGTTTTCCACCTCTTTAGGGGTTGTATTCAGACTGAGTCACTATTGTGAGGAGACCAACAAGAAACTATCACAGCTAGGGCTTAAAATACAAGCTTGTCAGATTTCTTATATTGGTGAGACTCAGTGTGCAGGGTAGATTGGGATTGGACGGAGTGAGTTAGTAGCTTTAGATATTTCAACTTTTCTATATTATAAAAAGCGTCTTACCTTGTACAGTATTTCCTCATCTTGGTGATATAATTTTCATTAGATCTACAGACCTATAGATGTGGCACATGTTGGGGGTATTAGTTTGGGGGAGTTATGCTGAAAACAATTAGTCTGCCCTCTTTGCCAACCCCATGTAACCCTTTCCCCCAGTGCCCCTCCCCTTTTGTCTAGTATTCTTTCCACTACAAAACTTCTCATCAAAGATAATGATAGGAATTGAGGTGGAAAAAAATATAATGAACCTTTGAGGAAGGAGGGGAAATGACCTGGAATTTGGTTGATTACAGCATTCTGGAGAGGATAATAACATAACATGTGATTATGTGAAGAAATCACAGGGATGATCACAGAAGCCACCTATTCCAACCCATAACTGAACAAGGATCTGGTGTATAGTATACTTAACAAGTGACCATCCAGTTTTTCCCTTAAATTCCCCTCCAGTGAGAGAAGATCCTTTTCATCACAAGGTAACCTATTCTATAATAATTTTGAGGTCACTTTGGAAGTTTTTTTATGTCCAAAGAGTCCAACTTTGCCTATGAGACCAACCAAAACAAATCTAATTCTTCAGTGCGATAGCCCTTCAAATTACTTGACAGTAGCTCTCATTCTCCCTGAGTGTTTTCTTCAGAGGCTGAATGACCTCAGTTCCTTCAGCCGATCCTCACAAGGCATGATTTCAAGGCCCTTCACCATTCTAGTTGCCTGCCATTTTATCAATATCCTTCTTAAATGTATTGTCCAGAACTTAGCACTATAATTTAAATGTCCGACCAGACCAGAGTACAATGAGTAAATGGGACTACCACCTGTCTAGTCCTGGATGCTGTATATTTCTTAATACAACCTAAGATAGGATTAGTTTTTCTAGTTAATAAATCAGCATTTAATTAAGTACTTCTGTGTGCAAGACATTATGCTAGGTGCTGGAGGCACCAAGGTAAACAAACAAAAAACTGCCTTTCTTCAAGGAAGTTACATTCATCATACCAGTCTTTTTTTTTTCTTTAGATATTGTAAGGTAAGCAATGGAAGGCAGCATTATATAAACAGGAAGAGAATCGTTGATTTAGGAGACAAGTTCTGGTTTCTAATCAGATTTCTCCTACTTATTAGTTCTTTGCTTTTAGGTAAGTTATTGAAACCTCTCAAGTTTGGTTTCTTCATCTGTAAAATAAAGGGTCATATTGGATGAGTTTAAAGATTACCTTCAGATACATAATTCCTATACTCATATGTAAAATAGAGGTAATAATAGCCCCTTCTCCCAGGGTTTTTGTGAGGATCAAATGAAGTGCTTAGCATTTAGTAAGCACTATATAAGTGTTAGCTACTACTACTATTATTATTATTATTATTATTATACTGATGCTGTCAGCATTAAAACTTTTTTCTAATTTTAATTGTTTACACTAGTCATTTCTCAGTAATACTACCTCCAAAAGAAAATGATAGTGCACCTGGCAGCACAAGCAACAATCCATATGCTGTAGTATACTCCCAGGTATGTTTCATTTTTTCTTTGGAAGCAATATTAATCACTATGCATAATCTAAATTCTGGTGTCTTTTAGTGTTATTTGCTGTATGGTAGTCATTATGTATGTTGTTCTCATTCTACTTTCTTTTGAATCAGTTCATATAACTTCCCATATTCCTCTGAACCCCTCATATTTGTCATTTCTTATTATGCATTGATAATCAGTAACATTTATACACCAGTTGTTCCATTGTGTCCCAGTCAGCAAGCACCCACTTTTCTCTAGGTAGTTGTTTTTTTTTCCTGCTGCTGTAAGTGTCACTATAAATATGCTGGCATATGTACGATCTTTTTTCCCCACATTTATCCACGGGCGGTATATCCCAGTACTGGGATCGAAGGTTACAAACAATTCTGCGACTGTTCTGTACAGTTCCAAACCAATTCATGGATGTTTGGACCAATTAACTACTCCAACTCCTAGTGATATAGTATCCTTCACTTGTCATAGTTCCTGCAACATTGTTTATGTCCTTTCATCATCTTTGCTAATTTGATAAATATGAGGCAGTACTCTAGAATTGGTTTACCTTCCATTTCTTATTAATAATTTAGTCCATTTTTTCATCTGATCATTAACAGTTTGCATTTCTTCTTTTAAAACTCTTCATAACCTTTTTCTACTTATCCATTGGGGAATAGCTCTTTGTCTTGTTTATTTGGGATAATTCTCTGTGGATCTTTGTATCATAGCCAGTAGCACAGTGCCTGCCACCTACTAGTCACTTAATGATTGCTTGATAATTTATTGATCTTGACCTTTATTAAAGACTTCTCTTGCAAATATTCTATCCTTTTCCTCAAACCAGTTCCCTTTTTATTGTATCTGGATTTATTTTTATTCATATAAAAGCTTTTATATAATTAAATTTTTCTAGTTTTATCTTTTGTGATCTCTTCTATTACTTGTTTGGTTGTTAGTTTTCCTCATAAGTATATCTTTATTATGATGTGATCTTTTATGTTCAAGTCGTATATCCAATTAGATCTTATTGCCTTATGTGGCATAAACACTAGTTTAAACAATTTGCTTCCAAACTACTTTTCACCTTTATCAGCAGTTCTTGCCAAATACAGTCTTTCTCCAACTAGTTGTTCTTCAGCTAGAATAAATCCAACTTTATATTCTTGGGTCTGTTAAATATTAAATTGCTAAGTTTGATTCCTTCTGAACTTTGCCTGTGTATTCTATATCATCAGTCAATTTTTCTATTTAGCTCAGAGGCTCCCAAACTCATTTGGCCTACCACCCCTTTTTAAAAAAAAAAAAATTACTCGGTGCCCTCCTGGAAATCTACTTTCTTTAACCCTTTAATGGTTTTTTTTTTTTTGCAATTTGCATCATTTTAAAAAATATAATTTTTTTTTAAAATGACACATCTTAAATTTAATAATTTATAAAGTTGTGGGTTAATTTCCTGCACTGAAATTTTGATGATACAGTATTGCAACATGTAACCATATAGTATTATAAACAAGTCATTACGTGTACGTATTCCTATTGATACATGCTGGACTTCCCAAAAATGCACTACACACTGGCCTGCCAACACTTGCTTGTTAAGACTTGTCACCAGACTTGACCACTAATTGGTTATAACTTGCATTTTGTATTTTTATTTGGAAAATAATGTAATCACTTTAACTCCATTACGCAATAGATGAAACGTGTACAAATGGTTTTTCAAATTTTTCTTCTCTTCTTTCCATATGCTTCCAGTGCCCCCTTATTTTTATTCAGTGCCCCCCAATTGCACCCAAGGCTACTACTGCCCTGACCAGTTCCAGCACCCCTTAGGGGGCAGTGTCGCCTACTTTGGGAACCTCCAAAAGCCAGTACCAAATAGTTTTGTTGATTTGCTTTTTCTTAGCTTTCTCTGGATGGGGAAAGAGTATTGTTTTCAGAAGAGGCAATCTTCTATAAAGTTATGGTCAGACTTGTGCATCAGAAATCAGGAGACCTGAAATCATCTAGAAACCCATACCTACCAACTGACATAGTACTCTATAGTAGGCACTTAGTAAGTGTCCTTTGAATTGTGTGTCCAGGGGCAAGTTGTTTCTCTGTTATAGGGCATGGTTTACTCATCTATAAAATAAAGGATTGACCTTTGTTACTCTTGAAATTAAAGTAAACCGAGGCACAAAGTTTCAAGCACATTTAATTTATTGGTAACACTAGCAGTTAACAATAAAAGGGTCTTTAGCTACTCAGCAAACCAAAAGATCCTGAGTGAGAGCAGACAGATCATTTTTACAGACAAAAGGAAAAGAGTCTAAATGCTGAAAGGCAGCATCATAGGTGGAGAAAACAGTATGATTGTTTCTCACTCCTATGATACTACAAGCTTTGTAAACAGTCTGGCTAGAAATTGGGAATGAGGAGCTAGCAGCTACCTCTCCTTCCATCCTGTCACTATTCATCATTTGAGTCCAGCTGTAAGGACACTTTAGTGATAGTGGACTTGGATAACAGACCAGACTCCTTCAAGGATACCAGATTTCCTTGACACAAAAATAGAACAGTGATTAACAGGAGATCTCAATTTCTAAACTTAGTTCAGAGTGATTTATAGGAAAACTGAATTTCCAAGCTTAACTTTGAGATGTTTGGCATGAAAATGTTGGTGGTGATACAGAATGAAATCAATAACAAAATAGAATCAATTTGATTTTTCCCAGTTTTCACCTTATAATCTCTAAGGTCCCTTCCACCTGCGGATAATCTGAATTCCTTTATAATTTATAGTAAAATGGTAAGTAAATCTTGTGATTTCATTTCTTTCTTTAGATAACTGGTGAATTCCCTGTTGCTTTGAATTATGTAATATTCCATTTTGAATAAGCAGCTTAAAAAATTGTGGTGATAGTAATTACCTGAAACCTGTTGTGGTTTATATAGAATAGAGGTGTCAAGCATGCATCCTACAACATTCCCAAGTGCGATACAAATCAGATTAAAATGTAGTTCCTACCTGATTTTAATGTGTTAACATATTAATTTAAAAAAGAGATTTATTAACAAATGTGATTTTCTAAGTCAATATGTGGCCCATAGAGATCCTTATGTAAGGTTTAATGGTCCCTATTTCTAGTTGATTTTGACACTGTTCATATAGAGCATACAGAAAGACTTCTAGGCAAAAACAAGCAGACACATCATTTTGAAAAATACATATTTTAAATGTAAATTAAAATATTTTCCTTTTTTTAATTACTTGGCAAGATAAGACTAAGGCCTAGATTTCATTGTACAGCTCCAAAATCTGTTTTGACAAATGATGTTTAATCGCCTTTGATAGGCAGTGGGACATAGGGCTAGAGAGCTGGAAAAAAAAAGGGAGCCAGAAAGATCAATCATGTCTTGCCTCTGACATATATACACGCTTTGTGACATTGGGCAAGTTCATCAACCCTTCAGTGCTCCAGAGAGCTCTCTCTCTCTCTCTCTGCATTGGTTGATGGAATTGTCTTTATGTCAGTGAAATCACAAGTTCAGTCCCTATTCCTGGCTTCATGTAGTTTGGAGCAAGTAGCATGTTGATTTCTGTGAGAGTATCCACAGTCTTCACTCCATCTAGGAGGGTCAAGATAGGTAGCTAGCTATCTTATTGTATAAGGGATGTTGGGACACTATCGAAATGCTACTTACTACTAGTTTTCGTAAGTGCACATTTTTGGACCATAAAGTTCTGTTTTATTTTGTAATCTGTCAAGTTCCTTATGTTTTGGTGAAGGCTCAAAGCCTCCTGAAAGCCCTGATATACCAAAGCTATAATTTTCAAACCCAGCCTGGGGCACACAATTGCGTGCTCCCAACTCTCATAGTACACTTAACATCCTTCCGTGAGTTCTCAATGATCTCTCTCCTTTCTCAACCAGCACTTATATCTGTACCACAAGTAAACTCTTAATTATATACTGCCTTGTTTTTTTTCTTTTTGTCCTGTCTTACTTCTTCAGCTAGCTTCTGAGCTTTTGGAAGTCAGGAACTGTGCAATTCTGTATTTCCTCTGTAGTATCCTGTGTAGCATTATGCATATAATGATGCTTGATTATTATTTCTTAATTGATTTATGTAAAGAAAGGTTTTGTATTGGGTAGCAGTGGTAATTTTTAATCATAGATATACATAATAGCATAGTCTCTGCAGATTTTATCTAGATTATTGATATTACTTGCTTTTTTCTACTTTTCTTTTCATCTACAAAAGTTGAAGATTTTCACCTGACTTAAGAGATAAAATAACTCCCCTCTCCAACTGCAACCCAATGATTTATACTTAAATGTTCCTTGTAATTATATGCAATAACCATACTATATTGTGACCCTGTCTCTCTCACCTGCCTCCCCATTGCTGCCTTGTCTTTAGGTAAGTTAGGAATGAATTTCTCTATTATAACCCTGGCAAAAAAGTCATTCATATTTTAGATGATGAAAAATAGTATTTAGATGATTTAGGCTAGAGTTCATACATTGTTGTTCAAAATAATAAGTCATAGATTTTTGAATATTGTTGTGAGGTAAGTAGATGGTAGAATTGAGATATTATCATGGCTTTTGTTCCTCTTAAGGAGTTCCTGAACTCTTAACTTATGGCACTGGGCAAGTTCCCAAGGTCTGTTGGTCTCTGAAACATACAAAAGCTGAAGGATTGATGGAACTTCCACAAAATGACAAAATTACCTTCCTTGGTATACATCTCATGTGCTCAATTTTTTGCCTGTTGTCTCCCTTCTACCCTCTTGTACACACATCAAGGACCATGTTTTTGTCTTTCTTTTTATCACAAGCACATAATATGATGCCCTGCACATAGTAAGCACTTAATAAAAGCTAATTGACTGACTGACAAAATTGCGCAATAGAAATGGAGCATGGCCCAGGTTTTATATGAATATCAAAACAAAGTGGTAACCTGTAACCTTAGAAAATCCACAGTACAGTTGCTACTGCTATGGTACCAAAAGACATGCTTCTTATTTGTACATGCTACTAACCTTAAAATCTAGGTTGTTTTTATGTTGATATAATCCTTCTAATTAGGTACTCTGAATAGCAATATAATAGAGTTTTGTTTTATAAAGGGTCCCTGTCATCATTAAAGTGTCTAACCCTGTCTCCCAGACAGTAATGCAATGCATAATAAATTTCTTAAGTTATTTTATTTACATTAACTTGGAATAATTGTAAAGGTATAATTTTTCCCCACTGGTGAATTTTTTTAAGTTAAGGTAAATGTCCTAGCTCTCCTAGAGAAATTCTAGAAATGTAACAGTTTTCCCCCCCAAAGCACATATGAACCACATAAAACATTTGTATAGATGAGATAATAGGAATATAAATGAAAGCTGTTGATGTGCTCTAGACTTCTTTTTGATGGAAATAAGATCTGAGATTTTTCTATGCTTTTTGGTATCTCATTTTATTTTAGATACCTTGAATATCCATCCTTCAGTGCCCTTAGAGGTGTATCACCTCTAGCACAGATCTCCACTGTAGTTACCTGATCCAATCTGGCAGCTTTCTCCATCTTTATTCTCTTCAGTGCCATTAATATTTCCTCTATAAAATCTCAGAGACTAATGTTACGATTCAGATTGGACAGTTCCACTCTCATGGATGGAGATGAGTTTGTTGTAATGTGGTTTTTGCAAATCTTTCCTTTTTTTTGTCTACAATCCTCTTTTTGATTTTATCCTTGAAAATCTTTGGGATGACTGCTTAATTGAATGTCTTAGAAAGTTTTGTTTTGGAAAGTAGTTTGTTTTTATTCTCTACTGCTTCTTCCTCCTTTACGAGATGATACTGTTTACAGATGTTCATCCTTATTCATAAAGGTTTTACAGACAAGGTTATGTCTTAACCCAGTGTTTCCTTTGGCAGCATTCTCTGACAAAAAAAAAGTTACATGTTTTTTGACTAAGGTGCATTCTGGACTTGATCTTCTTGTAGCAATTAATTTAGATTGTTTTAACTTATGGTTGAAAGGGTCATCTGCTCATGAACTGAGGGCATCCTTGATGAGGGCATTAGAGAGTAGTAAGAAGTCTTTTTTAAATGATTTTCAACAGTGGACTATATCTTTACCATCTCACAACTGACTAAATATATGGAGAATATATTTGATTATAAAAAAGCACTTAACTCAATAGAGCAAAATGCTACTTTACACAGATCGTTTACAGGATGCATGTAACGAAGTTTCCCTTGGAAGCTGTTAAAACAGAATTAACCTTGTTTGATGACAAGCATCAGGCAAGGTATAAAACAGGGCCAAAAGTATTTGTCACTTTGATGGGGTGACCCAGTATGGAGTCCAGATCTAGGAGGAATTCTCCATAAGAAGAGCCTGCATGGGCTTCTGTCCGTGGATGGCATTGTATTGCTAGTATCAGGCTCTACAATGTTTCAGAGACTCCTGGAAGAGATCTGTTATTCCTCAAAGGAGTTTTTTCCTCTATGTATGTGTGTGTGTGTGTGTGTGTGTGTATGCATATATGCATACACATATATATGTGTGTTTATCTGAGATAGACAATACAAATGACAGTGAAATGAGCCCAGAATTCAGAAGTAAAAGAGAGCAGGCTGGATTGCTTTGGGAAAATTTTGAAGAACTTTTAGTGACCCCAAGCTTTCCATAACAGCAAAATCCCATCTTTTAAATTTTTTGTTGTTCTTGTTGTTCATTCATTTCAGTCGTGTCTGACTCTTTGGAGTTTTCTTGGCAAAGAAAAATGGAATTGTTTGCCATTTCTTTCTCTAGCTCATTTTAAAGATGAGGAAACTGAGGCAAACAGGATTGAGTAACTTGTTCAGGGTCACACAGCTAGTAAGCTAGTAAGTGTCTGAGGCCAGATTTGAACTCAGCTCTTTTTGACTCCAGGCCTGGTGATCTATCCACTGCTCCACAAACATCTTACTGGTATTGCTGCATGGAAGCAAGACCTGGCATATCACTGCCCCTGAAGAACTAAATTTGAGCATTTTCCAGAGGTCCATGGAAAGGTGTATATGGTGGGAGTGAATAGGCCACAAAATATAACACATGAGGAATTCCTTTGAGGAGCAAGAATAAAAGATGTCATCAGGGAACTGGATTACTGAAAGGGAAGATGGACTGGGTGCATGGCAAGAGAAGGTGATGACGTGGGGTGGCTAGAGTGTTCTTCTGGCCCCCAAGATGCTGGGAGAAAGGAAGGATGGCCACTAGCATGTTGGGTGGCCCCTGTGGGAAACCTTTTAGAGGATGTGGTGAGACTTACACAGAATCCTGTGTCATTGGAGAAGACTAAAATAGATGAGATCTCAGATCCACATGAAAATTTGATTATTAACTGCAAAAAAAAAAAAGGAAAAAAGAAATTTTTTCATTCAAAGCGCAAGGAATTAAAAAATGTTGGTCTGTAGATAACCTGGAGAATTGGGAGGATTTTATAAATGTCACTAAAGTACTTGAAGTTAAGTTCACTGATCCATAAGCACAATTACTTCATTTCTTATTGGCATATTGGTTTTTTATTGTAATACACTAAGATTCTCAGTGCAGTAATATTGATATTATCTCTTCTGTTAGTTATAACATCAGAGAATAAAAAGTCTACTAGTGATTGCTTTTAAAAGCCATGCTTTTCATTATTACTGAAAAATTTGTTCCTTCCTTAGCTGTCTTATGTAAAGTTAAAAAAATTGTGGGAGTGTTTTTAAAAATCTGCTCAGCATTGCTTCTCGTATTTAGTAGTAAGTAGCAGGATTTCTTCTCTAATACAGTTCTACTACTTTAGATGGGTAATAACTGTACTTTAAGACTTCAGTTATTTCTTTCTGTGGACATTGTCATGCTGAGATTTATTTTTTTGCCGACAGTCTAATAGGAAAAAGTTGGCTGTATTGCTGAAAACATTTTTCCCTACAGGGAAGAGAACAAAACATGTGGTTCTTGAATATACTTGAATTCACTGTTTAAAAAAAAAAGCCTTTAAGTCTCCAATAAAACTGTCACTATGCACTTTTAAAACAAAATAGAGTAATGCCCCACTTATTTGGAAGTCAGGCCTCTAACAGCTTCATCCATTTGGAACATTGCCCAGAATCTGGAATGAGTGAAAAAAAAAGGTCTCCAATAAGCCAGAATAGATGTCACAAAGCCCATGCAATAATGCTAAGGCACTTACTCCTAGGAGAGCCCTCAATCACAGACTGTTCTTAATTTAGACATAATTTTAATTAGTATGGGTATCTGTTTAGGAAGAGGATTGGAGGAAGAGGACATTGCTAGAAGCATCAAGAAGTGACAGCTGACAGAAAGGACAGAAAAACTCAAAAAGCAGGAAAACTCCCTATTTCTTGTAGGAACAGAAGTCATACATAGCAGTATCTGTAATGGATTTAATGCTTCTGGAAGTGGTAATAAGAAGCAAGAAGGCTACTATAATCTCTTAGCCCAGGTGTGTGAGATTGTGTGAAAACCTGAGCACCTGGTACTTAGAGAGGGTGGAGGTGGCTAGGGGTACAGTATCTTTTGAAGGGAGCCAGGTTTCTGGGAGCAGGAGAAGATGAATGGTGTGAGATGAAGAGGGCCAGCCAGGCTGAAGGGGACTCCAACCACAAAGTGGAGAGTTCTAGGAAGCATTGTGGTAGAGATAGAAGAACATGGGGGCTCCTCTCTCCATTATCAGTCTGTGATGACTGAGTGTTCATAGAATGCTGATTTTAGAGTAGTGGACAATGAACATAAAAATCCGAAATGTTTGTTTTTGGAAATGATGCCATAGCGCAGAAAGACATTCACACAATTCAGGTTTATATTTTTCATCAGCAGCTTTCCCGAACAACCAGTGAATGCCGAGTTGTTCCCTCTGTTTAATTTTTTGTTTTACCTTCGGGACTACTGAAAGAATTGCATATTCAGACAGCATACTTCTCAAATCTTTCTAATGGGGAAATGATAAGTAGTCAACAAGCATTTATTTATTAAGTACCTTGAGGGCAGAGACTGGTGTTTTCTTGACTTTGTATTACCAGTGCTTAGCACATAGATGTTTGAATTGGTGATGAATCCTGTGCCATGTTTGCATCATCTTTCCTATCGCGTTAACATTTTTTTTTTCTGTGATCAGGTAGGAGCAAAGGCTGGGGCATATGAAGGTGAGATGGGACAAGGATGTAAGTGCTGGCAGAGAGCGATCTGAGAGAAGAAATATGTGAAGTACTTAAATAGGAAATGATTCGAGGATAGAAAAATTGCTATGTAAATGTTACCTGCTGACCTACTTGATTTATTGAAGACTGGCAGGCTAACGCTCAAACACCTGCTCTTGAAATGATTACATTACAGAGGGCCAGGAAGAACCAGTTAGTATTTCTTTCCAGTGCTCCATTTGTTGTCAAAATTTTGCTTGCCCTTTGCAGCCATGCGTTATTGTTTACTGACACCTCAGCACCCTGCTCCCTTCCTGCACTCTCTGTAGAACTATCTATGAAAGTTTCTTTCTTGAAGTGGTATATTATCCCCTTCCTTTAATCAGTGTGAGAACACTAGTGTACCTATTTTCTTTTATTTCACTCCAGATTGCAAGAATGTTAGGGAGATTTAACCTAGAACATTCAAGTTCAGTTTGTAGAACAGAAATATAAAAGGAACGTTTTCATGGAAAATTATTCCTTTGCAGTCATACTTGACTTAGTATGGGCTTTGTGGAAGAACATTACTTTATGAGATAGCTAAGTAATTAACACCTGCCCTTGTAAAGTCTCTAAGTCTAAAGCTGACTGAAATATGATGAGGTCTTTGTAATATGCAGAGAAACGGTTCCATTAAAAGTTAAATGGAGCTTTGTAATGGTGGGGATTGACTTCTCATCTGCCCTTGTCTTGATAGTTGTATACCTCTTGTCAGAGTTTACATTTTTAACTAGGTCACTTTCTGATGGAAATAACCCACATGGTACAAAGGATAGCCTGTTGGCAGTCTATAATTTAGTGGAGGGGTATTAAGGTATAAGATAGCTCTTTATTACGCTGCTGTTTTTAAATCCATTGGATGTACCTAGGCATTTTCATCAGGCAGTACATCTGTTTCACAGCACACTAGAATAGATATCTCTCTGAGATAAAGGATGCAAGTAATTTTAATCTATAAATTACTTCTGAATGCCGAAATATCACTTAGCTCCATGCTATTGATTCATGCTAGAAAGCTTCACTGAATAACTCTAAAACTTCTTAATTTGGCTGTAACAAATTATGTTATGGACCCTAGATAATAAAGTGAGAACATTATGGATTTGAGGAAATATTCTTAACTGTCCTTAAAATAAATATTTTTCGTAGTGTACCTATAATAAAATAAGTTTATGTGTTTTATATTTTAGTCTCATTTAAAATTTTCTTAGAATTCTCTGTTCTATGAAAGATATAGGATATTTAAGAAAATCATTTTCAAGAAACCTCTCTGACTCCCAAGGAACCTCTTAGCTCTCTTCTTAGAACTGTCCTAAACTCTCAATTCAATTCTGTTGTTTGTATCAACGGCTAAAAGTATTGCATGCAAATAGAGTTTACACTTAACTCCAGTTAACATAAGTAGCTGAAGGAAGAAGAAATACTAAAAAGAACATAGCAGAAAATTACCCCCTTGGTGGGGTGAAAGGGAGGGAAGGAAAAACAGCGTACACCATGCGCTTACTTTTTTAAAAAAAGATTCTCCATGTTGTATTTTTCTGCAGTACCATAAAGTTAAGTCAGAGACTGCAGGGAGAAAGAAAAGGAAGACGTGGATGTCTCTGTATTTAGTCAAAACAATCTGGATGGGGAAAATAGATATCTATGACTCCAGACAAAGATTTTGCTGAGAGAGCTTGAAGGTTGAGAAACATATAGCAAAGAAAGGGATTTTGATTCTAAACTGAGACTTCCAATAAATGAATAAAGGGGAAAATTAACTGTAAGTTTGTTTTTAATTTAAAGTGGAAAATTTGTGGTTAAATCAGGTAATTCAAGCAGTCAGTCAATAGTAAGTATTTATTAATCTTCTTTATGCCAGGACTTGTGCAAAGTACTGGGAATACAAAGAAAGCCCCCCCACACACACACATACACACATCAGGAAAAACATGGTTATGATCACCACAATATGTTAGAGGCTACCTAAATTAGTGGATCAACTATTTGAGAGATGAAGGCTTACTGTGCAAAAAAGAAAGCCATGAAGTGAATAAAGAAGTATAAGTGTGTGTCACCTAGATTATGTGTCTAATTGGGACCACAGAAACAAAAGGGGGTGGGGCATGGGAGAGATGTGTGGCACAGAGTTTTATTGGAACAATATCGTGAATGGAAAATAGGTTGCTATGTTGCCAGAATTTGGACCAGGAAAGCTTAAAATATGAGTAGTCTGAGCCTCATACAGTGTATTGATAAAGTGGAACATGTCTCTAGATGATAATGATGATGATAATGATGATGATGACGATGATCATGAACACTTGCCATTATAGCTTTGTACTTTGTCCCTGGGTCATTAGATTTCCACCTTGATCTTACCTCCAGTGTCCTAATAGTGTGTTTCCTTGAAGAGACCCTTTATTTAGTTTCCAGTGTTTTCAGCTGTATTTATTCCACTATGATTGGGCCTTGGTATGAGCTGGGAAATGAAAACTGCTCCCTTGCCTCAACTGGTTTACAATTTATAAAATGAGATTCATCCCTTTGGCACATCTTGAAATCCCACAGTGGAAGGATACAAAATAATATAAACATAACATTTCTTTTAAAATCCATTTGGAAAGATGGCAATTTCTTGACCTGAAAAACACAGTCTCATCATTCATTTGGTGTAGGACTACTAGTTGCCAAGAAAAGAGTAGTATAAGGATATGGAGAAATGGATTTTCATATAAAAAGATAAAAAAGAAAATTCCTTGGGCTGCATATTTATAAGTCAGATTTTATTAAGAATTATACTACCAATGTATACTTTTGGCACTGTCTCAAGCCTTTAAAAACATTTAGAAAGATGAAGGAAATGTGTAACTCTACATAGACATTTAATTTTTTTCATTTTTGTTACATACTATATATTGAATATTAAATAAAACATGAAATGATTTTAAATAATTTTAAAATATTAAAATAAACATAATTTAATTTTTTAATTACCCCTAAATAGCTTACTCAACAAATAGCACCTGGATTCCAACCACATCATGTATTTAGTTAGCTACATAGGACTAGTTATATATTTTAATTGTGTTTACACTTTAAAGCTTGTGGAAAGCATCTACTATTCTTCAGTCAGCATGTAGTAGGGTCATAAGTGGGAGGTAAATGAAAGCTCCTGAAGAGCCGAAAGTTAATTTGATTTGATAACCTTACTGTTGGCTTTCAAATATTGTACATCTGGGAAGTCATAGGTTCATGCTTACTTAATTCGCCATACTGTTACTAAAGCTTAAACTCCTTGCCAGTACTTTACTCTAAATGAAAAGGAAGACTATTTTCAGTTCTTAATTGCTGCTCCTTCCAACTTTCAATTAAGGGACAAAGTTACAGTAATCTTAATAGAAGGATTTCTTGGCACAGAAAATGTTTTAAATGGATCACTTTTTAGCTCATTCTTAAGAAAGAGAAAAGGTAGTGGTGCCCTTAAATAGTGGCTTGCACATAGGTACTCGGAAAAAATATACGTTGATTTAAATTGAAAGAAATTTTACCTGTATAATAACATATCACACATTGCTTCATTGACTTGGGGGAAAAAATGATTCTCTGGTAAGTTCTACAAGGATTTTTGTCTTTAGTTTTTTAGTTTCAGGGTTAGAATTACTTTTTTTTTTAAACCTAAAGGGAATTTTAAGTGTGCTGCCATGGATAGGGCCTCCTAGTAACCAGGTAATCCAAAATCTGAATTTTACTATGAAAATTATGAGATCAGAGAGTGCAAATGTAAAACAGGTAAGATCCTACTTATCCCAGACACAGGCAGTTGGATTACCTTGTACAATGTATGATATTGTTCTCATAATTTGTTTTTTAGCACTTACCAGTCATTTGGCATGGTTGTGCTATAGAAAGATGCATAATACAAATAACATAAGGAGGAAAGATGACATGAAGGAAAGAATATTGGTTTTTAAGAGACAATAAATGGGAACAGCTAGGTGGCACAGTGGATAGAGCACTGGCCTTGGATTCTGGAGGATCTGAGTTCAAGTGCGGCCTCAGACACCTAACACTTGCTAGCTGTGTGACTTTGGGCAAGTCACTTAACCCCATCGCCCAGTCAAGAAAAAAGAGAGAGAGAGAGACAATAAATGAAGGATTTTTTAGTCCTCCATTTTGCCAGTTATTTGACCTTGAGCAAGTCCCTCGAACCCTTGGAACATCAGTTTCTGAGCTTGAGGCTAGATAGGTGATCTGTGAAGTCATTTCCAACTCAAAAATTCTATGATTCTGAGACAATCATGAAAACCAAAGTATTAATTCAGTATTAATCAACAGTCACATTGTTACTCTCTAATTTCTTTTAGGGTAAAGATTCTTAACCTGAGGCCCTGTCACTTTGTAAAAATTGTTTTGATAACTATATTTCAACATATCAGTTTCTTTTTTAATCCTATGTATTTTATTTTATGCATCTAAAAACACTTTTCTGAGGAGGGGTCTATAGGCTTTGGTAAATCACCAAAGCAGGATCCATTACACAAACAAGGTTCAGAACCCCAGCTTTAGAGTATATAACTAATGGTTATAGTAGGTAGAACAATTTCTTAGTAACATCAGGGAAAGATGTTGAACAGGTTTATTCATTGTGTTATATCTTGAACTATTGATCATGAATCTCCTTGAATAACATTATTTATGAATGTAGTTTTATGCTAAAAATGAAAGATTTTATAGTTATACATGATAATAAATAAAGTTTTCCACTATGTTTTTAATATTAGAGACATATATTCATGTAGAGGAGAGAAGTGGGCTGGAAATAAACCATCAGGAAAAAAAATGAGATAATGTACATAGGTACAAGTGATAACAGAGAATTAAATTGTCTTTACAAAAAGGCTTATTCAAATTTGTTTTATTCAGATTTGCTGAGGGATTTATATTACAGTAAAAATACTGGTTTGCTATAAATTAACTTGTCAGAATTATTTGTTAGTAAATCACCTCCTCCAGATGTCTAGATTCCTGGAGAGGAGATCACCAGTACTGGCTAGGTGACAATAGGAGAACCCTTAGGAGGTTCCAGAGACTTACTGGTGTTAACAAAAACAAAAAACCACCAGCTCCCAATGACTACAACAAAGAAAGAGCCCAAGGAGACATAGATGAGGCATTCACTGTCAGTCATGAAGGAGCATAGGGCACAGCCAGTGAAAATGCCCTGAGTCAGAGATGGCAGGGACACCAATGTTGCTGGACCATGGGGTGTGTAAAAGGCAGTAAGATTTAAGAAGACTGGAAATATAGGAAGGGGCCAGGTTATGAAAGACTTTAAAAACCAAACAGGATTTTGTATTTGATCTTGGATGTTAATAGGGAGCCATCGGATTTTATTGAATTGGGAGGAAGGAGGGGTATATATGTGATATAGTTAGTCCTGTGATTTAGGTAGATCACTTTAGCAGCTGAGTAGCGGAAGGACTAGAGCGGGAAGAGATATGTAGTGGGAAGTCTAACCAGTAGGCCATTGAAGTGGTCCAGCTGTGAGATGATGAGGGCCTGCATCAGAATGTTTGCAGCATCGGAGGAGAGAGAGGAGCATATACTAGATACTTTAAGAAGGTAGAAATGACAAGATTTGACCACTGATTGGATATGGGGAGTGAGAGAGAAGAAGGAGTCAAGGATAACACCTAAGTTGTGAGCCTGGGTAACTGAAGGATAATGCACAATAATAGGCAAGTTAGGAAGAGAGGCAGGTTGGGAGAGGGTAAGAGGTGGTGGGGGGGAATAATGAGTTCAGTTTTAGACATGTTGAGTTTAAGATGTCAGTGGGCTATCCAGTTGAGATGTCAAATAGGCTTTTGGGAGGTGCAAGACTGAAGGTCAGAAGAAAGGTTAAAGCTAGACAGATCTGAGAGTCATCTATTGAAACGATCATTGACACCATGACAACTAATGAGATCATCAAGTGAAATACTATAGAGGAAGAAAAGAAGAGGGCCCAGGACAGAGCCTTAGGGATTCCCCAATGGTTAACAGGCATGACCTGGGTGAGTAGCCAGCAAAGGAGATGTCAGAGAGGTAGGAGGAGAACCAGGAGAGAGTAATGTTATGAAAACTTAGGAGAGAAGAGGGGGATCAATTGTGTCAAAGGCTGCAGAGAGGTCAAGAAGAATGAAAATTGAAAAAAAAAGGCCATTAGATTTGGCAATTAAGTAGTCATTCATGACTTGGGAGAGAGTCGTTTCATTTGAATGAGGTCAGAAGTCAAACTGCAGAGAGTTAAGAAGAGAATGAGAAGAAAGGAAGTGGAGGAAGAGAGAGATAGGACAATAGCTATCAAGGAATGATGGGTCAAATGGGGCTTTTTGGAGAATGGGCGTAGAGGCGGGTACATGTTTTGTAGGCAGTAGTATCCAGAGACCGGAAGCAACTGAAGTCTAGAGATGGGGGATGTGAGAGAGGACAGCCTGCTAATGAAGACAGAATGAAGTGAAATGACTTGTGCATGTAGAGGGATTTGACTTGGCAAGAAGGGCCCCCTCTTTATGTGAAATAGGGGTGAAGGAGGAACTAGTGGCAAACACTTCTTTTTTTCTGTTATTTTTTAATTAATTTTTTTTGATTTATCAACCAAACACTTCTGACTGATAGGAGATGAGGAATGGGGGAGAAGAAGGCACCCTCTGTGAATGGTCTCAATTTTGTTCAGTGAAATATGAGGCCATGAAGCAGTTTTCATTTAAGAGGGAGGAGCCAAGGGAGGTTTGGATTTGATGTATATATTTTTGAAATCTTTTTGTGTTCAAAGTAATTAAAAGGAAGGAGTTTCATAGCCTTTAGAACTAGAAAGAATCTAAGAGATCATCATGATAGGAAGCAAACACCTTAAATAATTATGAATAGTGCTGACAAGAAACCACATATGAAGGTGAGTGTAGTGCTATTCTAAGTATTCTGCCTTCTATTTATCCTGGTTTGTCTCATCTTCATGGTGAGGGAAATATACCTAATAATTGACCAGTCATCTGGATTTCCATGTCACCATTGATATAGTAAATATTTTTTTTTCATGTTCCATTGAAGACTTCCATTGAAGAATTGTTTTCAGAGAATCCACAAGTAAGGTATTAATGAGTGGTTAGCAACACAAGAAATAGGGATGAGTATACAGATGTTGCTAGGTAGACAGGTGTCCCCTACTCCCTTGCTTCTTTGTGTGCATCTGATGCACAGATTGGTGTAGATTTTCCTGGGTACTAGTAACCTAATACTTTTAGACAACTATATGGAGGAGGTACCTCTCCAGGTTAGTCACTTATCAGATGTTTCTTAATTGGGAGAATAAAGAGTGGGCTTCCAGAATTGGAATCCTTCTGCTTGTACATATTAACAATTAACTCATAACTCAGGTATTTGTAAATCAAGAGCTTTCGATATTTGCAAGAACATAGCAAGATAAGCCAGTTGAGTCCTACTGTTACAGAAAGAAATGCTCCCTTCTCCATGACAAGCATTGAGGGGAGCTGTATGTGGCACTTAAAAAAAAAAGAAATTAAAAGAAAACATCTTGTGTTTATAACATACCTTCAAATTTTATTAATTTAGCTGATAAACTGTGTATTTGGATAATCAAAATGCCTCATTCTCTAGAATTAAACAGTATGACTTGTTTATCCGTTCACATTATCAAAATGTAGTTGAAGCAGAAATTAAGATATTTGACACTGGGACTTCAGGGAAGTAGTTGGGAAAGGAGGAAGACTTTGTAATTACTTGGTCTTCAGTCATTCTAGTACTTACTGGTTTCTAGGTTTATCGATCTCTGGGTATACACAGGAATATCAAATAAATGTGACTTCCATGTTACATATATATTATTTACTTGTAGGTCCCTGCCTCTTTGCAGATAGACAAGAGTTTCTGAAAATCTGCGGTTTGTGATATGTTTCCCTACCATCTTCTTGCCATAGGCCTTTACTCTAATTTCCACCTCCAGCCTAGCACTCCAGCTTCTATCCTTCATCCTTAGATTATGATTAATGAGACTTTACTATTTCAAATGAGTTAGCATACATAAGATGCTTTGCAAACCTTAAAATGCTATGTAAATACTAATTATTATTATCTCTTGCTCAACACAGACCTTCATGCTACTGCTGTCTTGAGTTCATGTATAAAATAAGGAGAACAATCCTTGTAGAAACTTCCTCATGAAGTTGTTGTGAGGATCAAGTTAGAAAATGTGTGTGGAATGTTTTGCAAACCTTAAAAGTGTTATGTGAGTACTAATCATCATTATTTTGTTCTTATCTGTTTTGATGAAGTTCAGACAGAAACCATCTACAGTATTATTTTATATTTAATGTTCTGTGGACTCTTACTCAAATGGCTAAAATAACTGCTTTTGTTGTAGTTGAGAGAAAACAGTAGGATTCAAACTCATCTTCTATAGGCAGACTGTGAAAGCATCTTAGAACAACTCAGGTGGCAGATAAGAAAACAGGGATGACATATACTTCCTTCTGCTTCGGCATGGTTTTGATATTTTCCGCTGGTATGTTTGGAAAACTTTTCATTCCTTGTAGCTTAGAGATTATGAGTATTTGGTGTGATAGCATCTTTTAAAAACATCCTTAAATTTTTATGTGCTAATATTATCTTTGTGCAGTTGTGATTGATTTATCTGTTAAATTCTCAAGGATGTTTTTGAGATTTGTATTTGTAGTAGAGGGATTTGTCAACTATTAGTTTATGAAAGAGCAAAGTTCTGTTGTATAATTCTAGCCACAGGCTTGCTAGGTATTTGATAAGTGCTAATTTTTTTGTATATTGATAGTTAAAGCATTTATTACAGTGTTTGCTGTGCATCACGCACTTTGCTAAGTGCTGGGAATAGAAATATAAGTAAACAAGGCAGTACCTGCCCTCACGAGGCTTACATACAGTGGAGAGTGAACACATAAGAGGAAGCTGGAGAGAAGGGGTATTTGTACAGGGATCCAGGGGGTAAAAAATTCCCTGAAACCAAGAACGAAGAGGCATGATCTAGGTTACCTACCTTATGAAATATTGGTCCAGGCTAAAGATTCACCGATTAGGAGAGTGGGTAGATCAAAGGCATCTCCAGCATGAGGAGACTGTGGGTGAGAAGGTGGAGACTAGAGTGGAGTGCGGAGGATAACCTGCAGTGCTGTTTTGCATGGTGTGTACTATTTCCCTTGAAAAATCATCATTAATAGATTACTCCAGGTTCCTTAAGGATAATTTGTATAATTTTTCTGCCATCATAAAACCCCTCCATTTCCATAAACAGGTTGTCATTGTCTTATTCTCCCTACCTTTCCTATAAGTGTTCCATTGCAGAAAAAATAAAAACAAAAACAGAGTTGTGATGATGACCCCACTGCTCATCAGTAATGATAACAATGCTGACGCTGGCCTACAAAAACAAATGTAAACAACAAGCATTTAGTTTCAGGAAAACTTATCCCATATAGGAACAGCATCACTATGCACTAATGGCATTCACCCAATGATCCTCTACCACCCTTACAAATAGAACTCGAGCTCATTACAGTAATCAGTCTACCCCAAAGGTGACATGAAAATAAATAACTTTGAGAATATCATATTCAGCAAAAAGGAAAGAAATGAATACTAGAAGCCTTGGGTTTTCATCTACTTAGATAAAAGTCCATTTCATCAGAGTTCTATTTTGAAATTCTCTTCTTACAGTTGATGTGTTTCTTAAACGTTACTTCTAGAGCTTGTGTATCTTTTTTTGAATGTATACAAAAAGATATTTTTTCTAAGAGAACTGCCAAAAGAAGTTGAACATTAGCTGAAGTTGTTTCAAAGCACATCATGAATTGAACACTCTGGGGCTGAATTTGATTACAGTTAAGCTTTGATGTCACCAGTAATTTTCAGACCATGATGGGGGTCATTACAGAGAATCTGTAACCAGGATTATATGTTCCTGCCATAAGTTAAACTAAAAAAAATTTTTTTCTGTTTTTTAACAGGACTAATAAAAAATATTTGATTAGTTAAATAAAAAGTTTTCATCTTAATATAGCTACTCCCCTTAACCCCAGTCTTCCATGCTTATATGTATGAACACAGTGACCTTAGGACTTATTGGTATCATTATGTAACTTTCAAAGCCCAGGATCAACATAGGCGGATTAAACTGTTACATTTCACTCCCATCTCTTGGGAAAGATTTACTTCAGCAATCTTTACATCAATAATATAAAATTTGAAGTAGAGCCTTGTAATGCATTTGTAAGCAGTTGGTGGATCGGGGACCTTGTTTGTACCATTAGTTAAGAGTTTTAGTGCTCCAACCCATCTTCAGAGTGAGTAGATTTATTGGACCGTTTACTGAATGGATTTATAATCATGACAGCAATTTTTACTGTTTCCCAATATGTCATGTAAATGTGATACAAAGTTTGGAAAAAATGGAAAATCCAATTATTTCATTCAAAAATGTTAATAACTGTACTAATAACCTAATGGAAACCATATTTTTAGAGTGTTTGGGCAACTTTCCAGTGATTACTTTAACCATGAGAACTTAGATTGAGATAAAAAAAAATTTTGACTTTGTTTAAGAAGAGCCCACTTAGTAAGGAATGATTTCTCTGGTTCCACACTCAATCTAGTAGCGTAAATCTAAGTCCATTTAGTGGACTGCAATTCTGCATTTGAGGTTACCATATTTTTGTAAATGTTCATGAAGATGTTTTGTACTTTCTCTGAGACTACACCGGCAAAGTATAGGTTGGCTCGTCTAGGGATGATGATACTTCTGCTACTCACCTCAGGCTGTTGGGAAGAAAGTGCTTTGAAGTCCAATAAAAATGTGAGCATTTATTTATTCAGTGTCGTCATGGTCACCAGAAAGTGAGCTAAGCAGAAATTAAAGTGATTGTGTTTGAGAGCAGCGTGAAGAAGCAGTATGACATAAGGGATAGAGAGCCAGAAAGGCCATGAGTTCAAGTGTGCCATTGACACATACCATCTGTATAACCACAGGCAAGTCATTTCATTCCTGAATGCTCTAGGCAATTCTAATAATAGCTAGCATTTATATAGCGCTTTAAGGTTTGCCAAAGGCTTATTGTATATATCATTTGATTCTCACATTAATGATATGATATTATTATTAATATTAATTATGTGGCTTGGCATGGTCCCCCAGGTAAGTAAGTGTCTGAGGCAGGATTTAAACTCAGGCCTTCCCAACTCCAAGTGCAGTGCTTTATCCACTGAGCTGCTGAGCTGCCTATAGAGGTTGCAGAGAAGGTGCTGACATGAATTGGTAGAAAACCAGGAGCCCCCTATACCAATGAAGTCACAAGCCTAACCTTTCTCCTCTCCTTGGAGCACAGTAGTGAGCCAAGAGCCCCAGGCTATCTTCACAATATAGCCATCTTTATGTCAGCAAATGCAGTAGAACTTCTATGTGTGCATTGTAATTTTGGTGGCTAGGATTATGAGTATTTTTGAGATGTTTTGAATTTTTATAAAATGGTCTTTCAGTCATTGCTGAAAAGGCATCAATCATGAAGAGCTTTTATTTTCAATTTTGTATCTAGCTTCAACAATAAAACCTTTCTTCCATATTATTTGTTTTGATTAATTACTGGATCTTGTTGGTGTCTAAATGTTTTAGAAATTGTCTTTCATAATCTAAATTATATATAACTTTTAAAAAATCCTAAGACATCAATATAACATGTTTATCCAAAAATCTCTAACTCTCCCATGGGACAAGCACTGTACATGAGTAGTTCATGTAGTACTTTGATATACATTTATATCATTTTGGTTCTTTTATATTCTTAGTAATACATGTTTAAAAGAATTGGTAGATAGTCTTTTAAGCTAGGAATTTTCAGAATATATATCTATGTTTTTCTTGTATACTTGAAGGCCTTGTTGATTCCCACCCCTCCCCATATAATAGTAGTGTATATCTAAATTTTTGATAAGTTATTTCAGCATTTCCCAAGAGTTTCGTTTTAAGTGTACCTTGTAAGTAGGGAGCATTTGTAAACTTCTACAGTTACATGGTATAAGGAAAAGAAGGAGAGCCAATGGAAGCAGACCAAAGAAGTCAGCTGGAAAAAAATAAATGTGCTCACCAAGATGTGAGGGTGATGGGAACAGAACATTAGACCAGCATGGGGGTTGGGGGAATGGGTTCTGGGTTGCAGAGAAGAAAGATAGTGACAAAGAAAAGATGAATAGTGGAGAAAAACTTTCCACTTAAAATTAAGAGCAAGCATTTATAAAACACTTTAAAGTCTGCAAAGTGCTTTTTGTTTGTTAAGTTACCCGTGAGGTAGCTGCTGCTGTTATATGCCCGTGTTATAGATGAGGAAACTGAGGCTGAGAGATTACATGACTTTGGCCAGGGTCGCACAGCTAGTGTCTGAGGTGAATTCAGGTTTTCCTGATTTTAAGTCCTGTGCTCTACCAGTGTTCCATCTCACTGCCAGTTAAAATTATTTACTGTTGATTTAGGATCAGCTAAGCTGTTTGCCAGTTTATTTCCTTCTATAAATTGTTTCTTTAGGCATAGGAATCCTGGTTCCCTTCAAAAATGTCTTAATTTGGTAGTGTATCATATACAGTATACTTTTTTTTTTGGGGGGGGAGGCACAGTTGGGGTTAAGTGACTTGCCCAAGGTCACACAGCTAGTAAATGTCTGAGGTCACATTTGAACTCAGGTCCTCTCAATTCTACAGCCCAGTGCTCTATCCACTGCACCATCTAGCAACACCTACAGTATACGTTTAAGACTACTTTAACATTTGTCAAGTCATTTGACATTAAAAACACTGGTGAGCATAATTGCCTATCCAACAGCTTCCTTGAAAATTAGAGCTATTGGGGGGCAGCTAGGTGGCACAGTGGATAGAGCACTGGCCTTGAAGTCAGGAAGACCTGAGTTCAAATGTGGCCTCAGACCAAACACTTGACATGCACTAGCTGTGTGACCCTGGGCAAGTCACTTAACCCCAATTGCCTAAAAACAAAACCAAAAAAAAAAAGAAGAAGAAAAAGAAAAAGAAAATTAGAGATATTGGAGCAGCTAGGTGGTGCAGTGGATAGAGCTCCGGCCTTGGAGTCAAGAGGAGCTGAGTTCAAATCTGGCCTCAGACACTTGACACTCACTTAAAAAAAAAACAAAAAAAAATCACAGTTAAAAAAAAAAAAAGAAAATCAGAGATATGACAGTCAAGAGCAACACCGGTTTCGAGCATAAGCCAAATGATGGTCACAAAACACTGTGGAACAGAATCATGGAAAACTAGCAGCAGTAACACCTCATAAAACAACAAAGAACAGTCAAAGAGGAATCAAGCTTACGGGAAGTATGGTGTGTGATCTAACAGTTATCCAGAGAACCTTGGTAGGTGAAATCAGAAGGAGCGCAGCAGATAGATGAATTTATTAAGTACGTATTATGTGCCAGACACCGCTAAGTGTGATGCAGTATATGACTGACTTGTGGTGGTCCGTGAGCAGTGTTGTATCTGCACCCAGTATGTACTGTGTGCCACTTCCAAAGGGCAATAGAAGGACATATGTTGGGTTAGTAACAGTATTAGTAATGATGATTTGCACATAAGAAGTGTTTGGCTGGAGAAAGATGGAGAGCCCAATTAGCAGACTGATACCCGTTGCCCAAGACAGTGGAAATGAGACCAATTACTTTATTTTTCAGAATTTTATTAGTGTCATCATATTGGTCAAAGTTTTCTACATAGAAAATCAAGCTTCTTCAAACCTGAAATTATACACCATAACTTACTTAGCAAGAAAGCACAGAACTTCTTAGGGCATTAGAGTTCTGGCGCACCACTGTGACTGTCTCCTTGGTCAAATCACTTATGGGCTGTGAATCCTAAGTTCCACATCTTTGAAATGTGAAAAGTATTACATATGTCTTACCCGACCTCTCAGGGATTTTGTTGACTGTGAATAAAATAATACACCTGTGACCCCCTTTAAGCTACTCTTGTCCATTTAAAAAAATAAAACAAGACAAAAACTATCAAAAGTGGCTTCACATTTAGTTCTGTCTCATCCTGTGTGCAGCCAAGAGAGAATCTACTTGATGAAGTAGTGCCAGTTAACAGCAGCTTACGGGAAAGAATGGATGCTGACCCCTCCCCCCAAAAATATTAGGCCTTTTCTGCTTTGAAAATAAAGCATACTTCTATCACTGAGTACTTAACCCATTTTACAGAATGATTTAAATCTCAGTCTATCAAGCAGTACACAGATGGAATATTACTAACAGGAGTAATTAAATCATAAATCTATCTTAAAGAATTGGCCAACCCACAGCACCGTAATCCATATTCTCTTTTGTTGGTTATATTCATTTGGATTTGGATAATAATTGCAGACCACCCAAATAATAGGAAAGTGAGCAAACTTGTCTGGCTTAAATGTTTCTTTTTTTTTCTTTTTTTTTTTTTGGCTAGGCAATGGGGTTAAGCGACTTGCCCAGGGTCACACAGCTAGTAAGTGTTATGTGTCTGAGGCCAGATCTGAGCTCACGTCCTCCTGACTTCAGGGCCGGTGCTCTATCCACTGTGCCACCTAACTGCCGCTAAACAGCTCTTTGTTTTAAAAAATAAATACATTCATAAAATACAGATCGATTAATAATGCTTTTTTAAAAAATGTCATTTATTATTACCATGATAGCTTTCCTTTGAAAGGTAGGGCATAGGTGGCATTACTGAAGGAAATGAGCACAAAGTGAGTAAAACTAGGCATAATTTAATAAGTCACCAAGTGTTTGAGTGCTCACTATATGCCCTGCATGGTGTGAGACATTGAGGGGACATAAATTAAATTATACATGTAGACTCTGACTGACAACTGAAATAAAATGGGTGAAAAATTACAAAAATATAAAATGTCCAGACTAAAAGAACAATAAAGAAATTGAACAATCCAAACTAAGAACAATTAACCACAGTATTACACACACTGCAGAAATAGGGAAAGTGGTCCTCTCTGATTCCTTTTAATGATACACGTGTGGTCTTGAAACCTAAGCAAGGGAGAGTCAAAACAGAGAAAGAAAACTATAGACCAATATGCTTAATAAACGTTGATGCCGAAATTTTAAATGTTAGAGCAAAGGGCTACAGCAACATATCGCAAAAATTATACATGATGACCAGGTTGTTTTGTACCACCAACACAGGGTTTGGGTTAGTGTTAGGGGAACTATAAACTCAATTGACTGTGTTAATAATAAGAACAACACAAATCAGATACATCCAGATTCAGAAAAAGAACTAAATGCAATGTTCATTTCTGTTTAAAAAAAAAGACACTAGAAAATATAGGAACAAATGAGATTTTTCCTTAACATAGTAAGTAGTATATATCTAAAACCAAGAGCCAATGTAATCCTTCCAATAATATGATCAGGTGATAAACAATAGTGTTCATTGTCACCACTACTATTTAAAAGTGTTAGGAATGCTAGCTACAGCTATGTAGCACACCCAAGCAAATGAACCTAACAGCTTAATGTTTGATCAGCCAAAAGCCTGCAGATACTGAAGTGAGGAGTTAGAAAACTGGAAAGCAGCCTGGCAGAAATTAGATTTAGATCGATACCTCACACCACTTTACTAGGAGAAGCTCCTAACAAATAATTATCAAATAAAAGAGACAAACAAGGAAGAAACTACCTTTTGGATGTACAAAGAGGGGAAGAGTTCATGACTAAGCAAAAGATAGAAAGGGACACAAGATAAAATGGAGAGTGTGCACAAAGAAATCTAAAGTAGCTAAGAAGAATAGGAGGGAAATGCTTTGCTGGAGGGAAAGTCTTTGCATCAAGTTTCTTTGATAATTCAAAATTTACAAGGTAAGAGCTATTACCCATTTGATAAGTGGTCATAAGACATGAACAAGCAGTTTTCAAGGAAAGAAATATAAGATATCTCTAACCATGTGGAAAAATGCCAAATCACTGATAACTAGAGAAGTACCAGTTAAAGCAACTGAGGTACTACTTGACCTTGTTCAGAGGGTGTAATAGCTCGCTTTATAGTGCCAAATAATTGTAAACCCAAAGCAGTTGCTCATTAACGGGAGAGTGGCTGAATTACGCTACATGAGTGTAATGGAATCCTATCCTGCCATAAGAAATAATGAGCCAGTTTTCAGAGAACCTGAGAAGACTTGTGAACTGATGCAGAGTAAAATGAATAGAACCAGAACAATTTATATCCCAACATCAATATTGTAGAAACACAGTTCTGAAAGTCTTAAAAACTCTGATCAAAACAGTGATCAAGGGGCAGCTAGGTGGCGCAGTGGATAGAGCTCCGGCCTTGAAGTCAGGAGGACCTGAGTTCAAAACTGGCCTCAGACACTTGATACTTACTAGCTGTATGACCCTGGGCAAGTCACTTAACCCCTATTGCTTCACCAAAAAAGCAAAAACAAAAGCAAAAGAGTGATCAGCCATAATTCCAGAGACCAATAATGAAGAACACTACCAACTTGACAGAGAGATGATGAACTAAATATGAAGAAAAAGACACATTTTTGGAAATGCTCAAAATGGACATTTGTTTTGATTGACTATGCATATTTATTACAAGGAGCTTGTTTTTCTTTTTTTTTCCCCTTATGTGGTGGGGTGGGGAGAAGAGTAGGGATGGGGGGATGGTTAGAGAAAGAGAAAGAAAAAATAAATACTTGATAATTAAAAAGGAGAATTAAATTTTAAAAAGGAATTAATAATTAAAAAGGAAAAGAAATGTTTGTTAATCAGAAAAAATAATAAAATTAAATTTAACATTTTTTAAAAAGTGACTCCTGACTTAAAGAAACTTATGCTTTAGTTGGGATGGGCTTCATGAGAGAAATTGAACATGAATTGGATCTTGAGGGGATAGAAAAAATTAGAAAGGAGGGTATTTCACACAAGGGAAACAATGTGAGCAAAGGAGAGAGTGGGAATGAGTAAATTGTGTAGGAGGTGGGCACAGAGAGAGATTTGTGCTAGGGAAATAATGGGAAAAGTTAGCAAAGTAGAATAGGATTTACTTACAGAGGACCTTGAAAATCCAACTCCTGGTGCTATGTTCTTTGCAGTAAACCATTGGTTTTCAATTTCAGAGACCAAACTTATGGTTGAACACTGACCATCAGCCTACATTCTTATTACAGGGCTTATTCAGAATTATTTCCTGAACCAATTATTTTGTTTAATTCTGTTCTTTTGGTGGTATCCTTTCCAGTATGTATAAATCATTGTAAAATGTAGAATTGAACCCCTACTTTGTGCTTAAAATTATAAAAAGATACAAGTGACATAGGGCACCAGGGCTGTAGCAATCATTTGGTGTATAAATAGGAGTAAAAATATTAGATAATTTTCATAGAGATTATCTTGAATGAGGTTTTTTTTTTTAAATAACAACTGAAGGGCTGACTGATGACTTGCATCTTTAGATTTTCAGCTCCCACAAGGAATATCCACAGTGCCAATCCTGGATTAAAAGGTGCCTGAAAAGTAACGTCTTAAGTATTAATGTGACACTGGCTTTCCTGGCCCTTACTGCCTGAAGGCCTGGTAAGTTATATTTTAACCCCTCCCCCAGGGTTCTCTAGTACTCTTAAGGGAACTTGAGAGGTGTCTAGGTTCTCTGCCATTTGCTCCAGCCTCCACTGATGGTGTTCCCCCAAGTATAGGGGGTGTCCCCTACACACCAGTTCTACTTGGCCACTTAACAGATTAGCTTTCACAAAGGAATATTTATTTCAAAAAATTTAATAACAAAATACAAACTCACTCCCTAACATGAGAGGGTTAATTCTCTACTTTTGGATCACCTCCGTCTCTGGGAAGAGTAAGGGGATTAGGTTCATAGCTTAGCTCAGTTCATATAGAGTTAGAGATACATGAGGTTTCAGAGTTTGGGGTTTTTTCTTTTTTAACATTTTTCTTTTTACTTAAAAGCTTAGCCTTAGCCCATGGATGTCACAGAAGCTTTCAAGTAAATAGGTAGCTTATCACTGCTCAGCAGAAATCACTGGTTTTAACTTAGGATATTGACTTCATTCCTATCTCCCCTCACCCTCACCACCCCCCCCCAAAAAAAAAGAAATCTCTTCTGCCTTTTGAAATTTGAAAGTTTGTAGGGACAGGTAACATTTTTAGTCGTAATTTTAAGTAAATTGCCTTCAGACTGAATCTGTGGTGTCTAGTGAGCGTGGGTCTGCCTCCTTGAGGCATAGCTGATACTATATGTATTAATATTCTGTGAGGAGTTTTTTGTCTGTCAGGATGGAGCTTTCTTTGATGTTTAAATCTTTGGGGCAAGATTCAAATACTCTTTTTCATTGCTTTCCTTCCTGTGATTCATTTGGAATACTGTACAACTAACCTCACCAAAGTGATAGCCTAGCTCTTTGGGTTTGTTTGTTTTCTTTTTTAACAAAATTAAATTTTTCTGGAGATTGGGGAGACTCACAGATAATGTGATGGTAGAGGTGTGTAAAGAGCCTTTAAAATTTAGTATTAATATGTGTAAATGTTAAGCAGAGCTGATAGATTATAGAAGTGGTCATATTTGTGTTAATATGCAGTAATTTTTAAAGAGAACATAGTACCGTCAGTATTCACTGTGCCATAATGTAATTACCCAACTTGCCAGCAGTTTATATTCCCAACATTTAGCTATGTCAACTCCAAAAAAATTTTTCTCACAGAACCAGTGTTATAAAAGGATGGTTAGATTACAAGACTTACCCATAAAGGGCTACTTAACCCATATTACAGCTGAATTTCAAATATTAAATAGCTTTATTATAGGTAACAGTACTATTTCACTTATTTCACAGATTAACATGTTCCTTGGTGTGCTACAAGAAAAGTGTCCTTAGGCGTCAGACACACTTCTACCTCTCTATTTAGCCCTTCTTTCCTACCTCGTTTTCTCCCAAATAATCTTTGCTTTCACCATAGTAATACACAGTACAACACCAGTCAGTCAACAGCCATTTATTAAGTGTATACCGTGTGCTGATGCGTGCTTGGGTGGGGAGGGGGGAAGTGGAATGTGTCTTATATATATGTCACAAGCCGGTCATTTAAATATTTTGGAAGGTTCATAGGTTGATTATGACAGAAAGTTCCTGTAGTTATGGCATCTTTTATAAAAGATAAGGAATATAAATATAGATAAATACAACCATACCTACACACAAGGAGCTAATAGAATTTGAACAGGAGAGACAAAGGCATGATATCAATATAAAGAGAATATATACAAAGAAATGCAAAATAGTTAAACGGAAGATAGTTTGAGGGGATGGGCAAGAAAGGTTTCATGGAGGTTGCTGCTACTGTTTGTCCTTCATTCTCAGAGAGGACCATGACATCGGGAACATGATGCTATGACTTGCAAGTGAATTGGATTTAAGTGAGGGAGGGCTGTGCAAAGTCACCAGCCTCACTTTCTCCTCCCGAACCATCTGGGTCCAGTGGCCAGTTGTAGATCAGGATGACTGGTGATGGCCCAGATGAAGTGGGAGACCTTGGCCTTTTTCTTTTTTAAGGCATTTGGGGTTAAGTAACTTGCCCAGTGTCAAGCGTTTGGTCTGAGGCCGGATTTGAATTCAGGGCCGGTGCTCTAGCCGCTGCGTGCCACCTAGCTGCCCCATGCTAGGTATATATTAAAGGGATGAAAGGGATCCTTTGAGATGGAAGCATGAGGTAACGGTGCCTCCTGGGCATTCAGGACAGCCAATGAGAAGACAAAGGTGGAGTGTTACATAAGAGGGACAGAGAGAAGGCTAATTTGGTTAGCACAGAATGCAGGAGGGGGCCTAATGTACAGTGTGTCTGTACTGGTAAGTTGGGACAAGGTTGTAAAGACCTTTAAAAGCTAATCGGTGGAGTTTATATTTCATTCTATAGGCAATAGGAAGCCACTGGAATTTATTGAACGGCGGAGTGCTATGGTTAGATCTGTGCTTAAGGAAAATGACTTTGGCAGTAGTATGGAAGTTGGACTGAAGTCAGGAGGGATTTGAAGGAGAGAGACCAGTTAGGAGGCTGTTGTAATACTCTAGGTGAGGGGTGATGAGGACCTGGACTGAGGTGATCCCTGTGTAAATGGAGAAAAGGGATCAAATGGTAGTTGTGAAGGCAGAAGCAGCAGGATTTAGGAACTGATTGGATCTACCCGATGAAGAAAAATGAGAAGTCGAAAGTAAAGTCAAGTTACAAAGTGAGGAGCCGGGAAAAATAGTGGTGCCCTGACAGATGGAAAAGTTTAAGAGTTTAAGAGGAAAGATAATGAGTTCTGTTGTAGACATGTTAAGTTTGACATATCTCCAAGAGATCCTGTTTGCAATGTCCAGTAAGTAATTAGTGATGCAGGATTGAAGCTTGGGGAGAGACAGGGACTGGATGGGATGTGTAGATCTGGGAGTCGGTGGCAGAGATGTTTTCATCACACTCGCCATACAGCAAGGACTGCACAACCCACAGCGAAAATACAATGTAACAGCAACAGGAATTTCTTCCTTCACCAGTTCCCACCCCTAACCACTGACTGATGACTATAAAGTACATCCATTCCTTTTTTGGGGGGGAAGGGTAGGATTACAGCAGGTGTATCACAGATCTGCCATTCATTTATTCCAGGAGGTTCTTAAGTTGAGGATGACAGAATATCCTGTAGTTATAGGATCTTTTTATAGAAGATAATGGTGGAATACTTAAGTATGAATGTGAGAAAGCACCTGAAATTTGATACTTAATTTTTTACTATGAAAAAGGAGTCTTGGAGTGTCATTGGTTATTAAGAAAAGATTGGCTTTTTTTTTTTTGCTGTTTCCCATTATATAAATAATAACAAGAGCTCACCCAGGAATCAAGCTGTTGCGATTGGTGAGTGAGGGCCTGATTGGCAAGGGAACACAAACTCACATTGACCATTATATCTAGATGTCCCAAACCAAAGAGGCCACATTTCAAATGCCATCCACTCTAGCCATCTATCTTATTGGCCACCTGCCCTGCTCCCTCCCACCTCTTATTCTGGGAACTATAAGCAAATCAATTAATCACTCCCATTGCTTCTAGAGAGGGCCCCTCAGTTTACTCCCCTATGTTTCCACTACTGTTCCTGTGACTTCTCAGACCAAAACACCCTCTTCTGACTGCCACTCCCTTATTTTATGGTCTCCTCTTAGTAGAATGTAAGCTTTTGAGGGTAGGGACTCTTTTTTTTTTGTTTTTATCCCTAGTACTTAGCATACTGCTTGGCACATAGTCAGGACTTAATTAGAAGTATTCGTTAGAAGGGTGAACAGGTGGTAACTGAAGACACCTTATTGAACAAAACCCTTATCACTTCCCCCCTTTCTTCTCTCTTGATAAGTATAACCTGTTCTTTTTCTTTCCTTTTCTGTTTCTGTCTTTTTCTTTCCTTTTCCTCATCTTTCTTTTGTTCTCTTCACTCTTCCCTCCAGCCCCCCCCACCTCCTACTCCCACCATTTTTTTCTTTTTCATCTCCCCAAGGTGACCAAAAACATGAATGTTAACAACTTAGTCTTACACTGACCCCACTAAGACTTTGGGGACACCCTATGTACAGAATGTCTTTGGACCTTTATTACAATTACCCTGTAAAGGTAAGTCTCGTGTCATCTTCTATAGCTAGAAGAGACCTTTGGAATCCATCTCATGCCACCACCTTATTTTACAAGTGTGGGAAGTAAGTCAAGGAACAAAATTCAAGTCTTATCCATTATGCTTCATTTGATTTTTCCCTAGTCAGTCTCCCTTTGGTACAGAAAAAAATAATTTACCACACCTAACCCTCTATAGCCTATTCAGTTTATTTATGGCATAGTATATTTATGGTATGGTATAGGGGGCCTAGCCTTTGGAAATAAAGAGTAAGACTGGCTTAGAAAAAAAAATTAGAAAATTTTAGGGAAAAGATGAGGCAAACTTAGCTCCACCACCTCTTTCAGTGTCATGCTTCTCTCTAAAGTGCTGCCCCTGGCTACCTACTAGGATTCTTGACTGTTGCTGGCCACCTCATCCTTCTCCAACAGTCAGGGGCTCTTCCATTTATCCCTACCTTCTCTTTCATATTGGTCTTTGTTTCCTTTCCTGTGGCTTTCTTTCATTGATGCTCTTCTGATGAACTCTTTGATATTAATGAATGCTAATCTTATCTGTCTGGTGAAGCCTCTGTAGACACCTCACCCAAAAGAATTGAATCTGAAGTGGAAATTTTTCACTGGGGAGATTGTGGCCTTTGAGACTGTTAAATGTAGGCTACTGCTGCTGTTATTCTCATTATTGTCAACCCTCAAGTCAAATGTCTTCCTCATTCTGCCAGGGCAAAAGAACCCCTGGGCCTCCAGCTTTGAGCACCTATTCCCTCTAATTTGTTTTTAGCAGATCACCCTGTCCCATTAGCAGCTGTGCTGCAGCCCATGCTGGAGCATACCTACAAATGAATAATTTAAACAAATTAAGTTATTCAGTTTAAGTAGGAGCATGATTGACTTCACAATTCCGATTCTGCTCTAGCTGCCAAGAAGGAAATCCTCTGCTCCCTTTGGAAATGGGCCTAGAGTTAGATCTGGCTTTCAGTCCAGTAATTCAACAAACATTTATTGGGGTTTCCCAGTATAAAGCACAGACAGTGCTGACAAAAGAGAAAGTGGAGGTCCTTGAGAGGCTTATGTTTTCCTAAGCAGATGCAAAGGGCCCGAGTACTACACATTGCGGAATGTTCTTATTCTTTTGGTTCATTATTTTCCCTAAAGAAACCTTTCAGCAGATTGGGTCCCAATCTAGGGCTGTATACTTTGGGCAGTAACCCTCCTCCATTCTGAAGCCTTTTTTTTTTGGTAATGACTTTCCCCACTCTCCCCGACTAGCACTTTGCGTTGCATCTCTCTTATGCAGCTCTCATGTATTATTAAACTATTTGTGGATTCTTTGAGTTTAAAATCCATGGGGACAGGTACCATGTCTTAGCTAAATTTGTATTTCAGTACTTAGTACAGTTCTTTGCACACATTAAGCGCTTATTAATTATTGAATTCAGAGTTCTTGGGAGGATATTGCAACATTGCAGGTGAGAAGTAAATGGGGAAGGCATTCCAGTAGTATAGCTAGATCTAATAGTATAGCTAGAGAAGATCTAAGATGAAAAGAGTGAGGCAGTTTCTAGAAGATCTTGAAAACCAAGCAGAGGCTGTTACCTATTTTGATGAGTTAGAGAATAGGGGACTATTGAACTTTTTTAAAGCAGAGAAATGACTTGATGACAATGTTGTTAATTTGGAAAGTTATCTATAGGATGAATCACAAGGAGTAAGAGATCCTGTATAGAACCGGAATGGACCTGAGAGGTCGTTTGGTTACATATTCCAGGTTAAGAGACGTGTCCAAGGTCACTTAGGTGAGGGTGGCAGTATCAGGGTCTGAAGTTGGTCCTCTATCCCTGAAATCCAAGGTTCTGCCCGTTGATTGCACCACTGGGCAGAGCCCTGGAAATGAACAGGTTATTTAAGAGGCCGTTTCAGGAAACTAAGTGCAAGAGAGCCTAGACTGAACTATTTCAGAGAAAAAATACACAGAACTTGGTTATTGACTGAAGAACAAAGAAAAAAATAAATGAATGCAGAATGAAGGAAAAGCAAGTTAAATATAACTTTAGAACCTAGGTAATGGGGAAAAATTGTTGCTGATATTTGCAGAAAAGACAGGAAAGGGAAGAGAGAAAATGGTTTGGGGGGAAGATGTCAAGTTCCAGATCTATGGCTTTCTTTTAGTTAACATATTCAATTTCTTTGGAATAGAGCAGGTAAGGATTATTTTCCTTGAAGATTACGTATCCTAACTACATAACTTTGTTGATCTACTTCGTTTGTATTGACTGAGAAACTTAAAAATCAGAAAAGGAACCTAAGTTGTTTTTTGTGGTTGTTGTTCATTTGTTTATTTTCCCTTTTTTTAAAAAAAGGAAGAGGTTTATTTTGTCCTAACAAACAGCAAGAATGTGCACCAAGGATACAGTAGCACTTTGCTTCTCTAGACACAGTCACCTTTTGCCAAGTCAACAAAGGGATCACCTTTCTTCCAATTAAATACACATCCTCCTAGTTAAATAGCAACAGTTTCACTTACCACCCCCACCATGTTATTATGAAAAAGGATGCCTCCCAGCAATACCACTTCTTGGTCCCCCAAGCCCTTTCTGGGAAGGAGTTTCCTAGCCCATGGCAAAAGAAAGGAAGTCTGCTAATTAAAGGAGACCTGAGCGACTTCTCTAGGGTATGTAGAGCTCTCCAAGGGGACCTTAGAGCAACTCTTATCTGGGGAGGGAATAAGGAAGGGCCAGAAAGGATCAGCCAGAACTGTGGCCCAAAACTGTACATTCTTATCAGATGGAAATCACTGGACAAATTTGACTGAGCAGGCTGGAACCTAGATTTTCTTAATGTTGATTTGCCATCCCTTCTCCCTTATAAGGGCTGCCATCTGATCTAGGGCCTCTGCCACTGTGGCCTTATCTGACCTGGTCAACATTATGTTATCATTGTAGTGTGTCATATACGAATGCCCTCAGGAAGAGAGCCTCTTTCAGGGTTCTGCTGACCATAATGTGGCAGTGTGAAGGAAAATTTAGATAGCCCTAGGAAAGGATGGTCAAGGTAAACTAGACACTGTTTCTGACTAGTCTCAGCCACAGGAATGGAAGAAAAAAGCATTGGCAAGGTTGTTAGCCCCATACGACTCACCCTGGGCTTGGACTACCTGGTTTAACATTGATGAGATTCGTAATCACTGTAGTGACTTTGTTCAGCCTCCTGTAGTCAGTCAATAAGTATTTATTAAGTGCCTACTACATGCCAGGCACTGTGCTAAGCATTAGGGGCACAAAAAAAAGCAAAAAGATCCAGCAAAGGACACAGAGAAGGAGCAGTCAGACAGGTCAGGGGAAATCAGGAGAGAGTGGTGTCCTGAAAACATAGAGAGAAGAGAGTATCAAGGAGAAGAAAGTGATCGACAGTATCAAAGGGCTGCAGAGAGGTCAAGGGGAGTGAGGATGGAGAAGAAGCCATTAGATTTGACAGCTAAGAGATCATGAGTGACTTTAGAGAGTTTCAGTGGAATGATAAGGTCGGAACTCAGACTGTGAGAAGAGAGAAAGTGGAGACACCTTTTAGAGATGGCCTTTTCAAGGACTGTAGCTACAAAGAGCAGAAGAGATATGGAAAGATCAAGTGATAGGGGAGACGTGGGCATGTTTGAAGCCAGTAGGAAATGAGCCAGTAAAGAGGGAGAGATTGAGAACAAGTGAGGGACTTGTCCTGGGTCACACAGCTAGTAAGTCAGTGTGACTCAGGGCAAGTCACTTAGCAAAACAAAAACAAAAGAAAATCAGTCAGTGTGGGGATTACAGAAGGGAAGGTTTTGGAGGAAATGGGATGGAGTGAGATCCCTTGAACAAATAAAGACTCATTGCTGGGGAACCTGGAAAGCAATTGAGAAATAATGGACACTGGACCTAAATACATTGTTCTTCAACTTTACCCTGACCTCCAGTCCCTCCACCCTTCAATTCATCCTCAGGCTAACACCCTTGCCATGGCTACTCTCTTCCTTTTCCTCTCTCAACCTTTAAGTGAATCAGTTCAATTCTATACTAGCCTCTACAATGGAGTCCCTTTTACCACCTTGCCAAACCCTGACTTTGGGTTACCTCGACCTTCTGCCAGCTTAGCTCAGATTTACAAGCTGCTAAAGATTGTGGTCCACTACAAATTTTCGTACAAAATCTCTCCCTTATATCTATCCCCTTCTTTCCGATAATACAGGTGTTGTCCTGGTGCACTGCCTGGAGTATTACAAGAGCCTTCTGGTTGGTCTCCCTTGTTGGAGTCCTTTTCCAAATCTAGTCCATCCTTCACTCAGCTGCTAAATAATCTTTCTAATGTGCAGGTTTGACCATGTCACCCTTCTTACTCAATAAACTCAGGTGGCTCCCTATTACCTCCGGTATCAAATATAAAAATCCTGCTTGGCTTTTAAAGCTCTTCACTGTTTCACCCCTTCCTCCCTTTTCAGTCTTAAAATTCCATGTACTCTACAATTCAGTGACACTGGCCTCTTGCTCTTCCTTTAACATGACATTCCAGCTCCCAGTTCTGCCACTGGTTATACCCCATGCCTGGAATGGTCTCTCTTCTCCCCTCTGCCTCCTGGCTTTCTTCAAGGCTCAGCTCAAATCTCACTTTCTGCAAGGGACTCCCCCCCCCCTTTGTATCCCAGTGCTTGCTTCACACATAGTAAACACTTAGCTAAATGCTAGCTAGCTAATTGGTCTGTCAGTGGTTCCCAAACTTGTTTGGCCTATCGCCCCCTTTTCAAAAAAATTTACTCAGACCCCCCCCACCCCGGAAATCTTTAACTCTTTAATGTTTTTTTAAATTTGTGTTATTTTAAAAAAATATAATATATGTATATATTTAATGACTCGAATTTAATAATTTATTGTGAATTTGTGGGGTTTTTCCTTCATTGAAATTTTGATGACACAATATTGCATCATGTAACCATATAGTATCATATTGTAAACAAGTCATTACACACACCTAGTCCTGCTGATGAATGCTGACTGTGAGTGACACACTCGCCTACCAACACTTGCTTTTTAAGATTTGTCGGCAGACTTGACCAATGATTGGTTGTAACTTGTATTTTGTGTGTTTATTTGGAAAATAATGTAATTGCTACAACTTTAACTCTGTTACACAACAGATGAAACATGTGTGAATGGTTTTTCAGAATTTTCTTATCTTCTTTTCTTTCCTTATGCTTCTACTGCCCCCTTATTCTTATTCAATGCCTGAGGCTGCTACCCCCCAACATTCCAGCGCCCCCAGGGGCAGTATTGCCCACTTTGGGAACCTCTGGACTATGATTCCAGGAATCCCCTGTTCCAATCTGTGGGCCTCATCTTTTTCTGTAAAATGAAGGTGTAGTAATCTACATCATATGTTTGCTGTGGGGAGCAAGTGAAACAATGTACTTATGAAATGCTTTTTGTCTTAAAGGACTGCAATAATGCAAGATGCCATTATTAAATCTACCTCGCCAGTCATTATGCATAACTCCCAATACATTCTTAGAATGATCAAACTACATATGCCACACAGAAAAAATATTCCTGTCTCTGGATAGCCAAATAGGTTCTTTAACAGCCGCAGTATATATCCATTCCCATTTGAAAATGTATGTCATTTGCATTTGTTCCAATAAATACATTAAATAAGTAGTTAACCTAGTCTTGTTTTCCACAAATCTCTTTTTTACCTTCCTAATAAAAATGCAGTACTCTATCTTAAAGAAATACCAACTAGTCAATTTATCTCATACTCAATATTAAATATTTTAGTGGAACTATTTAAATATTTTTGATTGAATGGAGTTTATATTCCACCTTAAAAGTGGAGATGTAGCAAATGGTATGTCAAACTGTTTTGAACACAGAGGATTTTTTAAATTGCCTAAAAAACCCTTAAAACTATTTTTACTGCTGTCATTCTGATGATGTCTTGAAGCCAAGAAATCTTAATAATTCACACTATGAATTATAAATTACTAATCACAGCTGTGTGCCTTTTGTTCAAAAGAGTACTCAAACTGTTTAAATTTGTCTATATTTGTTGGCACAGATGTATACTTTTCACGTTACAGAACACAAAAATGATTTTAAAATCTTTTGAGGACTGTGAATGACTTAGTTATTCTTGGCGATACAATGATCCAAGACAGTTCTGAAGAACTTAGGATGAAAAATGTTAACCTTCTCCAGAGAAAGTACTGATGGTTCTGATGCTTTTTTTTTAAGCTCCATTTTTCTTGGAGTTTTTTTTTGGGAGAATCTGTTTTCTTTTGCAACATGGCTAATATTGAAATATGTTTTGCATGATTGCTTATGTATAAGCTATATCAAATTGCTTGCCTTCTCAAGGAGGGGAGTGGAAAGGGAGAGAGAATTTGGTTGGCACTCAAAAATTTTAAAAACATGTTTAAAATTGTTTTTACATGTAATTGGAGAAAATATAAAAATTTTCTCTTGAAAAAAATCTTTTAAGGTGTGTCCTTGTATGCCAAGAAAATAAGAGAAGTCTCATTTAAAACTCTATACTGGTGAATATGAAAATGCTTGATATCAAGAGATAGAAAGAGCTTTATTCACCTCAAGCTGTGGCCTCTCAGACTTGATGGTACCTTAGACCACCTGAATTGCCATACCCCGAGAATTACTGACCAGATTCTGTTTCCAGATGGGGAAATGAGCTAAGTGCCACAGTATCCTTTGTTGCATATCCTTAATGTATTAGGACAAAGTAAATCTCTTTCTCTCTTAAATGTTCAGTGACTTGTCAGATCCTTATTTCGTGCCAACATCGAACTTGAATTAAGAGGACCATTTGGCATGCTAGCAGGTTGAGATGAGAGTTGGCCTCATGGCTCTACGGGTGGTTAAATCAGAGGAGCGCTACAGATGGGGGCAGAGGGGGAGGGAGCCAATTAGATAGTGAGACCCTGCCCAGCTGGCTGGGCCTGATTGTGTATAGGGAGGCCTTTCTGTGGGGCCAACATCAGTCTCCTTCTCAGGCAAACAGATTATCTAAGTGAGTGTTGGAGGAGGCTGCCTGGGAGGTGAAAGAAAGTGCCAAGGCCAGTGTTCCTTAGTTGTTGTTGACTGGACTGCCCGAAAGTTAGACCCAAAGTAAACTGGGCAGGGAGCATTCAGACAGAGCTCTCAGCCTTCAGGAACTTTGCAGTGAAAGCTGAGTTGCTGCTGGGAGCCCAAGGGAAGAGATCTATCCTGATGGAATGAGAGGGGCCCCAGGCTATGCTCTCTGGCCCAGAAACTCCTGTTCCTTCTGAGAAAGGAGCCTAGTGAGTGAAGAGTTGAATTGAGGCCTAAAGTAGGGAACTCCTCCGGCTAGCCTAACTCTGCTTCCCAGGAGAGGAGGGTAAGGACTCCCTGCCCTGAGGGAACAGGCTGTGGGCAGACCCTCCCCACCCAAGAGCATTCATAGCTGGAGGAGAAGTTTAAACAGCAACCTGTGGAATCCTGGAGCAGTGGCTTCTGAGGGCCATGTTTAATGCATCCAGTGCTGAAAGGCTCTCTCTACTTTGGACTTCCATGGCCTGGAAGACCTCTCTGATGACCTCCTTTTTCAGAGTCATCTAAATTTGTTGGACCCTCCAAAAGGGGCATGTGCTTTGTCCCTTTTTAGGTGTCTGAGATGGGGAGTTATTTGAACCCTAATCTTGTAAAGATGTATTCCCTTTGGAGCCAGCTAGGTGGCACAGTGGATACAGTGCCAGGCCTAGAGTCAGGAATAGCCGAGTTCAAATTCAGCTTCAGACAGTTACTAACTGTGTAACCCTGTTTACCTCAGTTTCTTCATCTGTCAAACAAGCTGGAGAAGGAAATGGCAAACCTCTCTAGTGTCTTTACCAAGAAAACCCCAAAAGAGGTCACTAAGAGTCAAATATGATACAAATGTCTAAACAGCAAAGTGTGTGTAGCCGGCGGGTGGGGGTGAGGGTTGAAATTCCTAAAGGAAATGGATTGATATATTGGATTTATTGCCTCCCATCCCTCCCACCCCCATCCTGCTAAGACCTGCCATCCTATGCCCGGTCTATTTGAAAGGCAATTAGATACTGCTTTCTTTCCCACCCAAATGGCTTTAGACTTTAGCTATAGTTTCCCCAACCACATAACCATACAAGTATAGGCCCATCAGTTAGTGAAATTTAAGCAGGATGTTGGGACAGTTGTGGCCTGGGCAAATACTGCTACCAATACAAATAGACATTTTGAAAATGGGGGAAGAAGTCACAGAGACCACTGCTGCTTTGCTAGGTAGGCAGAGGGCAATGATACCATCCTCTGGAGGGAGCTTTGGGTGTGGTTCCTGAATCATAGGATTGATAAGAGTAATCAATGGCCAGTTTATTGGAGTGCTTGTTAAAGAAAAGAAATTAAGTACCAGGGCACTAAGAACTCTTCAGCTACACCCCAGCTTTAGGTATCTCCCAAAGCCTTTGCCTCATTTGGAAAATTCCAGGGAGGATACAGAGGACAGTCCATGGAGGCAAGGGGTGCTAAGGGCTCAGTATTTGTGAGAGGCCTTTCAGTAACCTCTAGTCGTGTTACTGTGAGTAGAGCCAAATGGAAACCCTTAGAGTTACCTGAACTATCCCTTGTAGTTAATACTATGCAATACCAAGTCTCCATGAAGGTGAAAGATATTTCTTCTCTAGTGATGGAGATGAAGGAAGTTGGAATATTTCATTAAAGCAGATTCCCTTGCAACAAACCTGTGTTACCTGTTAAAAGGGTAGATGGTATCCTCTAATCATAGGTATCCCTCAGGGTTCTGTCCCGGGCCCTCTTCTCTTTTCCCACCATTGTACTTCACTTGGTGATCTCATCAGTTCCTGTGGATTTAATGACCATCTCCATGTGATGATTCTCAAATCTACCTTTCCTGTCTCTCTGTTAACCTCCAGTGTTAAACCTCCAGGCACCTTTCAGACATCTTGAACTGGATGTCCAGTAGACATCTTAAACCCAAACGGAACTCACTGTCTTTCCCCCTAAACCCCTCCCAGCTCTTACCATCCTTATTACTATAGAGAACAATATCCTCCCAATCCCTCACAACCCTGGAGTCATTCTTAAGCAATAGAATTCTCTCTCTCTCTCTCTCTCTCTCTCTCTCTCTCTCTCTCTCTCTCTCTCTCTCTCTCTCTCTCACACACACACACACACACACACACATATACACACACACACACACATACCCCCATATCTAGTCTGTTGACAAGGACTGTCCATTTGCACCATCTCTTGAATATGCCACCTTCTCCAACACTGCCACCACTCTGGTGAAGGCCCTTATCATCTAACGTTTGGAATATTGCAGTAGCCTGCTGGTGGGGCTGCCTTTTTCAAGTTTCTCCCCACTCCCATTCATCCATATTCAGATGCTAAATAAAGTGATTTTCCTAAAGCCCAGGTCCAGTCATGTCATACACACCATCCCCACCCCTACCACCATTCCACACACACACACACACACACACACACACACACACACACACACTCAAACTCCAATGGCTCCCTATTACCTCCAGAAGCAAATATAAAATGCCCTGGTTAGCATTCAAACCCCTTCCTAATGTAGCCCTGTCCTGCCTTTCCAGTCTTCTTACCCTTTACTCCCTGACAGTAACTCTTTGATCCAGTGACCTCGTCCTCCTGGCTGTTCCACAAACTAGACTCTGGCTCTTAGCTCTGGGCACTTTCTCTGGCTGTCCCCCATGCCTGGAATGCTCTTCCTCCTGTACTTTGTCTCCTGACCTCTCTTGTTTTCTTTAAGCTCCAGCTAAAATCCCACCTTCTAGAGGAAGCCTTCCTCAACCCCTCTTCATTTTGGCACCTTCTAGTTAATTATTTTCTATTTATCCCATATATGTCGTGCTTCGTATATGTATGTTGTCGTCCCTGTGCTGCCACTGCCCACCCTACCACCCCCCCCATTAGATTTCAAGCACCTTGAGGGCAGGGACTATCTTGGATCTTTTTGTGTCTCCAGCACTTAGCACAGTGCCTGGCACATAGTAAGAGCTTAATAAATGTTTATTGATCGATTTACCCCGAAAGTTACAGTCTTTGGGTTTACCACGGTGTGACTGTGATCATTCAGCTCTTTGCTGTATGCCTAATCTTTTTAGCTGATCGACTTCTCCGTTTTTTAACCAGTACCAAATAGTTTTGCTGATTGCTGCTGGGTAGTGTCCGTGATTTGAGATCTGGTGAGGCGATGCCTCCTTCACTTTTTTTCATTATTTATTTCCATTGAGACTCCTGACCTTTTGTTTCTCCAAATAAACTTTGTTATTATTTCTCCTAGCTCTTTAAAGTAATCCTTTGGTAGATTGAATGGTATAACAATGAATAGGTAGTACTGTTATTATTTTAGGTGGTATTGTGATTTTTATTATATTTTATATTAGTTGTAATATATATTAATAATATAATAAAATACACTAATACAATAATTGTATTATATATTAATATTGTGGGTTTTATTATATTGTCATGACCAACCATGAGTAGTATTAACGTCTCTCTGCTTATTTGGATCTCTCTTAATTCTGTAAAGTATGTTTCATACTTGTATTCATATAGTTCCTGTATGTCCTGATAAGTAGACTCCTAAATATTTTATGCATTCTTTAGTAGTTTTGAATGGAATTTTTTTTACCTCTTCTTATTGGGTTTTGTTAGTAATATGAATACATATTTATGTGTATGTGTATGTATAAGAAAGCTGATTGGTATGGCTTTATTTTATATCCTGTTACTTTCCTAAAGTTACTGTTCTGATATGTTTTTTTAGTTGACTATAAGATTCTCTAAGTAAATATCAGATCGCATCATCTGTAGAATGAACATTTTGTTTCCTCTTTGCCTATTCTTATTCCTTTGATTTTTTTTCTTGTATTGCTGTGTCTATTGATATAATTATGTGCCTTTGATTGTTTTGTTATTAATGTTATTTTTATCGTTTTCCTGATATCGAACCAAACTTTTTTTCACAGTATTAATACTACCTGGTCTTAATATACAGTCTTTTTTACATGTTGCTGTAGCCTCTTTACTAATATTTTATTTAAATTTTTTGAATTTATCTTCATTATGGAAATTGGCCTTTAGTGTCTTTCTCTAATTGATCTCTCTCAAGTTTAGGTATTAAAATGTTATTTCTTTTTAGAGGAGGAATTTGGTGGGTGGGATCACCTTGTTTCCTATTTTTTGAAATAGTTATTTATACAATATTGGAATTAATTGGACTTTAACTCTTTGATAGAATCAATTGTAAATCTATCAGGATTGAGGTTTTCCCTTCCTTTAGAAGTTCATTTATGTCTTGTTGAGTTTCTTTTTCTGAGATTGAGTTATTTTAATTCCCTATTTCTGTTCCATAAAGCCAGGTGTTTTATATCTTTTATATCCATTTTATTCAAAATTTTAGTTTTATTGACATATAATTGAGCAAAATAATTTCCATTATTTCTTTATTTGTTGTGATTTCTCTTCTTCTTCTTCTTCTTCTTCTTCTTCTTCTTCTTCTTCTCCTTCTTCTTCTTCTTCTTCTTCTTCTTCTTCTTCTTCTTCTTCTTCTTCTTCTTCTTCTTCTTCTTCTTCTCCTTCTCCTCCTTCTTAGTCTTCATTTCCTTCTCCTTCTCCCTGATTCTGAGGCAGATGACCACCAATGCAGGCTCTAGGCATCCTTGGCTAGCCTCTGGGCTGCATCTGACATCACACAGTTTAGTCTCTGTCTTCCCTGATCTCCTTGTTTTCTAACCTGAAAGGCTTGTGGGAGACTCCTTTCCTAATACTTTCAGATTTCTTCTTGTTTCTTTGTACAGATCTAGGCTGGCAAAATATATTCACTGTCATTTTTTCCTTGATTTTCTTGATCATTTTTGGGATAATGAATTTTTTTCCCTTTATCTTTTTTTTTTCTTTTTAAAATCTTTTTCTGGAATAGTTGTCAGAGAACTGGGCTTGTTCTGTGTCCACTCATCCTGCCATATTGAGGAGAGACTATCTTAATTTTCTGTAATGGTTAGTATGAAAATGATTAATCAGATAATGGTAAAGTAGACATTAAATAATGGACAGAAAAAGTAAATGATCCACTCATATGCCACACTGCTGTTGGATTACTTAAGGGCAAAAGATAAGAATTTTGCCATTTCAAAATGTTGGGGTTGTGTTAACACCTATAACTTTCTAGGATTTAATTCTCTTATAAATTTTATTTATAATAAAAGTGCCCATGAGTCCTTGGCCTCCAAATTCAGAAATGAAAATATATCCGAGGCCTGTTTTATGTGAAGGATAATATTTAATCATTCTTGATGATTAGTCATCTAGCCATAGGACTATACTGATAATGTTCTCACTACAGATGGTTTCACTAAAATGTGTATTTTTATTGTTTGGACCAAAGTGAGTTGAAAATATTACTTCCCACATATAAAGCAAGTAAAGCTTATTTGTTGAGGTCATCTTAAAAGCATAATCATTTAAAATTATCTGCTGATGTAGAAAATTGGATTTATTATTTTGTTAACATTTGCATAAAATGCAATTACATAGAAATTGATATTCCCTAAAAGCTTGTATTAAGCTGGGCCTTAGAAAATAGGCTATGTACCATTTTAAAGTCCAGTTTGAGATGCCCAGATGGTGCTTTAGCATAGAAACATAAAATCAGTGAGACATAATTCATTGATTCCATTATAAGTTTGTTAGAGTAACCTTGACCAAGAATGTTTTAAGTAATGTTAGAATCTCACTTATAGATATTAGTCTACAGAAAAAAAAATCCTTTGCAGAAAATTTCTGTTAGTCATAGTCAAATACTTTGAATAGGGCTTTTAGTCTGACAGTATGGGTACCATAAGTTCATTGATTCTGACAATATGTTTATCTTTTAGTGTAAGGGTTCCCTCAGTTACCACAAATACTGCCATTTGGGAATTAAGTCACTGTTGACCTTGGTTTCTTCAGTTCAAATGAACAAGCATTTAAGTACCTACCATGTACTGGATTCTAGAAATGTAAAATCAAAGAGATCCTTCCTCAGTTTATTCGGATCTCTAATGTCTTCTTTTCAAATGAAGTGTATCTTTTCATTTCCATATTTTAGTCAACTCACCAAATCTTAATGTTACCTAAGATCTGGGACAACTTGGGATATTGGTACAAAATCCTTCCCTACACCACCACACCCATAAACATACACACTCGAAGACATAGAGTGATTAGATGAGAATCATGTTCATGAATAAATGAACAAATGAATGAGCGTATAAGTTAAAAGACAGAGGTGTGAAACCATCCTCTTATAAAGGTCACCTGATCATCATCCAATTCAGGCATAGTTTTACACTTAATTTAGCAGCTTAGTAAGTCTCATACTTAATTGTTGAAGTTAACCAAGTTAACTGAAACCTAAATGCCTTTATGTTGTACTCACTTTTATCTTATTTTCTTCAGTTAAGTATACCTTCTGACTGTTGGCAATCCCATTATCATGATGAGCCTTCCTGCTCCTTTGCTGCCTTGTCAGTCCGAGTTTTGACTTTAATTTCGACTTTAGCTGGCCTTCTTGCCTCTCTTCCTTCTAATCTTCGACTCCACTGTCAAATCCTTTTTCTTTATGTACAGATTTTATGTCACTATTGCTCAAAGTCCTTCATAGACTTATATAGTTGAAAGAAGCCTCAGAGAGTCCCATTCCAGAAACAAATTCTGAAAACTTTTTATATGAAGCAAGAATCTGTTTCATTTTGCACATTTTTTTGACGTTCTTGGGTGTTTTTAGAGACAGATTTTGTTTGAACTTTTCTATCTCCATCTTGTCAAGGGTCAATCTTTGTGTCCCTAGAAGTGGCCTTTCAGTCTCTGTTTAAAGACTTCTAGAGATGGAGAATTCATCGAGATATAGTCAATCTATTACTCTAATTATTAACGAAAGTTTTTTCTTACACTGAACCATCATCGCCTTCCCTGTAACTTTCACCCAGTTAAGCAGCGCTGCTCTTCAGAGCTAAACAAAGCAAGTCTCTTAGTTGCTCCAGTGGCTCCCTAATGCCCACCAAACTCAAGACCCTCTAAAGTCTGGCACCATCTCTCCTTTCCAACCCGATCTCACACTGTTTCCTTCTATATAGTTTAATGCTTCAGCCAGTCCAGACTGCTCAGCATCCTAGGGTCCCTGCCCCATATTGTCCTGCTTCTAAACCTCTGTCCATACCCAGAATCCTCCCTTCTTTTTACCCACCCTTCCAAGTGTTAAAATCATATCCATTATTCAAGACCCAGCTCAAATGTTACTATTCATAAGATCCCTGCTTCTTAACCCTAGTCATAAGGAATCTTTTTTTACTTAATGCTCAAATACCATTTTGCTTATGCTTTCCTCTAGTGTATTTAGTAGGTTCCACTTTGTGTTTCAGTGATTTCTGCATGTTGTATCCCTCTGCTAGGTTGTAAACTTCATTAGAGAAAGGGACTTCTTGTATCCCACATTGCCTAACATACTGCTTAACATGAAATAGGCACCTAAAAATGTTTGATTGCAATTAATACTTAAATTAATTTTTTTTTTCTGCAGAGGAATTAAGTTTCTTTTTTAGAATTTTTTTGTCTCTTTTTTTTGCCTTGCAGATATTTTTATTTTTATAATCCCCCAGGACCACCAAATATAAATGGAAAAAAATCTTATGAAGATGTTTCAAGAATATTTATTACAGAAATAACCATTTTAAAAAACTAAAATTATCATATGATTTGGAAGAGGAATTTTAGGTTACCTATAGATATTTTGGAGTTGTTCTCTTATTATGCATTTTTATATTGGGCATCCCTAGCATCAAAATAGCTCTTTATCTTTTTTTGTCCAGCCTTTCTCCCTGGATTGGGACTTGGGTGAAGACAATGCTCTGCACATTTCTGGTGGCTCTGTTGTGACCTTCTCTGAACCTGGCCTGTCTTATCGTTTCATTTCACATTGAGTACTTTGCTCTTTAAGGATCACAGGGCTTGCTTGAGCTAGAAGGATATGGACTTTTATCAGGTCCTATGCAATTAGATCAGTTTAATTACTGCCCTCCTGGGCTTTCCAGGCTCCAGACCCTGGTTTGAGTCCAGGCAACACAGCTTCAGTCTTGCCTCTGGGTGGTTCTCTGGTAAAGAGTAGCTGGCCCCAGCCTCTGTTAAAGAGCTGAAAAGGCTCAGTAAAATGAGAGAGACTGTGCCTCTGGCCTAGCTGTGTCTTGGGCCAACAATTAGATTCAAGATTTCACTCTGGGCAACCAGTAGCCCTATGGCCTGGCCTCTCTTGGCCATTCCTCCACCCCCTGTTCAGAGCCCCACCCAGAGGCTGAGTCCAAGATCCCAGCCCAGTCCTGTTCTAGAATTCCTGCCCTGTCCACTTGCCTAGGGGTCAAATTTGTGCTCTCAGGCTCAAAAGATGCCCCACTGTAGTTTCTCCTCAGGTTTCCTAGTCACTTCTCAGCCTTAAATCTTTGGTAGAGTAGTTTGGGGGCTATACTGCTTCCTCCCATTTCAGCATCTTGGCTGATTTCCCCTGCAGTTTAGAGGACAAGGATGTGTGCAGAATAATAAGATACCAATAGGATTTATACAATAAGAAATGTTCATCACTAGATGGAATGTGGCGCGTGAGCATTTTCCAAGTTTCCTAGGTATTTTATTCTTTGATATGAAAGAACATGCATCCTTTATAAATTCTAAAAAGTTTATTTACATGTTCAACAAAATGCTGATAACACTAAGTATTCCCATATGAGATTGAATAAGCTCCTTAGGGAAAAGCATTTATGTCATCTACATTTAATACAGTGCCTGGCAAATAGTAGGCACCTAATGTTGTTAAGTTGTGTCTGACTCTTTGTGACCCCATTTGGGGTTTTCTTGGCAAAGATACTAGAGTGGTTTACCATTTCCTTCTCCAACTCATTTTACAGATGAGGAAACTGAGGCAAACAGGGTTAAGTGACTTGCCCAGGGTTATACAGCTAGTAAGTGTCTTAGGCTTGATTTTAACTCAGGTTCTTCTGACTCCAGGGCCCAGCACTTTATCCACTGCCACCTAGTTGCCCTTCGGCACCTAATAAGCACTTGTTAATTGATTATTTTAGCTTTTCACAGTAGGGAAACGTTTTTGCTTTCCTGCTGGTAATAGAAATGAGTTTAATCCCTTCTGTCTCACTCTCCCTGCTCCCTTGATTTGAATGGGAAAGACCTAGGAAAATGTCCCTTAGTGTCATAGAATTTTATTTCATCAAGGATCTGAATAATCATCTAATTCTTCTTTTTTTTAATTTTTTTTTGGGGGGCTAGGCAATAGGGTTAAGTGACTTGCCCAAAGCCACACAGCCAGTAAGTGTTATGTGTCTGAAACAGGATTTGAACTCGGGTCCTTCTGAATGCAGGGCCAGTGCTCTATCCACAGCCAGCTAGCTGCCCTGCTAATCATCTAATTCAACCTGTGTTTTTACAAATAAAATGAAAATCAGAGAGTTTGATTTACTCAAGGTAACATGGCTAATAGCTGGCAGAGCCAAGACTAGACTTCCTGGTCTGGGTTCTATTTTTCTGCAAGTTTGGCATTGTTTTGACCTATGGATTCACAAGAGGGAAACCTGGATATAATTTCCCATCACTTTCCCCATACAAATGTCTGATAATCTTTTTATTTTTAATTTCAGTTAACATTTATTTCCCCTCTCTGTCTCCGCATAGGAGGGCAGTGGTATAAGGGGGGAAAGCAAATCTCTTTTAACAAATACATGTAGTGAAACAAAACAAATTCTCACATTGGCCGTATCCAAAAAGCTTTATTTCGTTCTGCATCTTGAGTTTGTCACTTATCTGTCAGGAGGTGCATAACATTGTAAAATTGTCTAATAATTATAAATCTGATCGCATTATCTACTTGCAGAACATAACCCATCGTCGCTGTTTTATGAACTTTTTGCTTTTCTCCTTTCCAATAGGTATGGTCTGAATATGCGTTGCTTGGCAGCTCGGGTCAACTACAAAACTTTGATTGTCATCTGTGCGCTCTTCACATTGGTCACAGTCCTGCTGTGGAATAAGTGTTCCAGTGATAAGGCTGTTCAGTTTCCGCAAACCTGGAATAATGGTCTGAGAGCTGATGGATTAGAAAAAAGAGTGGCTGCCTCTGAGAGCGACGACAGCGTGAACCATGTGGCCAGGCAGCAGCTGGAAGAAGCATCCCCGCAGGAACAGCAGAAAGCCCCCCCTGTAGTTGGAGGCTTCAACAGTCATGGGAACAAAATTCTGGGACTCAAATATGAAGAAATTGACTGTCTGATCAATGACGAACACACAATTAAAGGAAGGCGAGAGGGAAATGAGATCTTCCTCCCATTCACTTGGGTAGAGAAATATTTTGAAGTTTATGGGAAGATGGTCCAGTATGATGGCTATGATCGGTTTGAGTTCTCTCACAGTTATTCCAAAGTCTACGCACAGAGAGCACCTTATCACCCTGACGGAGTGTTTATGTCCTTTGAAGGCTATAATGTGGAGGTCCGAGACAGAGTCAAGTGCATAAGTGGTGTTGAAGGTTAGTGTCACTACGCCCAACTCTTACCCAGCTCTTTTGGAAGATATGAAATGAGAAGTTGTAATTTAACAAGAAGTAAAGGACTTGTGGCCATCAGTCTTTTCATCAGTCATACTTGCAGAGAAAAAAATACTCTTCCCTCAGGTCATGATAATACCCTAGATAGCCATCTACATGATATGATTTCAGGGCATAACAAGGTCCTCTTTGACCAAAAAATGTCTATCACCTTACCACAGGTGCCTGAAGTTCACACTGCATAAACTACTCCCTTGAGTTTAGGAGTTATGTTTCCCGAAGGCCACTGTTAAAATGTAGGACTTGTTTATCAGATTAGGTTGATGTCACCTTGAGAAACAGATGTAGGCCCCTTGTCAAGATGAGGAAAAGGACAGGTTTCCACTTTGATGGGGGAGGGGAGCACACATTGGTAGTATTACAAGAGGTTGTGAAAATGGTGGTGGGAAGTGGGAGAGAAGAAGAGTCAGAGTGAAAGGAGCTTTTTGATACTTGGCAGAAAATACCATGTTACAATGCTCTAGTTGACCTGAGCAAGTATGAATTCAAGTAAAAATCAAAAAAATAATTTTGTCTCTTTCAGCTAGCCCTGACCTTCCACTTCATCTTCAGTCCAATATTCCCAACCTCCAATAAGAAGATATGTCTAGTTACATTTCCCCCACCACCACTGCAAATGTCAGAAATTAAACTATATAATCTTCCCTACTTCCTGGGAATATCTTGCCACTACAGTGCCCCCTGCTCTTCCACCACCATAGGCTTAAAACTTTTAAAATCATTTACCACTTCCTTCTGTCCCTTCACCGAGAATTTGTTAGTTACCAGGTGCTATTTTTTTCCTAAACCAGTGTTTTCATCCAATATAAGGAACTTCTGGCATAGAAACCCAAGCCTCTATTGAAGACAGCTCCTGCAAGTTAGGTTTTCAAAAGTTGGTTGGAGTAAATGAGATGTGAAGTGACTCGCGCTTAGTCATATAGCTAGTATTTGTCAGAGAGGAGACCTAAATCCAGGGCTTCCTGACTCCAAGGCAGGCTGCTCTGTGCTAGTCCACAATGCCAAGTGCTCTGAAGTCTTTCATGATGTCTCCTGAGACTTGTGCCCTCCTTTACATTTTTACCCCCACAAATTTAGCTTAGACCTGGTGTTCTTAATCTAGGACTTGTGAGTTGTTTTTTTTTTACATATTTTGATAACTGTATTTCAATATAATTAGTTTCCTTTATAATCCAGTGTATTTTATTTTATGCATTTAAGAGATGTTCTGAAAGGGAACCCATAGTGTAGGCTTTACTAGACTGCCATAGGGGAAGAGGGTGATAGACATTTTTTTGGTCAAGGAGGGTCTTGTTACCCCCTGAAATCATGACATAAAAAAGCCATTAAAAATCCCTGGCTTGGACCCCTCATTACATTGTGCCTGAATTACTGCAGTAACTTCCTGATGCTAGCTTTGTGACTGCAAAATTAAGTCACCAAAACTCTGTGAGCCTATTTCCACATCTGGAAAATAGCTATCATAAACATTTAGTACCTATCTCAGAGGGTTCTTGTGAAGCTTTAAATGGAATAATGTATGTAAAGTGCTTTGTAAATTTTAAAGTACCATATTATTCCTAACTGACCTCCCTGAATCTAGTCCTTCCCTTTCCTGCATATCCCTGCCAGATTAATCTTCCTAAAATACTGCTTTCATTATGGCATCCCCCTGTTTGACAGCTCCCAGAAAAGCACTATTATCAGCTCAAATCTAAATTCCAGCTCATTGCAGGGCTTTCTCAAAGAGACAGCATGATGTAATAAAAAGGGTACCAGATTTGGAGTCAAAGATCTAGATTCAGATCTCACCTCTGCCACTTATCCTTCTGTAACAGTGGATGAGTTCCTGAGCCTCAGTTTCCTCATCTGTAAAATGAGATATTTAGACAAGATTTATAAGGTCCTTTCCACCTCAGTGTTATCAACCTAGCCAGGGCAATGCCTGGCAAAAAAAGGAACCATTTTCCCCTTTCTTTCCCCTTCTCTCAGGTGATTAAAAATTATTTTAATTTTACACAAACTTCCCTTTCAGCTCCACAAAACATTGCAACAGTCACATCTCACTTCTGAAATTACTTACCCAGGGACCTTGACTCTCTGGATAATAGCTGAAAATCCAGAAAGAACTTAAAAAAAAAAAGGCCTCCAAGTATCGAGAATAGATGTCATCAAGTTTAAGCTCTAAAGCAATGTTTATATACTTGACTTCAGGCACTCACTCATAGCCTCCTGGGACAAATTTTAGGCATAGTTCTAAGAAAGTTGCTTACCCGATTTCCTGTCCCACAGAAGAATTAGAGTTTATTAGAAGGAGGCAGGACTGATCTTTAAAAGCTAGGCACATGGCCAGCAGTGGGGAGTGGCACCTTGTAACCCAGAAGCAAGGAAGATTATTTTTTAAAAGTAGGTGCAGTGACTCTAAAAGCCTGGTGATCTATTTGATGTCAGGATCACATTACTGTGTATCTGAGCAGTCCAGCAGCTTTGTAGTATTGCATGGTAATTGATCAAATGATGACTATGAATCACTGGAAAATGTTAAATTTTGTTCAGTCTATTCTTTTCCAGAAAGCATGGAAGTGGTTACAGACATAAATATCTCCCTAAACATTGTTGTCAGCATTTTCTAGATATCCTTAACACATTGTAGCCCAACCCTGTGATAACGGCATTTGGCCAGTCATCTAGTACTCAGATCAGACAGTGATGGTCAGAAAGCCTTCTCTCCTCACAAATTAGCTAGCTGTGACCAGGCCTTGATCTCCACAGAGTCATCTCTATTCATCTTGCCTACCTTCCCCTCCACGTGTTGCTTATACACTGGAAGAATATGGGAATAATTTAATATTTTTACTAACCAGAATCACCTTCCATGCCCCAGAACTACATTTTTTTGCTCCTTCTTCACATTTTGAATAGCATTTTCTTTAGGTGCATCAACATTATCTCTGAGCATGCCTGTATACCGTCCCATTTACACAACACTTGCTGTAGTGACCGTCCCATTGTTCCTAAAACAAGCTTTTGCATATGCTAGCATTGTGTTTGTTTCTAGATCAGTTAATAGTATTAGGGAAGGCTGTAGACAGCTAGTATGTAACCAGTAAGAAGAGTTTAGACAACTTTAAAAGGGGAGAAACTAGGTAACTGGGAAATTCACTTATGTAAAATAGATCATTCCCCAACAGTGCCAAGTAAATACAAGAATAAGAATAGAAGAGCAACATTCTTTTGACTAAATTTTATCCCTAAAATCAATGATTAGAATAAATTATTAGAATAGTACGAATGAAAAACTTGATACAAGCTGAATAATTCTATTTGTTGCTATTTTTTTTGGTGAGGCAATCAGGGTTAAGTGACTTGCCCAGAGTCACACAGCTAGTGAGCGTTATGTGTCTGAGGCCAGATTTGAACTCAGGTCCTCCTGAATCCAGGGCTGGTGCTCTATCCACTGCGCCACCTAGCTGCCCCCAAATAATTCTATTTAAAACGTATTGGCTCTTAGCAGTGATTCTTTACAAAAAAAAAAATAGAATGAAAGCCAGTTCATATGGTTGACCCTATTTACTAATGTTGTTGTGAGGATAAAATGAGATAATATTTGCAAATCATTTAACTCAGTGCCCAGACAAATAGTAGACACTTAATCAATGCTTACTAAATTTTTTCAAATTAAATTTTATATTTTAGATTATGTAATAAAGTATCGAGTTATTTCATTATTTCTCAAAAGAGCCAGAGAGGTGATATAATTGATGATACAACTAATGCAATAGAGGACTAACTTAAATCATTGGCAGTTCAATGGTCCTTACTTCTAATCCTTTGGAGACAGCTGGGCTTGGAGCTCCAGACTTAGTACTGCCACTGTCTCCTGAAACATGTTCATTTTCCTTACCTGAAAGATATGATGAGCCATGGACTAGACATCTACATGGTGACTTTTTAATTTATTTGAGTGAGTTTGTAAAAATCAAATACTCAATTGTATAAATACTATGTTTTCCCATTTTTAAAATATTGCTAAATATTATTTCTGAACTAGTTTTTCTTTAGTACCACTTCAATTATGTCACTCACCTCTTCAAAAACCTTCTGTGGTTTCCCCCATTTTCTACTGCATCAAAGGTAACTTTCTGCCACCTTTCAAGATCCCCCCTGACCTGGCCTTCATCTCCCTGGCCATTTTAATTTACTAGAACTCATGCACATCATTCCTGAGACAGCCAGACTGGACCTCTTATAAAAATGGGATGCCCTTTCCATTTTCATCTGTCTAACCAAAGCCTGCGCAGCCTTCAAAGCCTCTATCAGCTCCATCCTCCTCCTGTTAACTCTTTCCTGACTATTCTATCCTGTTCTGTTTCCTCTGAACTGTCAAGTTGTATCATGTACTTAGAAATTGCTTTATATTGTCCACTATCGTTTCATGGCTCTGTTGTACCCAGCTAGCTTGTGAGCCTCCTTGAAGAGAAGGACCAAGCCTTAAGTATTAGCACCTAGCACAAGACTGAGCATTGCTCAGTCAATGGTTTTGAAATAGTGGCAGACAGAATTTATTCTTCTATTTTTACCACAGAATCATAGTTAGAAGTTTACTTTTTCAATCTCCTAAATTTACTTATTGATCACTTTAATGTAGATTAAGAGTTACTCTATGCAAAAGCATCCAATCTTTCCTTATTAATAAATAGAACTAGAGGATTACTCAGGAGTAAGCCTTTTCATTGATGATTTGTGAATGAAAATTACTTTTCAAACCCAGTTTATTAGCCAGATTGAAGGAAGACATTTTCCTTTGGTAAATAAGGTATGTTGGGGAACTTTTTTGGTTTTCTTATGTTTCTTTATTGTTTCACTTTTACCTTAAAAGATTGTTCAACCAAAAACAAACTTTGAACTCCTAATAAACCATTATCTTTGCAATGATGTCACATAGACCTCAGTTTTCTAATCTTTAAATAAAGATAGATTCAGATGATCTCCAAGTTCTCTTTCAGTTCTAAATTTATTGTCTGTGAAATAGACAATAAAACATAAAAATCTTATAAGTTTAGAAAATATTTTTTCTACCCTTTAGAAGACCGGTACCAACCCATCCAAAACTTGAGTGGGCTGCCACTAGGTGGCACATTTTCTCGTTTCAATATCACTGATTCCTGCTGTCCATCACTACAGGTTTGTATTGTTGAGAACCCAGACTTCCATGCAGTACAATAATAATGATGATGATTCACATTTATCTAGTGCCATAAGGTTTACAATGTACTTTCTTCACAATGATCTTCTTAAGTAGGTAGTATATTATCCCTGTTTTACAGATGAGGAAACTGAGGCTCTGAGTAATGAGATGAAGAGTATGCAGCTATTCTTTAATGAGTCTGTATAAAATCACATTATAATTAAGATACAGACATTTTGCACAGGTTCAACATAACTTTGAGAAAAATCTACTTTGGGAGCAAGAAAACAGAAGAAGTCTGCTTGCAGCTAACAGATCATAACATATTAGGCCTCTGCCTGGATTTGCATAGTGTGATTCATTACTAATTTCCTTAAAACTAAAGTTTATCTTAGAAGTGACACTGAAATTTACAGCCTTGCTGGTCCCCAACCAATTCTATTACCACTAACGACTTGCTGTTGAAGCCACAGGCAGAGGTAGCTCTGTGATAATAGTATTTAAGAACTATTTTTTTAAGGTCTAATATTCACAAAGAGAAAGTCTCCTTTTAAGGCAGAGAAGTCAACGTTTATATGCTATTTAGGTCTGTTTCTTTCCCTTAGTAACTTAGAATGTGTAGAGGTAGAACATGGCATTGGTCCCATTTTTTTCCCCTTTATTAGCAGAAAATGGACCCAGGACTGTCAGAGAAAGTTGGGGAAGAACCTAAATTATGGAATGCCTTACATATTCCCTTGCTGTTTTGTTTCCTCTTTTGTTCATTCTACTTCCTTTTTCAAGCCTGAATTTGACTTCTAAGTTTAATCACTAAATAATGAGAACTGTTCATCACCAACTTCTGCTTCATGCTAATATTGTTCAGCCAGTTTCATGCCTACTCTTCTTCCTCATTCTCTACTTCCTCATGGGTATCACATGTGTGGTACATGGTATCATATGGACGGGCATACACATACCACATTTTTGCCAATGTGTCATATTTTTAAGGAATTATAATGGTGGAAGTAATAATAAAAATAGCTGACATTTGCATAGCACTCCATGTTATTTCATTTTATGCAGAGTATACACATTTAAGGGTTTAACTCAGAAATTGGACATTACAGTTAAGATACTCCATTTTCTTACCTATCCTCATATGTTTTAAATGCCCTTATTATTAAAAAATAATTTTTTTCAACTTGCTTTTGCTTGTGAGCAAGGCCCACACTCTTTGAAAGTCATTAACAATATTCAAGTCTTTAAATTCTTTGAACGTGGCTCACGTTTTTTAGCAACTATTTTAACCATCAAATGATATGCATAACTATTAGACCACACCTTGACATTGATAAAAGAAGATGAAGTAACTAGATTGTTACATATGGCATCCAACAAAATTTCGTGTATAAAATCTTATGATGAGTATCTTTGGTAAAATTAGATATTTGCTTCCATGCACCAAATGTTTAAGTGTATGAAACTGAGTCATATAAAACATAGCATCTCTGGATAGGATTAATGGTCCCGGGAAGAAATGATGAGTCCTTAAAAGATCACTTAATTTACCAGTAGTGCTGTGATAAAGAAAACAGTTTAAATAATTTTAAAGACAACATAATTTACTTTTTTAGAACATGGTTTTCTTCTTGATCAGAATCATTGACTGCAAATTGGTAACACCATAGTAAAACAGTGAGGAACAGGATTCAAATCTGGTTTTTAAATGTTTTGACACATTTACTCTTTTTATGTCTCCATTTTATAGGTGTACCACTGTCCACCCAGTGGGGACCTCAAGGCTATTTCTACCCAATCCAGATTGCGCAGTATGGTTTAAGTCATTACAGCAAGAATCTGACTGAGAAGCCCCCTCACACTGAGGTCTATGAAACAGCAGAAGACAAGGACAAACACAGCCGGCCTAATGATTGGACTGTGCCAAAGGGCTGCTTCATGGCTGATGTGGCTGATAAGTCTCGACTCACCAACGTTAAACAGTTTGTTGCTCCAGGTAAATTATTTATTATATTAGAATGTTTGCTACTCTTGAGATAAGATTTATGGTACATAAAGCTCAAAAAAAAGTGGTTCTTTTCATGTGGATTTGATGTAGGATTAGTGTCTTGAATTATTTCCTCATTTCTTTCTCTCTACAGTTATTTGATGTTTATATTTATGGTATTTCCAATATATGATATGGTAATATTCAGCATTCGAAGTCTGAAAAATCTTAATTTATCATAATTTACATTAATGATATCAAATACCCTAGCTGTTACCATAAGAAACTTGAGGGTTACTGAACAAAATACACCAACCAATACTAACACCTCTGAGCAGGAATATTAAATATGCAAATACCCAAAAAGCATCAAACAAGATATTTTCTTAAGAAAGAACAACTTAAAAATTGGGGCTTATGACACAGAATGTTTACTCTGGGAGAGAGAGCTACGAGAGACTTTGGAAATCATTTAGTCCAACTCCCTCATTTTAAATAAGGAACCTAGGAATAAAGAAAAATGATCTTTTTTGAAGTTTTCTTCCTTATTTTTATTTCACTTTTTTCAAGTTTTTTTTTCTTGGGGAAGATATCCCCAAATTTCCCAATAAAAGAATTGATCTGATTTACGAAAGTCTTCCTAAACTATACTTTTGTGTGGTCTAGTCTATGTATACCTTCCGCAAGAATAGGAGGAGAAGTTCCATCAAATGCATTGCTAAAAAATCTAGGTAGACTATACCTATAGGCTTTTCCTGATCTACCAGGCTAGTAAAAGTGCCAAAAAGAGAAATAAGATTAGTCTGTCATGCCTTGGTCTTTGCCTCTATGTGAGCATTTTCTAAATGCTAATTAAGAATCCCTTTAATTCATAGTCTAGTAGTTTGCCAAGAATTAAAATCCAATACGCTGACCTATAATGCAAATTCCATTCTCTTCCTTTTTTTTGACAATAATACCATTTGTCCTTTTCCAATCCTATAGTACCACTTTCAGTCTCCACAACCTTTCAAAGATGGCTGACAGTCAGCAATCATAAGTTCCAATTCTTTCAGTGCCCTAGGATATAGTTCATCTATCCCTAGTGACCAGAATTTAATCAAATGCAACAGGATGCTCCCTTTCTAAATTCATGTTTCTAATGAGTATCAATTAAGGAACAGCCATTTTTGTTCTGTCCCTTCCAATCCCACAGTCCTTGGCAGCTTTTTGTTATTGGTTATCAGTCATTTACCAATCTCTTCTTTTGTTCTTTTCTTTTTCCCATTTTTTGGCTGTCCTTAGTTATTCTGGGTTTTAGCACAGACACTGTTCTTTTAGGCATCACTTTTGTATTCATTTACCTTTTCTCTGAACTTTTTTGTCCAGAGCTCTAGTAGACTATGCCTAACGTTTCTTACTGTGGCTGTTATGAATTTTAAGATGTTACAGTCATGTTTTTTTGCCCAAGTTGCCTATCATTACCACTTAACCAACCAGTTCTTCCTTGCTGGTTGAATTTAAGTCTAAAATAGCAATCCTCTCATCACTTCCCTCTACTTTGAGAGATGAAACTATCAAAAAGGCAAATCAAAAATGCTCAGCTTACACAGCAGCTCAATGCAGTGTGTGCAGACTAGGCTCCTGAGTGCCAGGCTTCTGGTCTTATCACAGCCTCCTTGCTTGCCAATGTGACACTGAGACAATTTTAGAAGACCTCCCAAAGAACGGATAAAATTAGGCTGAGAGACTGGAAGTTCTCCTCTCCCTAGTCTAAAAAATGTCATTATGCTTGGTGAAAATACTCTTTGGTATCACCTCTTTCTGAAAACTTTTCCAGAGTGATCTTTGGTTGTTGCTGGACAGTTATTCTCACCTCCTCTTATTTAATTCCAGAAAGTTGGTGGGTTGTTTTTTTTTTCCTTCGGTAGATTCAATGCAGAACATAGTCCAAAGAAAAAATGCTCTTACTAAATTATGCAAATGATAAACTGACAGACCAAGGCAAATTATCTAAAAATAACCCAGAAAACTTCTCCCCAAGCCAAGCCTGCTTTTGTGACAAGCTATATAGATTATAAAGCACCACAAGAAAAAAAATGTTTTAGAAATTAGATTAAAAAAAAGGTTGCCCATTTTTTAGACTGTAGTAAGCACTCATCAGTTCATTACTTAAGGCTACAATGAGTAGATTTGTATTGTAGCCTTCACAATCAGCGGATTACTCTGGCCTCACTAGAGGACAAAGAGAGAATGTAAAAGAAATCCATAACCTTTCCTCCTCTGGATATCTATCTTCCAAAAAGACACAAGGGTGTTCTTGACAACTTTTCCCTTAGAGACAAGCAAGCCCAAGTTGCTAGTGAAAATTTCTTTATTGTCTTTTTCAAGTAATAGGCTCATTAATTCTAATGGATATTGATTAGTGGAGAAAAATACATTACATCCTTATTAATGAGTCTGTCTTAGTAAAGAGGGAAATGTTGCATAAAATTAATTTGGTTTCATAAGTGACTTTATTAATGAAAATGCTTTCATATGATGTTTGAATAAATCCAGTATATTAAAAAATATAATTTTTAACAATTACTGGGAGAAAAGTAGGTGAAGGACAGAATAATGCCTCTTCAAAGTAGAAATGGATTAATTTAAAAAAACCCGATGTGACTTGAAACCATTCCAGAATAAAAACAAAAATGATTACTGGGTCATACAGTATTTTTGAAAAGCCAGAATGTAAATTCCCACAATGGTTGAAAATTTGGCATAATTTATTCAGAATTATAAGAGAATGTAACAGATACATGGAATCACAAGATCACTCTCTCCTTCAATTGAAAAGAGCCCAAACTGAAAAACAAATAAATGTGGCAGAAATATTATTCCCAGATTGAGTCTATATTTTAAAAGTCTGTTGGTCTACAAGAATCTATTAAGCAGTTGCTAAGTGTCCAGCAGGGTGCTCAGTTTTGGGGACACAAAGACAAAAGCACAGTCCATCCCTACCCTCAGAGAGTTCATGTTCCAGTGGAGAAGACAGCACTGAGATAACTGTGTACGTATGAGATATATATACCGCGGGAGGTGGTGGGAGGTGAGGCTGTAGCAGTAGAGAGTACCAGGAAAGTGGGATTTGAGCTGAGTCTTGTCAGAAGAATCAGGAGGAGTTGAAGAGGGATGGTGTCCCAGGTCTGAGAGGCTGCTAGTGAAAAGACTTGGAGTCAGGAAGCAGATTTGTGTGCAAGGAACAAGAGGCTGGTTTAGATAGATTATAGGGGCCAGTTTGTGAAGGGCTTTACAAGCCTAACAGAAGCTTTTCTATTTGACCCTGCAGGTAACAGAACCACTGGCGTTTATTGAATAGGGACAGTGACGTGCTCAGGCTTGTGCTGAGGAAATTCACTTCTGTAGATAAGTGGGGGATGGAGGCTAATCAGAAGGCTACTACCAAAATCCAGATGTGAGATGATGAAGGCCTCTTCAAGGGTGAAAGCTATGTTAGATAGCAAGGGACAGACACATAGGAGAGATAGAGGTAGGAGCAGCAAGACAAAATGTGACAACAGATTGGATGTGTGGAGTGGGTGCCAGGCAAAGAGTCGAGGATGACATTGATACTGTGAGTCTGGGGGGCTAGGAGGATGGTGGTACCCTTGACAATAATAGGGAAGTTCTGAAAAGGAAAGGGTTTTGGGGAAAAGTTGAATTCTGTTTTGGACCTGTTGATTTTGAGATGCCTACTGGACGTGCAGTTTAAGATATCCAAAAGGCAGTTAGTAATACAAGACGAGGTCCCAGGAAAGAGATTAGGGCTGGATCCATAAATGCAGAAATCATCTGCACAGAGATCATTGAATCGGTGGGAGCTGGTGAAATAACCAAGAGAAACAGTCCAGAGAGAAAAGAGAAGAGGGCCTGGGACTTAGGAGACACTTACATTTAATGGATATAACCCAGGTAAAGATCCAGCAAAGGAAATTAAGGAGTGGTCAGACGTGTAAGAGGAGAATCAAGAGAGAAAAGTCAGGAAAACCTAGAGATGAGGCAGTATCCAGGAGGAGAGGGCAATCTGCAGTGTTACAGGGAAGTCCAGAAGGTTGGGGATTTTTAAAAGGCCATTAAAAAAAAAGGCCTGTAAGAGATCATTGGTAACTTTAGAGGAAGACGTTTCAGCTGAATCATGAAATTGGAAGCCATGCTACTACAGAGGGTTTAGAAGAGTGGCAGATTTTCTACTTGAACCCAGAGAACAGAATTCTAGGAATAATCCATGGAAATGGGGAAGAAGTAAATTTAGGCATAAGAGGGAAGACTTTGTGCTTTAAAATGAGAGCTGGCCAAAAGTAGATTTCCCTCTCACATGGAGGCTTTCTCAAAGGCCAGAAGACCACTTGTTGAGTATTTAGTAGGAGTGGGTTCATGTTCTGGTATGAGGTATGTATGGTATGACCTCCTAAGGCCCCTTCCTGTTCTTAGGTTTTGTAATTGTGTCTGCAGTGGGATCATGGGCTGTGTCCTACAGACTCCTTCCTGATTTATCTACCTTGCTCAGGCTGTACAGAAAAGGAGTGATATTAACGTGGTCCTTTTTGTGCCCTTTTGGGACTGGGAATAAAACAGATAACCCCTCCTCAGAAACTGCCTCACATTTGGTTTTTAAAATATTTAGTAAACTTTCCTGACACAATTGATCAAATATTCCAACTAGTCTAGTTACCACATAGATACATGTTCTGAGTGTTCCAAAAATCTTAGCGCACTTTTAAGCCATTAAAGCTTAAAGACTTTTTGGACACCCTGTATATGTAATGTGGTAACTTAATTAGTTGGAATATTTGATCAATCATGTCAGGCAAGTTTCCTAACTATTTTTAAAAAACAAACGTGATGCTGTTTCTGAGTAGATATCATCTATTTTTATGTAAAATATTCATACATGTATAAAGGAAACTAATTTTCAAAGAATGAGAACATAACAAAAATACATTGAACTAGAATTCTAATAAGTATAACTTAATCTTTGATTTTAAAAGGTTATTATAGTTAACATTGAGTATTATACTGAAATGCTGGCTAAAATGACTTTTGCCCTGCCAGAACCCATGCAGTCTGAACTTGGTTCTCAAGCTTAGAGAGATGCAAACACATCTTTGGAGTAATTCCAGTAGCCACTTATCCCATAAAATCAGGTGACCTTTAGTTCTCAGAATCTATACTAGCCGAACTTAAACTGCTGCTGGGCTTTGAAACAGTTTTATCATCAGAAAATTAGCCACTAGGTCATTAGTGTTTCTGGCCAAATCCATTCATAAAACCACCACTCGGGATGGAAAGGTTACAGTCTCTCCGTGTGGATAAAGTATCCCTGTCAGTGAAATTGAGCTGGCTTCCAGGCAGAACAGAAGATATAGCATGTCTGTTAGGTATTTTGTTGTTACTGCCAGAGACACACAAACCGTTATTCATCAGTCAGCATTAGGTTATAGAAAAAAGTTTAGCCTAATACCTGAGCAATTTGTTCTTAATCCTCTGCATCAAAATATGACTAGTACAATTTGGGGAGGGAAGGAGGGGGAAAGTGAGAGGTTGGTTTGTTTTTTTAATATTAAAAAAATATTAAAAAAAGCCATTCTGGATTCACTGATTTCATCATTTATTTATATTCAATTTAGCAGTAAGAAATAATGAAGTGATACCTAAATTGAAATGTTAGTTTCAAGTCAATGTCCAAATTAAAATGTTAATTTTAATGTAAGTGTCAGTTTATTATATTGAATACCCTTGAAGCAGTCAGATTTACCTTTTATCTGGCAGTGTTATTCCAGCGTAGTTTTCAGGGAAAACTTCACTAAAATGTTCAAATTAAGAGTGTTTTTCCTAATCAGCCTTTTGTTGGTATGTGTTTGTGTGTCCTCCCTCCAGAAACCAGTGAGGGCATCTCTCTACAGCTTGGCAACACGAGAGACTTCATTATTTCTTTTGACCTAAAGTTACTGACAAATGGGAGTGTGTCTGTGGTTTTGGAGACCACGGAGAAAAACCAGCTCTTCACAGTGCATTATGTTTCCAATACTCAGCTGATTGCTTTTAAAGAAAGAGACATTTACTATGGCATTGGGCCCAGAACTAGTTGGAGCACTGTCACTAGAGACCTGGTCACTGACCTGAGGAAAGGAGTGGGTCTCTCCAACACAAAAGCTGTCAAGCAGACCAAAATAATGCCTAAGAAAGTAGTTAGGTTAATTGCAAAAGGGAAAGGATTCCTCGACAATATCACCATCTCTACCACAGCTCACATGGCTGCTTTCTTTGCTGCAAGCCATTGGCTGGTCAAGAACCAAGATGAAAAAGGAGGCTGGCCAATTATGGTGACAAGAAAGTTAGGGGAAGGGTTCAGATCTTTAGAGCCCGGCTGGTACTCTGCCATGGCCCAAGGACAAGCGATTTCGACCTTAGTAAGGGCCTATCTGTTAACCAAGGACCACGTATTCCTTGACTCAGCTTTACGGGCAACAGCGCCTTATAAGTTCTTGTCAGAACAACATGGTGTGAAAGCTGTCTTCATGAACAAGTATGACTGGTATGAAGAATATCCAACCACCCCTAGCTCATTTGTTTTAAATGGCTTCATGTATTCTTTAATTGGACTGTATGACTTAAAAGAAACTGCAGGGGAAAAACTAGGGAAAGAAGCAAAGTTGCTGTATGAGCGTGGCATGGAATCCCTGAAAGCCATGCTCCCCTTGTACGACACTGGCTCGGGCACAATCTACGACCTCCGGCACTTCATGCTCGGCATTGCTCCCAACCTGGCCCGCTGGGACTATCACACCACGCATATCAACCAGCTCCAGCTGCTGAGCACCATCGATGAGTCTCCCATCTTCAAAGAATTCGTCAGGCGGTGGAAAAGTTACCTGAAAGGCAGCAGAGCAAAGCACAACTAAAGCTTGAGACCAAAATCACATTTCAGCCATCTGCTGTCCACACGAATGATCGGTCACTCTTTCACAGCAAAACAAAGGCACATTTTAAAAGGTCACATGCTAAGTTTTTATGGATGACCCTAACAAAGTGATCCTTAAAGGTAATCCAAAAGAATTGTATTCCATGATGTGGCTGTTAAGAAGTGTAAGTGACATTTCTAGCATGAGGGCTGAATAAAGGCTACTCCCTTTATCTTGCTTACCTGTAGTCCAGTTTGATTAGACATGCCTTAAAAAAATTCACACTCAGTTTGGGGAACGTCGTTTTCTTCTTATGGGAAAATGGTTAAATAGCCATATAGTCCTTCTGTCTAGCCCTTGCCTGAAAATTTAGTATGTGGCCTCTTTTAAAATGAAATTATTTATGTATGTGTTGGAGTAAAAGAAAATCATGTGCTGTAATGAGGTAAAAGTCTATTTACTTGTAAACTGGATAGTGGACTGTGTACATCTTTTTAAAAGATGTTTCTTTTCTACAGAATAATTTGGGGGGGAGCATTTGTTAAATTTGGTATATATGGAGAAATATTTTGAGCTTATGGTTTTCTTGAAATGTACAAATTAAAAACATAAAGCCAGTTTTCTGGCTTCAAAGTGACATTCTGTAAGCACAAATAAGAGTGAAAAGAATTGACTGCACAATTGCAAAACTACCATTCATTTTGATGAAACTTGATCTCCAATCACTTGAAAGTTCGATCATCAGTCAATCCCCCCTGCCATAGCATTGGGTTCTTTTTGTCACTGTTTGGAATTTTGTATTGTTATTTCAGATTGTATTTAAGAATTCTGTTCATTTTGATATTCTATCCTTTGTGAAACTTTATCATCAGCCTACATTTGTAAAGAATCTAATTTTCATAACCTGCAGAAAAACTTGACTTAAACTTCTATAGGCCTGAGTAGCTTCTTTTCCCTGAAGTAATTCACTTTAAGGGCTTTTTGAATCAATGTCCATTGTTATAACCATTCCCCATCCTCATACATGCTGTAAAAGGGGGAACAATGTAGTGTAAGCATTAAATTCAAGAGATGTGATTTTTTCATTCTTTAAGCCATTGATGTACATTAAATATGTTTTTTCTAGTGTTAGAGAAAAATATTTCAGCAGTTGGATAAGAGAAGCTGTTTCTACATGTAGGCAGATTTCATAGCTCTTCACACCCACGTGGGTATAATCTGGATGGATAAAGGCCTTCAGAGTCATTGATCAGGTCATTGAGCCAGTGGGGGTGGGGTGAGTATAATTTGCCACTGGCCTTTGTCTTAATTCCATTAGTAACTGGTTGGTTGCAGGCCATTATATTAATGCCTTATAGCAATACTGTGATTTCTAGAAGTTATAACATAAGACCCCGCAATTCCCAAGTAAAAAGTCTGTCAAGTACAATATGGCATACCAAATGGTCACCAGAAACCAAATATGTACCCTATCAATCTGCAAAATCTCTTTTATTTGTGGTTCAAAAAAGGAAGATGAAATTTTGAAGAGAGGGTTCATGAGCCAAGGAAAAGATCCATGTCAGCACTGAGATAAAATCAATCTGGTCAGAGAAGAAGCAGGCTTAAAGCAACCAATGTGTTTAAACATTAGTTTTTAATTTTGCAGTCTGAAAATTCTGGACTCAAAGCTTTTTTTCCCTCAGTGCCAGTCTGGAAAGTTTGTGTATAATCCCCCCCCCATTTGATTCATTGTGATAGCTAGGCTGTTCTAGAAATATGAATGCTCCAGGCTTCTCCCAGATGTGTTTGCACACCCTGAAGGAGTTCAGATTAGGAGGATTCGTAAGAGTGTTATGGTACTGCTTTGGAGACAAATATCGGTGCCTTAACAATTTGGCTGTCTTCTGTGCAGAAAAGAAGTGCGGTGACTTTCATCTGGAAATGTCAGAAACGAATGGTATTGGTGGTTCTGTGTTGTTGGTCTGACCTTGCATTCTTTGCCATAGCAACAGCAGCAGCATGATTTCCTTGGTCCTAAGAGAGGTCCCTGAACCTGTGGCACCATTGTTGGGGAAAAACATATGGAGACTACATTATTATGTTCCCCCTAAACTGTCTGTTCTTTCCATTTGTAATTGTCTCCATAAATACCCTCAGTGAGAGCTGCTTATATTTAAACCATTGATCTGTGCATTCTTGTTCTGAGCTTAGCCGGGGGTGACACTGGGTACTGGGGAAAGGGAATGGGACCACATTAGTGTGTAGTATGTATCGGTCTTGCCTTTAGCTGACTTTGATTTGAACCTCAACCTCTTTTGGCATTTCCTGTGTAAAATCAAATCATCCAACAGTGGAGGGATGCAAATTCCATTTGACCTTTGGATCAGTAGTATTGTACATAGGTTTCATCTAAGAAACACGATGCATGTGAGCATATGCAACAGTGACACACAAGCACAACTCCACAAGCGTGGCAGTCTTCTTTTCTGGACCAGTGTATAAAAGCTGTGCACTGGGAGCTGCTATTTTCATCCACCTTCTAGTCTTTCTTTTCTCTTGTTTCTTCTGCGTTGTACATGTGGGTTATATACCATGTGTTAAATATGCAATAAAGTGTTTACTGGATGCCCTTCTAAAGGGTAGTCCTTTGTAAAGCTGTACAGACTTTGCAGTTCAAGCACAATGTGCACATGTTAGTTTTATATACAGCAAAACTTGATTTTTTGCAGATGGAAAGGTATTATGTTTCTATACAAAGTAAATGGATCGTTCGTGCTTCATGTAAAGCTGCTTTATAAAATTGTAAAATAAATTTTTATCTTGAGAGCACTATGACTGAGTGGTTCTGTTTGTTTGCTCGTATTCCAGGAGAGCGTGGAGGAAGCAGACC